>NC_064638.1:411050796-411675796 GCF_023864345.2 Schistocerca serialis cubense
CGGCGCCACTGTGCTTTCCGGGAAACGGGGGGCCGCGTAGCTACCTAGCTAGAGCACAGACCGCTGCCGTAGACGAAATTACACTAATTCTGACCTTATGACGGCGGCCGGAGGCGCTGCTGGGCGAGAAGGAGCGTGACGCGGGTGCAGTAATGAGGTGCACTTGTTGACTGGTAAGCTAAGCGGTAATAGCGGCCGTCGACGGCGGTGGTGGCCGCGGGGGCGGCGGGGGCGGGAGGCGACGCGGTTTTGGAGGCGGCTGTACCTGCGCGCGAAATTTTCTCGCTGGGAGGGGTCGCCACGCCTACCCAAATGGACGCCAGCTGTTGTTTTTCCATTTGCGCGTTGTTGGCTCGCATCCTGATTGCTTTTTTGCGCCGGAGCGCGCCCACCGCGCGTACCCCCGCCCCCCACCCCCGTCCGCGCCACCGATACGGCCGTTCTTACAAAAATGCGCGCGTGCAGCCTTGGCGCTCACTTGTCACCAGCGCGACGACCGTCCGCCCGGACTCGGCTCCCTAATACGATCACGCGACTCCGCCTCTCCGCCACGGCACGTCAGTCTGCTAATTGTATCTGATCCATTTGTAGATTATGCACCCCGAGCGAGAGCGCGACATTACATATATTGCGATATCGTTAATTCTTAGGGATTTTCCTTTGACTGCGAAACAGCATGCCGGCCGTCACAAAACTCTTTACTCGTAATGTACAAAGGTATTACTGCACATATCTCGCAAAACTGTGATCTAATTAATCATGGCGTATGGCCATGAGCACTTATCGCCGACTATCATCCGAAACCTACATCATCCGAAACCTACATCTATCAGGACCATACACAACAAAGCTCGTGATCCCTAGCACAGTGCTCCCTAGCATACTCCGATACAGAAGAAAAGAAAAAAAAATTAAGTTCCATGTCTTGTTTTACTTTCAAGTTATGAGTATAAACATAACTTATATCTAAAACTAATGCTCTTTTGTGAAGTGTCCACGTCATCATGACTTTCCCGGAGGTGGCATGCCTGTTTTTACGAGTACAGCGTAGAAATTTTTCTGGGAAGCCCTTACACGTCCAATTGTTACGAGTAAAGCGCAGAAATTTGTCTGGGAATCCCTTACAGGTCCTATTGTTACGAGTACAGCGCATAAATTACTCTGGGAAACCCTTACACGTCCTATTGTTACAAGAACAGCGCAGAAATTTCTCTGGCAAGCCGTTACAAGTTCTACATACAGCACTGATCGCTCCCCACGCGATTTCCATATTTTTGGAATTCCGAAGAAAGACATTCGTAGCCGTCGACTTCCTTCGGACAAAGAGATGCACGCCTGGGTAGGATCACGGTTTCATAAACAACCACAAACATTTTTCCATGAAGGCAGTGATCAGTTTGTCTCGCAGTAGGCGAGAGTAATAACAGTTAGGACGATTACTTTTGACATACACTGAGGTGGTTCAAATGCTTCAAGTGGCTCTGAGCACTATGGGACTTAACATCGGAGGTCATCAGTCCCCTAGAACTTAGAACTACTTAAATCTAACTAATCTAAGGACATCACGCACGTCCGTGCCCTAGACAGGATTCTGACCTGCGATCGTAGCGGTCGCGCGGTTCCAGACTGAAGCGCCTAGAACCACTCGGCCACACCTGCCGGCCACTGAGGTGGCAGAAGTCACGAAGTAGCGATTTGCACATATGCAGATGGCGATAGTTTCACGTGTTGTTGTTGTGGTCTTCAGTCCTGAGACTGGTTTGATGCAGCTCTCCATGCTACTCTATCCTGTGCAAGCTTCTTCATCTCCCAGTACCTACTGCAACCTACAGCCTTCTGAATCTGCTTAGTGTATTCATCTCTTGGTCTCCCCCTACGATTTTTACCCTCCACGCTGCCCTCCAATTCTAAATTGGTGATCCCTTGATGCCTCAGAACATGTCCTACCAACCGATCCCTTCTTCTGGTCAAGTTGTGCCATAAACTCCTCTTCTCCCCAATCCTATTCAGTACCTCCTCATTAGTTATGTGATCTACCCATCTAATCTTCACCATTCTTCTGTAGCACCACATTTCGAAAGCTTCTATTCTCTTCTTTTCCAAACTATTTACCGTCCATGTTTCACTTCCATACATGGCTACACTCCATACAAATACTTTCAGAAATGACTTCCTGACACTTAAATCTATACTCGATGTTAACAAATTTCTCTTCTTCAGAAACGATTTCCTTGCCATTGCCAGTCTACATTTTATATCCTCTCTACTTCGACCATCATCAGTTATTTTGCTCCCCAAATAGCAAAACTCCTTTACTACTTTAAGTGCCTCATTTCCTAATCTAATACCCTCAACATCACCCGACTTAATTCAACTACATTCCATTATCCTCGTTTTGCTTTTGTTGATGTTCATCTTATATTTTCCCTTCAAGACACCATCCATTCCGTTCAACTGCTCTTCCAAGTCCTTTGCTGTCTCTGACAGAATTACAATGTCATCAGCGAACCTCAAAGTTTTTATTTCTTCTCCCTGGATTTTAATACCTACTCCGAATATTTCTTTTGTTTCCTTTACTACTTGCTCAATATACGGATTGAATAACAGCGGGGAGAGGCTACAACCCTGTCTAACTCCTTTCCCAACCACTGCTTCCCTTTTCACGTACATAATGTAAAAAAGGCAGTGCCCTGGTGAAGCTGTAAGTAGTGCTCAGGCGATTCATGTGAAAAGATTCCTGGGGGAAAAGAAAGCAATGTTGAAAGGCCTCATGTAATGTTAACGCAACTGAATTAGTGTTCCACAGTCACTAGAATGGTTTTCTCACGTGGATTTTCCGTTGTTGCGGTTTATGACGCGAGTGTATGCGCGATATCCCACCAGTCTATGACAGACAAATGAACAGTGGAAATGGTAGCACGTCGCGATTTGACCGCCTTCGGACATCGACGGTTGTCGGTGAAATACGCGTGGATCGGAGCGTATCGGAGATTCCGCGAGAATTCTAGCGGTCCACATTATCTAAGATGGATCTTCACTATTGCCCAGAAAATTTTTCTGTAATGAGCATTCAAATTAAAACGGGACAGATGAAAAAAATAAATAAAGTGTTTATTATTTCAAAAGTAAGTTAGTACATTTGCTCCATTTTGAGACAGGAGGGTTGGGAGTTCATGGAAAAATGTTTGGGGTTCTCATGATTGTCCCCAGTTACATCTACCGGTCTGTGAATAATCTCATAGCTTGTCACACAGAAACCACGGACTGTCCATCTGTTTGTCTTTTGAACATAGTGGACCACCATAAGTTTTCGAACGCCTCAGCTGTATTAATCATTATATGGCTATAACGTATTTCTCTTCTAAGGTGTTCACAACATGTATTGCGTGGTTTGCATCATTCGCAGATTTCCCTCTCCTGGAACCATCTTGCAGAGGACTCATGTCAATTACAGGAGGCAGTCAAATGAAAACGAGACAGATGGAAAACAGTAAATCAACTATTTATTATTTCAAAAGTAGTAGCCATAACTGCTAATAAATTTATCCCACTGTGAGACAAGAATGTCAATGGCTTCATGGTAAAATGTTTGCTGTTGCCTATGGAACAATGATTGTACCGAGCCACCTCTCAGTCCGAAGCAAATCGACGGCCACAAATGGATTTCTTCAGGGCTCCAAAAGCATGTAAATCGGATTAGCAGAGATCGGGACTGAATAGAGGATATGTAAAGGTTTCCTAGCGCAACTTCTGCAGGGTAGTGGAAACAAAAGGCATGCTATCTCCGAGACAGTTATGACGGCGTTTTTCCTTGACTGCGAGGGCGGGTTGCCCATTAATGTTCTTGAATACAGAGTCACAATTATCGCACAGCGGTACTTCGAGACACTGTGAAAACTGAAGCGAGCCATCTAGTCCAGACGCCTAGGAATTTTGAGAGAAGTCATAATTTTGTTGCAGGATACCGCCCGCTCGCAAGTCGCCAAGGCTGTTTAGATTACGCTGAAGGAATTTCTGTGGGAAGCCCTTACACATGCTCCATTCAGTCCCAATCTCTGCCTTTGCGGTTTCCGTATTTTTGGAGCCCTGAAGAAAGACATTTGTGGACGTCGATTTGCTTCGTACGAAGAGGTGCCCGCCAGAATTATAGAGACATTGACCATCTTGTCTCATCGTGGGATAAATAAATTAAGAGTTATGCCGATTACTTTTAAAATAATGAACAGTTTCCTTACTTTTTCAAAATGGTTCAAATGGCTCTGAGCACCATGGGACTTAACTTCTGAGGTCATCAGTCCCCTAGAACTTAGAACTACTTAAACCTAACTAACCTAAGGACATCACACACATCCATGCCCGAGGCAGGATTCGAACCTCCGACAGTAGCGGTCTCGCCGTTCCAGACTACGCCTAGAACCGCTCGGCCACTCCGGCTCGCCTTACTTTTTCCATCTGTCTCATTTTTATTTGACTTACGATTATACATAGGTAAACGCACCACAGGACGACCGAACGAAACGATGTCACCTCGCTTCCGCTGTCTTTCTGTGTTATAGGCTGTCTACTGAATCACATTTCCACTGGTCGGAATATAGGGCGTTTGGAACCCCATTTCTAGGAGGACTCTACAGATACAAAACTCGGCGTCAGGATCCAACAAGCGACTCGTTTGCTTTCCCCTTTCCATGAGTTTTTGGCAACACGATGTGTTTTTCACACTTGCTGCTCGTGTCCCTTTGTCTGCTTATTTGCTCCATACAATCCCTATGGACCTTTCCAATTGGCTTCCGCATCAACACTCAGTTCATCTTCCTTCAATTACAGAGTTCTGACGTACGTAGTCACTTCAGAACGTAAGTTACACATGTCGACCCATATTAAGGCCATTGCGCAACAGGAGTGGCTCATTGTCAGAAGATGGGACACGTTTTAAGTTTCCTGAAGACACAGTTCACCTTTGGTACGTGTAATTGCTATATCACTATATCCGACTGAATTGGCGGGACAACTGGAAACGCAATGCAAAGCTGAAGAATGCAGAACTGTACGACTGTCGTAGACAATACGTCTGTATTCCACACGGATTCAACATCAAATTCTGGCGGTATATGGAGCTAACGAATTGTCGCATCTAGCCATAGCAAAACGGTACAAAAAGTTCACAAAGGCTGCCCAGACATAGGTGGAGCTAAAAAGAAAGTTCAGGTTTTACACCATGTCGTTTATGTTACTGCAAGGTGTAAGTACTTCTTTGGGGGAGGGGAGGGAACAGTTTTCCAACGATGACGACGTTCACGCAACTATTCTCGAGTGCCTCCATGCCCAAGACGGGGATTTGTATCGTCGAGGAATCGAGCGATTGGTACAGCGTGCCGATCGTTTTTTGTAGAGATTTGGTAACTATGTTGAAAAATGGTGGTGTCGTGCATCTGTGCCACTCCAGAGTTAGTGCAGAATTCGATAAAAGTTACTTGGCCTAACGTAATAATGTATAATTTAATTTTTGAACTCTCCTCATATTTATCAGAGTTAATCACGAAATTTGCTGCTGCCTTCAAAACATTTTCCGTTATTCTGATTCAGATGAACGCTACGTTGGTTGCTTTTACTAGGCGTATCCAACACGCTTATCAAGCTGATTTACTGTTCCATCCCTTAAGTCAATCTGAAAACTCGCTACTAAAAATGAGAAGTTATTGGCAGTCATCTGCTCCTTCAAGCGCAACATCAAACGTCTTATATTCTTCTTATTCTACTCGGTATTGGTGTTATCATTAAATATAACACGCTTCTTGTGACAGGCATCTCACACGTACAAACTCAGTGACTTAGTACCGCAACAAATCTCTTCATCGTCACATTCCCTAACGCAGAGTTAATTGCTTCCACTATTCTCCTATCAGCTTTTGACGCTGGCAGATCGCATCCTTTATGAAATATTTCGTTTAGGACGGTGACTGATCAGGTATGGTGTCATATGTTGTGCAGCTGCTCTTCTCTCGTCTTACGTCTTACCGCCTACTCGAAGGATTCGTCGCACCTAGCCGAACAGGATCAGAGAATGGCAAATAATTTTTTTCCATTGATAGGATGCACTTTCCTTAGCTTGCTCTGATGGAACACCCTTGGAAACCAAACAGTAATGCTCTAGAAGGAGGGTTATGGTTGTAGCACAGATCTGAACATAAGTGGGAAGAAGGTTATTTGTATGTCTAACATTGTCCATGTAGTGGATCTAAAAAGACAATTGTTCTTAGCTGATAATGATCACTTTGATATGGGAAGAGGAGTATGGATATTGAGCAAAGAAGAAAATTCCACTGAAATGCCCAAAGTCGACTTCGAGAATTTTTTCTACGAGCAACTGTCGACAGAAAAAGTCAGCAGTTCTTGGAATTTCTTGCTTGAATGGAATATGCAGCAGAATGGAGCACATCTTCAGCGAGCCTTGCAGTAAGAGATTGAATGTTGATGCAGACTACATGACGATGGAGACTCTCCACTCAGGCCGGCCGGAGTAGCCGAGCGGTTCTAGGCGTTACAGTCTGGAGCTGCGCCACCGCTACGGTTGCAGGTTCGAATCCTGCCTCGGGTATGGATGTGTGTGATGTCTTAGGTTAGTTAGGTTTAAGTAGTTCTAAGTTCTAGGGGACTGATGACCTCAGAAGTTAAGTCTCATAGTGCTCAGAGCCATTTGAACAATTTTTTGAACTCTCCCTTTAGATTCATGGTGGATGTTCCATACTACGCTTTAATGTATACATTGGACGGAGAAACAACGTTGATGGAGGAGTAATGAATGACACCCTGATTTGCTTCTGATGCGTGGCAGTACGTGACGAGCTTGAAAGCGAATGGTTTTAAATCTGGACACAAGCCGACGAGAGGTAACCCCCTAACCAGCAGCGCAAATAACCCGTTATCGTGGTGATAATCTCATGACGTGCGGAATAAAAAGTGTTAGTTAATACAATAACGTCAACCACATTCTGAACCTTGCTCGATGTGATCAGCTATAACATTCAGATCATTCCACAGCTTGTTGTTCTGTAAACGTATTTATGTACACGTCATACGTCCACATTATTATGGAAGAAAATGTGCGTTTTTTGTACAGGAGCGAAATCTCAACTTCTTTGTGTTCCATTGATGGATGATATACTACGTAGTGAGGATATTATTCGAATTTACTGGATGGAGTTACCCTCGTACTGCATCTTATTCAGCTTATTTTTGACACAACTTGAAGATGTTCTGATGGTGTCTCAGGATCAGCTAGATCTTTCACAGAGCACGAAGATGTTAAGAAAACGTTCTTCAGGACTTGCTTTAAAGAAATGTGCCCTAGATCGTCCGGGTAATGTTGGTCGTTCACAATGACTTCAAGAGTAATAGGTAACGTGCCCTTACCTGTGTTTACCTACCCAAATAGAACAGAGTACCTTCATCGGTATGTTACAGAATAGTATACTGTATCTGAAAGTATATATGACATCGAAGTGTACTTACTTATAAAAAGTGATATCTCCTTCTGTTTCCCAACTACTGACTTTTGGCCCGTGGTTTCTCGATGAGTATAATACACAAATATGGAGCTTTTGGTATGTATATTGGGAAATTTACTAGTACATAAATTGAGAGCGTCGTTTCGTTCTTTGGGGCTCAAATTAGTCTCATTTCACATTTGCTCCAAGTTTTCATAGGATTCGAACCTACAAAACAAGTTGATCTGAATATTTTAACTTTGTCCCTGGACAGTCACATGTTTGCGAGACATGCACATATATTCTAAACGCCAGTTCCTTGTCGATAAAACCAATCTCTTCTGTCACTGACTGCTCGTTTTATTTCCATGTAAATGTTACATGCTATATTGTTCCCGATGTCTTCCAAATTCTTCTTCCTATGCCACCCTCTTCATACTTTTCTCAGTACTTTCCTTTCAAGTGTTGCGTCTGAAGACAATTCGTACATATTTTCTTTTTCTTTTCTTTATTTCCTGTAATAATTTTATCTCTTTGTCAAATTCACTGAACAATTTCCTTTCAGTCTATTTTGTTCTTGTCATTTTCCACCTTGTGCACATTTCGGGAGCTTTCAGTCGATTCCTTTCCCGTTTCTACACAGTCAAGCTTTTATTTTAGTTGAGGATCTTCTAACATCTATATTCATATATTTACTGATTAAAATGGTTTTCTTCGTCATAAATACTTGTTTTTCTATTGCAATACTTCACTTCCAGTAAGCATATACCTGTATTGTCCTCTGTGATTAGACTACCGACATAACAAAATTGTTTCTCCTGATCGATTCTGACGTAATACGTTTTTATAATAGGCTTAATTTCTTCCGTATTTTAACGCACTACCATTAATTTTGTTTTCCGATTGTTCATTTTTCATTTCCACATTTTAAGAGCGTCTGATGGGATTTGCAGCATTCTATTCATTTGTTTGCCAGAATCAGCAGCTACTACGCTGTCATCAACAAATGTGATACAGCGTATCTTTTAACCATTGTATTTTATTCACTTTGTCTCTTCCCTCATTATCAGAATAGCTTTCTCAGTGAATAATTTAAACAAATACGAGAATAGGGGACATACTTTTCTAACTTCTTTTCTAATCGTGGTATCGTACTCTATCCTGTATTTATTTTTGTTGCTTGGTCCTTTTACAGTTGGTTATTCACTCTTCTATCCTTCCAGTCCAGAACTATTTTCTTCGTATTTCGAAAAAGTGGACCCCGGTACACGATGTCAAATGCTTTTTGTAAGGCAATGAAAGTAATCCATCTATTTATATCCAATTGCGTGCGTAAGACCAAAACTGCTTCTCTTGTTCCTCTGCTTTCTCTAAATCCATTTTAGTCTTCTCTAGTCTACTACCATGGTTTTCCTTTTATACTCTCTTAGGTTTGTTAGTGGGTATTTTGGAGGCAGTAATAAAATCCATACACGAGTATTGCTATAACTGTCTTTGTTATTTTTGGTACGGTAGTTGCTCCTTATTGTGTGGAATCTTCTGTCATGATTCCTCTTTCGTGGTAGTCATTTATTATTCAGAATGTTTCATGTTGTTACTTCAACTTTTCAACAATTCTGCAGGGACGTTACCAACAGCGGTTGCTTTTGCTCCTTGAGACTCCGATGGGCATGTTCAAATTCATGTCACGTGGTTGAAAGAGCTTACATTTCTCTTTTACACTAATTGTTATTTTCAATTACACCACTTTCATTCTTGAAGCCCTTATATCCGCACTGCCATTCTCTGTATTCTTTGCCTGTCAGTAATATCCAGTTTGTACTTTTTACTGCTACTGTTATCGTTATGTGTTTGTACTGAAGCGTTGTGAATGTCTTCTAAACGTGATCTCGTTTTTAGCTTTTTCTTATCTTCCGCTACCTCTTCAGCGTAGATTTTGGTCCCATTCTCTTTTCCTTCTCTGCATGTTGTTTTGATGTGAGTTTTAATTCTTTTATTATCATCAGCGTTGTCTTCCTTCATAAGTTTAGTTCTTTCCTGAACTGAATTTTATAATTTTATGGACGATAAATAGTTTAGACATGAATTGAATAGAAGCTTTCGAAATGTGGTGCTACAGAAGAATGTTGAATGTTAGATGGCTAGACCATGTAACTAATGAGGAGGTACAGAATAGAACTGAGGAGAAGAGGAATTTGAGGCACAACTTGTCTAGAAGAAGGGATCGGTTGGTAGGACATGTTCTGACGCATCAAGGGATCACCAATTTAGTGTTGGAGGGCAGCGTGCTGGGTAAAAGCCGTAGAGGGAGACCAAGAGATGAATACAATAAGCAGATTCAGAAGTATGCAGCGTGCAGTAGCTACTTGGAAATGCAGAAGCTCGCACAGGATTGAGTAGCATGGAGAGCTGCATCAAACCAGTCTCTGGACTGAAGACCACAACAACAACAATTCTTCTGTGATTCAAGGTTTTCTAGGCTCAAGATTCCCTTATCGGTACGCTTCATTTGCTGCTTCAATAATCCCCATCTGGATATTACCCCGCTATATTGGGTCAGCACTATTAGATATTTTTTTGGAGCTTCCTTCAAGAATTGCTCTACAGTAGTGGTAAAATGCCTTTTCGAACTGAGCATTAACCTCAACGGATTTATGCTCTGCATTTGCGAAGCTGCCTTCTTCATTGACATGGTTCTGTAATAGGTTCATAAACTGGTCCACAAGGGTACTAAAGACCTCAGCCCTCCTAATTATGTTGTAGACAAACGTTTGATACCATTAAAACCGGTAAAGACGTATGAATATCAATGCGATTTTGTGTGAAAGTAAATTTCTTGAGGTGATTAGAAGGTCGTATTCCAGGAAACGTCAAAGTTATTTGCCATAGATTAATTAATAAGGATTAAATGTCCTACAACAAATGAAGTAATTTTTCTTTCACATGAATGGCAATACATAATTGGTAACTTCTAAGTACTGTGTTCATGCTTATGGGTTCTTTGCGATTTTATTAGTTTATACGTTGCATCCGCAGATAAGATCATTACTCTTTCTTTTGTACTTAACCGAATATACTTACATATTATCTTTACATGTAACATTGAAATGTGCACAGAAAATTACTTACATGTAGAATAGTAACTATACTAATGACACTCATAAGACAGACGAAAGAAAAGGAGGCACAGAGATGATTGGACGCTACAACCGACTAAATAGACAAGGATGATGAATGAAAGGAAATCTTTGGCAACAAAGGGGTGCTAAAGAAAGGTCCTGAGAAACGGTCGGTAGGATTCTAAAAAACATTTAAAAATTATGAAATTGTTACAGTAATGGCCCAATTATTAGATAATTATCAATTTTATAAACATTGTAATAAGTACAATTATTATTATACAATGTTAATCTTAAATAGAAGTAATTACGTACCAACAGAAAGACATGGCTAGAATAAAGTGATAATGAAAACTAGAGACAAGTTAAGGATAGAGAAGGGAGAAAAAATAGGGTAATGCTAGCAGAAGACATAATAAAATAATAAGCGGTGAGATGGTTGAACAGACCTTTCGTTGCGTATGAGGAGTAAGATATTTCATAAATAAAAATAAAAAATGATTTCTTTTTACGTAAGCATTCATAGCTTCCTCGAGTTGTCTTTTCCCAACTCTGGTGACAAACGAGTGGACTACGTTATTTTATTTGAGATAAATGTTTTCATTTTGTGTATTGGTAAGAAAGAATTATCCTAAATACTATGACAACCCAATCTGTCCTAATCACGTGTTTGTCTAGGATTATGGAGAGATGCTTTACACTCTTTCGGTAGTTTGACGGGCTAGCATCTAGGAATAGAGAGGTAATTTCTTCATGAATAATTTCACTGAGCAGTTTCCGGCGCGGTATATGAAACACCTGTGCCTTCCTATCGTCGATGCTCTGACTTACGTTTTGTTCTTTTTGTGGTAATAAACGATGGATATTCATAGATGAGATAGCATGGGGAATACTTTTAGGGCTAGCACATAAATTTTATCTTCATGCAAGTTAATTAACATAGATAACGTAATTCGATATAAGATGGCACTAGCTGGAATTGCCACGATGTCGATATTCCCTCCAAAACCCAATAGAAGGCAGTGCTATCCACACCACTTGTTATGAGAACATACCGTCTAACGGGAGAAATAAGCTGTGCGCATTTATCCATTACATACGAAGCAATCGGAGAATGAATAGAGTTAAATAGTCGTAAGTATACAACCTACAATTCACTTCTAACGATTTTCCTTGCGGATGCTTACCTAATGCACATCATTTCAGTGGGTCTTGTGAAGCCGCGTTGTGTGCGCTTCGAGAAATGAGTTTAGCTATTTTAATAATGATTATGAAGAAGAAAGCGTAGATTGCATTTTCCCCATATGAAATAGATAAGATGCCACTTCATTACAGGGCTATTCTCTGTGTTCCAGATAAATTAAAAAGATCTGTCTGGTGTAAAGGGTAGGCATTTATTTTAATTACTTATGACTGATGACTGATATTAGAATATGTAAGTAGTACATTTAACTTTGTTGTTGTTGTTGTGGTCTTCAGTCCTGAGACTAGTTTGATGCATCTCTCCATGCTACTCTATCCTGTGCAAGCTTCTTCATCTCCCAGTAACTACTGCAGCCTACATCCTTCTGAATCTGCTTAGTGTATTCATCTCTTGGTCTCCCTCTACGATTTTTACCCTCCACGCTGCCCTCCAATACTAAATTGGTGATCCCTTCATGCCTCAGAACATGTCCTACCAACCGATCCCTCATTCTAGTCAAGTTGTGCCACAAATTTCTCTTCTCCCCAATCCTATTCAATACTTCCTCATTAGTTATGTGATCTAGCCATCTAATCTTGAGTGTTCTTCTGTAGCACCACACTTCAAAAGCTTCTATTCTCTTCTTGTCCAAACTATTTATCGTCCAATTTTCACTTCCATACATGGCTACACTCCATACAAATACTTTCAGAAACGACTTCCTGACACTTAAATCTATACTCGATGTTAACAAATTTCTCTTCTTCAGAAACGCTTTCCTTGCCATTGACAATCTACATTTTATATCGTCTCTACTCCGACCATCATCAGTTATTCTGCTCCCCAAATAGCAAAACTCCTTTACTACTTTAAGTGTCCCTTTTCCTAATCTAATTCGCTCAGCATCACCCGATTTAATTCGACTACATTTCATGATCCTCGTTTTGCTTTTGTTGATGTTCATCTTATGTCCTCCTTTCAAGACACTATACATTCCGTTCAACTGCTCTTCCAAGTCCTTTGCCGTCTCTGACAGAATTACAATGTCATCGGCGAACGTCAAAGTTTTTATTTCTTCTCCATGGATTTTAATACGTATTCCGAATTTTTCTTTTGTTTCCTTCACTGCTTGCTCAATATACAGATTGAATAACATCGGAGAGAGGCTAAAACCCTGTCTCACTCTCTTCTCAACCACTGCTTCCCTTTCATGTCCCTCGACTCTTATAACTGCCATCTGGTTTCTGTACAAATTGTAAATAGCCTTTCGCTCCCTGTATTTTACCCCTGCCACCTTCAGAATTTGAAAGAGAGTATTCCAGTCAACATTTTCAAAAGGTTTCTCTAAGTCTACAAATGCTAGAGACGTAGGTTTGCCTTTCCTTAATCTAGCTTCTAAGATAAGTCGTAGACTCAGTACTGCCTCACGTGTTCCAATCTTTCTGCGGAATCCAAACTGATCTTCCCCGAGGTCGGCTTCTACTAGTTTTTCCATTCGTCTGTAAAGAATTCGAGTCAGTATTTTGCAGCCGTGACTTATTAAACTGATAGTTCGGTAATTTTCAAATCTGTCAACACCTGCTTTCTTTGGAATTGGAATTATTATATTCTTCTTGAAGTCTGAGGGTATTTCGCCTGACTCATATATCTTGCTCACCAGATGGTAGAGTTTTGTCAGGACTGGCTCTCCCAAGGCTGTCAGTAGTTCTAATGGAACTAACTTTAAGATGCAAGAATTGGTTTTACTTGAGGTGTACGTATTAAATACCTTACGTGTAAGCCTTTAATTTACCTTGAGGAAAACCTATCATGCCTCGTCAGTACGAGAAGAAAACAATCACAGTTTGGCGGTCGAAAGCTAATCTCCTACCGCCTACAGAAGACGGCAATAGTGGGAAGATGTCACTGCGTGATGCAACGGAACTCTACCCATTTCCATACGGAAATCCGAACCAGAGAATGGAAAAAAGGAAAAAATTAACCAAAGTTCGACAATATGTTAAACTATTAGCATTAAATCAACAATGGTGCCAACAATTTCTTTACTACAGACGCTGTAATTTCATTAATAACGAAATACTAATCGTAATTCACACTGGGCGCTTCTTCAGGGAATCTCGGTGATGAAAATTAAAGAAAACTTGTGGAGTATATCCAAAGACCGCAAGATAATGGATATCCACTGCCGCCAAAATGAATTCGGCGATTGGTGTATTCATTTGCGGAGAAAAATGAAACACTTTACCGATTCAGAAAATAAAGTAAATGCCAGACTATGAGCAGCTAAAGCTATTATTGTAAGGGCTTCCACTGTTGTTGTTATGAATGTTCAGGGTATATCCCTTGCAAGGGGATTGGTAACATGTAGAGAAAAGGTTGAGACTATTCTTTCGTCTTCTTACACATTTACCAGGAGAACAATTTGTTTCACAGCCTGTTTATAACATGGGCGAGTGTGGATTTGAGGTGAACAGTGAACGTGGGAAGTTTCTAGCAATGGAACGATCCAAAGACGTCCATTACGTGACATCAGAAGAAAAAGGCGATCCTTATTCCTAATTGTTTGCAATGCCGAAGGGAAATATTTAGAGGGAAAAGTAAGTAATGTTTGAAGATGACATGCCTCCAGATTCCCTCGTTAAAATGAATGATTAGTCTATCTGTGTGAATATGGATGTATCTGTGAACTGGCCGAAGAAACGTTTCATTCCTGGGAAGGAATCTGGCAAGGTTTTCTAATTCTGGATGGGCACAGGACACACTGTTCTGAAAACCTTCGAGTTTTTGCAACTAAGAATCATATTACTCTCCTCTTCTTACCTAGTCATGCTACATAGTACTTGCGACCTATAGATCGGACGCCCTCAGGTTGTTAAAGCGTTTTGGCAACAGGCTAACAACAGTCTTGTTTACAACCATTCGGGGCGCAAAGTTATTCTTCTGCAGTTAGGATACGTGTTGAGTTCTCCATTGAATCGTCCTTCAACTGCACTTCTGGATTTTCTCCCTCTGTGATTTACCAACATGACCCATCCAAAATCCTACACCACACATGTGCAACATTTGTCAAAGCAACTGGCGATGCAAGTGATACACAACTGAAAATGGCAGAAAATGTAAGGCCAACATGCAATGTACAGCAATCCAGTAATCCTGCTGTACCATCCACAAGCCGTGTTTTAACACCTACTCCCGCCCCAGGACCACACGCATCCAATGCAGCGGTGCCAATGTGCAATGCAAGACCATCCAGAAGAGCTGCAGGACAATCCATAAGTCCCGTAAAACAAACTAATAACTCCTCTATTGAAATCATGAATTCTGTTTCTAAAGCTTCAGCATTTATGTCAACCAAGAGACAACTGCATGTTTCAGATGTTCTAAAGAGCGATCCAAAAAGAAATAAGGTGAGAGACAGAACAAAAATGTATGGATCAAAACGCCGTCCTCTGCGAAGGAAGGAACTGAGACCACCAAGCAGTTCATCTCCAAGTAATGAGAAATCCTTACATATGTGTAACACGAATGGAGAGAATGGCCGACGACGATATTTGTCTTGACTGTAAGGGCTCCTTTTATGTCAAGAAAGGACCAAAGAGTGACTGGATCCAGTGCACTGGATGTAACAAGCTATTGCGTCAGGACTGTGGAAATGGTAACGACTGTTGCAATATTTGTAAAGCATGAATCAGATAATACTGAACAGCAAATGAAGCCTTAATCTACCAACAACCAACGGCTAACGACCAGATTTTTTTTAAATTTTTCACCATCAAAATAAATTAGTTTTGTTATGTTATATATAAATAATTCTCAATTTTTTTTCTTTCGCACAGTAGCGTTTTCCCCCAATGAGTGTCAGAGTTGCGCGCGTGTGTGTGTGTGGTTTTATCTGTGTTTATATGAGTCTAGTTTTGTACTGTTGCTTACGCTTCGGAATTTTTAAAATTTTGCGTCTTAAATGTCTTCAACATTACGCGGCCCTGTCAGCAGCTGTATAAATATTAATTTTAATTTTAATAATCAACAACCTCGGTGCAACTGAGACTGTCGATTATTAAAATTAAAATTAATTTTGTGTCTTATTTTACGTAGTTCCCTTTGTTTTTGTATACGCTTTTAGTGTTAAGATTCGGCGAACTCTTCCTGTATTCTCACTTATTTTCTTTTCATATAATTGTTTACCTTTCTAATTCCTGGTAGCTTTCAGTATAGTCTTTCGACAGTCACACGTGTTATTGAAGTTAATCCTTGCTATTAATACGTGGTACGGGCGTCGCATATTACCAATATGGGTACACGCGACTGGCGCTCAGTTGATGGTGGTAAGCGTTTTTTATAGATTTTGTGCTGTCCGGAATTAGAACTTCTAGCATTACAACAAACTGTAAACAGCAGTTTGCACACAAAAAAAAGTTATTGCAGTCACATCTATTGCTGACCTAATATCATAAATACCTTCTTGTTCCTCCTTATGTTTGGTTTCAACTCTCATTAATAACACTGACTAATAAATTTTGGAAGCGTGACAATGGGGCGGGCTGTCTCTTGTCAGTGGCAGTACCATTGTATCTTGTGCCTCAGTTACTGGAATATTCATACTGCGGTCCTTAACCGTCAATGCGTTTAAAGTATTTTTTCTGAAGCCTTGCGGAATGTTAGCACACTTCGCCCTAAGAACAGTTTCATTGTTTTTCCCAGATATCGCTTTCTTTTTAAACATCACGACTGACGCGTGGCAGGTGTAGGATGGAATTAGACAGAACCTTCTATTTGTATCCTATTTCTTAAACGTCCATATCGCTGCCAAGAGGACAGCATACTCAGAATAACACTCATGTCACACCATCCACTATTCTTTCGTTGTATGGTTTTGAAATTCTGAATTACTATTCACCGATGCTTATTATTTATTCTTATTACTGGCCACGCAGATAGTGACTATGAAGACACGAGGGCGAATAATTTTTGTAGAAGGAATCAGATTGGATGTGTAGATGGGAGGATACGTAGCTTATGTATAATATTAAGCGTTGTTCTTGAGGACCCTGATTTACTGTGTTCGTAGTTAAGTTTGAATTTCATGTTGTTGTACAAAAGAGAACTCATAAATAAGTGGATAATTCGTTCTTATTCATTGCTATAAGATTATGGTTTTTCATTTCTAGACTTCTTCGGCATCTCGACTGTGACGAGCCGCCTGTGGGGGCCATCATGGGACCGCACTGGTAACCAGCTCAGTACACACGCCTACAAGAGGAAGCTACTGACAGGTATGTTGCGAAGAGTGCAACATATTGTAGATACAGTTTTCAGTGTCCGACTTTGAATAACTGGACGATCTTGAGTAGGCTCATAATGTAGCAGGATCGCTGTCATCTTTATACACTATTGATGACATGAAATGGTGTTCTCCTTTACCATGCAGATAATCATCATATGTCGTCTTAGTGTACCCGTCTTTCGTATACCCTGCTAAAGACAGTGGACTGCAACAAAATTATAAGCTTCAGTACTTACTTTTTCACTAGAGTTTTTTAAATATACTAAATAACACTCTTCTTCGGAAGCATACACAGAAAAGAATTTCGACAAAACACATCGCTGGCTATTAAAAGGAATTCGTAAAATTTACAAAAACAAGAAATTTGCAACTATATTATCCAATCTGTGTGTATTTTTTTATATCGTAATTTATGGATATTAGAGACTATATTGAATTTATTTCGTGTAGAATGAAAAAAATAGTGAGTTATTTACTTCATGGACACTTTTACTCCAATCAACGCTTATTTCCTCATTGACATTAACGAAAGAGTAACGTATATAAAGTTGTGACACTCATTGAGAACGGCGTGAAGATATTATCACTTCGACATCACTTAAAATGATTATGAAATCCTATTCATTAAATATTTGAAAATAGTCTCTAATCATCTGTTTAGCATTATCGCCCTCTTTTGGCAATGTAATTGATTTGCTATTGTATAAGAAACTCTAGTAAAAAAATTTTTCGCTGTTGTAATGAGAAATAGATTACTGTCATTCATTATTTCAACGATGCAACACGCATGTAATATTACTCGGATTTAAAAATTAACTACTACTGTTCTTCATGTGTAAACACATGTATCAAAACTTGTGATAAAAAAGACCACGTGACTCGTAGCTTCTTCTGCAACCTACATATTAAACACTCCCCAGATAGGCAGAAGTTAATTGAAATGCTTCTGGCTACCGGAAGGGCAATACATAAAGCTTTCAGTAATTACCGCAATAAAATATTACCTCAAAAGCTTTTGCTCATACATAAACTAGCGTGAAGATACTTGTTGTCTAAAACGAAACGAAAAAAGTAAATACCGAACAAATCTCGATTTGTTAATTCAGTTTCCAAACGTTACTGCGTAAATCTTAAAATTAAATGTTTCCCTCAGACATAGCTGAAAATGTTAAAATAGCCAGTCCTATTGGTATTGGAATGTATCTGAAATCACTGAAACTTAATAAGAATCCAATGGAGTCTGTCAAGTCCTATACATAATCTGCACTTCAATTGGTTCCGCCCTTGTACATTACTTGCTGCAACAAAGACGTGTGCCTTCTGACAGATCGTCGATCCTATATCACTCGAATATAATATAGGAGTACCACATCACAATCTGAGTTCAAATATTATAACCCACTTAGAATCAGATAAACTTCTCGGTGTCGACGGGACGTTGAATCCAATCTTCCTTCCTAATGACCAGTAATTGACGGTGGTCAGTCTTCATTTTTTTATAGATTACAAAAAGATTTATCGCTTTGCCATAATGCTCCGCCTTGTTATAGCAATTCGATATTTTCCATTATAACTTAAGACAAAAGATTTCCGCATTTTGCAAATAGAGCTGTGTCTCTTGTAATATTCCCTTCAGATGACCTACCACGGTATCGCTGTAAATAGAACGCTTTCAGCCCTCAGTGCATTTCTTTCGTTGATTCATTACTCTGATCATTTGATTCAACAGAGCCACTATGTCATTGCCGTTTTCGTTTACATTTTATAAAGGTGTCTCACAGTCGAGTAAAATAAGCTATAGCTTCGATTCTCAGGCACCGTAAGTATTGCGACGTCTACCTGAAATCGTAGGCGATATTTGTTCGTGGGTCCATTTGGTATACCCCTGTATAACTGGTTTCCGTCCTAGTATTCTTCTACAGTATATCGTCTACACTAATTGGTGTAGTATCACTTACACATTGAGTAAGCCCCTTTAGATCAAGAGGCTGTTCCTCTCGGGAGGTTGCCAAGATATCTGGCATTTCTGTGAGTCTGAGTTATCCGTCGGCCCCGAGGCGATTCGAAATATTCCATTAATAATCATTAGGATTCAGATCTTGACTATGAGTAGTCCAGTACTCCTGGATCGTAGTATCAATCACTTGCAGTATCAGGACTATTCTTTTCTACCAATCCGACATGGTTAGGGGAGTGAAAAGTGCCCTAACACTTGCCCACGTCAAGCAGCACCACAGAAGCCGCCCAACAATATATTTCGTTGGCGTTGTGTAGTTATAACATATAATGATTCAACCCTGGGCGAGGTGTACGGGGGTTGTCCAGAAAGAAAGTTACAATCGGTCGCTAAATGGAAAACACAGTGGAAATCAGAAACATTTTATTTGCAAGAGTTAGCTACACTTTCCAGATACTTCTCTACATGGTCGCCGCTCCTACTTAGACATTTGTCGAAGCGTTATACCAAATTTCCAACGCCATCCTCATAGAACGCAGCGGCCTCTGCCTTAGGATAATTCTCTACGCTAGTCTATAGCTCGTAGCCTGAGCCCAAGTGTTGTCTTCGTATCCAGCTTTTCATGTGAACAGAGATGACACTCAGGACGAACCAATTAGTGCTGTGTTGTGGGCGATCGAACACTTCCCATCGAAAAGCCTGCGGGATCGTCTTCACTGCCCCTGTAGAGGGCGGCTGAGAATTGCCATGAAGAAGGAACTGTGTGACAGTTGTGTTAGGTGGGCTGCATTCATGAAGGCGAAGCCTCTCAGCGGGCCGTCCTACTTGGCAGGAGACATCGTTGTTCTAGGTACCTTTACTCGCTCACAGTGCGCTCACAACTGAAAAGAGAGTCTTTATGCTATCGACGGTCATAGTTGAGACACTATCGAACACATCTGTGCAAAGCTTCATCGGTTTTCACTGTGGTGTCCATTTCGCAACCGATCGGAACTTACTTTCTGGACAGCATTCGTATTTAAGCTTTCCTTCAGTTCTGTAGTTCTGATTTTATACTTCACATAAGGTAGCGCCACAGTTTTCCGGATCCGTGCTGAACCTTCAAGTCAATATGTATGGTACGACAGGCAAAGTTTGTCTGTGGATGTTGCTTTAAATTTGTATTTTAGCTGTAGATCATAAACTGTTGACTCTATGGGTTTTTAGGAAAGCTGGTAGTCCACACTCCGACTGTGTGGCGTATTTAGCAATAGACCTAGACTCACATCGTAATTTAGTTATGATAAAGAGCAAGCTCGAACATAAGAGAACCACCAGAAAGAATTAATGCACAAGAAAGTGATGCCAAAAAGCAATGAGAAATTATCATATGCCTTCGTTTTATGAAGAAAAAGAAACAAGCAAATTTATATTATGTACGTCACTTTAGGTTGAATGCACATCACTGACAAAGGTAATAATAGTAAGGCAAGTGTAAACATAAGGAAGGTGACAGAATAGCCCTTGTGGATAACAATAAATACATCAACTGACGGACGAAAGAAGGAGATTCCAAATGTTTAAGAAAAGAAAGATATGGGATAATGGTCTTTATTTAGAACTGACATCAGTAAGAAATGTAAGGGAGATGAAGCGAAATGGCTGCGAGGTAAATATGGAGACGTCGAAAAGGAAAGGACGTCGGAAGGAAAGATTCAGTGTTTAAATATTCAAAATACCGTTCTAGAACTGAAAAGCAATTGCTTCAGGAATATGTGCAAAAGAATGGAAAAGAAAACAGAGGATCTGTAGCATGACGATCAGTTTGGCTTTAGGAAAGGGAAAGACGCTCGTTACGTTGATAATGGAAACAAGACTTAAGAAAAATCAAAACACTTGAGTGGGTGTACCCAGCCTAGAAAATCCTTTAATTATAAAACCTTTGCTACAGTATGTTGAAAAATTCAGGAGAAATAGTTGTACGCTTAGGAAAAGAGGGTTTTATGCAAAATGTTCAAGAACCAAGAAGGAGCAATAAGAGTAGAACTAAGAGAAACGTTCTGTGATGAAAATGGGTGAAATGCAGGGATGTAAATTTTGTCCTATTTTGTTCAACTGAATGTAGAGGAAACGGGGAGGTAAATAACGAAAAATTCGGAAGTGGGATTGATATTCAGGTTGAAAGGCCATCAAAATAGAGGATCTGTCGTGCAACAATCAGTCTGGCTTTATCTCTTTCCTCTGCGAAATTTCACAACCTGTTGAACTAAATAAACAGTCTACTGTGTACAAAGTGTAAGTGTGAGTAAATAATATAAAGTGTAAATTAGTGATAAGTAGCCGTCGTAAGATTAGCAATAAATTTAGTCTAAAAATTTGGACAACGTAGTTGGGGAAGGGACGTTGGAAGCAAAATAACACGTGACCATCAAAATAAGCACGACATCGGAAGCAAGCACAGGAAAAGAAATCGTTCTTTCTTAAAATAAGGCGCTGATTTCTAATACGGACAGTAAAGTCGAAAAGTAGTTCCTGAATGTGTACACTTGGAGCATAGCTTTTTATATGGATGATACACGGACTGGCTGGAAACTGGATAAAGCGACGATGCCAACCTTTTATATGTAGTGTTGTGTAAGGATGCTCGTACTAAAGTACACTGGTTAGAAAGTGTAGGTTTTCTGGACAATTGTCGAAGAGAGATGTTAATGAGAAACAGTAGCTATAAGAAGGGACAGAATGATAGGACATGCATACGACAAGAAAATAGCTGCCATGGTTCAAAACGCTATTGTAGAGAGTAAAAGCTGAGCTTCTGCTCCTTATCTAGCGGCCTCTCCTCTGAGTTATCACAAGGCTCATGTAATGTCATAATTGTTGTTCAGATATCTGTTCAATGCTTCTCGTTATCTTTCGTACACCCCCTCTACATCTACATCTACATGATTACTCTGCAATTCACATTTAAGTGCTTGACAGAGGGTTCATTGAACCACAATCATACTATCCCCCTACCATTCCACTCCCGAACAGCAAGCGGGAAAAAAGAACACGTAAACCTTTCTGTTCGAACTCTGATTTCTCTTATTTTATTTTGATGATCATGCCTACCTATGTAGATTGGGCGCAACAAAATATTTTCGCATTCGGAAGAGAAAGTTGGTGACTGCAATTTTGTAAATAGATCTCGCCGCGACGAAAAACGTCTTTGCTTTAATGATTTCCATCCCAACCCGCGAATCATATCTGCCACACTCTCTCCCCTATTACGTGATAATACAAAACGAGCTGCCCTTTTTTGAACCCTTTCGATGTCCTCCATCAATCCCACCTGGTAAGGATCCCACACCGCGATGAGAAACAGAACTTTGACGTTAGAGAAGAACAGAAAAGGCATGAGATAATCGTACATTCAGACCTAAGAACCATTTCTTTGTAAACCACAGCCAAGGATGAAAATTTTCATCGTCACTGGATAATTGTTTGTGGCGGTTAAAAGAATGAGCCAATATAGGAAAATTCCAGAGTCGGGAGACAAGCTGAACGTGTGTGGGAATGTGAGGACATAAATTTTGTGGAACACTTATAGGACTGTAGCTTATACGAGGGGGATTCACTTGGAACTATGACCGGGAATATTATTTAAATGATACGTCCAACAGATTTGGAGTTCCCACTGAAGGGTAGTACATTGGTGCCTCTCGGGTTTTGCAGCAATGATGGGAAATATGTTTAATTGAAAAAAGTGTACATTTCTTAAATACAATGCCTCTATACAGAATGAAACTCGTAGTAAAGGTGATGTAAATCACAGTAGAGTTTTTTGCAAGTTTATAGAACCAATAGCTCAGACATAATCAACAGTATATTCTACTACTCACGTCCATCATAATAAAACCATCACATGAATGCCAACTGTTTCTGTTAATAAATAAATAGCCACTGGAACGGCAGCACGCTTGAATTCTACGTAAGAGATACACTAAAGTGTAAATATCTCATAGAACAGCTTTTCGCAGGTGGCTCGCTGAATGTCGACGAATACCTGTACTTCCTAACATGATACCTCTCACGACAGTGATCATCCTGTTACGGATAATAACGAGCCCGTGCTACTGGAGTGATGCCCACTCATTGTCCATGCCACTCCGTAACGTATATCGAAAAACTATTTCTTACCGCAGAAGCTGGAAGTTGATCACCCAGTTCACCGACCTGATAAAACTGGCACAGTGCGAGAGAAAGAATGAACAACGTTGCTTACAAGAACTCAATGACAACCCTAGGAGATATGAAACAGAACAGTATGCATAGACTTCTTACATGAAATTTTATGAAACATGTAGAGATAGTCACGCATAAGACTAGAAGAGTTGTATGGTAAGCATTTACTGCAGCTAAAGGTTCATCAATTTGAACCGCCCTGAAAGAGGATACGTACCATACCACAGATGGTTCTAGTGATTCTAATAATATAGATAACACTTAGGAAGAGTTACGGCGATAAATCAGGAGATACTCACACTGAAAACTAGCAACAAACTGTACCATGATGTTAACCACTCCTACACCCAGTTTTTCAGTGCAAAGAAGTATTTTTTCTATTTAGTAAATGAGTATTGTTCTAGTAATTTTTTAGAATTTCTGAAATGTCTGTATAAGTTAATTTTGTTACACCTCCTGTATCTCAGTTCTGTTGAAACAACATGTTCGTTGTACATCTTGTTTCGCAAACAATTCTCTGTGGTAAATTTAGATGATGCGGCTTGAGTGCACTGAACAGGATTCTAGCAACTTGCGAAGTTTTCGAAATGCATTGTTGGTTTCTCCGGAGGTAATTAGTATAGTACTAGGGGAGATTCCCACAATTCTTTAAATATTTGTTGGATTATGATATTTTAGTAATCTGTATAATAAATAAACTGCAGACGCTCACACTTTTATGAGTATGATTTTATTCATAAGTGAGTACTGAACGCTTTATATTGCACCAAATACCCCTCTACGTTGCTTTTGATGGTTTAGTCTCCGTAAACTTGAGTAAAGGAAGTGATGGGTTGATAGATGACTTCCTAAGGCATCAAGCAAAAGTTGTTTTACAAATGGAGGGCAATATGAGAATCAGAAACGTTGGTGTGATTCCAAGCCTTAATTATGGTAAGCAGGTTGAGGCGGACATTGATTTTAGTTGTAATGTTGAGGCTTGTAGAGATCAGAGCAGCGTCAACCATTTCGACGAACGTCTTAGGACTGAAGACCCACACCACAATATTGTTCAGTGGACACGATCTTTACAAAAGTTGATATGTAGACAGGCGTGGCTGTAGTACAGCTGTAAGGTTTATAATTTAAGCAAAAACAAGTCAAAAGAATAGTTTACAAATTATTTAATTCAAACTATTATCGATTTAGGATTTACTACAAATTATTCTTCAGATAGCTGTTACAGACTTCCTTTCTTTCCTGCTGGGGTCTCGTTTTGGTGTAATGCTGTGGTGGATGGTGCTGTGTGAAGAATTTTACACGTATTTGTGTTAACCATTATAAAGTCAATACAGTTTTGTACATGCACTATGTAATTCGGGTAGACTGCTATAACTCAGTTTTATGTTTTACGGCAGCATTCATGCTCAAAATTTGAGAAACATTGCCTAGTTTCACAGGAGTAAGAAAATAACAGTTTAGAAGTGCTAGAGTAATAAAGATGATGAATTACAGGGCCTGTATAGAGTATATGGGCAAAGTGAAATGTATTTTTGGTAGAGAGGTGAAATCGATTTAAAAGTCGGAAAGAGAAGTAGAACTACGTACAATAAGTTCTATTATGGCATTCAGCTGAATAGCTAAGATTATACAAACAAATCATCTACATAAATGATAAAAGGTTTGTAAATGCGAACAGTCTGGTTGTCAGATTTAATGTGTGTTAAATTGTGAATTGATGATGGGTTTCTCCATTGAATAGTACCACCACGAAAATGGGCATTAGATGACCAGTACTGAGTAAAATACAACACTAAAATAAAACATTTCATTCTTCTTTTGTTCAACAGTATTGAAAGTTGCATTCTGTAACGTAAATAGTACTGTGTTATGTTTTACATTTATTACTCACTTGTACACTAAGAAATGCGCTGTATTGTTACTAAATTGAACAGAACCAGCATTAAATATGAACATTAGATGACGAATGCTATACATTGTTCAATAGCACTGTAAGGTAATGTTTTTGGTTACAGTTATAAATTGAGTTTGAACACTGAATATAAAAATTTATCGCGTATTATAAATACTAAAATATGTTTTCGTTGTTGGTCTGTTATAATGTAAGAAATTAGCTGTATCATTTTTCTTTGTGGGACTATGGATATCATATAACTACGATTTTATTACAATAAAGTCGTCGTATTCACACAGAATGAGAAGATAGGAAATTAAATGGGCAACATTGAAGTCGTAGTATGGTCATCTTGGACTACAATAGTATAAGATAAGAAGACCTCTTAGAAGTTATTTAGGAAAGTGGTGTAGGCTGTCTTCGTCTGCTCATTCAGAACTAGATCCGCAGAAGCTGACCTTATGCTTAATTTCCTCTAGAAGAATCATTGTGTCGCTCTCAGTTGTAAGGTAGAGAATCTGCACGTTGTTTTCTATGTTATCTATGGTATGATTATTTTCTGCACGATGGCTACCAAACTCTGGTTTGCTTAATACATTCTTTCTCAGAGCATGAAGGTGTTCCTGAAAGCTGGTTTGAAAAGTTCTGCCTCTTTGCGCAATATACAATTTGGAACAGTTATTATATTTCAGTTTATAAACTACTGAGATTTTTATGTGTGTGTGGGGTGGTTGGGTAGGGGGGGGGGGGTGGCGGCAGCAAATTGTGGAAGTGCGTATACTTCTATTTGTTGAAGTATTTCATAGGTGGAAAAGGCGATTTTGACATTCTTCTTTTTGAACAGGTTGGAAATTTAATATGAAAAGGGGGCTACATAAGGTAAGACTACCTATTGTTTTTGGATTTTGTATCCTACATAGTTGCTGTAAATGTCGTTTGTTGCAGGTATGTATTGTTAGCGAAGTTTGCTTTTACTTTTCGAAAGAGCTTACCTATTATGTTAATTTCTTTTTGCTGTTTGGTAAGGCTGATGGGACCTTCATGCATATGACGAAGCACTGACCTAAGTTTAACAATCTTATGATGGTTCAGGTGGCAGCATATATTATTGTTCGTAATAGCTGCGATTATTGGCTTCTGGAATATGTTAGAGTGATGTTTGTTATTCGGGTTGATTATTTTAAGGTATAGAAAATTAATGCCAATGTTTGTTTCATGTTCAGTGGTGATTTTGATGTTATGTAATTTGCTTATCTCTTAGTTCTAAGACATCTAATTCACTGTATTTACCGTTAAACGGTATGAGAGTGTCATCTACGTATCTCTTGCAGCAAATTGTTTCACCGTTTATTTGATTGACGGGTAGAGCTTTCGCTCCAAATGGTTGATGTAAATGTCAGATAAAAAGCCAGCGTACTGATCCCCATTGGAAGTACATCATTTTGTTAATAAACTTTGACATTAAAAGTGAATTAATTATAAGACAGTACAAGTGTGTAGATCTCTGTTAACTCAGACCTTTTAGGTAGGGCGAACTTTCTGTGTTTTAGGAGATTATTCTGTATTATGTCATATTTTATACTACTGGGACACAAGTATGAAGGTATCAATATGTAGTAATACAAATCTAACGACTGATGGTATGGGCTGTCTTTAATGAGGTCAAATGTGTTTTTAAATGTGTAAATGTTTTCAGAATTGTAGTAAATGGTGCTAAGAATTCTCAGTATTCTGCTTATCCTTATACTGAGCTGTTTATCGAATTTACAGCTGGATGTATAGGACAGTTGACTTTGTGGATCTCAGAGTTGTGAGCAATGTTTCACTGCAGTTAGTACACAGGGCAGTTGACTTTGTGGATCTTAGGCTGTGAACATTGTTTCAGTGCCAAATTTCAGAGTTCAGCTTTTAGTTTTGCTGTGGGTGTGGTTCTAGTTCTGTAAAGTTATTCGTCTTAAAAAAAGTTCTCGAGTTCTGTCATCGTATTCTGTTTGACACACGATTACTGTAGACTTTCCTTTAACAGCCTTCGCTATGAATGCTTCGCCAATAGTTAGTTTATTGTTGACATGTTTAAGAGATTTGTGTTCATTGTTAATTGTATTACTTGCTGAAAGCATGTGTTTATTAATGAGGTCGTTGGCATTATATGCCAAGTTCTCTTTTGTCATTAGACTCTGGTTTAGCGGTGTCATACCCAAATTTTATGCCCTTCCTACAGAGTTCTGGAGCAATGTAATGCTTGATGCCGTTGTTTAAAAGCTCAAGTTCATTTAAATTGAAAAAGACATCAGTTGCATTTATCTCTGCTGGAAAATATGTGCTGTTGATGCTCTGCATTTGTTTGAGGGTCCTGTACTTTCAGTATTTATGGGTTCTTATTTCTTCTTAGACCTAGAGGAGATTCTTCGTTGCGTTTTCGTAAGATCGCATTGTGTGTGGTGGAGTACGCAGATGAATTATGGAGGTGACAGATTATCTCCTAATTACAAATGCATAGATTGATGTAGCTTTTCTTTCTTTTTTTATTGTAGCTTTATTTCAGTTTTTAACCAAAGAGTTTCACATTTTGCTTCTGGTAACTTAACTGCTTTTGTTGGCAGTTGATTGTAACGTAATGTGTGTCACTTTCTCTAACAGGCATCTTTTGTTGAATTTTATATATAGAATCATTTTCATTACATCAAGCTTACGTTTTTCGAAATCATGTAATATTCACATTACGAGGCTAGATAGCCTTAATTCTGTCTTGTTAAAATATACATGATGAGAAACGTAGCTGTAGTACAGTGCTCGGGTTTATAATTTAAGAAGTTACCAGCTACAAGTATGGTTTAAAAGAACTTTATCTCAAAGCATTACTGCTTTCGGTCCATTAGAGCTATTGCAAATAGAGGTGAGCCACAGAAGAAATGTTATAAGCGAGACGTAATTATCGATTTGACCTTCTTTTCAGAAAAGTTATTTACCAGTTGTATACTAATGAATGCTGTGAATTATGCTATCGTAAAAAATGAATACTACTCAGTGGCCCTTTAAACTATTCTTCTTACAGCCCACTATCTACACCTCTTTCGTTTCAGCTACATTTTAATGTGAACAGAGGAAACTTAATTTCGTGCCTCACAGAACTGGCGTAATGTGTGCCAGTCAGTGTAACACCACACTCTTTACTTTATATTTCAAAATACGTATTGACTCCAAAGTTTTTTGTAAAAGAATAGTACCGGAAGTTTGGCGAGAAAACGATGCTAATGTGCAGCTCCACATCGATGGCAGGTTTTTCTGATCCTACTAAGCATTCAACATTTCATGTAATACTGTAGACCAATGCAACTTATGAGTATTCGCAGTTCTGTGTGGAATTTTTCGTAGCACCTGCCTGACGTCAAAAGTTTTCGAGGAAAATGTTAATGGTGCGTTTTAGTGTTCCTTTAGTCACATGCAACCGCCCTCGAAGAATTTATTACTTGGGAAATATTGCTGGAGACGAACCTTAAGCGGACTGAGACCCCTACAAAGGAATGACTGAGACCTGTGTGTATCCTGAAGATCTCAGTGCCTCAGGATCAAACTAGACTGATGCTTGTTACTCACAGTATCAAAAATGCTGTGCTTTCTAGGTATAGTTGTGTACTTCACTCATTATGTACTTCTCACAGAATGTGGCTTTCATTCAGCTACGGAACGTGCTCTGCAATTAGACATAAGAGGAGATTAAAACACTGCGTTGGATCGAAACAGTTGACAAGTACTTTTCAGACTCTGAAGAAGATTTACCTCTGATTTGGTATTAATACTGTGTTACAAGTATGATTTGTAGTCTTATGTTCACTGACCATACGATATTTTCGTTTTCATTCCTCTGTGTTAGTCTGGTGTACATACTGCAAACCTATCAGCTGCACAAGTTTGTAAAGTATGTTTACTGTACATATTGATTCACTTATATATTAGTTCATATAGCTTTTATTCTGTAGACAGTAGACGAAATCTGGCTTAGGAACACTTGAGTATCCCTCAGCATAATATACTTTCTATTTTAATTACATATTATGATCAGAATATAAAGTTCCATACCACCTTGCATGCACCGATATGTGTATGGAGATTGCGTGTTTGCTCTGTTCGCTAGTATCTGTTTTAGCTGTAACATCAGCTACGCACTTGACGTGGTCGCTTGCCGGAATATTGAGCCCGTTGGATACTGATTCACCTGTGAACAATTACATAATGGATTACGTCGGGAGAACAGGAAGAATCACAGCATTCTTATTTATCGTAAATATACTGTTTCCAGAACTATACAGACGGTATTATTCGATCAAGATCATCGTATACATTTCTCTTCCGCAAGAATCAATATGTCTTACCCTAAACTATCTGACTGTAGAGAGCTGTATGTCAGAGCGAAGAGAGAGGCGATGGCGTGGGCGTCTCAGATCATCATTCAAACTGCTGAATCAATTTGGATAACAATTCTGTTTTCAGGTAGAAATATTCGAACCATTTCGGTATTCTGAAAGTTAAAGAAAATGTTCGGCTGAAGCACGGTAAAAATCCTTCTGTATTATTTATCTATAAGTGCTTAAATGAAGGCCAGTGTTTCAATTTATGCGTGATTTTTCGTAAGGTCTATCATGTCGTCTAGCCTCAGTTACAGACTCTAAAACGTTGTACATATACATGAATCCAAGAAACCATTAAAAATACATCGTGAGAAATGATGCGATAAATTTTTGCCAATAGCTCACTTGAAAACATCGGTGGTAGTATTAGATTTTACCACCTTGACAAAAGGTAAAAACAAAAATAAATGATAAAGGAACAGTATCAAGCTTCCATGAGAAAAAAAAGACGCAAACGGAGGTGTGCTGACATGGTGTGTAACTACAAATTTCCCAAATATTGCCTGCTATTGGCCCGACTCTATTAATTACAATCTGTGTTGCTATTAGGTAGCTTACTCGAAGAGTATTCATAAATGCAAATGAAGACATCAGTTACTAATGAACGTTAACTGACAAAATATAAGAAACAGCATAAATGATTTGTTTAGACTTTAAGCGATAAAATTCAATATTGAAAGTATGTTCTCTTTGCAACTGAAAATGGTTAAAAATATTATAGAATGTTTGTAGATCAGAGGTTGAAAGGAATTTATCTAATTAAGTCTTTGTAATCACGGGAAATACGATTCTCCTAGAACAGAAAAACCGATGAGGTTAGTGAAAGAGAAGAATGAGGCACTTAAAATAAGTGGTAAAGAAGAAGTGGTGTTTCTACCACCAAGCATGCTGATTCGCATAAATAATCTTACTTTGCTATTAGCATTCGCTAGTGTTTCCCTTTCTCTTTAATTCCTGTAGCCTTCGTTCTTTGCTAGATGGTCGATCCGCTGCCCCTATTTTCATTCCTTATTATTTCTTTTGACTGTCCCTCATACAGTTGTACAAAGGAGAGGTGACGTACTGTTGTAGGAGGTGCCCTATATATCCTAGTAGTTAAGAAATTTAAATAAGGATTATTATACTTTCACTTGAGTCATTTATTAATCTGCCGTCAAATAGCACTTTTTAAATTTCCGCTAACAATATACCTGAACAGTTGGTTTCTCTTAACTACGTTCCATTCAATATGACATCACGTGCCACAAGAAAGTGCTGCCTAGACTCCTCTTATGTCTGCTCCAATCATTCGACACAAAAATGTTGCTTTTATTTTAAAAACTGATTTTGTCTCGAAATTAGTGACGATTTGGTGCTGCTGTTTCTCATTTTTCTCCAATACCGCTGCTTCATTTGCGCTTTTACGATCTGGAGGCTTTAGCTTACACGAAGTCTCCTAGCACTCTTTGAATATTAGTCTTAAACAAGATAACTTAACTCGTAATTTTTTACCTTTTTCTCTTTTTTCCCACATTTCAAAAGTGCACCTTCTCATCTGGAAAGTCATCATACTTTGCTCTTTGTTACTTTACACCGGCTGCCTTCCCTACTTTGAAGTGTTCCTTCTTGCCTTTGATCAGTTGTTTTTTATGTACTTCTTTATCATGTGGCTTTATTTTGCTTCTCTTGCTCCGCTGCTTCTCCTAAATCCAAACTGGCATTGACTGAGTATAACTGAAATCTTACTTCTCATTTGAGTATTTTTCACTTCCATTGGCTGACGGTTTCTTTCGTAGTGCAATCCTGGAAGTCCACGGATTCGTTTCGTGTGCCATACATATCGGGCGCTAGATTACATAGTGAATTGTGTAGTTTATCTTTAGCCATATTCAGGATCTCTCATTCTCCAAGTTCTTAGTTCTTCTTCACTTTAGCTAGACATTATCCAAATGGATCCTCTTTTCTCCTGCCCACATCTCTCCATCATTTTCCAGCACTTTCTTATATCCGACATGTAGTTTATCCGTGTACTGTTGCAACATCACACTATTATTGTTTCCATATTTTTATTCAGTTTTCAGTCTTTAAAACTCTGTGTCTTACCCTGCTTCGCCCTGGAATCGCAGTGGAGTAGAAATGTCTTCGGTGATGGTTCCAGTTCGAACTGAGTCCCGATGACCAGGAAACACGTGTCTGGAGACTTCCCGGACAGTGATGGGATACTAACCGCCATACTGTCCGACAACCAGGATGGATTTTGTTTCGTAGCGGGAGCCCTAAGTTGTCATCCGCGGTCCCCTTGCAGCACAGCGGTACGTCAACGATATTCTACACCCAATCCTTTGTCCTTCACGGCAAGCCATCTGGGGCCTACCTTTAAGGAGGATAATGCTGGCCCGCATACGACGAGGTTTTTCTACTGCTTGGTTCAAATGCTTCAGATGGCTCTGAGCACTACTGGACTTTACTTCTGCGGTCATCAGTCCCCTAGAACTTCGAACTACTTAAACCTAAATAACCTAAGAACATCACACACAGCCATGTAGGAGGCAGGATTCGAACCTTCTACTGCTTGTCTTCGTTCCTTCCATGTCCAGCAATGTCGCTAGATCTATCACAAATTGAGAACATTTGGAGCATTAAGGACTGAGGCCTCTAGTCAGCTCGGTATTTTAAAGATCTGACGCGGCAATTGGACATAATATGGCACTATATCCCTCAGGGGGACCCCCAAAAACTCTGTCAAAGAATGCCATGCCGAATAATTGCTTGCGTAAGGGCCAGATGTGGACCAACGCGTAACTGAACTGCTCAATTTCTGAAGCTCTTTCTCTTGAATAAACAATCTAGTTCTTCTGAAAATGTAAGCGTTTGCTTGTATGCATATGTAAATCACATCTACTCATTTCCGTTCATTCGGATATTTGATTCATGGTGGGTCGTTTTCCTGTTTAGAGTGAGTGTCACACATAAGTAGAAAAATATAAACACACACATACACACACACACACACACACACACACACACACACACACACACACACACACACACACACACCAGTTGAAAAGTGTAAATTTTTAAAAAATCACAAAAAACAAAAAGAAACCATGCTATATGCTAAAATCTACGACATAATCGCAAGCGATGGTATTAATCTGCATAACTTGACACACATATCTGCTCTTTCTCTCGTGAGTGGCATATGTATCAGTCAATGGGCTCGAAGCACAATTCGACCTCTCCTAAGAAAAAAGAGCCTGTAATCATTGTGTTCTCACAGTTAATAAATCTCTCGAACATATAGACGATGATCAAATTATTGATTACTCAAAATAAACGTACATGACAAATATCACATACAATAAAATAAAAAGTAAAACGAAATATGAAGTATAGAATAATGAGGCCATAATATTTACATCATCAGACTTTAGCAAAGCTTTTGATACCGTAAAATTAGACATAATACTCACAAAAATGCTTGAGCTAAGTTTTTGAGATAATGCGGTGAAGTGGTTTCAGAACTTCCTGTGGAGCGAACTTAACTGTGTCAGTGGGAATGAGTAGACGTCCTGGAAGTAAGTATCCTCTGGAGTGCCACAGGGGTCAGTAATGGCCTGGTTTTGGTGTGTGATTTCTCGGTCACCTCTCGCCGGTACTGTACTGTAAATCTCACTCCAGTGCGGATGTCCTCCATCTGTATTGTCAGTTCCAAAGCTATCATTGATAGCATTGTACAGATGGGTTAATACCTGTTTCCAGTGTTCAGTCAGCGCCAATCCTAGGTCTAAAACAGTTCCCAAATAATTGTAGTTCTCATCAGATGTTAATTGGAGCTAAATTAAGTGAACCATTGCCCTGATAATCTTCTCAACGGAATTCGAATGATGTATCGGCAAAAGTTGCAGAATCTGGATGTAGCTTTGGACGACCACTAGAAGTGGGCAGGATATACAGACGTCTTAAGGCCACTTCCAGGAAAACTCCCATGCCCTGCAAAAGTTTTTAGGCATAAAACTGTTCACAAGTATCCGGACATATATCAGCGAACGTTAATAAGTTGTATGCTCGTCCTTCGCCTTTATGAGGGCCTAAATTCTGCGGTGGACACATTAAACGATGTGTCTGGGTGTCTGTGGAGAAGCAGCAGCCTACTCTTCAGCAGTAGCCGAAACTAGATGAGGTAGTGATATTGCACGTCTGTGTCGGAAGCGAAGCGGACGTTCTATCTTGCCGCAGAACTATGCCATTGGGTTCATGCTGGGACTCTGGGCATGGCCTCACATGTGCCGACTTATGATAGGGCACGTTGTCATGCAGCTACATGTTACTTACTCCATGCATGCTGTAAAATGTGTTAATATCTCCCGCGTTTATTGTTTTCTTAAGTGTCTCCATACCGTAACACCACCTCCTGTGTATTTCACTGTATGTACTACAGATGAGGCCAGGTAACGTTCTCCAGTCACTGGCCATTCCATCGGATTGCCGCAGGGAATAGCTTGATTCATCACTCCAGATTCAGAGTGCAGTGCCACCGCACTTTACACCATCTTAACCATCGCTTTGCGGTGACCCAGAAATCTATGGCTCATGAGGAGCTGCTCGACAGTTGTAACCCAATGTTTTTAACTCCTTACGCACAGCCGTTGCACTCACTGGGCTGCTGGCAGCACTTCGTAACTCAAGAGCGATTCCTGCCACTGATTCCAAGCGATTTTTTAGAACCACGCTCCCCTATCCTCGACGGTTCGTGTCTATCTGTACATGAGGTCTGTCTGGTCTTGGTTTGGTTGTGGTTGTCCCTTTGCGTTTACGCTTCACAACAGCAATATTCAACTTCAGCAGCTTTACCAGTGTTCAAATGTCCCTGACTGAGTCGTTACTCAGGCGACGTCCAATGCCTGGTCCACGTCGTCCGCACCGACCCATTCTGGAGTTACTGCCGCTCCGCTGACAACATAGTATTCCCAGCCTCCTTTTACGCTGGCGCTTCCGCCTCTCTCCAATTCCTCATTACATAACATTTCCAGATACTTTTGATCATATACAGCATCCGCTTTATCGGGAACATAATCTTATGAAGTCACTTTTTTCTGTTGAATCTTTACTACAATGTTATTCAACATGGCATGAGAAATACAAACTTTTCTCGGCTAAACCTAACTACTACAGCATCCGGCTGGTGCAGCTAACAAGCTATGTGGCTATCATGTGCTCTACTTTTTTGAGTTATCGTTGCTAGTGTGCACGCATGTCAGCGCCTCGCATTGCAAATGATGTACGTATCATCTGATAACAATCATAATATCACACTCATTACAACCCTCGCCAAGGACATCCATAAAACAACACAAGTCTTGAATATTCATATGTGTTGCTGCTGTCCGACTCTGTGGTAAGTGATAACGTTCTCTGCTCTCTGACCACGATCCACAAACCCACTGCATTTAAGAAAAACCCAAATCACTGTGACACGTAAACTTTTTCCTGAGCAATTAGCATTTTGTCTGGCAATCGATGAAGGAATTCACTTCTCCTACCAATAACTCGTCTTTCTGGTTTCGTCTACCAGTCATTCGCCGCCTATTTGTGCTTTTGTTGAAGACTTATGTTCTACATATTCCTCTATTTCTTGAGTCACCATCTCATGTCCTTTGGCGCAATATCTCACCGTCTTAACCTACCGTCCTGTAATTTTTACGTGTGTTTCTACTTTTTACCCAGAAATACTGAGTGAGCCAGATAAGCGATTTTTGTGTCTTGTTTGGAAACAAACTTCTTCCATTCATTCACAGTATTTACTTTTGCCAAAAGTAATGCCCACATCACTCTTCGTCTTCACGCTTGTATTCATTACTGCTCCGTTGTGTCTTGGGCTTCTTAGTGTAGAACTGACGCTGGTGCAAACACAGTGATGCAGGGCAGTATGGATAATTTTTCCTCTGAAGAATTGCGCGATATGATTCTCTTGTATAGGTTTATTGAATGCGATTGGCAGTGGCACAGCGACAGTCGCCGTACTTTTTCAACAGCTATGAAGATATTTTTACATAAAAAATAGAAACTGGGATAACAAACGGAATAAGTAAAAGCTACTTTCTATTAAAAAAGATTTCGGGCTTGTAGCCGGTCGTCGTTAGCTTCCATTCACAGCTACTTTCTCTCTAACGGGCCACCGGGCACCACTGGTCTCGGATTCGAAATGTTTGGAATAACTTTCCTGTACATCCTTAGGAACGTTTTCGATGTTGAGGGAGTTCAGATTCACAATGCGTGAACTGCTTTTTTTTTAATATAGCTGTTATGGTTGGCACTATCTATATCTCTGTTAAATAAAAGTAAAGGTTCCATATTAGAGGAAAGAAATCTTATAATTGCTCAATAAACGTTCGATTTAGGTAGAGGTACCAAAAAATGTGTTTTCCTAGCATTCACAATTTTCTTTAAAAATTGTCATTCATGGTCAGCAATCACTTCCTGTAAGACTGACAGATCCCACTTACAAACAGGGAAACGACCTTGTTGGAAGTCGTGAAAGTTTGCACTGGTGCCAAAACTGTGATCTGACTCGACTTCATTGATACGTCATTCAACACGTAAGTATTTCATGAAGCTCGAAACTGTACATAATACTACTACTCATGAGATGATTTCAGTCCAGGGGGAGATTCTCTGCCAACATGGTGACGTCAGATTCCATGCGACACGAGCAGTGTTCAGGCGCAGATAAAGACCCTTTATTCGTACAAACATGTTTAATTTCAGTCCCGGCACTTGGATTCGTTCACTTATTGTAGAGGGATGCTGAACAGTTTCTTCGCGAAGCCTTTTCCGAACTGATGTAACCGTCTGGAATACAGCGCTGCTTCGTGTCTGATTTTCCAAGTCTTTTAGAGATGTGTTGGAGATATTTTTCTTAGGACTTGGTCGAAATACATGTAATGGTCTCGTGCTACGCCTTCGTTTTGCTGGAGACCACGGCCTCGGGTGCAGTGGTTTTAGGTATGGCACTCAGAAATTCTATGGAACTTGAATGTCGGGCTTCGTTTCAATAACCCAAGCAAGACACTTCACATTCTCCTGTTCTTCGATTAATTTATGGTACTCCTACCACCCTGCAACAAAAAAAAGCAAATATATTTTTCATTTATGTTGCTCTTATCTCTTGGAAAGGCAAAACATTTGGTCATTACCTTACGTAACAACAACTTCTTGAATTGAAGCATCAGACAAACTTTATTTTTATTCCCTAAGTTACATACACGACACTGTAGTTTATTTTGGAACATCCTGTACAGGAGTATCTCGCGAAAAGAAATTAGATTCGAACTCACACGGAGGGTTACCAACAATCTTTCTCCTCGTGAACCATTCGGGGCTGGAACAAGAAAGGGAGCAGCTGTAGAAATTTAGTGGTGTCTAGCAAATCGTAGCAACACAAGAACACAAGGTGGTGCAGAACGGAAGAAACCAGACAGCAGAAATCAATAGCATTAGTAATACCGCGCCACGTTAATGCTTTCGCGGTGCGGCCGTGCGCGCCTGCGCCAGGACGCAATATAAATAAAGTCGCCGTAGTACGGGCACCGGGCTCGCTAATACAACTGCCGTATTTTCAGACGAAATAATTGAGATTTTTTCCACCGCCCCTGCATTCGCATCGAACCCTCGCTCTATCTCTCTCGGTCTCTCTCCCTCTGTTTTTTGTTTCTTCTTTTTTTTTCAATAGCGTACCGCCAGGGGGATTCCGAATTACGCCCTTCCGGTAATTCTGGCCAGCAGTGCGCGGCCGACGCATTGCGGAGCCGTAGGAGCTGATGATGATGGACCAGGCGCTCGGCGCCGGCTGCCAGCCACTACCTACCTGCGCAACTGCACGCACACATACACACACACACACACACACACACACACACACACACACACGAACCAGCACGCGCACGCATGCACGCACATGCGTGAGCGTGCGTGCGTTCGCGCGTACCCGCATCCGCGGCGGGACCGCTCTTGCCCCTGCCGCGCCACCACCCGTCGCCGGGCATTAATCAAACGGGCGAGTTTGATAACCGGAGGACAGCTCCCATCGCGCTGATTAATCGCCGGCCAAGACGCGCCACGCCGCCCTCCCTACCTGCTCTGTGCACGCGGCGGGCTTCGCTGCGTACTGGCGTCGCGTGTAGTGTCTGGGAGTTGTGTGCGTCGCTATACCCACCTGAACGTCTTAGTTTTTATCGCCGTTCAAAGAAACGTTTACAAGAACACTCTGCTGCTGGAAGAAATCTTGCTTCTTGTTCTTCTGAGATGTAAAGCGCCACGAAACTCCCGTCATTTACGTAATGCGTGTTTACAGTGTTATTACACCACTGGCCATTAAAACTGCTACACCACAAAGATGACGTGCTACAGACGCGAAATTTAACCGACAGGAAGAAGATGCTGTGATATGCAAATGATTAGCTTTCCAGAGCATTCACACAAGGTTGGCACCGGTGTCGACACCTACAATGTGCTGACATGAAGAAAGTTTCCAACCGATTTCTTATACACAAACAGCAGTTGACCGGCGTTGCCTGGTGAAATTTTGTTGTGATGCCTCGTGTAAGGAGGAGAAATGCGTACCATCACGTTTCCGGCTTTGATAAAGGTCGGATTGTAGCCTATCGTAACTGCGGTTCATCGTATTGCGACATTGCTGCTCGCGTTGGTCGTAATCCAATGACTGTTAGCAGAATATGGTATCGGTGGGTTCAGGAGGGTAATACGGAATGCCGTGCTGGATCCCAACGGCCTCGTATCACTAACAATCGAGATGACTGGCATCTTATCCGCATAGCTGTAACGGATCGTGCAGCCACGTCTCGATCCCTGAGTCAACAGATGGAGACTTTTGCCAGACAACAACCATCTGCACGAACAGTTGGACGACGTTTGCAACAGCATGGACTATCAGCTCGGAGACCGTGGCTGCGGTTACCCTTGACGCTGCATCACAGACAGGAGCGCCTGCGATGGTGTACTCAACGACGAACCTGGGTGCACGAATGGCAAAACGTCATTTTTTCAGATGAATCCAGGTTCTGTTTACAGCATCCGTGTTTGGCGACATCGCGGTAAACGCACGTTGGAAGCGTGTATTCGTCATCGCCATACTGGCGTATCACCCGTCGTGATGGTATGGGGTGCCATTGGTTACACGTCTCGGTCACCTCTTGTACCCATTGACGGAGCTTTGAACAGTGGATGTTACATTTCAGATGTGTTACGACCCGTAACTCTATCCTTCATTCGATCCCTGCGGAACCCTAAATGCACGACCGCATGTTGCAGGCCCTGTACGGGCCTTTCTGGATATAGAAAATGTTCGACTGCTGCCCTGGCCAGCACATTCCCCAGATCTCTCACCAACTGAAAACGTCTGATCAATGGTGGCCGAGCAACTGGCTCCTCTCACTACGCCAGTCACTACTCTTGGTGAACTGTGGCATCGTGTTGAAGCTGCATGGGCAGCTGTTCCTGTACACGCCATCCAAGCTCTGTTTGACTCAATGCCCAGGCGTATCAAGGCCGTTATTACGGCCAGAGGTGGTTCTTCTGGGTACTGATTTATCAGGATCTATGAACCCAAATTGTGTGACAATGTAATCACATGTCAGTTCTAGTATAACATATTTGTGCAATGAATACCCGTTTATCAACTGCATTTCTTCTTGGTGTAGCAATTTTAATGGCCAGTAGTCTATGTACTCCGAGGACTAAGAAAGCTGTCTCTTGTGGCGTGCTGTCAGTGATGCTGGGTAAGCCACTCGAAATGACTCCAACAGTGTATTACAAAATAAATAATGGCGGTAATGTCGCTTACACAAAGTATAAAAATGGAGTTGATGTGCACAGGGGATTCATGTGAAAAGGTTTCAGACATGATTTTGACCGCACACTGGAATCAACAGAATTTGAATCCTGAGTAGTAGAGAGGCCTAGAGGTATGGGACATCAGTTTCAAAACTCATTAAGGAGAGCAATGTGCCGATATCTACAGTGTCAAGAGACTGCCGGGGATACCAAATTTCGGGCATTACCACTAATCACGGACAACGCTGTGGCAGGAGGTCTTCATTTAACGACCGAGAGCAGCGTCCTCTACGTAGCGTCGTCAGCGTGTTAACAGGCAAGCGACACTGCGTGAAACAACCGCAGAAATCAATGTGGGACGTACGACGAAAATATCCGTTAGGACACTGCACAGAAATTTGGCGCTAAATGACTGTGGCTGGCCGGCCGAAGTGGCCGCGCGGTTAAAGGCGCTGCAGTCTGGAACCGCAAGACCGCTACGGTCGCAGGTTCGAATCCTGCCTCGGGCATGGATGTTTGTGATGTCCTTAGGTTAGTTAGGTTTAACTAGTTCTAAGTTCTAGGGGACTAATGACCTCAGCAGTTGCGTCCCATAGTGCTCAGAGCCATTTGAACCATTTTTGACTGTGGCAGCAGTGCCTTTGCTAACAACACGACATCACCTGCAGCGCCTACCCTGGACTTGTTACCATATCATTGGGTCCTGTAAGACTGGAAAACCATACCTTGATCAAGTAATTCCCGATTTCAGTTGGTAAGAACTGTTGGTAGGGCACGAGTTGTGGCGCTGACCGCATGACGACATGCACCGAAGTTGCCAACAAGCACTGTGCAAGCTGGTGATGGTTCCCTAACGGTATAGACTGCGTTTACATGGAATGGACAGAGTCCTCTGATCCAGCTCAAACCGTCATTGACTGATACCTGGAGACCTTTGTAGGTCTTCGTGTTCCCCACAGCGATGCAATTTTTATAGATGACAATGTGCCACAATTGTTCGTGATTCATTTATAGTACATTGTACACGATCCGAGCGTGTGATTTGGCCGTCGAGATCCCACTAAGTGAACATTTATGGGCTGTAATGTAGAGGTATGTTCGTTCACAACATCTTGCACCGGCAACAGTTTCGCAATTGTGAATCTGAGGTCATCAGCCCCCTCGACTTAGAAATACTGAAACCTAAGTAACCTAAGGACATCACACACATCCAAGCCCGAGGCAGGATTCGAACCTGCTACCGTAGCAGGCACGCGGTTCCGGACAGAAGCGCCTAGAACCGCTCGGCCATAGAGGCCAGCAGGACTCAATTTTGAACGTAAGTGGTCAATGCTTCCAGTAATACAATCTCAGTCTGAAGCTCGTACATACAAATACCGACACAGTATTTGAGTACCCTGGATACAACAACAAATTCGTCAGTTCTGACTCGTATGGCGTCTCAACTAACCCACGGTGATTGAAGAACCGCTGGCCAGGACTCCGTTATAAATGTGACTCTGTGATGAGATTGTTGATGAGGTTATCTCGATCTTGGATTATAATACTGCGCTGATGAAGACAGTGGAGTCGCGTGGTAACCCACCTGCGGGATGTACGGCCACAGGAGTTCCTCCGCCGAAGGAGACCTCTGTTAAGCAGCTGTCAAGACTCACCCTGCTCACTGCTTTGCAGGCGTGGCTGGCAACTCGCAAGACAGCACTGCGGGAAGGGATGTAGCCGGCAGAGGTAGCCGGACTATCCAACCATTACTGTTTCAGCAGTTGCAGCACAGTCGTAGGAAAATTCTCTGTGATCCAAGAAAGAATTTTTATGTATTCTGGTCACGGACAACGATGGTATGTACGAGGTAACTGATGCCGATGTGTGAAGTTCACCTTCAAAAATTGAAACTGTGAGACGAAGGCATTTTGAGGTATAAATACAAATGAATATTGGTATACAACGTGCAACAAATTTCTAAAGAAGGCAATTACGAAACAGGTTTACGTGTAAATGACACGTTCAGATACCAGAGTAAAAATATTAATTGCTCTTCAATCACACCGAGCCAACATAGATGGCCTGACACTATCGGTGGGTATGTAAATGATTAGTACGGAAACTGCCTGTGACGAGTAGAATGGCCACAATGTTGCATTAGTATTGCTCATGTTTAATGCTGCTACCAAGCCTTGTTGGGTGTATAAGGGGTGTGAACAGCGCCAGATTTTGAATTATCAGTGCGAGGGACATGGACTTGCTAACATAATCGAGTGTGAGAACGTTGTGAGCACCTGACAGAGATTGAAGGGGCGTCAGAGTGGATCTCCATTTTGTTGGCTGGTCGAATCCTGCAATATCCAGTTTTACGGGGCATTAAGATGCGGCAGTGGAGTGATGTTGTAGTGTTTGGGAACGTGGGCCATGCTCCACTGGACCAAGTCTGGCCACCACAAGAGAGGGTGTGTGTGTGTGTGTGTGTGTGTGTGTGTGTGTGTGTGTGTGTGTGTGTTGTGCGACAGGCACATCATATTCCTTCCAAATCTGCTCCAGACGTCCGACAACAAATAATCGACTGTCCGCGTGATGCTGAGGTACTCCTGTGGACAGATAGATCCCCATATCTGTCTCCGATATAAAATTTGTTGCAGCAGACCGGACAATTACTCAGTCCCAGTACGAGTACGCAGGATATCAAGGACGAGATGCAACATCCCGGGGCCAGCGTGTCTCAGGAGGGGATACAACGGTTTCCCAACCAAATCAGTAAATGGATCCAGGCCAGGTGATGGCAACACCGTAGTGTGAAGTGGGTTCACACTGTCAAGCATTTTGTAAATTTGAAACGATCTTACAATCCCTGAAATAAAATCACATACCACTTTGACCCCTTAAGTTACATTTCGTTTTCTCCTCCCCTTCTGAGTGATTCACATTTTTGTCAGGTAATGTCTGTTAATATGGCACAGTCAGAAAGTAATAAGTCTAAAACGATTCTTCGTTTTATGTAAAAATCTAATAACGTATACAGACTATTCGAACAGGCACGTCCTGGCTTACTGAGGGGCAGCGACAACTAACATTCCTCACAATGCGCCACGCTAGACGTCGCTACAGCATATCCAGCTGACGGGAACTTTCCAAATATACATATATGAAACAAACAAGTGGTTAAAGCTGTATCAAAGACATTGTATCAAAATTTTTGTAAATACGCTCAGTAGGATATTGTAATACAGACATCAAAGAAAGTTTTGCATCACCTCGGTTCCGAGAATTCCGCAACCTGTACAGAAAATTGGAATAGAGATCAACATAAACACAATTTCCGCACTTTTTATTGCTCATGAAAATCACACGTTGCATGTTGTACCACCATACAGCGGGACCTTCAGAGATGGTTGTCCAGATTGCTGTAGACACCGGTAGCTCTAATACCCAGTAGCACGTTCTCTTGCAAAAATGCATGCCTGTATTCTACAAGGCATTTTTTTTTTTTTTTTTGTCATCAGTCTACTGACTGGTTTGATGCGGCCCGCCACTAATTCCTTTCCTGTGCTAACCTCTTCATCTGAGAGTAGCACTTGCAACCTACGTCCTCAATTATTTGCTTTACGTATTCCAATCTCTGTCTTCCTCTACAGTTTTTGCCCTCTACAGCTCCCTCTAGTACCATGGAAGTCATTCCCTCATGTCTTAGCAGATGTCCTACCATCCTGTCCCTTCTCCTTATCAGTGTTTTCCACATATTCCTTTCCTCTCCGATTCTGCGTAGAACCTCCTCATTCCTTACCTTATCAGTCCACCTAATTTTCAACATTCGTCTATAGCACCACATCTCAAATGCTTCGATTCTCTTCTGTTCCGGTTTTCCCACAGTCGATGTTTCACTACCATACAATGCTGTACTCCAGACGTACATCCTCAGAAATTTCTTCCTGAAATTAAGGCCAGTATTTGATATTAGTAGATTTCTCTTGGCCAGAAATGCCTTTTTTGCCATAGCGAGTCTGCTTTTGAAGTCCTCCTTGCTCCGTCCGTCATTGGTTATTTTACTGCCTAGGTAGCAGAATTCCTTAACTTCATTGACTTCGTGACCATCAATCCTGATGTTAAGTTTCTCGCTGTTCTCATTTCTACTACTTCTCATTACCTTCGTCTTCCTCCGATTTACTCTCAAACCATACTGTGTACTCATTAGACTGTTCATTCCGTTCAGCAGATCATTTAATTCTTCTTCACTTTCACTCAGGATAGCAATGTCATCAGCGAATCGTATCATCGATATCCTTTCACCTTGTATGTTAATTCCACTCCTGAACCTTTCGTTTATTTCCATCATTGCTTCCTCGATGTACAGATTGAAGAGCAGGGGTGGAAGGCTACAGCCTTGTCTTACACTCTTCTTAAGACGAGCACTTCGTTCTTGATCGTCCACTCTTATTATTCCCTCTTGGTTGTTGTACATATTGTATATGACCCGTCTCTCTCTATAGCTTACCCTTACTTTTTTCAGAATCTCGAACAGCTTGCACCATTTTATATTGTCGAATGATTTTTCCAGGTCGACAAATCCTATGAAAGCGTCTTGATTTTTCTTTAGCCTTGCTTCCATTATTAGCCGTAACGTCAGAATTGCCTCTCTCATCCCTTTACTTTTCCTAAAGCCAAACTGATCGTCACCTAGCGCATTCTCAATTTTCTTTTCCATTCTTCTGTATATTATTCTTGTAAGCAGCTTCGATGCATGAGCTGTTAAGCCGATTGTGCAGTAATTCTCGCACTTGTCAGCTCTTGCCGTCTTCGGAATTGTGTGGATGATGCTTTTCCGAAAGTCAGATGGTATGTCGCCAGACTCATATATTCTACACACCAACGTGAATAGTCGTTTTGTTGCCACTTCCCCCAATGATTTCAGAAGTTCTGATGGAATGTTATCTATCCCTTCTGCCTTATTTGACCGTAAGTCCTCCAAAGCTCATTTAAATTCCGATTCTAATACTGGATCGCCTATCTCTTCTAAATCGACTCCTGTTTCTTCTTCTATCACACAGACAAATCTTCACCCTCATAGACGCTTTCAATGTATTCTTTCCACCTATCTGCTCTCTCCTCTGCATTTAACAGTGGAATTCCCGTTGCACTCTTAATGTTACTACCGTTGCTTTTAATGTCACCAAAGGTTGTTTTGACTTTCCTGTATGCTGAGTCTGTCCTTCCGACATTCATATCTCTTTCGATGTCTTCAAATTTTTCCTGCAGCCATTTCGTCTTAGCTTCCCTGCACTTCCGATTTATTTTATTCCTCAGCGACTTGTATTTCTGTATTCCTGATTTTCCCGGAACATGTTTGTACTTGCTCCTTTCATCAATCAACTGAAGTATTTCTTCTGTTACCCATGGTTTCTTCGCAGCTACCTTCTTTGTACCTATGTTTTCCTTCCCAACCTCTGTGATGGCCCTTTTTAGAGATGTCCATTTGTCTTCAACTGCACTGCCTACTGCGCTATTCCTTATTGCTGTATCTATAGCGTTAGAGAACTTCAAACGTATCTCGTCATTCCTTAGTACTTTCGTATCCCACTTCTTTGCGTATTGATTCTTCCTGACTAATGTCTTGAACTTCAGCCTACTCTTCATCACTACTATATTGTGATCAGCGTCTATAGCTGCTCCTGGGTACGCCTTACAATCCAGTATCTGATTTCGGAATCTCTGTCTGACCATGATGTAATCTAATTGAAATCTTACCGTATCTCCCGGCCTTTTCCAAATATGCCTCTTCCTCTTGTGATTCTTGAACAGGGTATTCGCTGTTACTAGCTGAAACATGTTACAGAACTCAATTAGTCTTTCATTCCTTGTCCCAAGCCCATATTCTCCTGTAACCTTTTCTTCTACGCCTTCCCCTACAACTGCATTCCAGTCGCCCATGACTATTAGATTTTCGTCCCCCTTTACATACTGCATTATCCTTTCAATATCCTCATACACTTTCTCTATCTGTTCATCTTCAGCTTGCGACGTCGGCATGTGTACCTGGACTATGGTTGTCGGTGTTGGTCTGCTGTCGATTCTGATTAGAACAACCTGGTCACTGAACTGTTCACAGTAACACACCTTCGGCCCTACCTTCCTATTCATAACGAATCCTACACCTGTTATACCATTTTCTGCTGCTGTTGATATTACCCGATACTCATCTGACCAGAAATCCTTGCCTTCCTTCCATTTCACTTCACTGACCCCAACTATATCTAGATTGAGCCTTTGCATTTCCCTTTTCAGGTATTTCTGGTTTCCCTACCACGTTCAAGCTTCTGACATTCCACGCCCCGACTCGTAGAACGTTATTCTTTCGTTGATTATTCAATCTTTTTCTCATGGTAACCTCCCCTTTGGCAGTCCCCTCCCGGAGATCCGAATGGAGGACTATTCCGGAATCTTTTGCCAATGGAGAGATCATCATGACACTTCTTCAAATACAGGCCACATGTCCTGTGGATACACGTTACGTGCCTTCTGCATCCTCATGTCGTTGATCATTGCTGATTCTTCCGCCTTTAGGGGCAATTTCCCACCCCTAGGAAAAGAGAGTGCCCTGAACCTCTATCCTCACCTCTGCCTTCTTTGACAAGGCCTTTGGCAGAATGAGGCTGACTTCTTATGCCGGAAGTCTTCGGCCGCCAATGCTGATTATTTATCAAAATTTAGGCAGTGGCAAGGATCGAACCCAGGACCGAATACGTTTTGATTATGAATCAAAGACGCTATCCCTAGACCACGGGTATGTATGGCATACTGTCCACAAGTTCATCAAGGGACTGTTGGTCCAGATTGTCCCATTCCTCAGCGGTTATTAGGCGTAGATCCCTCAGAGTGGTAGCTAGGTCGCGTTATCCATAAATTGACCTTTTCAGTCTATCCCAGGCATGTTCGACAGGGTTCATGTCTGCATGTCTGGAGAACATGCTGACCATTGTAGTGGAGTGATATCGCTATCCTGAAAGAAGTCATTCATAAGATGCGCACGATGGGGGCGCGAATTGTCGTCCATGAAGACAAATGCCTCGCCAATACGCTCCCGATATGGTTGCACTATCGCTCAGAGGATGGCATTCACGTATCGTACAGCCGTTGTGGCGCCTTCCATGACCATCAGCACCGTACGTCGACCCCATATAACGCCATCCCTAAACAACAGGGAATCTCCACCTTGCCGCACTCGCCGGACAGTGTGTCTAAGGCATTCAGCCTGACCGGGTTGCCTCCAAACACGTCTTCGACCATTGTCTGGTTGAAGGCATATGCTACACACATCGGTGAAGAGAACGTGACGCCAATCCTGAGCGGTTCATTCGGCATGTTGTTGGGCCCATCTATACCGCGCTGCATGGTCTCATGGTTGTAAAGATGGACCTCGCATCACGCAACCTCTTAGTCACAGTTGGAGTCGTAACACGACGTCCTGTGGCTGCACAAAAAGCATTATTCAACATGGTAGCGTTGCTGTCAGGGTTCCTCCGAGCCATAATCCGTAGGTAGGGGTCATCCATTGCTGTAGTAGCCCTTGGGTGGCCTGAACGAGGCATGTCATAGACAGTTCCTGTCTCTCTGTATCTCCCTGTGTCCGAAAAACATCGCTTTGGTTCACTCCGAGGCGCCTAGACACTTCCCTTTGTTGAGAGCCCTTCCTGGCACAAAGTAAGAATGCAGGCGCGATCGGACCGCGGTATTAACCGTCTAGGCATGGTTTGAACTACAGACAACGCAAGCCGTGTACTTCCTTCCTGGTGGAATGACTGGAACTGATCGGCTGTAGGACCCCCTACGTCTAATAGGCGCTGCTCATGAATTAATGTTTACGTCTGTGGGCGGGTTTAGTGACATCTCTGAACAGGCAAAGGGACTGTGTCTGTGTTACAATATCCACAGTGAACCGGGCTGATTCAAAATTTTTTTAATGTATGTATATGATTTGGAAGATTGACGGAAGTGACATTACAAATCAGGTTGTAAGAACATAACACTGTATTATTTAAGAAAGTAACTGAATTGAAACAAGACCTCCGCAACAACCGTCCTCTACCAGACAACTTCAGAAAAATTTACCATTTAGCATCCTGTCCCTCCGAAACCTTCTCGGTTCCTGACGACCCTCTTTTTGATTATTCCGTATTCCCAATATTCCAAGAAATCGCAAATACCACCGACCCAAGCCTGGATTTCAGGTTCCCTACTTGCACGGAAACCACAAATAGAATTAAATAGACCAATAATAGCACACGACATAAGAAAGTACTCCACAAAATACGTGAGGCTTCTCCTGGCGATGTTCGCGTTAACTAGTTAAACGTAAAAAAATGCCTCTCTGTTTTCTTTTCTGGTTCCCCCAGCAGCCCTTTATAACATGGCCCTCACTAAAGGTTGTTATCTGACTGGTAAACCTCCAAATGGAATAAAGATTCATTCTGAAACCAAGATAATATTGTTACTTCGCGACGACCGGATTCGACAAAAGCTTGCTTTCATCAGTTGATAGATCAGATGATATCAGCAAGCATTCATCAAAACCGGTGATCTTGAAATAAATAATATTTAATGATATTGGCATTAGAAGAAATCTGTTTCCATTAAATCGACAGATCCCCCCAGTCACATTAACGTCTGTAACCTATATAAACCTCCAAGTACCTAATTTTCCTCAAATAATACAGATCCCATACTGATACTTACACTTACAGTAGCATCAGTTTCACCTCAGTGTTCAGCGAGGTCTTTGAAGACATCCTCTTCAGATGTATCTGCGAACATCTGAACCAGCAACACCTCTTTGCTGTTCACTATTGTGGCTTCCGTCCTAGCTGTTCCGACTATCTTCAACTCCTGTACCTCACTTCCCTGCTGTCTCCACAGTTTAATAACAAAAAAACCTCTATATTTTAATTCCTGCAGAAAGCCTATGACCGCGAATTCGGTTCCGGACTAATACACTTGCAATTAACTATGTCCACCTTACTGCATACGTACTACGTAACCTCCTATACTTGGTCTATATTAACAACAGGAATTCCCATACCTACCATCCCACTGTAGATGCTCCCCGAGACTTCGGCCTCTTCCCACTCTTTTTTATTGTCATCTAACTCGTTTGATGCGGCCCGCCGCGAATTTCTCTCCTGTGCCAACTTCTTCGTCTCAGAGTAACACCTGCAACCTACGTCCTCAACTATCCACTCAACGTATTACAATATCTGCCTTCCTCTATATTTTTTTCCTTCAGCTTCCTCCAGTGCCGTGGAAGTCTTTCCCTCACGTCTTAACAGATGTCCCATCATCCCGTCCCTTCTCCTTATCAGTGTTTTCCTCATATTCCTTTCCTCTCCGATTCTTCGCAGAACCAGCTCATTCCTTACCTCATCAGTCCATCTAATTTTCATCCGCAGCACCACATCTCAAATGCTTCGATTCTCTTCTGTTTCGGATTTCCCACAGTCCATTTTTCACTACCATACAATGCTGGGCTCAGACGAACATTCTCAGAAATTTCTTCCTCAAATTAAGGCCTGTGTTTGATACTAACAGACTTCTCTTGGCCAGAATGCCCTTTTTGCTATTGCTAGTCTGCTTTTGATGTCCTCCTTGCTCCGTCCGTCATTGATTATTTTACTGTCTAGGTAGCAGAACACCTTAACTTCATCTACCTCGCGACCGTCAATATTGATATCAACTTTCTTGCGGTTCTCATTTTTGATACTTCTCATTACTTTCGTCTTTCTTCGATTTTGATCTCAATCGATATTCTGTACTCATTAGAATGTTCATTCCATTCAGCAGATCATGTAATTCTTCTTCACATTCACTTAAGATAGCAATGCATTCAGCGAATCGGATCATTGATAGCCTTTCACCTTGAATTTTAATTCCACTGCGGAACTTTTCTTTTATTTAAATCATCGCTTTTCGAAGTATGGACTGAACAGCAGGGACGAAAGGCTACATCCTTGTCTTACACTCTTTTTAATATGAGCACTTCTTTTCCATTCTTCTGTAGATTATTACTGTCAGAAACTTGGATGCATGAGCTGTTAAGCTGATTGTGCGCAAATTCTCACACTTGTCAACTCTTGCAGTCTTCGGAATTGTGTGGATGATATTTTTCCGAAAGTCAGATGGTATGTCGCCATACTCATACATTCTACACACCAACATGAACAGTCGTTTTCTTGCCACTTCCCCCAATGATTTAAGAAATTCTGATGGAAGGTTATCTATCCCTTCTGCCTTATTTGATTTTATCTGATTTCGGAATCTCTGTTTGACTCTGAAGTAAACTAACTCAAGTTTTCCCGTATCACCCGGCCATCTCTAAGTATACCTCCTCCTTCTGTGATTCTTGAACACAGTACTGAGTACTGGCTATTTTGTTTTCGGTCACCAGTCTTCTGACTGGATTGATGCGGCTCACCACAATTCCTCTCCTGTGCCAACTTCTTCATCTCAAAGTAGCACTTGCAACCTACGTCCTCTATTATTTGCAGGATGTATCCCAAACTCTGTCTTCGGCTACAGTTTTTGCCTTCTAAAAATGGTTCAAGAGGCTCTGAGCACTATGGGACTCAACTGCTGAGGTCATTAGTCCCCTAGAACTTAGAAATAGTTAAACCTAACTAACCTAAGGACATCACAAACATCCATGCCCGAGGCAGGATTCGAACCTGCGACCGTAGTGGTCTTGCTTTTCCAGACTGTAGCGCCTTTAACCGCACGGCCACTTCGGCCGGCCTTGCCTTCTAAAGCTCCCTTTAGTACCATGGTAGTCATTCCGTCATGTCTTAACGGATATCCTATCATCCTGTCCCTTCTCCTTTTTCCTCTCCGATTCTGCGTAGAACCTCCTCAATCCTTACCTTATCAGTCCATCTAATTTTCAACATTCGTCTGTAGCACCACATATTGCATGCTTCGATTCTCTTCCATTCCAGTTTTCCCACAGTCCATAGTTCACTATCATACAATGCAGTACTCCAGACGTACAGGCTCAGAAATTTCTTCCTCAAATTAAGGCCAACATTTGATGTTAGTAGCTGAAATGTATTACAAAACACAAAATGTCTTTCGCCTCTTTCTCTTCCACTCCTTCCTTACAGTAGCTTTCCAGTCCCTCATGACTATTAGATTTTCGTCTTATTTTACGTACTGTATTACCCTTTCAATATCCTCATATTCCTTTTGTATCTCATCATCGTCAGCTTGCGACGTGGGCACGTAGACCTGAAATGTCGTTGTCTCTGTTGGTTTGCTGTAGATTCTAATAAGAACGGCCCTATCACTGAACTGTTCATGGAAATACACTCTCTGCCCTGCCTTCCTTATCATAACGAATCCTACTTCCGTTACACCATTTTTTGCTGCTGTAGATATTACCCTGTACTCATCTGACCAGAAATCCTTGTTTTCTTTCAATTTCACTTCACTGGTCCTTCTATATCTAGACTGAACCTTTGCATTTCCCTTTTCAGTCATCCTTGCTTCCGTAGCACATTCATGCTTCTGACATTTCTCGCCCTGAAGCTAGGAACGTTATCCTTTCGTTTGATTTCAATATTTTTGTCATGATCACCTTCCCCTTGGCAATCCTCTCCCGGAGATGAAATTGGGGGGCTAGCATTGCGCAAAATAAAAGGTAGCTGAAATTTAACACCATGAATTACAATTCTTTAATGTTCTATCAGACCTTCAGTAGAGGCTCTGATCATCTTAGAACTGATGGTTGGAAAACACTCAAATCTCTAGTCGTAGCATCTTTGTATCCCCTATACGTCCCTAATTATTCACTGTCAAACTGAGTTGTACGTCTATCATCCTCATACGAGCACCAGGCATCCAGGTCGAACGTCAGTATTCAGCCAGAGAGTATGATAGGGCTAAGGCTGTGAATCTTAAAACACGAGGATGGCCCCCTCCACCCCACCCCCCCCTTCCCCCTATGTTTTGCGTTTCTTCAATAGCGTTGTTCCTCGTTTCCATTTTATCATCTCCATTTGAAAGCTGCTGCTTTTAAGTTAGAGTGTAACCTAGCAGTCTTACCAGGTATGTTGGTGTACTACAAGGTTTAGCCTCTGAATCTGACTCCTGGTTTCTAATTTGCCTGTCTCCCTGTGTGTTGTGTAAGTGAAATGAAGATGTAGCTGAATTCTATGGATTTGAGCTGGGGCCACATTTCTTGAAATATTTGTCCATCACTTCCATATCAGTAAATAAAATTCTGTCAGCGTCAGAAAAGTTGGAGGTGTGGGCCACCTAACAAACGTCATCAGCATACACGAATTTTCTTGAAGACGTTTCTGGCAAGTGTTGTGTGTACAGACTGGAAATGAGGGTATCCACAACAGATCCTTGAGATAAACCATCATTTAGAGAGAGGTTATACCCTCGCTGAAAAGCATTACAAGTCTTTTATAGCAATTGTGGAGATTCGTGGAAACGTTGGCTACGTTACGTGTTAACCCCGCATACAACGATACCTATGAAAGTAGTCCAGTTCCTCCTTACCATGCCAGAGATTTATTTAATGTCTAGTTTTCTTTGTTTGCTTTTGTAAGTGATTATCATGTAGACAGAAGTACGTTATTCATAATACAAACTACTGTGTCAAGATCGACGAAAGACTACAAATATTAACATTACACGTTTCAAAAAATTATTGTCATGTTCAGATGTGGTAATTAATGAACAGACATTTTCGTCGTGATGTACAAACTCGAATTATGTACATACCAAACATCAAGATAATAGTATAAAGTATGTCAATAAAATATGCATTGTGCTAGCATGTGATAAAAGAAGACAGTTTCTAAAAATAAGAGAGACAGTGTTTTTCACTATCTGATAGCATGTTCCCTATTTTATTTACATATTTTATACCATTTCATCTACGTTCAGTATGCATATAAGTAGAGTTTATACATCATTGCGAAAGTGAACTGTAACCATAACCAAAAATCAAGAAAATCATAAGGAGCTACTACTATTTTATTTAAAAACTGTATAATTTTGAGAGTTAGCACACATATTGAATACTTCTGACATATTTTTGAAAACGTAACTGCAAAAATTTTTCCGAACCTACGAAAATTATTTTTTTACGTCGTAACACACATGATGTCAGGACACGAACTAGCCCTCTCATGCATGGATTATCAGCCCGACATTGAAATAGATTTCTAATAGATTGTTTTCTTCCTTAAGACTTATCTTACACAGAATTCATATAATATGTGTAAAAAAATAGTTTCATAGACCAATAGGGGGGTGTCCTCGTTTGAGGACAAAGAGCACGAAAACTAGTACATTTTACATAGAACATTTATTAGTAATATCAAAGAACACATGAAGAGTGTACACTATTAGAATATTTATCAACAATTTCAAGAATACATGAAGAGCCTGCACTACTTTGTATTTTGTCTACAGTGAAATTGTTTCATGCACTGAGAGCACACAGCAACTTTACACCGTTCACAAATGTAACAGGTTTTCCTACGGCAGTCCCGATCGTGACACCTAACTTGGCTGGCCAGTGTGATCCACCATCAAAGCGTAATTCTTTGGATACCGTAATTCTTTGGGTACCGCATGGCGGTCTCTCTTTTTTTATTGTAGAGACAGCAATGGGCTTTCATCTGAAGGCCTGCCTCTCTCTTGTAATCTCTGCTTTTGATTTGTATATCATCCCAGAGGCGACTGTACTCCTGCATGCTAACAAATCCATATTTTCTTTTTCCCTCAGAGTATCTATGAATTTACTACAGTCACATTTGTGGTAGAAAACCCTCATGCACCACCTAAGATTTCTGGTGTCATGTCTATAGACAGTCACCAAAGAATCCGTTAGGTCAAATCCTCCCACGTTCTTATTAGAAATTCAAATTCGGTGGGGTCTTTTGATCTCTATAAACTTCTTTTCCTTTCGACAAAATCGGGTAGCAACCCCTTCTGGCTCTCTTCCAGCATATGACGATGCAACGGTTACAGGTGAATGGTCAATCCATCTCGTTACAGTGAAGCCTTCTGTTGATGTCACCACTGCAGAACTGACACGTCCCTTCTTTTGTAATTCTTTTGCAGCCTTCAGTTTTTTACCTGCTCCCTCCAGTGTGTTATTGCGAATGGTACCAATATACCATGTGTTTAGCTTTTTCAGCTTTAGCACCAAGGGAATGCTACTGAAGAGTTTGTCAGCATAGACTTCGTGGTTCTTTTCATGAATGTCGTGACACAGACGACAAACAACATTCCTGCTGCCCTGCATTCAGATATATTACTGCGTCCACCTCCAGCGCCTTGAAACAGTTCAAAGCAATACACAAAACCAGACACACCTGCATGCAACCACATTTTGTAGCCCCATTTCTTGGGCTTTTTGGGAAGGTACTGCTTCAATGATGATCTCCCTTTGAACGGGATCACCATCTCATCAACACTGTGAAATACTTCAGGTTCGAGAGCCTTGTGATAGGTATTATTCTGGGCTTCCAGAATTGGTCGTAATCTGATAGCTTTATCAGTATTGTCCGGAGGAATTGTAGAAACATCTTTGAAATGTAGGAAACGGCGCGCAGTTCTTCTTATCTTCTGCACGACATAGCATCAGCAATCAAGTTCATGCGTAAGCCAGTTTCCTCAGACCAATACTGTTGTATTGTAGGATATCTCAAGTAAGTCATAATGAGTGTTATTCCAAAATATATCTTCAGTTCAGAAACAGAAGTAGAGAAATGTTCTTTTCCTTTCTGATGTGCACATAAGTTTGTCTGCTCAACTATTTCAGCTATGAGTTTCTCTGGAAACAGCTCCATAAAGAAATCGAGGGGACTTTCTCCAGTAATGCACACTTTTGATTCTCCAGTAAATGGCGGCACTATAACTGAGGTGTCCAGTTCACTGAACCAAATCACATTCCTTTTAGGACATTTTGTTGATATTCCTCGTTCAGAAGGATCTCTTCGAATTTCACTTTCAGCCTCAGTATGATTTGTTGCACTTGTTTCATTGTTGGGAATATTTTCACTGTGTAAGTCATTTGTTTCTGAAGATATATTACAAGTATCAGCGATGAGGTCCACTTCAAATAATGGGTCGTTGTCAGAATCATCACTCCAACCCAAATCATAATCTGCGTCAGCTTCCAAAATTTGTAGAAGTTCTGCATCAGTTGCAATCTGGCGAAAGTTCATACGTGTTTTTGATTCTGTCGTCCTCGAATATCTTGGCTGATGAATGCATCCTGTCTGTCATCTGAAAGGAATAATATAGATTTACTCACTTTTTGGAAACTATAAAATTGTGTGTGCATAACAAATTAATTTTGTGATGTTTGGCTACAGCCACTATCTACATTAATATATATCAAAACTGACTGCGTGACTGAGTGCTACATACAGTAAAATAGGGTACTATAAAACAACAGAGGACAAGAAAGTCAGTATTCTGTATGTACTGAAGACGGTAGTGTGAAGTCATCTTGACGGATAAAGTCCTCAATTGAGGACACAAGTAATTTTTTATAAAAATAAACATTTATACGATTCAGATATCTGCAAACAGTATCATATAATCTGTAGTAAGTATTAACAAACTTATTATAACAGATACCTCTCCAGAGACAGTAGTAATTTTCTCACAGCTCCGTGGCTATACTAAGAATGGAGTGACGAATCCAAGGTTCCCGCGCGCCAAGCACCAACACTGCCATCTAGTAGACGTTCTTGCAACTATTATTACTCGTCATATAAGGTACGTGTGCTTTTACGGTCAACTCAGATGTCAAAGATGACAGAATTGAGCCGAAATTCAAGTGACCTCATTTGAGGACGCGACGCATGAGAGGGCTTGATTCGTTAAAGAGCTTCATACGAACATTTCGAATTAGTTCAAGCGCCTCCGGTTTATGAGCACCACGTGACGGATTAGAGACCACGACGTTCCATAAGGCCCACCCAGTCTACTCGCAACTCATCTGCTGGTTATCTACGAAGTATTTTGTTATTCATCTGGATGACACTTTAAAAACAAGCATGTTGCAGAGCAGTGGATCTTCGTAAACATACTCACGGCTACTCTTTAATACATATATAGAGAGTTTGAGATCAAAAATTGAAAACCAATACGAATGACGTACGCAAATGCAGCAATTGAATTGCGTACAGGTCTAGGCTTCCGGGGGTATGAAATATGCACGGCGGCGTTCCTTAACATTTAGAGGTAATGGAATACACAACAGGGAAAGCTGACATGTGCACGTGCTGCTGGTGGAGGTGGAGGAAGAGGCGGGTACCGCGGGCGGCCGCCAGAGCGCACTGAAAGCAGCGCCGCGCCGCTGCCAGGTGCAGGTGGCCGGCGATGCATCACGGCCAGGAGCCGCTGCCGCTGGCCGCCATCAATTCCGCACAAAGCCGCCAGGAAAGAGACAGAGCTGCAAATCAATCCAAGTCAGCAGTCATTACCCCGTGCCGCGTCCGCACTCCCCCGCTTCCGCAGGTCTGCGGGACTCGGCAGCGCCGGGACGCGACTCTGCAGTGCCGTTGCAGAAAGCACACCAGCAGGGAGCTCTCTGCGCGGTACGCAGGCGACGTTTCGACTGCAGCCTAGGCCGCCATCTTCAGATATCCCTGCCCACATTTTAATGATAACAGACTGAATGGGCCTTCGGAATGAGAGAGGTTAATCTATTTATATTTCGAATGATGACAACACGTACACATCAAGTTGTAAAAATATCGTAGACTTTTATAAGTAGCAGTACACTGCGGTAGTTTTCGTAGCAGCCTTGGTCAGTTAAGATGGTAACCGCGTTACCTGTATGTTCGGTGCGTTGCACACCTATCGGGCGTTACCTCATTTCGACAGCTTCGTTTGTGTATGTGATCAGTGTCTTACTAAATTCCATTATAAACCGGAAACAGTGAACTGTCTAGAAACTAAATGAGGATACAGAAAGCTCCGGATAACCTACAGAACACTTTTGTTCTACATAGCTATCCTCGTGTCTGTTACTTAAAAATATATACTATTTATAGCGAAATTGAAATTGTCAGTGTCTAATTCAGGTTTTATTCGGAAACTGTCTATTTGTAACGTGAAACAGAAGAATTCTGTGGTAGATATACGAAAAAGAAAAAAGAACAATTTATCATGTAGCACTAGAAAACGAAATTTCCTAAAGAAGAGGTAAAATAAACTCAAATAAAACAACAAAAGTTTATCAAGCATTCCTTCAAAACTTCTTCGAGCATATATAAAATATAATTTAGTTGTTCATGAAAAACTTTCGCTGTAATCAATGTGAAGAGGAAGCTCTTCCCTCTGATCACGTGAAGAATATTCTATTGCGAACAAAAATAACAGCAATAGTTTTACAGCTTTTCTTATGTTTGAGGTGTAAACTGTACTTCCATGAAACGTAATTGCTTTGGCTACACAAAAGAGCAAAAGTTGAGCTATCAATTAATTTTTATTATTTATAAAATAGAATTCATATTTTGCAAGGGTGTAAAATACAGAATGGGATAACACAGAACCATGTGAAATTCTGATTATGTCGAAATCATACAAATTACAAAGATTCGGTCTCACGCATTCATATATATTTCTTTCCCTCCCAGTGCTAGCAATCCTGTCGGTAATTGTACCATTTACTAAGTCATTCACGTACGGTACCAAAACAACTGAACCGTAGTTTTGGTAGAACTCAACTCTAAATTCATATATATAGCAACTGTGGACAAATGTGCACAGTCGCAAGCTCTTAAAATCTCTTCCAGAGATAGTTCTCTGACCCATTCAATCTCTTCATTCGATACTTGCTGAATATTAGTTGTAGTTCCTTTGTACGCCCAAAGAGGGCAGTCAACAAAGATATGGTGGATTAACCGTCAGGAGGGAACACAGTCAAGTATCCACATCAGTCCCGACTGGTTAGAATAAGGTTCACGGATACGCCACACACGTGTGGGAAAATCGAATCCTTGTATGGGCATGGAAGGGTTCTCGACTAGATGTTTGTTGACTGCTCTCATCAGCTTTTCCGTAAATGGTTGACATTGAAACAGAACCCAACGAGGTTTTTTGCTGTGCGCCACGACAGTTTCATTGGGTTCAGACATTGGTATCCTACTTGTGCAATATCCCAACGAGCAGAGATCTGAGAATTCCTTTTAATTTATGCGTGCATGTAGGCGGAGAAAATCAGGTGCTAAATAATCGTTGAAATTCGTGGTGAGAACCTCCAGTTGTCTTTTATTTTGTACAGTGCTACTAGTTTCGGTCAAAGACCATTGTATAGCTTAGCTAGCATAAACGGCAGGAATGTTATAACATGATGTAAATAGTTACAAGTTACTGTTGCTAACCAATCATAGAAACTTGGCTCAAAGTGACTCTGGTTCACTTGCAACAGCAGTTTGTAATTGTTAACATCATGGCATAACGTTCTTGCCATTTACGTCTGCTAAGCTTGAAAATAGTAATAGCATTTTTTTTATTAGTCTTCTGATTGGATTGATGCAACCCACCAAGTATTTATCTCCTGTGCCAACCTCTTCGTCTCAGAGTTCCATCTGCAACCTACGTCCTCAATTATTTGCTGGATGTGTTCCGAACTCTGTCTTCCACTACAGTTTTTGCCCTCTACACCTCCCTCTAGACCATTGAAGTCATTCCCTGATGTCTTAAGCGATATCCTATCATCCTGTCTCCTTGGCTTGTCAGTATTTTCCACATATTCCTTTCCTCTCCGATTCTGCGCAGAACCTCCACATTCCTTACCTTGTCAGTCGAATTTTCAACATTCGCCTGTAACACCACATCTCAAATGCTTCGATTCCATTCTGTTCCGGTTTTCCGACAGTCCATGTATCACTGTACTCCAGACGTAAATTCTCAGAAATTTCTTCCTTAGATTAAGGGCGATATTTGATATAAGTAGACTTCTCTTGGCCAGAATGCCTCTTTTGCCACAGCTAGACTGCTTTTGATGACGTCCTTGCTCCGTCCGTCATTGGTTATTTTACTATCTAGGAAGCAGAATTCCTTAACTTCATATACTTCGTGACGATCAGTCCTGATGTAAAGTTTCTCTCTTTTCTGATTTCTACTACTTCTCATTACCTTCGTCTTTCTTCGATTTACTCTCAATCCATACTGTGCACTCATTAGACTGCTCATTCCGTTCAGCAGATCATGTAAGTCTTCTTCACTTTCACTTAGGACAGCAATGTGAATCGTATTATTGAGATCCTTTCACCATGAATTTCATTTCCACTCCTGAACCTTTCTTTTATTTCCATCATTACTTCCTCGATGTACAGACTGAACAGTAGGGACGAAAGGCTACATCCTTGTCTTACACCCTTTTTAATACGAGGACTTCGTTCTTGGTCGTCCACTCTTATTATTCTCTCTTGGTTGCTGTATATATTGTATATGACCCGTCTCTCCCTATAGCTTAGCCCTAGTTTTTTTAGAATTTCGAACATTTTTAACCATTTTATATTATCTAACGCTTTTTCCAGGTCGACAAATTGTCTGAAAGTGTTTTGATTTTTCTTTAGTCTTGCTTCCATTATTAACCGCAGCTTCAGAATTGCCTCTCTTGTGCCTTTACTTTTCCTAAAGCCAAACTGATCGTCACCTAGTGCATCCTCAATTTTCTTTTCCATTCTTCCGTATGTTATTCTTGTAAGCAACTTAGATGCATGAGCAGTTAAGCTGATTGTGCGGTAGTTTAAGCACTTGTCAGCCCTTGCCGTCTTCGGAATTGTGTGGATGATATTTTTCCGAAAGTCAGAGGGTATGTCACCAGACTCTTATATTCTACACACAAACGTGAGTAGTCGGTTTGTTCCACTTTCCCCAATGATTTTAAAAATTCTGAGGGAATGTTATCTATCCCTTCTGCCTTATTTGACCGGAAGTCCTCCAATGCTCTTTTAAATTCTGATTCTAATAATGGATCCCCTGTCTCTTCTAAATCGACTCCTGTTTCTTCTTCTATCACATCAGACAAATCTTCACCCTCATAGAGGCTTTCAATGTATTCTTTCCACCTATCTGCTCTCTCCTCTGCATTTAACAGTGGAATTCCAGTTGCGCTCTTAATGTTACCATACTTGCTCACCCAAGATTGTTTTGACTTCCCTGTGTGCTGAGTTGTCCTTCCGACAGTCATTTCTGTTTCACAGTTTTCCTCCAGCCGTTTCGTCTTAGCTTTCCGGCTTTTCCTATTTATTTAATTCATCAGCGACTTGTATTTCTGTATTCCGGAGTTTCCCGGAACATTTTCGTACTTCCTCCTCTCATCAAACATCTGAAGTATTTCTTCTATTATCCATGGTGTCCTTGCAGCTACATTCTTTGTATCTACGTTTTCCTTCCTAGCTTCTGTGATGGACCTATTTAGAGGTATCCATTCCTGTTCAACTGTACTGTTTACTGCAGAATTCCTTATTGCTGTATCTTTAGCTTTAGATAACTGCACGCATATACATCATGAGTCCTTAGTACATCCGTATCCCACTTCTTTGTGTTGATTGTCTTTAATCTCTTAAATTGCAGCCTACTCTTCATCAAAACTACATTGTGCTCTGAATCTATATCAGCTCCTGGGTACGCCTTACAAGCCAGTATCTGATTTCGGAATCGCTGTCTGACCATGACGTAATCTAATCGAAATCTTCCTTACTACACGGCCTAACCCAAGTATACCTACTTCTCTTGTGACTCTTGAACTGAGTATTCGCTATCATTAGTTGAAAATTATTACAGAAATTAGTCTTTCTCCGGTCTCATTCCTCGTTCCAAGCCCACAATCTCTTGTAACTGTTTCTTCTGCTCCTTCCCTACAACTGCATTCCAGTGCCCCATGATTATTAGATTTTCATCTTTCTTTATGTAGTGCAAAACCCTTTCAGTATCCTTATATACCTTCTCTATATCTTCATCTTCTGCTTGAGATGTCGGTATCTGTATGTGAGCCGTTTTTGTCGGTGTTGATTCGCTGTCGAGTCTGAGATTTCAGTAGAATGCCGCAGTGATCGTTTCCCCTTACAGGTGTTATCTGTTAGAGCTACACTATGACAGTCCAAAAAAAACGAATCGTCACCTTGTCCGATCATGGCTGTCCTTCACCTTTATCACCTCATCTTCACCTTGTGGTTTGTGACGTCGGTATGTATACCTGAACTAGCGTTGTCGGTATTGGTTTGCTGTCGATTCTGATAAGAACAACCCTATCACTGAACTGTTCACAGTAACACACTTTCTACCCTACCTTCCTATTCATAACGAATTCTACTTCCCTTACATCATTTTCTGCTGCTGTTGATATTACCCTGTACTCATCTGACCAGAAATCCTAGTTTTCTTAACATTTCACTTCACTGACCCCTACTATATCTAGATTAAAACTTTGAATTTCTCTTTTCAGATTTTCTTTCTTCTGTAGCACGTTCAAGCTTCTAACAGTCCTCTCCCAGACGAAAAGAACGTTATCCTTTCGTTGTGTATTCAATATTTCTTTCACGGTCACCTCCTCCTTGGTAGTTCTCTCCCGGAGATCCGAATAGGGGACCAGCATTGTGAAAAATAAGAGAAAGCTGAAGATTTTCACCATGATATACAATTATTTAATGGTCTCCAGACTTTCAGTAGAGATTCTGATCATTTTAGAACTGATGGTGGGACATTGCTCAGAACAGTAGTCATAGTGTGTTTGTACCCCGTATACATCCCTAATTATTCACTGACTGACTGAGGTGCACGTCCATCTTCCTAAGTAAGAGCACCAGTCATCCAGGTCGAACATCAGGATTTTGCCACAGAGTATGATAGGGCTAACGCTATGAATCTTAAAACAAAAGCATTATCCACCCATATGTGCCAGCAAGTCATTGAAGAGCGTTGGTTCTCATTTTGATTTTAGCTGCTCCGTTTGAAGTATGCTGCTTTTAATTTAGAGTTTTACCTAGCAATATTACTAGGTACATTGGCCTCTGAATCTGACTCCTGGATTCTAACTTGCCTATCTGCCTGTCTGTTGTGTAGGTGAAATGGAGATGTAACTGCATTCTGAGGATTTGATCTGAGGTACCATTTCTTGAAATAATTATCCATAACTTTCATATCAGTATATGAAATGATTTTAGCGACAGAAAAGTTGAAAGTGTTGGCCACCTAACAGACGTCATCAGCATACATAAATTTTCTTGAAGATGTTTCTGGCAAGTCGTGTGTGCACAGAATGGAAAAAAGGGTATCCGAAATAGATCGTTGAGATAAACCATCATTTAGGGAGAGGTTATACCCTTGTCGAAAAGCATTACAAGTATTTTAGAAGAATTTGCATATTAAAATCTGTTGGCCAATGTGCAGATTCGCGGAAACGTTGACTGCGTTACATGTTATTACGCCGCAAACAACAGTAACTATGAAAGTAGTCCAGTTCCTCCTTACCATGCCAGAGTTTTAGATAATGTCTCATTGTCTTTGTCGCCTTTTGCTAGTGATAATTATTTAAACAGAACTGAGTAGATTATAATACAAACCACTGTGTCATGATCGCCGAATGATTACAAATATTAACATTACAACTTTCAACAAATTATTGCCATCTTAAGATGTGGCAATTAATCAACAGACAGTTTCGTCATGATTTATAAACTCTAGTTATATACATACTGAACATCAAGGAAATAAAGTATATCTATAAAATATGTATCATGCCGGGATATTATAAACGAAGACACTCTCTTAATATAAGAGAGACAGTGTTTTTCACTATCTGACAGCATGTTTCTTATTTTATTTATGTATTTGCTACCATTTTTTTATGTCCGGTATGCATATATGCAGAATTTCCATCATGACGAAATTGTTCTTCGATTAATTTTCTGAATCGTAAATATTTGTATTGGTTAGGCGACCTTGACGAAGGTCTAATAATATTATGTGATCATTTGTAAGTTCGCATGTTTCTATTTGAAAATATGTCAATTTTTAAAAAGTCTCTTGACCATTTCCGAAATTCTTATACGCTGAAGGAAACTAGCTACAAAACGCAATCTCCTTTTTCCATATTTTTTGCACACTTACATTGATCGTTTAAACTGTCTTCTGCCTTCGCCCTAAGAAGTCCTTAAGCTCTCAATTTTCAATTCAACATCGTAGGGGACTGGAGTAATAGTTCTGTAGCTGTTATCTGACTAATAGATAGATACATCGGGGGGAATGCCTGGGTGACAACGTATCTATCTATAGAATCGCTGTGAACTACTACCATTTCAGCTTCTCATCCCTGAACCGAATATTTATCAATATACTAGCTAATGTCAATAGAAAAGAGCCTGTGTAAGCGTACACGTTGAAACTGAGACAATTTAAACTTAAACGCACAGAATACGTAATTAATGGGAGTGAAATTCCCTAGTAAACATTTTTCAAAATAGATTGTTTTCATTCCTGAATAAACACTGACATATTTGGCTTGAGTTAGTTTCCATGCATATCATCTTAGAAAATTTGTAGACCTAGGATGAGACACATTTAAAAATGAGGCATTTTTTCGCTATGAGGTGGGAATATGTTCATAAATGTGAATATTCAAGCATGTAATTGTAAGTAAATGTAGTAAAGCAATGAAGTGATAGTATATGTAGTTACTCACTGTAAATAATGTGTTTTAAGTATATTCACCATTCACGCATGTTCCTGTAGTGCAGTCTGTGTTAAAAATTCTAAGATGAGGTTCCAGGAGACGAATTTAGACTCCTATCATGTGAGAGATTCTGTTTCTCTTTCTGGCTCTGCATGGTCTGTAATTTATGAAAGGTGCAGTAATCAACATTTTCACGTAGGTCATCAAGTTAACGTGCTTAGCAAAGTATGCACCAGCCAGCTGCTGCCATCAACCGCGCAGCTGAGCGTTCTGCACACCAACTAACTCCGACAGACAAGCAGTGACAATCTAGCTCTTTTATTGGCTTCATCTTATGCTGAGACATGATTTCTCTGCAGTAATGCGTTAGAAACTCTACAGTTCTTAGTGGTACACTAGCTTCCCCGTCGGACTTCTCTGTTTCTTCCACCATGTCATGGGTGTGATGCGGGTTTCCGCACGGTAGGGGCTGTGTGCCTACCCGTAAGGTACTACTGCGGTTTAATGTGTGTTCAGCTACTGGGCTTTGATTTGGCGCTCTCACATCACCGTTCTCCGTCCTTCGTTCTGCAGAATGGGATGACAGTAAGAGTTTCTGTATCAATTGGAGAAATGATAAATTTCGTTGCGGTGAGAATGGCTGTAAATTGCTTAGAGCACATGAAAGCTTTTATATATTGCCAAAAGCTGTTATAAAGATTGCATCTACAGTTATATAAGGTATGCTGATGTATTTCCTCAATGAAGGGGTAAACAGCCTGACAAGACACTGAAATGCCGTATTCAGCGAGCAGCTGCATATAACGTTGCATAGCTAACGACCAGCACAAGGTGCAACTGTAGTATCTAACTTTCAATAGAGACAACACACTTCAAGCTGCAAGTAAAAGACTGCGCTGCGTATTTTTAGTTGAAAAATTCGCAGTGTACCCACGCAAACTGCAATACACACGCACCGACACACACGACATTACCCAAGAGTGGTGACACCGGCTACTGGGCAGTTGACAGAAGCGACAGTCGTTAAAAAAAATTTCTTCATGCACAAACAGCAATTAAAGCTCATAAGAGCAGGATTATCCTATTTAGGACCAAGAAAACTTGACAGATACTGAAAGCTTCATGCCTCGACTGTAAAATTACTCCGTTGTTGATCCGAGAACAATGACCAACCGAACATTGTAAGAGACTACTCAGTGACTTTGTTGGGTTCCAACTATAACATTTCGAACAATTAGTACACTTCATGAACAATAGCAGCTCGAATAGATAACAACTTCGTCCATTATAACGCGGCGAAGGAGATGAATAAAACATTTCATTTAGTTTCACAAGAGAGAAAACGGAATTTGGCAGTAGCTTTGTAAAGATGACATGCATCGCTGTAGAGGACTCTGACAGTAATTTAATATCGACATTCGTGACGATCACTGCCAATATCCGACCGGTCGGGGAGAGAACCAAGAAAGAAAACTATTAGCTCTGTTGACCACTGACTGATCTCTTTGCAACGAAGATGCACGTCTACATGTATACTGCAGAAAACATATTACGGTGTCGCACTGGATTGCTCCGGTAACACTACCTTTTTGTCTCATTCCTGTTCCATTCATGACTGACGTGTGGGAAAATTTACTGTGAGTTTCTTTTTATTTTTCGACATGATCTTTTCGCGAGTCGTGTGTGGGAGGAACTAGCATGTTTTTGTTGTTGTTACTTAAACTCTCAGATTTCAACAGTAGGTATTTAGGTACGAACTGGGAATAGTGATCATGTAGCATGTTAGCAGTAGTGATTACCGATGTGTGCTGGAGACAAGAACTGTAAGCTGATTCCAAAGATTATGATGGATGCTGTGTCACATTTACCAAGGCTGTGATGTTAGAAAGCTTCTTAGTATCTTAAAATGGCCTCTAATACGCTAATGTATTAAAAATTTGTAGTCTCTGCAGAACCATGATTTTGATCTTAAGCAACTCCACACTAGCTTCGTTTTGACTTTAAACAAGTCAGTAAGGGGTGTGTGGTTGCTTAAAATAAATATTCCAAGAACTTGTGAGACTATTCAACTGCCGTGCCGCAGCGAGTATTGTAGTGGACAGCCCTGACGGTGTTGCGAAATCGTGTGTGGTGACTGCAACTCAACAATGCGCCGGAGCCCAGACAGGGTGCGTGAGGCTACTTAGCGCCACTCTTAATCAAAATTTAACACAAATTACTTGAATGGACACTACTGCCCAGTGACTGGAAAAGAGTAACTTATCCGACAAAAATTGATGCTACTTTCCATTCGGATATGGACGAGATGTAAATCTAATACAAAGTATATACTGGCTGATTGTAATCTAGACAAACGTAAAATTCTGTATGGAATGTAAAAAAATAGATGCCTTTTATTATAAGCTTTATTATTTGCTGCTGGAACCAGTTCTCTTATACAATTAGCTGCAATGAACGACTTTGGGGCTAAACGACTTGAAACTGTCACACAGCCCCTCTTTTAAGTGACAGATCTCGATTTATTACAAGGATTCTGGAGTATAAGGTTTGTCTTCGAAATTGTGTTGTCAGAATACATGTAGTTCAATACTCCTCACGGGTGTGCAAGATGTGTGCGTTGTGACTAAAGCGGGCGTCGTGCATGTACATAGAGAAGCAGCGTGAATGGTCATATGGGTTTCTGGCTCGCGGAAAATTGGAAAGGAACCGCAAAAAAATCTCTAGTGGGTGACTCCGACCAACCCTCAAGTTGCATCCGTACGGACTGTGAAGATATGTCTTCCTTAAGTCAGTATTTTCATAGCCTTCACACGACCATCCATCTTTTCATAGCTTGCGCTAGTCTTTTCATTTGTGCATAGCCACTACATCCAGCATCTTTTATCTTTTTATCTGTTTGCCGTCTTCTACTCTGTATGCTCCATCCAGGGCGATGTTACCAATTCAAGTGTGCCTGTACGTACAGGGTAACCCCGTGGCAAAGGCTTAAAAGGCTTAGTAAGAATTCATGTATCCGTGAAAGAACTCTGATAATATATATATATATATATATATATATATATATATATATAGAGAGAGAGAGAGAGAGAGAGAGAGAGAGAGAGAGAGAGAGAGAAATATTACTGAACTACTACAGGTCGACATTTCAACACAGCTATCCAGCATAATCTTATACGAGGAAAGTGCAGAACGATCGGTCACGAAATTGAAACCACTTTGAAACCCCGATGAGGCTTTTCACAGGCCTTTTGGACAGTGTCTCTAGTATGCCCGTCGATAGAATAAAGACGCTCTTTTCGGCTGTGAGCGAGTAGAGGTCCCTACAACAACGATGTCTCCCGCCATGTAGGAGGGCCCGCTGAGAGGCTTCGCCTTAATGAATGCAGCCCACCTAACAGAACTGCCACGCACTTCCTTTTTCATGGCAATTCTCAGCCGCACTCTGCAGGGACTGTGAAGACGCTCCTGCAGCCTTTTCGATGGGAAGTGTTCGATCACCCACAACACAGCCCTAATTCTTTCGTCCTGGGTATCACCTCTTTTCAAATGAAACGCTGGATTCGAAGACAACACTTGGGCGTAGGCTACGCACTATGGACCAGCGTAGAGAACTATCGGAAAGCGCAGGCCTTTGACTGCTATGACGATGGTGTTGGAACTTTTGTATAACGCTCCGACAAATGTCCAAGTCGGAGTGGTGACTATGTAGAGAAGTATCTGAAAGGTATAGCTAAATGTTCAAAGAAAAATGTTTTGATTTTCACTGTAGTTTCCATTTCGCGACTGATCGTTCCTTACTTTACGAACAACCCTCGTACAATTGACAACACTTATACACGAGTCTCAGGATCTATTATGTAGTTTATCACATCACTTCTCGTTTACAGGAAAAGTTCGAAAGGACTCTTGTAGGCACTGGCGGAACATGTTGACACAGCATGAGCCACTGTCTGTCTTTCCGCACCAGTCACAACATGGTCATGAATATTTTCCCATTTGAGGATAGTGTCTTGCGTGCCTTGTGTAGCCCGTTCGGATGCAATTCAGAGTACCAAGAATGCACGAAATTTTTCAAATCCAGGGAGTTTTTCTTAGTTACAGGGCAGTTTCAAGCATTGTGGAGGACATTTTTGTTCCCAGCAGGCGTTTCCATTCATCGACGTCACTGAGTACAGTTTCCGTAAGAGTCGTAGCTGTTATAATAATGGGATGTGTTTACGTTAATCATTTTCGCTCAACAGGGAATACACCATTCAATACGTATTTATAATTTGTAAAGCGTGACTGTAAATGCAGGATCCTATATTTTGCCGGAAAAGCAGTTCAGTGTACATAATTGTTTCAGATTATAAAAGTTTTTCTTAAGTCTTCTTTTCGTTTCACTTTGTCTGCCCCCATACGCCTATGAAGTGATGAATAAATAAATGGAAAAAGCTTTTCTCGCGTTGTATTACGTATACTATGACAATGAATGGAATGTGACATATCAGAACACAGAAATGTAGGATTTTAGCTTTTCTGAAACTCGCACCCGATCGTTTCGGACATCACGTAGAAGGTGACCGACGACCAACATGTGATCCCTCCCACCTAGTTACACAGATATAGGCAACTACAGTTTCTTGGATAACTTACAGGAGTTATTGCTTCCTTGAGTCAGCCAATCACGAAAGAAGCCCGTTTGGTACGACAACGCTGTGCTTTGGAATGCCATTAGGCTTTTAGGTGTTCAGGGCTTTTTAATTAAGTCTGTAAAATACCAAAATTTAATTCATTTAACATTCATTTGATACTGAGACGACAAATTTTGAAAAGGGTCATGTGAGTAAGTATAAATAAAGATAATGTAAGAGTTCTGTGGAAGCTTAATTTATTTTATCCTGGAGTAACGTATCCTAGTTGATGTTCAATTTTCACTAAAGTTATTGCACGAACAGATTCTTCGATTTTCCATAGTAAAACAAAGCGGTACAGTTTTTCCTCGTCTCCAGGGATAACACATCTCGACTGAGCTATACATGAGAGGCAACTATAAGGAAATCTGGTGCAAACTAGCATCAATGATTACGAGAAAATGAATGTTCTACAATTTCTACAAAAATCTGGGGAAGTAACTGACCGTTCCATCTGCCGTCTACTTTCTGCTTCACTGCTGCCTTTAGTAAGCATAATGTTACGTTCAGTAATGTACATTGATACATCGAAAGCTCTTTGCTAACGCACTTGTAATTGGTTGCTCTTCTTGTTTTACGTAGTTACGTTACGTGGAAAATCTAATGTCGTCTCAGAGAAAGTGAATAACAACAACTAGATAATTTTCAGTGTGTTATGATTATTTTATTCTACAATAACCGATAAAAACACTATCGTTGACATACTCTTTGGTATATGCAAGTTACCTAGCATTGTGGGAATGCAACTGCTAACATTTTCACCAGTGAGATGTGTAAAGATCACCTCAGTTTTCTTGGATCTCATTCATTTGCTATTAACATATGCTACCAAGCTGTCCTTGGGATGCTGCTTGCCCACTCGTTTCCTTCAGTGTTAATGCAGGTGTCATACAGGTCACTTTAATTTGGACTAACCTCATCTAATAAATACGTCACCGGCAATAGAAAAATTTTGCTAAATAAAATTTTAAAGAGTAGAGGGAAAGAATAAGAATGAAAAATTTCACCTTCTTGATGAAATTACTACTGCATACAAGGAGAAGATACTAAAATCGAAATATACTTTGTATAAAACAACATATATTATATAACATAAGACAAATATAACAACAAAAATTAAAAAAATGTTACGCGAAAATTTGCACTTAGGGAACACACAATGAAAACTAAATAACTTACCGACCATATAACAGTCGACACTGCAGCATTATTTTAAAAATAACTTCTTCCGTGTGTTAATAAACAAACTGTTACGTGTGTTGTAGCAAATAGCAAAACAGTTCACTGTTGATGACGCTGCATCGCTAGATAATAACTTCCAAGGCGTTTCACTACATTTTCTTCAATGGAATTGGAAGGGTATAAGAGCCGTTGCGAAATTAAATTCAGTGACACTAAACACTTAATGAAAAGCTTCTTAATACTTTTTCATTCATTGTTCCCATTCATTGAACGGAAGTATGCGGAAGAGTGAACAAAGTTACTGTTATTCTTCTCTGTAAGAAGGGTAGAAAAAGAGATTTCATTGATTAGCCTGACATCTACATCTACATCATACTCTGCAAGCGACCTAATGGTGTGTCGTGGAGAGTACTTTTCGTACCATTAACTATGATCTGTAACATGTTATGCCGACTACAATTGTCTTTAGTGACTGCAACTGTTCGCTTTTAGGAAAAACATTTTTCTGAACTAAGGAAACCTTGCTCTGCCTATATGATCCATCCACACAGTAATAAACAAAGCTACATTGAACTTTTTGTGAATGCTCTAGCGTACCGAACTAGACATCTCTTATTGGAATTATCTCACATTTGTAGGTTGTGTAACTACTTCTCATTGGTTAGATAGAGTAATAGTAGAAGTAAACCCGAGCAGTAAACGGGAGTCTTGCGAACCAACGGTCTTTAGTTGAGCGCCCATTCTATGTTAAAGCTAGAAGTTTAATTCAGAGGTGGAAAGTGTCAATTATTCCATTACACACCATAAATACCGACTCGTGTGGCGTAATATGTGTGAAATGTGCATGGCTCCTTTTAGGTTAGACGGAACGGCGTATCCCGAAACGAAACGCCGTTGCACGAGAAATGAACTGTTAAAACAAGTCACATATCAAATATAAATTGAATGAGTATATTAAAAACTAGTTATTAACTAATGAAACGTCCGCAACCAAATTCCAAAATGGACCCTCTCCAAGAATGTGTAATAATGGGAACTGAGAGTTGATTGAAATCTTAAATAGAAAGCAAGTAATTATTGAACACCAAGTGGAACACAATCTGAAAAAATACCCTGAAAACGGAAAACTGTAGCAAGAAAAACAAACATTACGCCTATCAAGGTCCAGAGCCAGTTAAAATGTGTGTACCTTCGTCGGTGCATACCTGGGTATGTCTACGCGCTACCATGTTCGTAAACATTAGTTGTAGAGTTATCCAAAGCTACTTTAATGGTAACATCACAGGAATTTCCCGATGATGCGGTATTCGTGGAAGATAGTTTAACCAACCCAGAATTGACTGACAAAATATGAACGTGTGTTAAAGTGATAAGGGCAGACGGTAATGCGAATTAACTCTGAACTTATCAACAGACAACTATCTCGTACTGCGGTTGTCCACACGCAGCTATGACAGTATTACAGTAATGGTGGTCACCAAAGGCAAAAGGATCATTGAGAAAGCTCGGAGAGTAATTTGATTTGCGTAAACTGACTGATAGTGATTAACATCCCACTGAAGAGGAAACTTGGACACTTACATCAAGGCCGGCAAACGTACAAGATTTACACATATTATTGGGCCGATCTAACGTTGAAATTTGTAATATCAGAAACCAAGAACGATTAATGTGAAACAGTTTATTTCATGACCAGCTCGACAGTTACTAGCTGTCGTTTCCAGATTCCCAGATTCTCATAAATCTAACAATTCATCAGCCTCTTTGGACACACTGAGAACATGGAGCATGTTCTAAGTATGTCGACGAGACTGATTTGTAATTATATTTCTGGAATATCTGAGAATATGAAGAGATATTGGTTTCTAATATTACAAACATATAAGAGTTGTACTCAATCGTACTATATATATATATATATATATACCCAGTAAGGCAATAAAAGACGTCTAAGACCGACCTTTGTTCAACAATATCATCCGGAGAACGACGCAGAAACAGAGATTGTTGTATTACAGGTACTGAAGTGAAGGTACGAAATCCGATAGAAAACCTTTTATGTAATTAATTCTTGAGATTTTCATTAAGCATACAGCAAAGTGACTCCCTCAGGAAAGCTGTCTCGCGACATGGTAGAAAGTTGTAGTGCGATATTCAGTCGACGAATGGACTACTTAAATTGTTCTGTGGAAGCTGAAGACGAAAGAAATTATAAAAAATTTCTCATTTAAAACTGTGTTTATGTCCCAGAGGATCAGTACGACAGTAACGTTTGACCGTTCCGCAGAAACGAGACATACTGAAGTGGCCACGCCTTTGTGCAGAGAGAACTCACGGTGAACAAGGCATCAAAAAGGATTTCTGTAAGGTACCGCATGCAGAACGCAGCGGAACTATTGCTTTTCCGAGTTCATGTTTGTAGAGAACCTCTCGCACATCGAACTGTTCTTCACGACTGGAAAATAGCTGCTTATGCAAAGGGCGATAGAACGGATTCACACCAGTACCTAAAACGTCTGTCTGTTCCTGAAACAGAACGTACCGTGTCCCCACTCGATATGGTGCAGACAGTGGATGCAGATAAATGCCAACTTCCTAGATCTCTAAAAGGCGCCTTACACGGTACCACAATGTCAACGGATGATTCAGATACGACCACACAGATTATCTTCAGATATGCACTATCATCTCAGAAGTATCCGGACCTGACTTTGTGATGCGGAGTTAAATAGTAAATGTCACGAGAGGTGATCAGTTAATATAAAAGGAGGCGGAGATACTGTGTTGGGAGTAGAGAAGAGGTAACAGTAAAACGAGTGTGATCAGTACAGCCGAGTGACTTCGAACGCGGACTTGTCATTGGGAGTCACCTGACCAACGATTGCATCAGGGACATTTCAACGTTTCTAAAAGTGCCGAAGTCGGCTGCTGGTGATCTCACTGCTAAGTGAAAACGAGGAGAAACAAAGAAAATTAAAACAAGAAGAGGCAGACGTCATGCACTGATGGCCAGGGACCGACGAGCATTGCAGAGGTTCGTTGTAAAAAATCGAATGGTATCAGTGGAGGAAATCTCTCGTGAGGTCCTAAGTGCTACCAGAAGTCCACCAGTACAATGACTGTACGTAAGGAGTTTGTTACAGTATTTGCGGTATTTTTCGTGGTTAGAGTGTTGTTCCCTTACCGCACTTAGAAAACACTGGATGCAGAAGGATACGAACACACTTTACAGTATTGTGTACCACGTACTGTACAGGAAAAGTGTGGAGACGATGACTGTTTATGTCAGCGTCAACCATAATGCAGCATTTTTGAGGAAACTGTGGATAATAACATTCCCGAAGTGAGCTGGCCATCACATAGTCGCTACCCGAAGAAAATGGGAAGCCGTTGGAATGAGTTAAAATGTCGATTTCGCTCCGGATCTAACCTTCCAGCATAACTGTTTTCTCTGCTTTCGGCTCTTGGTGTAGAAAGGGCATGTGATTTCAACACAAAACATACAGCACATCATTGAGGTGACCCCATCAGAATTTAAGCCATCATGAAGGCGATGCGTGGACACCGCATACTGATGTTCATTAAACGGTGCGAGGATGCTTTTGATCATATGATATATACGATTGTTCAAGAAATATTTAGCTGCATATTTTGAAAAGAAATGAAATTCATGTCGTGTGTATCTCAAGGAAGTATAATACACGTAAAATCACAGGAGAAAACTCCACTTCAAGAAAAGCGATCCATAGTTTGAGAGGAAATCACGACAGCTGGCATCGAAAGGTTTGAGTAATGCAGTACTAAAGTGCTCACGTCGTAATAAATCGGTAATGCCCATACAAAATTATAACGGAAGTTCTTAGTTAACTTAAATGAGAATTTTTTGAACAAAGAGCTATGTCGTTCTCGTGAAACTTTGCTGGGAACACATAAGGAATCAGTATACAGAAATTACTATGCTGTTGCTATGCCGTAATAGTACACTCCTGGAAATGGAAAAAAGAACACATTGACACCGGTGTGTCAGACCCACCATACTTGCTCCGGACACTGCGAGAGGGCTGTACAAGCAATGATCACACGCACGGCACAGCGGACACACCAGGAACCGCGGTGTTGGCCGTCGAATGGCGCTAGCTGCGCAGCATTTGTGCACCGCCGCCGTCAGTGTCAGCCAGTTTGCCGTGGCATACGGAGCTCCATCGCAGTCTTTAACACTGGTAGCATGCCGCGACAGCGTGGACGTGAACCGTATGTGCAGTTGACGGACTTTGAGCGAGGGCGTATAGTGGGCATGCGGGAGGCCGGGTGGACGTACCGCCGAATTGCTCAACACGTGGGGCGTGAGGTCTCCACAGTACATCGATGTTGTCGCCAGTGGTCGGCGGAAGGTGCACGTGCCCGTCGACCTGGGACCGGATCGCAGCGACGCACGGATGCACGCCAAGACCGTAGGATCCTACGCAGTGCCGTAGGGGACCGCACCGCCACATCCCAGCAAATCAGGGACACTGTTGCTCCTGGGGTATCGGCGAGGACCATTCGCAACGGTCTCCATGAGGCTGGGCTACGGTCCCGCACACCGTTAGGCCGTCTTCCGCTCACGCCCAAACATCGTGCAGCCCGCCTCCAGTGGTGTCGCGACAGGCGTGAATGGAGGGACGAATGGAGACGTGTCGTCTTCAGCGATGAGAGTCGCTTCTGCCTTGGTGCCAATGATGGTCGTATGCGTGTTTGGCGCCGTGCAGGTGAGCGCCACAATCAGGACTGCATACGACCGAGGCACACAGGGCCAACACCCGGCATCATGGTGTGGGGAGCGATCTCCTACACTGGCCGTACACCACTGGTGATCGTCGAGGGGACACTGAATAGTGCACGGTACATCCAAACCGTCATCGAACCCATCGTTCTACCATTCCTAGACCGGCAAGGGAACTTGCTGTTCCAACAGGACAATGCACGTCCGCATGTATCCCGTCCCACCCAACGTGCTCTAGAAGGTGTAAGTCAACTACCCTGGCCAGCAAGATCTCCGGATCTGTCCCCCATTGAGCATGTTTGGGACTGGATGAAGCGTCGTGTCACGCGGTCTGCACGTCCAGCACGAATGCTGGTCCAACTGAGGCGCCAGGTGGAAATGGCATGGCAAGCCGTTCCACAGGACTACATCCAGCATCTCTACGATCGTCTCCATGGGAGAATAGCAGCCTGCATTGCTGTGAAAGGTGGATATACACTGTACTAGTGCCGACATTGTGCATGCTCTGTTGCCTGTGTCTATGTGCCTGTGGTTCTGTCAGTGTGATCATGTGATGTATGTGACCCCAGGAATGTGTCAATAAAGTTTCCCCTTCCTGGGACAATGAATTCACGGTGTTCTTATTTCAATTTCCAGGAGTGTATATCGCGTGCATGGATCATGGGAAAGATAAGAGTAGGGTACCCATCGAGAAGTAGGTACAGTCTTTTTCCCCTTGCTTAATAGGCGAATGGAACTCTACAGAAGCTTCCTAAGTACCGTTCTCCATACATTCTACACTTGCTTGCCGCTTCTATGGAGATATCTGACATTAACGAGTAGATGAGGAGTTGATTCAAATGTATGCACTGCCGAGGTACATGTTTTAACGGCTCTGTGAGCCATCACCAAAGATGGACGGCAGAGCAGAGAAAACAACAATGAGCAAGAGTTAAAATCTACTGGAGAAGTCCCTTTGAAATAATTATTTAAAGCTAACGATAAAGGAATAACTTTTCAGGAGGGCTATCAACGTGTTGGCGCAATTCGTATCCAGTCGTCTATGATTTATGCCTCATAGGCAAATTATGGTCTCCCCGAAACGGTTCATATGAATGCCTAGAAGGTTGTTTCATGTACGTCACAACCGATGTCCTTTGCCATTCGTATCGAATCCGACTCTGAAATCCAATGACTGTACAAAATTTTGTTCATAAGGCATCTGCAACTGAGCATCGCGAAACCAGGAGATGGAGGATGACACCAAATATTTATGTTTATTTGTAGTATAACAATCCCTCACTGTACGATTGTCAACGTTCGATCGTTACAGGAGATTGTGGCTATCACACTATTCTCACCATATTTAATGAGAGCTTTGCCACCATATTTATACTGAGTGACCAATGTGGCTCTCGCAAAGGTGACGAGTGATATTCTCTGCACACTGATGTTACTGCCATCTAGTTGTGTGATGTTGAAACACTGAGTGACTCAGGAACAGCATCTCCGAAATTTTGCGTTTACCATTGGGTATGCAATTAAAAATGCTGATGACAATTAGTGCTCTAGTTATAATTCACATACTCATTCACAGATTCAACCAAGTTTTGTTATCCTTCTGCTTGAATACTCATGCGTAGTCCTTCTGAATGCTCAAGTAGAATATACACTACGGAGCTTTGCTACTGCTACCTAGTAGTGTGATTATCAAGCACAGACGTGTATATAAGTAATTGCAGATTCAAGCGCCTACATAACAACAGGAACTCAAATTAGTCGGTACTGCCGTAATAAAGCAAACTGTCTTCATAAAATTCAACCAATTTTTATTATGAACTTTCGTATTAAAATCCACGCAAAGTGAATAATTCTTCCTTCTGAGAGCTAAAGCAGAATATTCTATGTCTACCATTACTGCTGTCATCTAGAGGTATGTCGGACTACTGTAGAGCTACTTCCGCTACTGAATCGTAAAAACTCTTTGGTTATCCAGTCGTTATTAGCCGTTAATTGTTCACACTGTTGGGTCTTCAAAGCTATATCTATGTCCACCATTACTGTTGCCACCTAGTGTTACGTCGGACTGGTGTAGAGCTAGTTCCGCTATTGATTCTTAAAAATTCTTTGCTTACCAAATCGTTATTAGCTGTCAATCACACACACCGTTGGGTATCCAAAGCTACTTCTTTTTTTTTTTTTTTTTTTTTTTTTTTTTACCAATAATGAGTCGAAGGTTGTTCCTTAACTTTGGTATCACGTTTCACGGGTTTCATCATGAGTACCCATGTCTGAGAGAACCGATTGTTGGAAAGACCCAGAGATGTTCATGAAATTATATTGTTATTAAGCAACTGTATTCTCGATATTAGTTACATCCCTAAAACAGAGATAAATCAACATTTTGCTTTATCACAAGGAACGCCTTTACCACAAAAAAAGCATCTTTTACAGCTACACGGTTTCACGGGCTTTATACTGTAATATAACTTACTATGCTTTCAGTGAATAGTAACTGATCTAAATAAACCTGACAGCTAAGTACTGTAGGTATTGAAGCTTCCTTTAGCATGACCGTCACTCCATACAGTTTGTACATTCTTGGAGTACAGATTTTCCCATGAATTATACACGTGGAAAAAAGGAAGGCATACTTCATAAACAGTCTTCTTCTTTTTCGCCTCATGTATTGGGCAAAGTGCCTGATACTGTACTCCATCTCCTGAATGGTCTTCCCACATTTCTTCTTCCAGAGTATTTACAGCTAACAGAATCTAAATTTCGTTTACGACACGTCAGTGGTCTCCTGAATGGTCTTCCCACATTTCTTCTTCCGGAGTATTTACAGCTAACAGAATCTAAATTTCGTTTACTACACATGAATGGTCACAGTTTTTCTATGTCACCAGACGACCGGTTTCCGTATATAATGACCAATTTCAGATCTGTTCTTCAAAAGCATGCTCTAATATACCATAGAGGCACCGTCAAGTAGTGAGCACAAAATCAGCGCCAACATCGTCAAATATACACAAATAATAGCACACACAAGATTCATCTCGTCAGCTGCTGCTCAGCGATAGCATCACATGTTTGCGATGTCATCTAAGTCTTCTCTGATACAAATGTCACTTTCATATAATACTGTGCTCTTGCTGTAGTCTCAAGAGGTTGATTCTGAGTTACATCTTATATTTACATGTAACATTTGAGTATCTTCACACTGTAGTTAGAATACATACCTCATTTCAAAGTATATTTCAAAGTGCTCCAGTCTCTTTAATAGTAGCCTGAAGACTGTTCTTCACTGATTACTTCACAGTGTCATTCACAACATGTGATTCTTATTTTCTATTTTAAAAGAATGCATGTAATAAAAAAGTAGTTCCGATGCTCGCTTTGAGACAAAGTTTATAAGGAACTGTTTATTTTTCTTAAAAACTAATATATATCTTCGGATGTACGTAAGTAATACAGGTATAGAAAAGTAATAAAGTACTAAAAATTCCTTTATTTTTCAAATTAAATTAAGAAACTGAAATTTGGTTAAAGAAAAAGAATATACAAGGAGTGATCAAGAAGTTTCCGCCTAAGGGCGTTTGATGCCGCTATGGAAGCACCGATAGTTAACAAGGGGTTAGTGTGGCATTCGTACGGCAACTTTTTGATCACATGTTATATGAAGGAAGAAAACAAGTTAATTTTTGGCGTGACTGTGCTGCGTCTGTGTCTTGAGTCAACATCTGCAAAATCACATTCAGGTTCATCGGGGCATTTTCCTTTAATGTAGTGCACTTTTCTTCCTTTTGGAAATTACGTCTGTCGCATGTGAATTATTATCACAAGCAACCTCAAATCGTACGAGCCAATTTTTTTCACTTCACATCTTGCGGCTGACTGTATAATTCAACAGTGAGATAATATGACGAACACGTTCAGTCTACATCTCATAAACATCTGTCATCTCTCGATATTAACATTAAAATGCAACTTTTCTTTTCAAAATGAATATTTAGTCTGTGGAAAAAGTAGTTAAACGTGAAGAGAGTGATATAGATTCACGGTTTTAATATTGGAGACGTTTCTTGTGTTAATGCAGTATATAAATTCTTTCAATGATGTTAATTCTTTGGGGCTGGGAATTGACGCTCAGAATACTGACGACGTTAGTCAGTGCGGAGAGAACATTTCAGCTGCTTTTTTAAACAAGTTGCAGAATGTAAGTTAGTAAATTCGTGGTCGAAAAATGTGTATTCCACATCAGTTTAAATTGTAAATATTCTAACAGTTAATACTCTTTTGCACATCTTTTATTCTATATAGCAATGAATATTGGAAACAAAATAGAAGTAGGTAGAATTGATGAATGAAGAGCTTCTACAAGTGTTTGGGTTTCCTCCGTCAATTGATGTGAATATTGCGACGGTTACTTCACACATGACGTAGATGATTTTCTCCAAGTTTTTACCCCACTTGTAAAGATGTCGTTTTTGAGATTTTTACGGACGTTTGGTTTCACTGTTTACGGTGCTTTTCCAAAAGTTTACCAACTGTTTTCTTTATAAATGACGTTCGAATTATTTATAATTTTTATTTTGAATATAAAGTAAAGTCCTCACCTTAGGGTATCTAATTCCGAGTCAGCTGCATGGTCTCATCGCGAATTTGAGTTTTCTTAATCTTGACTGTGTTACAGCCAAAAAATTTGCGTTGTGTTGAAATAACGCAAATGTAACAACACCCCTCTATATGTTCCCTTGTAACAAACAATTACCACTAGTAGGGACTACGGAGGAGCATCGCTGAAACTTGGAGTGTTCTCAGTTGTTTAGAGCATTTATCCACTTACAAATTACTGTCATATGCAGCTCAGTGTCTGAAGTGCGTTTCTAAAATTCTAATTTTATTTGGATGTATATCTATTTTATTTTGAAAGAATTTTGTTTAAAGCTGTATGGTATTATACAGCTGCTTAACCCTTACGAATATTTTCCTCATACAACTAATGCAAATATTAAGTTCTTGTTTTGTGGAAGAGTAGATTACTGTATCATATAGTTTCAGTATGAGATATATACCAAGAGTTGTGTTATAACACGCGAACATTCGAGATTTAAGTCGAATTGACATGTCTACGTGCCACACGCTCTTAGAAGACAGTTTTTCAACCACGTGTGATGGAGGAAACATATGTATAACTTATATGCGAAGGACATGAATTTGTAGCCGAACGCAGTTCTTCCACCACCTTCGCAAGGACGAAACTCCCAAGTACGTCTGGCAGATAGTTTAGCAAAATAATTTAGTAAATATTTTAAACAGAGAATCAGTAGCAAAGGTAAGACTGTTTGATACCAACAGAAACAACGGATTCGGTAGCTGCACCTCTGTGAGTGCGTTAACACTATACTGCAATTAATTCAAGTATCTTATTGTGTGTGTACCTTAATGTGAAAGTTTTCGACTGTAATGTTTTCAGAATCCTACCTCAAGCATTATTGTACAAAAGCTTCGAAGAACTGAAAACTTTTCTAAATGGCAGACTTTGGAAACTTCTGCAAAGCAATAAAGCGTTTTGTTTTCTGTTTTTCTTTTTCTTTTTTTTTGGGGGGGGGGGGGTCACTGAATGCTTTATTCTGTGATCTGTATGTCTCAAATTATGTCTGATCTTCGCAAAAAGTATGTTCTTCATCTTGAGACCGCTCCTCTTGTATCTGTACACAATCAAATCATGACACCTGTGATGAAAATTACTAACTGCATTTTACTCGGTGTCAGGCAGTCCAGCGTCTCTGAACTTCTCAGAATTATGGGCTGAAGAAATATCATTCTCTGAGCCGTAACTCCTCTAAAATATGATCATTAAGTAATTTTTCGGGAGTGAAAGACATATAATCGCTGGGTGAATTTGGTGACTTTGTTCTTCGCATTTCTAATAGCACTCACTTACCTGACGTAAATACCATTTCTACAAGTCACCTATCGAATATTGTTGAAATTTAAGTCACGTTTTAGCACTGAAGCTCTTCTTTGAATGTCATTTACCCCTTACACCTATCCAATAAACTTACGTAGAACTCGAGAATCGGCCAATCTGGTCTTTTTCGTGAAACTATTGCACTCGCATAGAATTCTTCCATTCAACTCCAGTCAAACGTATGCCGTCCGTACAACTAAATGTATGTTAGCATTTCACTTTAAACCAAGGGCGCCTATATTCCGGTGGAAAGAGGGGACACGGCCATCCTTAGCTCTCAGGAAAGGGAAAAATTAGTGTACTCAGGTGGTTTTCTTCCACGTAAATGATTTAAAAGTTAGTATGCACAGGTTTTTAATAAGATAAAAACTGGATACTTTTATGGCTGCTTAAAAGTCGTCATTAGAAATATTCCACATCCCAAAGCCCAGCCTTAAGTGTTAAGGTGTGGTCGTGTCTTCCATTATGGGGGCTTGCACCTCTTGTTGTTTTGCTTGGCTCTACCACAGCACAGGCAGACATTTCTGTTTTAAGCACCTTATTGTTTCCCACTGTTGAAGAGCAATTCATTGATGGCAGTTGGATCTTTCAACACGATCGAGCATCTGTTCATAATGCACGGCCTGTGGCGGAGTGGTTACACGACAGTAACGTTCCTGTCATGGACTGGCCTGCACAGAGTCCTGACCTGAATCCTATAGAACACCTTTGGGATGTTTTGGAAAACCGACTTCGTGCCAGGCCTCACCGACCGACATCGATACCTCTCCACAGTGCAGCACTCCGTGAAGAGTGGGCTGCCATTCCCCAAGAAACCTTCCAACACTTGACTGAACGCTTACCTGCGAGAGTGGAAGCTGTCATCAAGGCTAATTGTGGGCCAACACCATACTGAATTCTAGCATTACCGATGGAGGGCGCCACGAACTTGTAAGTCATTTTTAGCCACGCGTCCGGATACTTTTGATCACATAGTGTATATTCTTCAAACAAAACACCTCTTAGGAGACCAAGAAAAATTATTATCTTTTCGATTTTATGAGTGGTTGCCACGGAAATATTCTGTGTTTACATGGAAACCACTGAACTATGTCAGCATGAAGCGGATACCATGGAACTAATCTAAGTAGTGCACAGAGGACATAGGGGAGAGTCATGCAATATCGGCCGTCTTATCTTCTGTGTTTTTACCGTGTAACTAAAGTAGTTAATCGGAATATTAATATACTTTTCTCTTACCTCAAGGCATGTACTGTCAACAGCACTAAGTAATTATTTCTTTTTATTTATAGTACTTAATTATAGCGAAAATAAAAGAGCAGGTACTGCAAAACCTGTAGAAAGCCTGTTTCGGGATCGGCTATTATCTCTGCTGTGTTAATATCGGTTGTTACTGATACACTGCACTGGCTGCGCTGATTCTTACTGATTAAGAGTCGGAGACATAAGCTCGGGAACTTTAGCTCACAGTTTTATAAAGATCGCAAGTAAGATATAAAATATTCTCCTGGTCCACAGTTTCAACATGCGTCCAGCCACAGTTCTTGGTACACAGTGCCCACTCTTCTTCAATTTATTCCAAACACATAATGCACTTTTTAATCTCTTCTGTTGACCCATTATTTCCAGTAAATTCAAGTTTTCTTCGCTGCTTTGTAACTGGCATTCCGTGCCCACCCTTTGTGTGTTTAGTTTATTTTGGAACACCCGACGTACGCTCAGCTTTCTTCAACTTTCTTCCAAACTTTTTTCTGCTTTTAATTTTTTACCTTTTGTGGCGATGTTTTTCATTTATAATTGTTGAAAACGTGCCAGCTGGCTCTCTTACTGTCATTTTTTTACACATTGGGTTGCTCAGAGCTCTTTTCATGTATTCTTCACTCTATTTTCCTCTTACTCTTCTCGTTTTCCGCTATTTCAGTCTGAAAAGAAGTAAAGAGAAGAAAATATAATTTAAAAATGGAAATTACTTCTGGCCGATACTGAGGGGCAAACGGGCGTCTGGTACTGCAGAACAAACACGCAGTGGAAGCTAGTCATATTGAACATTCTCTTACAGAAAGTATAATGAAACGTTTGTTACATGTCATTCCTTACATAACGTAGATAACTGAAATACAACAATGAAGTTAATCATTTGCCTTAAATACTTATGCCATAGGCTTTAAAATATCTTCCTTGCACTAACAGCTACAGCAACACCACCAAACACTAAGAGGAGACAAAACACTGAAGAGAGGAAGAAGGTATCATAGTCTGTTTCACAAGGATACGCAAGCTTGTTTCTGCTTACTGAAGCCTTCTGCCATTAGAAGGTGGAAAGGGAACCCCAGTAGCGATCGGTACCGTGTGCCGGCCGATACTGTACGACCCTATCTTAAACGTTTTTGTTGTTAGGTAGTTTAATTATTAATCGCATTTCAAGCTATGGAAACGTAAAAGTAATAATAAATGGTTTGTATAAAGGAAAACATTCTTTCCTTGTGAATCTGTGTCTTTCTCTTCGTTTTATGAATTATTCCTTGCCCTCAGTAAGCATGAATTACAAAAATCAGGAACATAACTGTTTCAGACAATATTTTTGTAGTTACTTTTCTATTATCTATTATTAATCATATCAATAACATATGGACGAGAAAATCAGAAGGAGAGAACGCTGTACGCAGTTTGAAAATTTACTTTTAACAATCCGACCGGGTTAACGATTTCATTTTTGCACACAACATTTTAATGAACAACCTATTAAATTTCTTTCGGAAATTGACAATCTGTCTAGAGTACAGCCAGGGAACGTATCTTAGTGGCAAGACGATTACAGTAATCAAAGAAGAAATGTACATAAAAACGCAGTTGGACACAGAGAAATATAAATTGTATCAATCATGCCAGGAAAACTTCATAAATTACATTTTTGCATATTGACACAATGTGTACAACATGTAGGAAAGTTTGAGCACGGGACAAGTCTTACATTATTTAGTAATGATGTGTGATATAGATGTAACTGAAATTGTCGTATACTTCCGATCTGCCCAATCAATTGCACGGGGATACAGAATAAGCTTTTTCATTGAATTAATAAGAGGCGAAATGAGAATGTACTGAATGTAAAACCAAACGAAGTGTTCTAGAAATAGAAATGAAATAACACAGGAATGAACAGTTCAGTCTACACGCTGAAGAAGCAATGACGAAAATAAAAGAAATATCCAGAAGTGTGATTAAAATTCACGGTGAAAGGTTGTCAGTCATAAGATTCGCAGATGCCATTGCTATCCCCAGTAGAATTGTAGAAGAACGGCGGGACCTATGAAATGGAATGTACAATATATTCAGTTCACACCATGAATTGAGGAAAAACTGAAGAAAGGTGAAAGTAACAAAGGGTAGCAGCAAAGAAATTAGTGATAATCTGAATATAAAAATTGGGGGTCACAAAGTAGACAAAGCGAAGGAATTCTGCGACCTTGGAAGGGAGATTATGCATGACGGTTGCAGGAAGGAAGATATAAAAAGGCGAACAGGGTATCCTCGCAAAAAGGACCTACTAGTATCAAACGTAGGACTTAATTTCAGAAACAAATTTCTGATAATTTACTTTTGGAGCACAATTGAATATTGAGGTGAATCATGGACTGTGGGAAAACTGGAAAAAATAGAAGCGTTTGAGATGGGGTACTACAGAAGGACGTTAAAAATTAAGTGGGTGCAATGTTCGCATTGTCAAATTACTTTCATGTGAAAGGAGTCGTCTGTACCTAAGACGTATTTTAATACATTGCTTGCACAAACCTTCTTTTGTACATTAATCTAATATTTCCTTCACGTGAATTAAGATATAACAGGAACGGCAGCTGCTTACAGGATACGGAAATTTGCATTGCATGACAACGGGAACGAGGCAGTAATTGAGATTAAGTAAGTATATAAACGGCTGAACATCAACGTAATTTTGGTTTCGTACTTAGTGGAAGATTAAGTAATGATGTGTTGATCGTAAAATTAGGAAATCTCAAAACGTTTTGGACGCAATCAGTAAACCGAAAGACATCACCATGTTCTAGGAAGTAGAGGAGTAGAGAAATTGGAGTCGTTGATATAAATCCGTTGTAGAATATTGGGGTCTGACGTATAGCAAGAAACGAATGTTGCACTTGAGAATGACTTCTACATGCATTATTTAACAGGAAGATTAAAAGTTTTCAAGAGGAAAATGCAGCAGTTCTCGTATGGAAAACAACTACATACTGTTCTCTCCTTCAGAGCGAAGAGAGATGAGTATATAAAAATAAAAGCTCAAACTATCAGAAGAGTAGTTGTATTAAAAGTCTTGGAAGATCATTTTACGAATAATACTTTGCCACAATTGCATATAAGTTATAATTATGAAGTCCAGCTGAATCTGAAATACCTAACAACGCTAAAAATTTTATTTGAGTGCCGTTTGTTTTTAGGGAAATTTAATCTGTATTTGACGCAAGTTCATAAGGAGCTTGTTCCTCCATCTTCAACCATTCCTTAAGGGGAGCTGATTTAAAATGTGAATCATTTATGTTAAAGGCAGTCTGTATGAAATATAGTCCAAAACTGTCATCATTGATGTAAACTTGGAGGAAGTACACAATACGAAGAAGAACACCCGGGAATCAAATATGTTTAAAATAACTGATATCACAGCAACATCATAAGAATAAGTGCGGATTATTTGACGTTAACAACAAACAATACGAAAGCTTTATGTAAAATGCGTTTTGCGTTTATTGAATATTGACGAAAGGGAAAATGCGTAAATGTCGATTTCAGAATTCAGCGGGCTCTGTGGGCCGACATGTTGTGATGCCGACGGCGAGAATGAAGTAGTATTTATAGTGGTGGATAGGAACTAGCACACCTACACTAGAAAATGGTGGAATTGGTTTTATCTGCTTGAGAGTTTATGTCTAGTGTAACGCTAGATAGAAAGCGATTTTTCTTACCGGTAATCTTGAAACAGTAAAACAGTCACACAATACTTGACGAGTGCCACACGAGCGTGACGAAAAAAGAAGCCATCAAGATAATACACGTGCCCTTAAAGGTACTTAGGTAACAGAAAGAATGAATGAAATGAAGGGCTAGCTAAATAAATATGTAATTAGAAAATTTTTTGAGCCTCTTGGAAAAGCCGTAGTGGTAGTAGAATGGTATTTTCGTATTTCCTATAACCACTCTTCTAGCAGCATCAGTAAAAACGTTGGGAATAGTTCTTTGACTTGAGAGAAAGCTTCATTGGACTAAAAACGCATTACTGATGAGTGAAAAATTCTCTTCTTCGAGTCATTAGTTCTTAATGAAAAGTTTTTCAAACATTTACTGTGTGTACTTAGAATCCTGTTGATTCTAATATGCATAACTTTATTGTTTAGCTATTGCTTTAAGGAGATAAGTAATATTACATGGATTTTAATTAAAGCACTGGACACACAAGACTACCCTTCCAAAAGAGTCGCTTCCAATGTAATGTTGTCATTCACAACGTAGAAGTTCAGTATTTATATTATATATTTATTTATTTCGCATTGTTGTTGGTTGATATACCGTAGCATATTCGCCGTAATATCTTCTGTCCCCGGAGAAATACTACAGGTGTCCCCGTGACACATGCTGTCACTTCATACGCCGCTTCCTGTATTTAGTGACGCATAACCTGTCGAGTAACGTGCGCGAGGCAAGTGTGTGCTCTTCATACTTTCTATGGGAACCGGTATTGTCTATTCACCCTCGCTTCCTAGGTCGTCCGGTAGGCGACGGACCTTACGTAAGCGGTGGTCTATTGGGTAGAACAGGCACACTCTGTGACTCGCAAGCATAGTGCAGGTTGTCCGTGTACCTTCGAGAGACGGTGCCTCGCAGTTTGAAAACATTTGGAGGGCTTCATGGTGAAACACAATTCAAGACCACCTTCTAATTTGCAATGATTTTATTCGTAGCTGTTGCTGCTATAGCTGATGTAGCTCTAGAGAATGTCCGTAGGAAATCTTACACGAACGGGAATACTTTCTCCTTGCTTTGTCTACTGTTTTGCCAACTAATATCAATCTAACTGGTTCTGGAGGTGAAGTTGTCTGCCCTAAATACATTACGTGCACGAAACAAGAAAGGTAGCTTCAGCATGATCGTTACATGCATCTGTAGTGAGCTAAATATGTCTCTCATTATGGTTTTATACGGAAGTAGATGCGCATCCAGAAAAAATTCTAAAATCGTGCAAGCTGGCTGGAAGTGGATGTGTCAGATTTCTCATATGGTTAGGTGAAGAGTTATACCACCTTTCCTTTGAACGCGTCAGTGTGTTTTCTCAAAGAAGCAACCATTAATATCCCTAACAAGAACTATAATGTGGAAATTTCTGACAATTTTGAATTTGGCTACACTGCATGTCGTTTTGATGTTAGTAAATTTTCGCGATTCCTTTTTTCATCTCTCTTGCCTTCCTGTCAAAGTAATATACGCTTACAGAGCATTCGAAAATTTACGTATGCCGACTGTCATCGTATCCTTTAATGTTTACTATCATTCGCGCATCTAATCTATCAAAACTCTTTTCAGCATAATAAGAAGCTCTGGACTTTGTAGTAACGCTACTGTAATTGCCACTGGCATTAAAAAAGGGGGAACTATTCCGTTCATAATGTGGAACTTCTGGAGATATCTGAAATATTATCTTTTCAATCTTTTAATTCTTGCTCTGCAAATGTCGTGTGTTCACTAAACACCATCGGAAGTTATAGGAGCACAGACAGCATAAATTTTTTGTACAGAATGGTTGCCAATCACAATACACGACAAATATTTGCAGGGCTGCGTAAAAGTTGTATAAAAGTTAGGAAGATAAAGTATCCAATTACTTTCAGGGTCTTTAAGGTGCGTATTTTAGGTTAAGTTTAAAACATACCTTTACCAAACTGTAATTTTGTATCTCTTATGACGCTCGTATTAATAAGAGGTGAAAGAAGAAGGGCAGACGAAAGAAGCATAAGTCTTATCTATGGATCTGATTATATTAGTCACCATGAACTACCAGCTCCTGTTTTAACCATGTGAGATAAGGGAATCACTGAATTGGTAAGGAATATTTTAATACCACTCAACAAGCATAATACCATCTGTAGAAGAGTCAAAGGAAGTGTTAATACTGATGCAAAACAAGCGAACTTCACGTTCAATAGGATTAAAGTCTGAGAAGCATGATGATTGTGTCCTTATAGAAATACCATTACCTCTCAAATTACCATTCACAAAATTGGCTACATTCGTAGTATCGTTGATGACTGAGAGAGTGAAAGAATCGTTCATGATCCCAGAACTGGGAAAGGGAATCAGTTCCATGCGCTTTAGGGTCGTCAAACGCCGTGTTCCAGTGGAATAAAATTTCCTGAATCCACCAGACAGGAGTCTCAGCCATAACGACGTCACTCAGTGAAGATGTGAAACGTGTATTGCGCAAGCTTTTGGCTCTGTACTGTTCAACGATGTCTCCGAGCCATTCGGTTGTCACGCTCAACGCTAAATCGAGACTGGCCAGAGAGAAAATCCCTGTTAACGCTTTAAGATTCTGTACAGTATTTTCTTACGCATAAAATCTTCAGGGAAGAAGATGCTTTGCTGTAATGCGACACCCACTTGCCATGGGTTTTCGTACACTGAGCCAAAATGCATACAGATTATTGAAGACAACTTGGACTGATATCCTGTGTTGTAGTTTTACAGGGCTGTAATGAGTTTCCTTCTATACCGTATTTCGATTTTAGAACAAGCCGCAAACTATTTTCACTATTTATAATTGTTGGTGAACGATCTTTAAGTTCTTCATGTGTCTCTATGCAACGCCACACATACCCCTATAGCAACGTACCACAGTGCATTTAGTTTCGTGGTTGTATGGAAAAATTGTTCTTCCTTTCATCTTTCTTTTGCTATCTCACTTGAGCAAAAGTACACCTCTCCTTTCGCGTTATTTTTCAGTGCCACTAAGTAAATAATAGTTTTAGAGTGTTCTTTTTTTCTTAATGTATCTGTACGTAGCGCCCGCAAGTTGAGAAGCATGCTGGCACTTGTATCTGTTTTCACTAAAGAAGTGGAGAAAACTTCTTTATTATACTCCATGTAGAAATATAAAAGGCGAGTACACAGTCTTGAAATTATAGTTTAGAGTGTCGTACGCCTCCGACGGATAATTTTTTGGCACAATAATAGCTCTACATACAGTAGATTTTTGTATAACTCTTAAAACAATTTCCTGACTCACTTAAATGCACTTACAACTGTATCAAAAGTTTATCATAAGATCAATAAGCAGCATAGTAGTGTTAGTCTTTCTGAGGACTATACAATGTATATTTTCTAAGACAGTCTACAAACTCTACTGACATACATGTGTACATTGACACTGAATATCGGTAATTTCCGTATTAAGAGCGAATGAGAGACAATATCAGAACGATCTACTATCTTTCACTGGTATATAATTACCAATGAAGATAAGCATTTCGTGTAGTCAAGTTAGACTAAAGAAATCCACCTGCTGTAAAATGAAGTCGTAAGTGATACTGACATTGCAAGAACTTAAAAGAAGTTATACTTTGAAGATATTTATTTGTTGGTGTTTCCACAGCGACGTGCATTTTCTTCGAATCTACCCGCATACATTTTGTTGCGCTCTGTAACTGTATACGTGAAACATCATGCTTTGTTATTCCGCGTAGGTTTTATGGTTGTGACTATTAAGGCACGACATGCGCAAACGTATGGACTGGGTGCACGAGGTGTCCTTTTAAGAAATTTGTTGTTGAGGTCAGTCAGAGAGAAACCGAATCTGCTGTTACATCAAGTTTAACTATAATCTTTATGCGTCAGTTTGAAACGGACTGTAAGCTAATGATACGTCAGGTTTTGTAATAACGCTTACTGATAATAATGCTCACGATTCAAAAAATATATTCGAATCATACTGAAAATTCGTCTTGAAAACAGATGATGTCGTGTACTTTCGAAGATTAATATAAAATGTTCTATCATGTTGTTTTATTTCTTTTCCAAGAATAGGAAGCACGTTCGACAGTAAGCGGCTTTTGGTTAGTCACATTACATTTCCACAAATATTTTATGCAGGTCGATTTAATAAATGCTCAAAACTAAGACAAGACGTCACATTACAGAAAAATATCAGTCCACTCTAGAAAACACTGAAATGAAGTTAATGTGCAAAACGGAAGGAAGTTTCAGTTTCACAGCTGAAAATATCAAAATTCTGGGGAATACATGTCTACTATTGAACTTATGATCTTGCATGATTTTTTTCTTCTAAACGGTGTGACGAAATATTGGGTTCACCTGATAATAAGGATTTTGTCCACACAAAGGTAAGAGACTAATATGACGTAACTACACTACTTGTAGTACACGGTAGCTATAGTTGGTGAAAAAATAAATACGGACGAAGTTGTGTGTTGAGAACACGCTTTCCAACCCCTTTCTGAGACCGGTATGTCCACTTTCTTTTGATTTTCGTGTAGACCGAGTTAATAATTACATGATGCAGCTTTTAGCATGACTGTGCATACCGTTTTAGTGCATATGAAAGTACAGTCTACCGCTGTTTCTAATCTTATGGCTTTTTTCTACTCTTCGTCTCTGCATTAGGTAAACCAGGCTCCGCCCTCTTGTTACCCCACTAGGACTCCTGTTGTAGACGCGAATTGTTTGCAGGAAGAATGATTTCTGGCAAGCCTCCGTCTGAGCTCGAATTTCACTTATTTTACCCTCACGGTCTTAACGCGAGATATATGCAGGAGGAAGTGATATATTGGTTGTATTTGATTTAGGATGACAATCGACGTTTGTAAACAGTTTTTGTATCTTGTAGCATTTTTGGACTATAATACAGAGACTAATATAATGTCAGATTTGAAATATAGTTCTTCCTTAGGGTTGAGTATATTGTCTGCTAAATTTCCTTTACAACTTTCGAAGTCTCATTGTGACGACTACACGATTTTCCAGTCATGGAACATTTTGTTGGCAACGAACATTGTTATATTTCCTTTGCGTTCATACCTTCAATTTTCCTCTAATGAACGAATAAACGTTTGTAATGTTGATAACTACAGGTGAATGAACTGAGCTACACACACAGGAGACTCCATATCAGATGTAACAAAACTTGAAGAAAAATAGCAGGATCCAACCATAGTCATATTGAGTGCGAGAGAATTCTCGATCCGATTGACAACAAATGAGAAATCACACCCTGGAGCTCTAATAACGTTTTTGTAATTAGTGCTGTGGATGCAGTGCTGCCTGTTGAATTTTTTTTTCCTGACTTTGTCTAACATTCGGTCAAAACGATCCAGTAATTTGTGGAACAAGGTGTGCAGGACCGTCCTCTGCTTTCTGAAGATCATCCGTGCGCTTTCACCCGTCCATGTCGCTGTTAAGTGCGCTCTGTGGAAATAATTTTAATTAGTCATATTTCAGCTGGTGCGCTCAAGAATATGCACTTCACACTTTTACAGTTTAAAAGGAGACAGTTTTGAGCATATAGGTCTAAGTATCAGAAAAGCTGTTTCCAATTAGAAGAGAAATTTCAAGAACTCCTTGTATTTAGATCAGATTTACTTTAGACGTCTTTATATAACTCGTCTGTTTCGACTGAAAGAGGGAAAGAACCTGCATTCTGCGGGTTCCAAGACACATAAAAGTAAACAAGACGAGCATATCCTTACTTACTAGTCATCGTAGAAGCTGTGACTCTTTTCAACTTAAACTTCTGTGAAGAAGACATCTGCCGAATTCTCTTGCCCCTTTACATGTAATGTGTTGCATTACAATATACCTCATAGCTCGCCGAACATCTTTAAAACTAGAAGACGACAGCAGCAAAAGGAAAACATAGAAGAGACATTGTGACCTTGTGCAGAATGTAAGCGTCTGACGTCTGTTGTGCGTACCTACGAGCTGAATCGTGAAAGCTGTCTCATGAGCAGAATGACATGTAATACCGTTTTAATCTGTCCTAGACGAGCTCCGAAAAATGACATGCTGAGGAATTGAAATATCGAAATGCTAAAATCGTTCTTTTGGAAACAGAGATATGGATTTTATTATATTTATATTTCAGTTCACTTCGTGTTAGGGAAGACGAATTAAGTAAAGTGCTAGAAGAATTGCGTACCAGAGTGATGAAGTCTGTCAGTGTTAAAACAAGTAAGATAATCAGGAACGACGTACTGCAAGGAACAGATGCCTTGGAGACGTTGGAAGCTGACTATTGCGCGTTTTGAGTACTGTGATATGGAAAAGTTGGTCAGAAACAATATAGAAGCCTTAGATATATCTCTAATCCTTCATAGAGAATTCTGAAATCATTCCAGCGGTCAACTATATAGCTGTTACATATTAACACATTAGGGATGGTGTTTCAAATGCTTCTCGTAATCTAACAGCCGATAAATCTCTACTACTCTAGGGCAAAATAGAAAGGAAATAGTTTGTCGTACAAAACTGGATAACACGTCTGAGAGAATGGCACAAGGCTAATACATCTTTGATGTTACAGTAACCTTCAGTGCAGGCAGGAGAACGAATGACTGTGACATGACGTTTAAAAACAAAAAAGCTAACTCCAAATAAATATTGACTGACATCTGTGAAACACGTAGCGTTAGCGACTGAATTAGACGGGAACGCATACAATCATTGTGAGTCCTCGAAACATTATAGACAAAAACTTCGTTTGTGCTATATTATCATGACTGTTCAAAAAGAAGTAGTCGTAGAATGTTAGTCTATCAATTCACAGACATTATGAGAACATTTTTTGGACTTATTATAAAAATACTCAAATAAAATAAAATAAATGAGGCTTGATTTCGACGTCTCATCCGCTTCGCGATCGTTGAAAACGAAATAAAGTGTGGATTGGACAAAGATGAGGAAGGAAAACATCCAAGGAAATTTTTAAGGTATCAAACGGATACGGAACTCAAATAACTGACGAAGCCAATAAGAACGTAAATTAAAATGGCAGTTACGGAAACAATGCTACGTTCTCCGAACACGAGAAAATTCTGTTGATTGTCATTGTCATCAAAGCTCGGTTTCTATTGAAATCTTCACTAGGATCTGAACCTGATTATTAATGTTCTGTGTCGAAATTATTAATACGGATTTTGAAGACCTACTGGTAACAGTTCTTCGACAGGAAGGTCGGTTGTTATATTGATTGTGAAGTGCTGACTCGTCCTCTTCCAGAAGTGTAAGACGTGACAAAATTGTTCCGCATGGTATATAAGGTATATGAGACACGTGACAGACACTCATATTTTAAGAAGAATTTAGTAATTCCTATTCCATAGAAGGTACGTGATGACGGGTATGTTTATCGTTACAAATACGGATACAAATTGTTCACAGAAGATGGGAAAAATTTGTAAGAAGATCAGTTTGGCTTTTAAACAAATGTAGAAAACAATACCAACTCTACGACTTATCTTAGAAGATAGAGTGAGGAATGGCGAACCTACATTCTTACAATTTGTATATTTAGGGAAAGCGTTTGGCTACTTTTGATTGAATACGGTTTAAAAATTCTGAAGGTAGCGCCGACACTATAAGAATGAGCAAAAAGTCATGCACAACTTCTACCAAAATCTGAGTGCAGTTCCAAACGTCGAGGAAATAAAACGCAAACAGAAATAGAGAAGGAATTTAGTCGGGGTTGTAGCCGCCCATCGATATTCTTTAATCTGTTCAACGAAACCATCAGTAAACGAAACCAAGGAAAAATTGAAGTTCACGGAGAAGAAATAATAAATTTCAGGTTTACCAATGACGGCAAAGAAATTTAAATTGAAATAAATAAATAGTATCTGAGTGTTCATAAGATGAACATCAACAGTAAAAGAATGACATAATGTTGTCGAATTAAATCAGATGATAGTGGTAGAATCAGATTAGGAAATGAGACCGAAACGCTAACCGATTAGTTTTGCTGTTTTGGTAGAAGAATATCTCCGAAGTAGAGACAGACATAATATATGTGCTGCATGACTTTTTAGACTTATTACACACTTAAAAAAATAACCTTGTCGTTGTAATTTGCCAACTGATACCATCCAGAAAATGTGAGTTTTTGCGCTCAACAGTGTCATTCAGTTGGCGTGGAAGCGACCGACTCATCTGACGTCCTAAATGCCGTTGTTTATTGTCTTGACTGGCTCTCCGTTACCGGAGGAACTCACTATTTCCGCTGGAGGGTTGCCTAGTGGCAGGCGTTTGCCGAATAACTTCGACAGACTGTAGAGATAATGCCCGAAGTATCCAAACATGGGAGCCTGTTCTCAATCTGTTCCGTAAGACACTACCAATAATCAGTCGTTATTCAGTGTGTCTTTTTTATGACACACACATGTCTTAAAAGAATTGTGTGTCAAATTACTTGTTTCCTGAATACTGCATCAATCTTATTCACCTAGCCGAAGTCGAAGTGGAACGGTTTATCATTGACCTCCCTCGAAAGGTTCCTATCTCGTAATTGTATATCTGTGTCATGCGAATCACTTTCCTGTGTAATAATGTAGTGTTCTGATTGTCTTGAATGAAAGAAAGTAAGTCAGCGAAACCCACTAACGCCTAACATTAGCAAGAAAAACGTCACCTTAATGCCCTCACTAAGTTCCCTATTCACATTATTAGACCTTCCGTTAAGTTCTAGCTGTTAGCAGCAGTTGCATGCCACTATATCATTTGTCCATCCCTTACATGTTGTTTTGAAAACCGTAACTGAAATGCAGCGTTTTGTTGTCGGGTGGCGGAGTAGCATCACTCCTTTACTAGCATAAAAATGAATAGCGTTGGAGTCATTTAATCCAGTAAAACAGACTTCCTTTAGCTGCTGTCGGTATGCTGTAATACGGAACACACAATCTGTTTCAGAACTCGTAGCAAAAAATTGTTTAGGAAAATCCAACGTATATGAAGTTTAGGTCTCTCTTTGTGTGAAACTGTCATAAAACGGAACATTTCTTTCAGGAGATAGCGTATCAAATAAGGGAAACGTAGGTACTCCGAAAATTTTGCTTTGTCCTATTATATTGTTTTCGTTTGGAAAACGCAAATCGTAAATCATTTAATTGATTTGAACTGCCACGACATATTTTGAGTCTTTTTGACGCGTAGTCAGGTTATAACTGAAATGTGGGAACGGACATTTAGTAAGAGCTCGCTGTTACCTGTCAGGCAGTTATCTCAAATACCGATTCGGAAGTGAAAGTCTTCTTAGGAATACTAACAGAAAAATTTAAAGCTTTGGACATGGCCGCACGGCCATTGACCTTTTACAAAGTCAAATTAACAGCAATAGATGCCCTCGGTCGCTAAAAAGGTATCTTTTGACCCAGGTTTCGGCACTGCTAAAACTCTCAAATTGGCATGGAACGTATCAAACTAAAAATCAAGCGGTGAAGCCTTATTCACCAAATTTGTAAAACAGAATGCATAAAAGGCAAGCCACTATGTGTCGAGCTACGGTAGCATCAGATTTGTGATTAAAGCTTGATCGCTTGACTTTTAGTTTAATACATGAATGCCAATTTCAGAGTTCTGTTTCTGATGGAGGCACTCTTAGCGGCACCGAAGCCTGGGTCAAAAACTCCTGCGAGCGAGGACCGCTGTTCATGGTAATTTTATTCTTAACAGACAAACACTAAAAAGTTCGTTTAAGGTTTTTCTCAACTGTCCTTTTTCCAAAATAAAATAAATCATCAGTTGCACTAGTTCATTTAAATGCATGGTCCAGTTACTCAATTACTTCATACTTATCAGCAGAGATAGAAGGCCAAAGATATTCCACCTAGTGAAAGTAATTTTTAAGTGATTGTGGGACATTTGTCGCACGGAACAATCCGCCCATGCATTCTACCTACGATGGTGCACCGTGATGGACAAAACACTTCCTGCCGGCGGAGATGAACGTGAACGTGAGTTGTTCCCAATTAGAGACTAACTGTGAAAGCCTGACGAGCGCTCTTCCACGAAAGGCGGAATCCGAGCCGGCTGTATAGTTTTGTTAATCACGCACGAGCCTGGCCGCAGAAAACAGGGATGATTTCGTTACCTGGCGGCAGACAATTTCCGAGCCATCGTCATTTCATCACGGATTCTCATCAGGACTAACACGCTTCGCATCTCACCCATGAGGTCTCTGGCCTGGCGAGGTGTACCTCAGCACCACGCTGGCCGGCGGGTTCTACGTCATTGGTGGCCATCGCTGCAGCGACATCCTCTCGCCATCAACACAGTTGTATCTCTGCACGTTTTATTCATAACGTCAGCCTTCGTAGGTCGCAGTGCAACTTCGAAATGAAAGACTGCCCATTTTTAGGAATAGCTGCTATGGTGTATACTCCAACTTCGTGGTAATGCATAGTAGGGTCACACAGTGGGTAACAAGTAAGATCGTATTACGCTTGAAAGAGAATGAAAGCACTAATATAATCACACGCAAGTAATATGCCACCAGCTGAGAGAAAACAGATCCATTAGCTTTCAGCACCACTGTAACGGGAATTACAAGAATTTAGTTCAATGATCCTAGTTATCCGGCTCATATACTGAGAAGCGATAGAGTGCTCTACGTTAAGCATAGTAGCATATTCTACTCATGATCTAAAATTAATGTTGTAGAGAATAACTAACACAACAGCTGACGATATCACCAGTTAAAATTTCTGGGTGTCTTTTTCATTCTTTGGAAACTAAGTGCATTAGAAGAATTAATTAGATAAATGTTTAATAAAGACTGGGCTCAGTTACACATGTTCTTCTAGTCTCAATGTATCAGTCAGTTCAGTAGAAATGTAATCGGGAGCTGAGAAAGGGAGAAAAGCATTTGAAAGAGCAAAGGCACCCGCGAAAAGGCGAGTGGTTTGGTAAGTCATTAAGTTTTGATTTGATGGCAAAAATTCGTATCCGCAAATACACCTGAAGATAGAAGGAAAAAAATCCAGTATTCATTCACTCTTGATGATTTTACTTATTTTTCTGTTGGCTATCGTTTAGATCTTCGTTATCATTTTCTTCTCTGGTCAGTTTTCCGAGTTGGTAACATCGAGTTCAAGTAGTGTGGAATCGGAATTAGTTGCTGTCGTAGAAATGTGTGTTCATGTCTAATAGTATAGAATTTTTGACAGCATCATGTACTGCAACTTCTAGAGATGCTTGTGTTTTGACTGAAAACTGTTTAAAAATATCTCATGTAATTAGCCTGCAAGAATCAAATGTATGATCGACATAAGTTTTTTGGGTATGGTACCGCGTCGTAAAGTATGAAAGTACTGCTGCTCAAGAAAAAGCAACATTTCGGCCACGGTTGCAGCCGCCTTTTTCTGGGTCTACTTGACAGGTAGATGCAGAAGAAGGCCGCTGCAACCGTGGCCAAAACATAGCTTTTTTTTCAGCAGCATTACTTTTATATACTATGACGTGGTACCATACCCAGAAAAATTTTATGTTGACTGACTCTGGGGTCGGAAGCCTACGCAATTATACAAGTGTATGATGTCGTCCTGAAAAATCTTTTTTCTGGAAAATACGAGCTATAGGAGCATCGGTGCTTCTATACGGAATTTCAGAATTCTTGGTCTGGAATAGATGTTAGAGAAGTCCAAATTGGTATGCAGAAGTTAATGATGAGGTAGATGTGTGTCGAATACTTTTGTTGGAGGTTCTTTGACGAAACAGCGACCTGGAAAAGTATTTTAAGATCTTTCTTAGCGAAACATCTCCTGGAGTATGTGTCCGTGTTCCGGGAGCTATCCATAACTCAAGGTGGACGTCGGAACCTATTTATTGCTTCAAAAGTTTTGTGAATTTGAATTATCACCAACAGAAGCTAATGTCCCGTGTAATATTTGTATTTATGTTGTTAGTGAGTATATTAAATCGTAGTTCTTTGCCACTTCTTCAACCAAAACAATGTATTTGGATTTCAGTACTCTTTCAAAGCCTTATAAATATTAGACTGCAGATTGTGACTTCTAGTGTGTCTTTAGAAAAAGTGAAAACTCAGATATATCACTTTTCATCCGAATACGACGCGTTTTCGTTCTTTGATTGTAATTTGTCTTCTGATTCAAAACTGTAAACAATAAATCCATTGAATCATGAGGCGAAACTACCACAAGAAAATATTAAAAGAGTTCCGATAATAATCGATAAAATGAAAGGAAGCAGTAATAATGGTATCTAACAGTTAGTTTCTGGTTAAGAAAGATTATTTCCTTCCAGATTGGACTTGAGTTACGAGTTCCTTGAGACAGACCTTTCTGCGCGGCAACGATGCGAGCAGTGAATAATTTGAAAGTTATAAATGATGCCTCTGAGACAAGCTCGAAGCTTATGGAGGACTGCAAATAAATTATTCACAAACAACGCAAAACAGAAGAAGTATGGGCTTCAGGTCGTGTTCGAGCATCACCGTTAGTTTCCAGGGCTTAAAAAAAAAAGTGACTTTATCAAAGACTGAAGATTTGTGTAAGGAAATTGGATTATCGCAACACAAGTGTCTTACAAACATTGCACATAGTAGTTTTAGAGCATGAACTATTGCAGTTAGTTTAGCAGACTTAATAATTACGTTGTAAGTTACTGATTCATCAATTGTTTCAGAGTAATATTTTTTGTACAAGAAGAAAATGAAATTTTTGACCCATATGACTTTCGTGTTTCTTTTAATATATAGTGGCCTGATGGTGCGTCCTCTTCCTGGCACTCAAATGACACAAAGCTCACTTTTTCGTGCAATGGAACCAAAGTAAGGGGTAACACAAAGAAACTATCAAACTAATTCCACCTCAATTTCACAAAGCATAGCATTGTTTGCAGAGAAACTTATCAATGTTATTCTTACGTCTCGAATATTTTTCTATTTCTGAATATTCTGTTATTCCCTACATTGCGTGTTCAAAAAACGGACTGAACCGTAGAGGAGAAATACCTCATCTCTGCGCTGCGCCTATCTATTGAATGGTACCTGTCATTCCCTACAGCGTATAACTAGCTGATTAAAAGTTTCCGGACACCGCTGTCTAGTGACGAATAGAACATTAGAGGTGACGACAGACGGTACTGCCAGTATAAAATGATTCAAGAAGATTTCTGTTGTCAGTACAGAAGCAGTACAGCCGAATGGGTCGTCACGAAAGTTCAGTGACCTCGAACATCGATGAGTCATCAGATGTACCCAGGGTAACAATAGAGTCAGTGGCATTTCAAAACAGCTATTGGTGAAGTGGCTGTGTCGCAGAACCCACTGCTAAGCCAAGACTAAGGAGACCTCAGGTAATGATGGACGAGGACCAACAAGCAATGCGGAGGGTGGCCGTGAGAAATCGCATGAATGCTAACCAATATTGAAAGTGGTTTAAAGAGAGACAATGGATGACTGGAAACGAGTGGTCTGGGGTGATGAACCTTGTGGCAACGCTGCTGGAGGGCTTGGGTTTGGTGAATTCCTGGAGAACGTTACATGCTGTCGTGTGTAGTGTCAGCAGTGAAGTACGGAGGAGGTGCTGTTATGGATGGATGTGTTTTGCGTGTTCTTGATTTCTTCTCTGTATTTCTGCCATTATGAAGCACAGCTAGAGAACGTTTTCTCTGTTGCCTCTTTCTAAAGCCAAACTATATTTCTCAAACAGATCTTCTATTTTCTTTGCCACTTTTCTGTGTATCGTCTGTGTCAGAAACTTGGGCTCATCCCCTGTCAAGTTGATTGTGTGGTAGTTCTTGCATTTATTTCCCCGTATTGTCTTCGAATTTATGTGCATGTAATTCTGCAGAAAACCCAACGGCATGTGCCCTTCTCGTAGATTCTACGTACTAAATTTTAGTTCAGGTTATTACTTAACTGAAATTGGGCAGGGTATGTTGAAAAGACCATTCAGCATCTCTTAAGTTAGCGGAATGCCAGGTCCTAGCACAATGCAAAATGTTTATTTTTGGTTAATCTGGGAACGTTAACTGAAACTATTGTGTCTATGAGACTTATGTTGATGAAATGTTCACAGATCGCAATGAAAGGGAAAACCAAAAATATTTACTGAAGAGGTGTGTGGACACACCATGTTACAGCTCCAAACTGACCCTGTGGAGTATATTTTGAGTTAAAGTGAGTAATTGTTTAGAGCTGGTGGGACACATATAAGTTTATACGTAATGTATGCAACTACCATAATAGAGGTGTGAAGACGTCATTACTTAGTCGGATCCAATTATAAAAGAACGGAAATCTGAAACCCAGGTGAATAATGCAAATATTGTTAAGCATGATTTGACTCACTTGTGCCTTAAGTTGTTTATTTCGTATTAATGTGAAGGAGCTGCTGAGACTGGGTGCCGAAATAAGGAACTAATGACGTCAATCGATCTCTCAGGGCAACGTGAGATCTTGAAATTCGAAATCTGTGTCAGACTCTCTGAAAAATACGAATCTTGAACAAACAGAGACAGGTATGAGAAAGACAGGAGCGCAAAAAGAACTGTGGGTAACAGGAGAAGTACTACAACGGATCGAACAAAGAAAAAATGTAAATAAATGGTTCAGCAAAAGAAACGAACTCAGCAACGTGATTCAGTTACAAATGAAATCAACAGTAAGAACAAGAAAGTTAACGGAAATGGCTGCGGAAAAATGTGAAGAAATCAGAAAGAACTGATCGTCGGAGGAACTGGTTTTGCATACAGATAAGTCAAAATATCTTTCGGAGACTTCAAATGATAAGGAGTTAAAAGTGAGCTGCAAAATCAATTCTACTATTAAACTTAGAAGAGTGTGCGACTGGGTGGAAAGTGTACATAGGGGGTCTCTACGAGAGGGAGTAGTTTTCTGTTAACATGGGAGAAGTACTGGTTGTCAAGTTGGAGGATGTAACGGACACAGTATTTCGACAGAGCTTTGGCGAGGATAAACAAAATTCCTTCAGAAATTCTGAAACTACTATGGGAAAATAACAACCAAACGGTAATTCACCTTAGTACGTAGAATCTGTTACACTAAAGGCATATCATCCCAAGTTTGGAACTAACATCCACACAACACTAAAGACAGGTAGGTCAGATAAATGTGAGAATTACCGAACAATCAGCTTGATGGCTACGCATCCAGTTTGCTGACCAGTATAATGTACAAAAGAGCTGAAAAAAAAAAATTATGACCTGTTTGATGATAACCATTTTCGCTTTAGAAAAGTAAAGAATCAAGAAGAAGCGCTGACGTTACACTCGATAATGAAGTAGACGTCATTTGGGGGTCTTTCGAATTGGGAAAACGACTAACAACTTATTTGGAAAACTCAGAATATATATATGTTTAGTACTAACAGTGAGGTTTTTTTTTAAGTATTGATTTCACGCTACGTTCATTGAAAATACATTCATGCATTAAACTCAATAGCGTCCACTGAAGTCAGTGATCGTTAATTCGTTTGTCAGTGAATAATAAATCTGATTCTTTTCAGCATATCGGTTACCAAGCAATAAGAATTCTGCTATTTTATTAATTACAGCTTAATGTTCATACTGTTTACTACAGATTCTGCGACATATAGATGTGGTAATAATACTTACTCAAATTTCTTCAATAAGATATCTGATATTTTATTAATTAAAGCTTAGTGTTCGTACTGTTTACTATGGATTCTCCACCGTATGAATGCCACATCAGTATGATGAAGAATCCATTGCAGACAGTACCAAAATTAAAATACCTCCAATAATTTTGGTTTTGCACTTTCTACCTCGCCGATATGTGGTATTCATCATCTCTCGGACACATAAGGACTCTTTTTCCCGAGAGATTGGCTGTCGCTAATTCAATGTGTATGTACCCTTTTCTTTTAACTAGTTTTTGACACTGACAATCCTACGCGATTTCTTTCGAAGACTAACCTAGAATGACTCCTGGGGAAATGTGCGCCGCTGTTTATATTTCATTATATTTCAATGAGAAATTTCATTTGAAGCCCTTTCTTTATATGTCTTGCAAGGTTTAATAATTATTTTATGCACTTTTTACCCGTTTATCACATTATTATTAGCAGTGTCTTTCTTCCGTCGCATTATTATTACGAGATATTTAACTGAAGGCCTTGTTTTTCTTTTGTTGTATTATTAATACCAAACATTTAATTGAAGCTCACTTAGAATTATTGTGCTTTATCCATGTTTCATATTGTAAGAGTTCTATCTTTATTTTGTCGTATTGCAGTTAATTATTCTACACAACATTCACTTGCTCCGTAGACAATTACGAACAGTTTCATTTACTTCATAGAGTTCCAACACAGGAATCAGTCTGTGGCCTCCTTATCTATTACTTCCCTTCATTTTATTATCAACATACGAAATTTGTACAGAGATGTCTTTTCTTCAGGCGCCGACGTATTTCTAGGGCACTTTACAGTGTCTTAGTTTGAGTTTGGACTCACATTTCTTAGACAGTTTGGACTTACATTGTCATAGACAATTTATAACCATCATTAATCGTATTTGTTGCTCGTTCTGTTTGCTGTTACTATGCCTTCTTTCCACAGTTACGTACTCTGAGTTAATTGCTTTCGTGTGAGTCTTAGAACAGGTGATAGACTAATAAACAGCCTTGACAGTAATACATTTTAGTGTCTTTTTCAGTACACGCTGTTATCATCATTTGTCACAGGAATGTGTAATTTGATTTCAAGTGACCTCAGTTTTACGTTGTTAACACAAATGCTACATCTTATTCACGTTTGGTCCCTGCTGGATTACTCGATGTACAACATGCGTCACTTTTAGCATTCTGTAGCAGCTTTTATTTGTGCCCACATTATTTTCATTTCTTCAGACTGGGCTCTTCTGTGCTCGTCAGATGACGTGTGTCGGTCTTTTTTGAATTTTTCTGCCAGCCCAGCTGTCCAGTCATGGCTTTTCTGCCTAATTATTTTCCTGTCTTTATCAAGCATTGTTTCTCTCTCTTTCAGATTAGTTTTACTGCAATGATCCATTTATTGTTCCAGTGTTGGCTTTACTGCGAGTTTGTCGAATTCCACAATCTATTTAGTTATTCTATGTGGTTCTTTCTTTTAACATGCATGTAAAATTTTTGCGTACGGCTTTTTGTATCCGAATACATGTTGGTATACGTTTCAATTGTTGGTATACTTTTCTATTCGTTTATTTGCTCTTAGCCTCTATGAACCTTTTTCAGTACAACAGGAAGTAAAATTTTTGCTAGTTACTTTTCGTCCACTCTTTTGCCTTTCTTCGGTGTCTCTTTTCCTGTTTAAAATGAGTGTCAGCCCCACAGGGACACTCTGGCTTGATGACTCTGTTGTAATGTTTGTGTTTGGTGCACTACATTTTTTGTTATGTAGGTTTCTTGTAAACTAGGAAATTGTTTTCATTTTGTGGCAACGAATTCTATAACCAATACTTTCCAGGCCAGTCTTCTGAGTGATTTCCCCTAAATATTTGAACTAAGACACTTACTCGATTTTTCCATCTTTTGTTTCTAGAAGTTTTAGTCCCAAGGAGTTGCTGGTCGTTTATTTTGTTTTTTTTTTTTTCAAACGACAGTTGGAGTTCTACTCCTTCTGCTGTTCCTTTAAGAATTTTTGTATGGTTTTGTGCTGTTTGAATGTCCTAACACAGAATCGCCATGTCGTTTGATAGAGCCAAGAAGTCGTAAGATTGGTTTATTTCCAATTTTATTCGTTCGTCAATTTCGAGCCCCGATTTCTGCATGTGGCCAGCTTGTATTAGTTTTTCTAAGACCCAGTTGAAAAGTAACTAAGAGAGTGTATTACCTTGTCTCACTCCTGTCCTAATTTTAAAATGTTCCGAAATTTTTCCCCCGAGTTTTGCCTTGCATTTTGTTCCATTCAGTGTTTCTACTAATAACTGCAGTGCTTTTGAGGTCCAGGCGTTGTTATTTCAGAATTTCCAAAAGAGACTTGTCGTCCGCAAAAATTTCTTCTGGGCAACTTCTATTTGTTGTGAAACCAGCTTGATACTCGCCAGTTTTACATTCACTTTGCTGTTGAGATATGTTCAGGAGACATTGAAATTAAAATCTGTGTGGGACTGGAAGAATAATATCACCTTAATTATTAATATCCTTCTATCTCTCTTTATTTAGCGGATTCATCAATGGAATTTTCCAATCATTCCGAATTTTCCTAGTTTGCAAAATGATTTGCATGATCAACGTAATTAAGGATTAGACAAACAGATTTCATGACTTCTGCAACAGCTGTGTTTTCACTAAAACTTTGATATTTTTTAATCCCTTAGTTTGTCTGTCAACTTACTCTTTATTTACTGCTTCTGAATCTGGATTGGTTTTATAGGAGAATTTGTAGTGAATATATTTTCTTGGGTTACGAAAAATTTAAAAGTTTTTAAAAATATTTGCATACATACATCCAGTTTTCTTCGTTTTTATATCCTAATCGCTGATTTTGTTTCAGGAAACAGAGGTTTTGGGGCTCGTATCAACATGACTTTGTTGTAAAGGTTTCATAAAAAGATGTGGTCCTGAGTTTTGGAAATTTTCTTCAATTTCACGTAGTTGACTGTTCTCACATTTAAGTTTTGGTTGTTTAATTAATTCTGAAGTCATTTCTCGAGTTTCCAGTTACACTTCATCCGTTTTTTCTTTGTAATTTATTAGTACGCCTTGTTCTGAACGACTCAGGCTCTTTTTCACTTTTATAAAGGAATATGTCTTCGGTCAGTTTTGATAAGTTTCTTTTTGAGTTGTTCCCAATTTTGTGTCTGCGTTTAATGGAGTTCATTTGCTTATAGTAGTGGTTTGACTTTTGCGACTGCAGATTTAGGAATTACTCATATCCTTTTGCTGTATTTTTGTGCTCTTTTTTAGTTTCACTCGTATTATGACGTGGACTGTGTGAATATTTGCTCCTTTGCGTACTTGAATATTTAAAATCTACTTGTGCAATGGCTAAGAGATCCTGATACGATGGGTCTGAGATTAATTTATGTTCTTGTCGGGTGATCGTCATGTTTTTCTGTTTTTTGTGTTTTTTTCTTTTTTCATTTAAGTGATTTGACATAATTTTAAAGTTGAAATTTCTGAACTGTTCTGTCAGTCTCTTTCCATTATGGTTGGTCCAACCGTTTTCCTGAATTTTCTATTTCCATAACTTTCGAAATTTTCAGTTAAGTTTTCTACATATTAGAGACTGTATTTTTACCACTTCTCGTGACTTCCTTACTTTTTCTTGATTTGTTTTCTTTGCTCGATATCGGTACATATGCATAAATTACCGTGTACATTTAACGTGCACGTTTTAAGGAAATAATGGATAGGTCATTGTTCGCCAGCTATACCTCGATTAAAGAAATAAGGATGTTTTGTGAAACTGCTAATGAAATCCATGGTTGAGGTGCATTTTTAAGGATTCTTTCGCTTTTTTGCTTTTGAACAATCTGTGATTTCCAAAATATGCCTTTAGAGATGAGCGGATGTCGACTTTGCCAAAGGAAGTTCTGTTTTTGGGCTTTAGTTACCTGGAAGATTCCGATTTTCTCTGGTTTGGGATATAACGTCTCACCCTAGTCCCCCAGAATCCGACGGACTAGTTGCACCACTGATAGCAGAAGATTTGTTATGTAATGGGCTAATTTTGTGATTACTAAAGCGCTCCATTGCTGGAATTGGTCGCAACTTTAAAAAAGTCATTGGTTAATACTGAAGGGATTAGTTACAGGATTTTAAGCGCCGGTAGCATCTCTAGTGAACGAACAGACGCCAGCCACATTGCCGCTTGGTCCAAGTCAGGAGGAAAGCGGACGTTGTTAAGTGAGATGTCTCTTATACTAGTTCCTGCGTACCGAAATCCGTTCTGTACACCTTCTCTACTGTTGAAGTATTCGCTTTTCCTGTGATAAGCGGCCATCACAGAGTTCTGTCACTCGGACCAGGTAGACCCTGTTTTTAACGAGGCTATTACACCACTTTTCCTTCTTCCTGGTCGCTAACACTTGAACGATGAGGTCCCGGGCTCAGGACCGGCGTATGTTCATCGTCATCGTAGCTTCATGATAATATACTTTCTTGTGTGGTTTGTCTTACGCGGGCGACTCTTTATGCGACATTACAGAGAAATTAGTATGTACTTGTTACTATTATTTTTATTACGGTTTCCTTTGTGTTTCTGGTTCATTCCAGTTTTCGAGACATTTACTCTCCCTGAGAGAGACACAGCACCTCTGAGACTACTGAGACTACTCCTACAAAACGATAATAACGATTTTGAGCTGCTCTCTGTAGCCACGACACACATTCTGTCAGAATGCCGAACAAGTCGCCATAAATTGAAACAAAATGTCTGGTTAAGAAGTTTCATTTAATAGGTTGGCTAGAATAATGGTGGACTATTAAGTCTCGGCCTTAGAAGCGTCCAGCTGTTTCTTCAAAGGTTGAATTTCGATCGGATGAAATATTTTTGTTCAACAAAATCGGAAAGCTTTTTATTTCTTCTCTTTTTATTCATTGAGGCTATACCCGAAGGTATGTGCTTTTCTTTCCAAATACTTATTTCATTATTTTTTGTTCGTTGATGGACAACTGGTTTTTATTAACTAACTTCTTATCGGAATGCAAGCAAAAAATGGTAAAATGTGAGAGGAAAAAAGAGATAAGTTTTAAGTTCCACGACATTGCGCCTTCTTTTCCATTCTGTCCTTAAGTATGTACTATTATTTTCGCGAATCAGCCTTCACATCCAATTACTAGTAACATCTCCGCCTTTGAGCCCTTTTTAAGAGACAGTTTCAATATTCCTTTATTTACTGTGAGAAAGTAGAATTGTTAATTTTACTAAGATAAAATAAAACACATATGCACACATAACCATACAATTGTTATTTCTACAACATTGCTAATAATCTATTACAAAACAAAAATAAAGGAATAGATATTTTAAATGCATGAAAACATAAAAAGTTCTCCTTGTAAAGTAAATATATTATTTCAAGTCCATAGATTTTGCTTCACACATTTAATTTTGTTAAATTACATTTTACTATTACACAATTCCTCTTTGCGGAAGTCATGACCGAGGAAAGTGAAAACTTTGTCGTCAGGACCTGTTGCCCTCTTGGTACTTGCTGCAGAGGATTCCGAGGAATCAAATCCCAAGAAAAATAAAAAAAAAGAGGACACAAATGTCGGTGAGGAAGAAGATGATGAAGGAAATGAAGATAAAGAACAACAAGCGCAAGAGGAAGAAGCTTAAGAAAACTAATGAAACTTATATTTTTTTACAGGTATATATTTTCTGTAATAACAATAATAATACAGACAGTTCTGCAACAAAGTTTATCATTAAAAGTATAGATGTTATCTTAAAATTCTTTTTGTGCACTTCATTTATCTTTTACAGGCTCTTTTGGCCATTTTGGACCCGCCAATTTGAAATTTTCAATTTTGATACAAAAATCGTTATCTGAAGTGTTAGAAAAGTAATATCCCCATTTTTTGGCCATATTGGTGCATATTTAGCAATTGTGGCCTGGATTTCAGCATTTTGGCTCAGTTTGCCGTGTTACATCATTGTCGGCACGAGTACTGGAATATCGCAAAATGTAGCAGCTTTACTGAACATAAAACCTCATTCCAGTTTCTTCGTCCCCATAACCTTGTAGAAATCGCACTTCGAACTCTTAAAATCGATCGATATGCTAGCTGAGATATTAAAACTAGTGATTTTGTTGCTGTATAAATCGTCCTGCAGCCCATCACTGATCAGTAATATACTTACTAAGTTTAGGAGGCTTCATTTTCTAGTTATGTTTAACTATGCGTCTTCAGAGGAAATTGTCAGAGAGTTCATCTAGCTGCCCTGCTACAGAGACGGTGAAGATTTTGTAAGACGCGACACACTGGCCGAAAGCCTCTGAGGTCACTGCGTGCGTGAATTATAGACACCAGTCTCCACACTGCACTAGTGGAATGTCCTGCTTCGTCTGAAACCATGGCAGGGCGTCCTAATATTGTGGTACGCCACGCGTCACTCACCATTTACAATAGAAGCTGAGTGCTGCGTGCAGAACTTGTAGCCCGTCGTCTCATTTTGCCATCTACTCTCGCCTACGCCCCTATTGTGATGGACGTCAGGCGGACAGGTGAGCTTCAGTCATGCAAATGTGGGCTTCAGTATCATCCCACAAGAATACGACGCATTGTTCAAATAACTACCTCTTGGTGATTACCTTGCTCCTGAAAGAAAAATAAGATCTTCTTTACCTATTTTCCACTCAAACACAAACTAGACACTATTCCTTCCTCATCTCTGTATATAACCCATGATCCGTTTTTTATCCTAGACAATATTTTATGCTACACGGATAAAGTCGGCGTATCACTACAAAACATCATTGTGCACCAAAAAAATCGATACAATTTCAACGACACAGATTTATAAAATTCAGCCAATATAATAATATGTTCTTAGAGCAGTAGTGTGAATGTTACCATTTATCTTCCAGACTACAATCTTGCAGAGTAGATATAGGATCTTGAACATTTATTAAGCGTTTTCTTCAGGGTCTGGTTGTAAAATTACTCTTCTACGCAAGTCTATGAGGTGGTCTGAATCAAAGATGAACTGAAAATGAGAACCAGAAATTACATCACTGATATTGTACTAGCGCTTTACACAAAACAGGAGTCTCAGTTCTTAGCAGTGTAATTTAAGGAGATTCACTGTGACAACGATATAGCAAATGTAGCTCATTAAACTATTGTTATATTAATCAGACCTTGGACATTTTAGCACACTAATAGGCTACGAGAAAGATCCAAAGAAGTATTTATTGTTAGCTAGGGAGAACTTACACAATTGTACGACTGTTTTATTTCATACTTTCGTAGATTAGTGTGTTATTTAACTATCACTATTTGCTGACGATCAGTTTTCCAACATTAATTGTGTACATTTCTTCATAATCGTGCATACTAAACTGTAAAAATATACTTCAGGAACCAAGATAAAGACACACTTTACAATATTCCTTAAATGTGTTTAATTATTACTCGGTATTGATATATTAGTGATCGAATGTATACGAAAGTGGCATAATATAATGCATCAACAAAAACAGATTTATTCCATAAACCGGGTACTATGTTCGTCCACATAGCATCACAAACCCTCTGCAACGCCATCCAACTGAATACACACCGAAACTTTGATCGCGTTAATTTATCTGAAATTGCAACTGAAGTGCATGAATAGTTTGTAGGACTTACTAAGAAACTTACGTAACCACAGGGCAAACATGCTCCCCTGAAGACGGGAGAAGGAAACGTGCACCTTGGCTAATTGAAGAAATAAAACAGGTCAGGGATCTCACAGACGCTGCGCATCGGGCATACAAACTGCGCTCCCGTCTTAAAATTATATTGCTTACAAAAATAGAATTTGATCGGATTAGACAAGCTGTTAGAAATACAAAACTCTGACATGCTCATACAATAATCGAAAGCAGAAATAGACCAGCTGTCGTGTGGGAAAATTTGAGTGGTTTGGATACCGGCAAAGTAGAAGCTGTAGCTGATCCGTTTGTCCTAGCCGATGAACTGAACCGGTACTTCACATAACTTAAATAACAGCTGAACCGCAAACGACGCAGAGACTCATTGATTACTTCACGAGCTAAACGACTGTAGCCACGAAAAATCCTATCTGAAATATATTACTTGCGATACCGCCAAAAAAGCTATCATGCGTGTCAAATCAGCAACTACGGGACACGATGGCATCACAGTCCACATCACAGTCCAAATGATGAAGCTTGTTATTGGCCCACTATAACAGATATCTTCAACAACTCCTTAACCACAAGCACTTACCCTGAGGCCAGGGACATATAAAGTCATTACCAAGACTTTGTCGCAGCACCATCCGATTAGCGGCATATTTGTATTCTTCCTGCACTGACCAAGGCCTTAGAACATTCTAACAACCTACCTTGCTGCATGCAACCTACTAGGTGAATACCAATCATGTTTTCGTAAGCTTTGGAGCACAAAATCTGCCTTCTTAAAGGTAACAGATGACGTGAACCTTGTCTTGGACCCATAAAGGCGGTTATCATGTGCCTCTTAGACTTCAGCATTGCCTTTGACACTGCTGAATTCGACATTTTACTTGTAAAACTTAGCATCCAGATTTCTCGCCACGTGAAATCGTTCCGCACTTATCTGCGTCTCGTTAGCAATGAGTCATGCCAGGCACCATACAGACACCAGGGTTCGGTATTAGGTCCTATAGGCTATAACCATTCCATTTTACGTAATTGTCAGTTTTGTCCGACTGTAGACGCTGGATGTACGCTGTTGACCACCAGTTGTATCTAAGTACAAAAGGATTAAACCTGAAGACAGCTAGTTGATCGTTCTAGGTTCATTAGCCCGAAATATTGAGAATCTAAATCATCGTTACCCCTAAATCGGACACATATCAGCTTCTGTCCTTCAGCGAAAAGTCTCGGAGTAATAACAGACGAAAATCTAAATTGGGCTGAGCACATAACGGCGGTGTATGAGAAGGTATCATCACTCGATGCTTTGCAAAAATATACGTTCTTCGCGCTTGACTAAAAGAAGAAACCTTTACCAACACTTATACTTTCAGTTATTGATTACAGCTATGTTATCCTGCAAGGCCTTTACTAGGGAAGGCTACGGCGCCTGGAATGGATACGAATACCTGTGTCCCTTACATCTGTGATGTTCGATTCTTAGATCATATTTCACCATCATATACACAGCTATTCTGGCTGCATAGAGACAATCGCAGAGATTCCCATGCCCTCTGTCTTCTCTACTGGCTCATCAACGAACACTGTGCATCATGTCTCTCCGTGACTTTAAAGCTCTTGTCTGAACAACATGAGAGAAACACCAGTTACCACCAGAGAAAAATCCTTTCTGTACCACACTTTCTCGAAATCGTTCTCAGTACAGGAATTCGACCCTGGAGTAACCTCGCGCATTGTGTTAGGGACCTGAATAGCATCTCCATCTTCAGAAGACAGCTGATATGTACTAAACCAACAGCAGTGATTAGCATTGTCCCTAGAGGCGCTCGTTACCCTTGTGCATCCTGCTTTCCAACCAGACGTTCCTCTTTTCTTAATACTTTTAGCTGGTGCAGTGTCCTTAAATTTCCTTTCCCCAGAATTCGCTGTAAGAGAAAACATCTATTTTGTACGCCTATCAATTATTTTTATATCTACCATTGTCTTAATGTGTATTGTTGTGACTATTACGGTTATTATAACTATTTGCATTATTGCTGTTAGCAGCAGCTGTAGTAGAACCATCGCAGTATTAGCTTTATTAGTTCGTAGTCAGTAATTGTTTCGTCACATTGTCTCTAAAGACTCTCTAGTCATTATAATGCAGTTTTCATATTCAAATTTTTATTTCTTAAGTAACTATGATGGGAAAGATTGTGTGTGAAGCCCTGGTGCGATGTAAGAGAGTGTTGATGGCTACAATCAGGTCAGGTTAAATGAATAAAAATAAATAAAAAGCAAAATAAGTTAATTAAACTCTTTTACCGCTGAAATTTTTGAAAAATATTTATCTTGTTGCAGTAAGCATGAAACATTGTCATTTTTTAAACGATGGTGAATAATATCAATCATGTAACACAAGCTTCAAAAGACGGGTCAGTTAGCAGGATGCACCTGAAGCTTGATAGGAGTGTCAGTTTGTTAATGGAAGGAAGTGAACAGGATTAAACCTTTGTAGGGAGACGAAGGCTCGGCTACAGTGGATCTAGAATGCAGTAGTTATGGAACGATGAAGCGGCTGGCACAAGATATTCCGACGTGGATAATCTAAAATATTGATACTGCACTGAATTGAGAGAGAAACTGAGGAAATACAAGAACAGAGTGGCTTTCGGACGGCAAGTCTTGGATAGATAATATCTGCAGTGTTAGACAGGGGACATAACTTGGAGACACACATTGTTTCTATCGATCTGGAGAAGGCCTATGACAGTGTTTCACTTTCTAGGATTCGAGAAGCAATGAAAAACCTGAATATTCATAAATGTTATGTACAAGCAGTTATAAAGTTGTATTCAGAAAACACTTGTCGTGTTAAAGTTGTGAAGTAACTGTAAAAAAAAAAAATTAAGGTTGGCTAAGGACTGAGACAAGACAAGGATCTTCGCCGAGAGAGAATGTGTTAAGAAAGCCTAAAGAAGATTGTGAGCAGTAGGGCTTGAAAATTCGCTTCACAAAGATTGAGTACTTGGTTGTCGGAGGTACAGAAAGGAATCATGACATGGTTGATGAATATGTAGTTATAGTTCATCGTAAAAATATTCAGGGACAATCATTTCGCGTAAAGATGGAAGCAACGCGGAAATAAAGCACAGAAAAGGAAAAGGAAAGATGGCAATTAAGCAATTACATCCTATTATTTGGAATAAAACGTCATAAAATATGAAAATGAGGGTACACGAAATTATAGTTAAGAGCATTGCTGTATATGATCCTGAACTGTGGGAAGTCTCCAGGGTCAATGAAAAGAAATTAAAGACAGCGGATATGGTATTTTGGAGATGAAGTTGTGATGTAACAAGAAAAAAACAGATAACAGATGGGAGTTATAAAAGATATCGTAGACACAACTCAAAGTACACGGCTAACATGGTATAGACATCTTAAAAGAATTCTAGAGGGTAGACGGCCTTCTAAAATATTGCACTGGAGACCTCCAAGACACAGGAAAAGAGAACGACCGCGGCTACGTTGGAAAGATAGAGTGAGGCGTGAAATCCCGGACAGGGCCATGGAGGAAGAGGACTGGCAGGATAGAAGGAGATGGCAACTTATATGCAAGTGACTCCGTATGATGTAGAAAGCTCCCAGAAAGAACACTAAGATATTTCTCTCCCTTGCTTTGAAACAATGTTAACGCACCCAAAAATATTCAGATACTTTAACAAGGTGACTACAGAGAATTACATTGAACCGTAGTGTTAACTGCAGCAGCGTGGTGCCGAGTTCGAGTAGACATCCATGATAAACCAGCTACAAGAAAAATTTTTCGTAACATTTTAAAATTATTAACAGCATATGTTGCTTGATCTGATAAACTAAAGGTCTGCTTTTCATTCACACATTTTAACCACATCATTCATTTACGGTACTAATTTTTTGCGTAGTTAGCGTGAGGAAGATAGACGAAGCCGCCCAGACCAGAGTTGTACGTGTGGATGTTTTAACTTGCCTTTCTGAGAACTACGTTGCTCCTTCCGTAGGCTTATTTCAGATGGGGGCAGCTGTACATTTTGTTATAACATGCGTTCATATTCGTGGGTCGATATGACATTGGTTTACAAATACTGTTAATTCAAGATGTGCTAAGATCAGTACTGCAGTAAACTGTGAATCCCGAATATCCACCTGTAAGACGAGATGGTGTATTCTGGTTGGATTTGTGCCCTAGGGCCGCCCCTTATTCCATTCGTTCTCTTAGGAAAGTTATTCCTTGCACGTGAATATTTGACACGTTTGTCTTGCACCAGACGCATTAGATTAAATGCAATTTTCCTACCTCCACTCCCTATGAATCTGCTTTTTAAAATAGACTATCCCGGATGGACTGGTATTAACTTATTGAGCGGCTGCCTCTTGAGGTCTTCAAAGTTCAGTGTTACGTTGTTATATGCAGAGGAAGGGGCAACAGACTGTCAGATCATCAGCAAAAAGAACAAACGCATATCTCACGTAGTTTCTTTGCTCACTTTGTTTCTGCCGGCCTAAAAATGTAGCCAAATGGTGTGGTAGAGCCAACTGTCATAATGTATCTTCAAATTGACCTGGAGACCTTCTCTGGATGACAGAATTCACTGATTTGCGTGACACCAAAACAAAATTGAATGTATTACGTAAACATTGATGTATATATTATTTTTCTTGTTCGCACTGCTGTATCTTGTCTTCGCACCAGGACCTTAAGTCTCCATATTCACTAATTGTAACATACCAATTGAAGGTTATCGAAACGTTTGTTGCTGTAGATCGTAGTTTTAAATTAATAACGTAATATTCAGCTTATGAGGAGTGAAATGGATCCGGTTACTTCCAGGACAACGTCACAAAGTGTCCCAGACTTACACTTCATTACTACAGATTCGTAAAACGAGCTATGTTCCTGGTGAGGACAGAAAGGGGGCGGGGGACAATTATTTAATTAGCGCCACGAAAGTTTTTAAAATTATCAAACGAGCGTGCGTTGTCTGATGATTACTTTCGATAACGTTGAAAGTAAGCGTTTTTTGCACTCTCGATTTAATCCAGGTTGGGGCAATAAAGTTCAACTGAGTCAGGAAAAACCAAAGGGATATCTCAACTATAGACCGATGCTACAAACAAATTCTGCGGTTGATCTAATACGAACGTATGTACTCTATACGAGTATAGTGAAGAAATCAGTGTTGTTACAACAGAACATTGAAAGCGTTGGAGAATAGCATTTCGCAATAGAAAGTGAGAACTGAACAAAAATAGTTCCGTTTCTGTCTCAGGCATGGTTACATATCGCAGCTGCATATAATCTTTTGTACTCTTCATATTAATACGCGGCTATTATTTGTCTTCACTTTTACATCCTCGTTTTCCTATTCACAGTCACTTTAGTTCCATCTTTTAAAGTAAGATGCTACAGATTTCAAACTCTTCTAGACTTACGAATTATGGAGAATTGAAATCAATTGTTTCCGTCAATGGAATTAATAAGCGTATTAAACATAAATACACTAATCTTGTAGTACCTGTAATCAGAACACATTCCGCAAATGTTAGCTTTTATTGTATCTCTATTTGAAAATACAGAGAGGGAACAGGACGTCTTAATCAAAAATCAAAATAATATGATTATGATGTCTACCGACACAACTGAGATAGTAATGAGATATAAATTTCCTACATACAAGTCTATACGAAAGTGGCATGCACTCACACTTTACAGAAACCAAAAAACTTCGGAATATGCAGTCACATCTTAAGTTGCGTTTTTTTCTTAACACTTGTCTTCACTCTCTCTATAATCATCAAGAACCTCGGTTGCTAAAAAAATGTGCAAGCTCTGTATCCATTTTCGACATTGATGTATAGTGTTTCCAACCTGATAAACCCAGGTTGATGTTCAATATTTTTAACAAGTCTACTGAATTTGTTCGCAAGGGCGTAAGCTAGAATTTCTATTAAAAATTAATTTTTCTGATTATTTCCATTCAAGCAATCCAACTGAAGATGAAAGCAGAAGAATAAGAAATTTTATACAGTGAATTTAGTAATGCATTGTACATTACTGTTTTCCAGAGATACGGCATTGCTCTGTTTCATATCTGTATTTGTGAACCCTCTTCGTAGATATTTCGTTATTAATCATCACACAGTCACAGCTCATGGATGTGATTAATTTGCAACTTCGATACTCTGTCTTACTCATATCTCCGTGAGAAGCCAATTAATTAAATTTAATTGGCACAGTTTTGACGGGATCTGTCACTGAATGTGCAGTAAATGTGGTTTTTCATTGTCATCACCAATTCCAAAGTCTTATGGTTCTAACTATTCTCTAAGTGGCTTATAATTTTGTATTTTTCGTTCCCGTCTCCTGTCAAGCATATTTACATTTAATACATCTACGAATTATTTTGTCTATCGAAGACTTCTAAATTACAACCACAATGAGCACAGTATGCTGAATACACATCTCCGTAGTTGTATTTATCGCTGTAATAGGTTCTGAGATATGCATAGGGAACGAAACTGTATTTAGGAAGTCATAAGAGAAGTCTACGTCAGGGTCACTTCGTGAGTTACAAGTACCTGTAAAGAGGTCTCGCGGTCATAGAACGTATTAATTTGTAGACTAACTGCGCTATAGCAATAACACGTCTTGGGTCTGTGCAGAGAGTTTAAGGATGTTTTGAGTCAGGCATTATCGTATTCCTCCCCTCTGCACTTAAGATCTGTCGTTGCACACACTCCTGATATCTGTTTCAACACTTCATGTTAAATATCACTTACAATCGAACAGTTTTCCTCTAGTCTTGACATTCGATCAGTGCTTCAAGGAAATGTTTCAGTGCTGTTTATGATACTAACAGCTTTCGATGTTTTTACAATTTACTGTCTATGGGTCGGGGGGAGTACTGTAGCCGACAGGACGCTCCCCACTCTGTTCTAACATTTTTTACCTTGTTTACTGTACAAATATTAGTGCAGGAAGACAAGAGTGCCCTAGAACAAAGTCGGTCTGTGTGAATATAAAATTTAAAAAAATGCCTGATTATGAATTCCATCATATCTCGTGCTACAAAGAAATTGTGAAAAGATCAAGCTGTCGCATCCTGTTAAACATGTAGATAAAGAAATCTTGACGTATGACGCTGAAGAAAATGTCGACATTATATGGATAGTGGTTCCTACTGTCGTTAACCAGATCCCAGTGTGTAGAAGAGAGATTTGTGTCTGTTAATTAACTTTTATTTTACCGTAAAAATATGAAGCGTTAAACTCTTAGAGAAAGAAGCCGCCGGAAAAAAAGATACCGAACAATGCTCACCATCAGTCGTTCATGCGTCTGCAGCCTTCCATCCAAGATCGAGAAACGACAATCATCTGACGACATCTCACGAGACGATTCGTCAAATTTTGTTACTACCTACAAAACAGCATGTGCTATCGGAGGTAAAGAAAACCAGCTGTCTGGTCACAAGCTAACTCCATGGACCATCCATCACCTTGTTTGCTCAATTAAACACTTGACTAAAGAAAGATACTAGATTGTAACAGACTTATAATGGATAAGCCTATTGCAAGAAGACAACTCCAAAAAATATTCGATCAGATGTGCAGCGTAAATTTTAGTATTTGCAGTAAATTCCTTTATTTCAGTATTCGTACAACTTTTTGAAACAGCAGGGGCACAAGTGAACATCTGGATTAAGAGAAACGCAGAGGCTAATCAAGCTCCATTATCTTGCTGTCTGAGGTCTCATTTTCTATTAGTAAATTAATATGTATGTTGCAGAAGTAATTTACGCAAGTACTTCCTTAATATTTCGATTGAATATTCTGAAATTATTTACTTTAGACACTCTTAGTTTGGTCGTTACACCTGCTGCGTTTTCTTTTATTTTCTGGTTAGGAATTTGAAAGCCTGATACAAAATGCGTATAATAGTCTTAAGAAACGTTTTGGAATAGTGATTAAAACGTTTTCAAAAAAATTTTGTGCTTCATCCAATGAAACTTCTGTCACCTGTTAAAATGTAGCGTTGATTGTCAGTATTAGTTTTATACAGAACTCATGGATATGTATTAATTTTATAAATGTTAGAGTTTCTGGCTGCATTTATTTGTGGAGGTTTGCTGCTATATTACAGGTATATGAGTTTCTGCAACGTTTTTGTATCAATACCATTTAGTTTTCTTTCGTAGTCTACCTATATCACACAGCTTTCCACAGGCCGTACTAATTCCTGGAAAACGTATGGAAATATTCCTCAAGAATATTTACTTGTACCGTATGTTATATTCTATAGACCGATTAAAAATGTTCATCTTATACGACTAATGCGACTTTGCAATGAAAGTACTCACTGCAGGATGGCACTGGCGTGATTATTAGTTTCTTAAGGGGAAAGAGAAGTGTAAATGACCGTCCTGTCTTCCAGCAATAGCGATTAATTTTGAAATAATAAGTAGTTAACTTCCTTGTTTTCCATCTGCCTGTTTTCATTTGACTGCGCCTTATACAGTGATTATGTAATACACGTGATACGTCCCACACAACTGAACAACGATTTTTTAAGACGAGAGACAGACAAAGATGGGAGAACATAATTACAATAGCACTGTTCCGAAAGAAAAATATGCATAAGTCTTTTATTTTCCATTTGTTATTAGAACCGGGGAGCCATGCTAATATTTTGTCGTTTGGGGTATTCCAAGAACGAGAACAAAATATACTGTCACAGTTAATTGTTACATTACATGCTACATAAGATGCAGCCGATGTGGATGTTCGTAACTATTATAAAATTCTCTAGGTCTTTATCTGCCCATGAGAGTCAAACATTTATTTCTGTTCTCTGGCTCAGACAGAGGTTGATTACTTTTGGCACGATTTTATTTCTATGACTTGTTTAATTCATAATAACTAACTTTGTTCGTAATTTTACGCTCTGTGGCCCACTTCTATAAATATATTTTTTTGTTCTTTGGCATTTCGCTTATTGTGACAGCCGTCTGTCCGAAGTGCTACGAAAATTTGCAACGGAAGAGGCCGCCAAGTTTTGATGGTTATGACGTAGAATTGCAAGTGTACGTGTATTGCGGTGCATGCCTGTAAGATGCGATGCAGCGTGGTACTGACTTGGCAGGCATACACGTTGGCATAAATGTAATATCAGTAGATTTGTAAAGACCATAAAAAGTTATTCCATTTCTTCTGGTCTTACATATGGTGCTGTTATTTATGTTTTCAAAATGCTGAAATGCTAAAAATATTTAAAATAAATCGAAAGTAGAATTTTTTATATTACGGTTTGTTCTGATTGAAATCCTAGAAAGAAGAAAATGAAGACCCCAATCTAATAAAACCTTTGTGTTTATATCACATATTTGTGATTTCAAGATGATTTTTCCACTGTTCATCACAGGCTGCTTTCGCATCAGTGACCGTATGACTTTGATTTGAGCAGACAAGGAAGTTTCCAATCTTTCACCGCGACCCTAGCGGCCATTGGACTGCGAGAAGGATTGTGAAATAACAGTGATAATTGATTCTGATTTATACTTTACCTCTACAAATGTATAATTCATTTTTTTATTTTTGTTGTAAATGTATATTAGTTTGCTGGAATTTATACAATTTTAAAGTGAGACATATATGGAAAAGTACTAAATTCCGCCCGTTTCCTGAAACAATTTTCGGGATTCATTTCGATTTCTGATACTGTTATTAGTAGAACGATAATTACGTTAGAGTCTGTTAAGTATGCTTTTCTCTTATGCAGTAATGACAAGGAAAGTTGTTGGTTACGTATATTTTACTTACAAATATTCAAAACCAATTGCAGGCAATTTTTTCAAATTAAAACCCAAGTTAAATCCCGAAAATATTTAGATACACTGTTGTTTTTCCGAACACTGTGATTAGACTCGTTATTCAAACAAATGTTGGCATGGAAGATAGCGTAGATCACTCGAACAACAACTGAAGAGTAAATCTGAATTTAAAGAAGTATTCGAAGCGAAGCAGGAAAATAATTAAGTCTGACAGTTCTGCTCTATAGGAAGACGATCACTGATGTATTATGCAGCGCAAATCATGTTGTTGCTTAGTTATTTCTCAATAGCATCAATTTTCAAGCTCTGTTAAAATTTTGTCAGCCGCAGTTTCTGTTGTCTGCATTACATTTTGTCATTTTTTTTTCTATGTCGTCCCTTATTTTTCTTTTCTAAGCTTGCAAGCAGCCACTATGATAACTAAAAATTTATTTTAAACTTAAAAATTGTTTTAATTTAGGGACAATTGTATATTAATTTTGTTCATTTTAGTTATCAAAATGAATGCTAAAATCACACGAGTAAGTTCCTTTAGGTTAAAACACTTTCTGGCAATTTTGTAACTAAGTTACAGCGACTGTAAGGCCGAGGATGAGAATCTTAAGAAAGGTAACCTATGGTACATTTAAGTGTTTACTGTAAGAATTTAATGCGTTCTTTTAGCGCTTCAGACAGAACCATGTACTTGTCCAAAGAAAACACAGTTTGCATAGTTCACCTAAAATTTCGACCGTTAATATCCAACAAACCATTAACATCTAAAAATAATGAATGATTCTCTATTAGGTTTTGTTTTTATGCAATCCTGTAGTAAAAACTGAACGCTCGAAATAAATACTCATACATATTTTTGCATATGTCCATGGCAGCATTTTGTGCTCCGCTACGGAAACGGAAAGCAGGAACGCAAAGACCAATTTTTTTATCTTGGTAGAAAATGATCCAGTGAAATGTATAGCGATCATGGTGAATGCATGTTTGCGGGACAATGATACATATATTTTTTTAAATCAAGTTTGTTGTGGAACCGCTAGTATTAATACCATCATTGATGATTGTAATATTGTTTTGGAAAACGAAATAGATGACGGTTGCAGTGTTTCCACTGAAAGACGCTGTTACTTACAAAAACAATTTTTTACAATAACCTGTCCGAAGAATGCTAAATTAATTGCTATTTTCAAAACAAGTATCTCATCAGATCGTCGCGTACAAGCCTAGTATCTGTTTTTGCATAATGAGTACCTTCTTACAGAGTGTGTTAACGTGTTTGATGCAGCAGAAAACGACCCCAGAGAGAAATGTTTAGCCGAGTTTAAATTTTGAATTAACTTTCTAGTTTCAATATAAAAATTCTCGAACAGAAAATAAACCATGATGTCGAACAGAAGATCATCCAGTGGTAAAGAAAAGGATTTGTACAGTATTTTTAGAATTCAGAGCTGTCTTGGGATCTAATGTCCACAGTCGTACAGCAAACGTTTTGAAGCAGAATCTGATGGGTGAAGAAGTTGAGATATCAGACAAAATTTCGAGAGGAATAGTCGACAAACGTCAAATATCTACACAGATTTTATCACAAAGTTTAAACCAGTATTACTGAAAGAGCTTGGGAGCTACGTCTGGAGTTGATATTTTATTGTTTGTTTATCGTTAAGCTTTGGACAGTATGTTTTGTTCAAATGCTCAACTAAGATTAAAACCTTACGCGCCTGAAATTCAGAAGAACACTCTGTCGTATTACTGCAGGTACGTAGAATTCGCATATTTCCGCAGGCCAACTAATAGTGCTGAAGGCTTTTGCCATGGCGCCCAACTGACGAAAATCCTGATTTTCCAACGAAGTGCTTTTCCACGTCCACTCCAGATGCCACTGCATGATCCGCTGTAGTAATGTTTCATCTTTTTAGTCTTTTATGGTTACAGTTTCCTGTTAAAAACAGTACAAAATTCTTCTGAATGTTGTAGAATGCGTACAATGAATCTGAACACTGCATTTTGACCCGTTAATGAAATATATTTTATTAATATTACAACATTTGTTGCAAATAACTACATTGTGCTACATTTTTCAACGTGTGGAGGGAAGCGTATCTCCTGCCGCGCTTCGTAGCAGACCATTATCAAGTTATTTCACTTGCTGACTGGATTATTCATGTGTGCTACAAATCAGTAACAGTAGTAGTATAATTAAACGGCCAGTTGAGCTACGTAGACATCTGACTGTGACTGTTGATTCATTAAATAACTTTCTGTCTACATTCAGTACACGTTGTTGAACTTTCACATTTCTTGCGGGATGAATCCGTAGGATGTTAGTATTCGTCAGTAGTTTTGTACGGATCTAAAAGAAGTCAAGTCACTTCACAAATTTAGGCACCTACTCAGAAGCGAATCTCTCAAGATGCGTCCCATTTTACAGTGGGGATATTTTTTCACCTTCTCTGAAACTATTAAGTAGTATTAAAATATCCTAAAAGTTATCGAAAATTTAGGTTTCGTCCTTATTTAGTTTCTGTGTGAAAGTCAATCTACTATCACACTAATTTTGGGATACGGTATTTCCTTGAAATATTTTCATTCTGTCTCTTGGTAACTCCAGTAGGTATATTGACTGATATATTTACTCACGAATAACAATGTTACCGAGAAGATGAGTAAGAAACTAAGTTTCAACCTCACGTGTCAATGAGAAAATATATCAGCTGTGTTACTAATGACGTACCATACTACTACCATAAATGAGGTAAAAATATTTTAGTTCCTGTTGTCCGAAACCGTACCCGTTTTTGCATATTTATTTTTCTCTACACATCCAATACTGTTCTATATAGTTGCCATGGTTTCCGGTTATGATTTTCATTCCCGTGGTATGGAAAAGCGAGATTAGTTAATTTCATTCAAAGCAGATCCGATGAGAGACTACAAATTTTCTGTATTTACTTTTATTTTTTATTCTTTCTGGACTAGTGAAAATTACGTCACAAACTCAGGTCCTCAGCCCTATTCCTCGCACCAAGTGTTTCAAATATTCCATCAGCTACTCCCTTTCCGTGCCAGTGTACCGCTCTAAATTAGGTGCTTTGGTTTTACAGTTAAATTCACGCTTTGTCTGGATTTGTAAATATTGCATCTGGCTGAATACTACTTTTCTAATCACGGTACTGAATATTAATTTTTCAAAAACTGCAAAAACCATTTCTCCCTTTCGTTTGGTCAAAATAGTTCAAAATCGACTTTCACGGTAATTTTCACTTTTTCTGTATTTCTTGGTGAATCTTCTTATTGCTTACAATTCGCTATAGATCTATTATCTATAATCGAACAATAGTTTTTTACACAGGTTTCTTTCTTGGTTATTGTTATTACACATTCTCATGTGTTTAAAAAATTTGTACTGCCCACTGTAGTCTACCCATTCCGTTTCCTTGAAGTACACCACTGATTAAAGTATGTGTTCCTTTCATTCTAGTGAATATATCTTCTACTTCTGATTTTCTAATCCACTTGATATATTAATCTCTCCAGATATGTAAACACATTTTGAATTTGTCCTATTTCTCTTGCCTCATATTTTGATGACGTTTTCATATTTTTCTTGAATTTTTATCAGCTGTAATTTTTAGACCATCTATCTTTTCTTTTCTCTCTGAAAGGTCTACCTGTATACTGCTCAAATCAAAATTTGTGAATGTATGGTAAAGTCGTCAGCAAAAGATTCTTCAGGTAGCAACACATTGAAGAATGAATGTGGGGAGAATAGCCTCAGTCTTCTAAGCGTCTTACATTTACAATTTTCAAATTATTGGTTTCAAATACATTTAAGTTTATTTTAATTACATAGTGCAATTTCTCTGTTAGTTCTTAGTATACATCTCCCTACATCTAGTCAAGTAAATAAAGGAAGTAATACCACCACTTCACCTATTCTTGATTATAAGGCATCTGCTATACAACAAGAACACATAAAAATTTGCTTTTAGTCTGGAATTAGGAGACTGGATACACAGTCTTCACCGAGAAAAAATTTGCTCCCAAAGTTTGCTCATTGAATCACAAGAAACCTTACATGTGACATTAATTGTATCAAGAACCTGCAAAGTAGGAAATAATTGGAAAGGATAACACATACATTTATGTTTTGCTTAATAAGGCTAGAACATTGAAATAATAATACTGTTTTTTCTGCAGTGCTAAGGCAATGATGTCAAAGAAGTGGGACCCGAAAACGTTTTACTTAGAACGTATTCCACATAAGGCTATCAATTTCAACTGGTGCACGCATCATACATGAAAAACCATCCGATTATAAACCTCATTTCTTCTTTATCAGTCTAGTTAGAGCTTCGGTCTCATTACGTTATATTACATATAAAAATAAAAATTAATCATTCACAACATAATGCGGAAAAGTTAAATAGAGATGGGGAGGAGCGTTGCCACGATGCTATGCAATTAGGCATCTCTCTGTTCGACAAATAATTTAGGTAGAAACGTAAATGAGGATAGCAGAGCAAGGATTAATTTTCGTAAGAATATAATTTATTTCCTTGCTGTTTTTCTTCCCAGTCCATAGCGCATCACTTAATGTATGGAGCGAACCTCAGTTTTGCAACGATACTATTGAAGTTCGCCACTCAAACGGCATGTCAGCTGCGTCTCATTCCATCCACTAAGATGAAGCCATGCTTATTAATAACAGATCTGTCTGAAAGATTTCTATCTGCGAAAACAGAGACTTTTCTGTGTGTTGGATATTCTCCTTCGCTATATCACTCAAGCCCTCCTGACGCTCGCTAACAGCAGTCGCAGTCTGGCGTACCGCGCATGCGCCCCGCCTATCAGCTTCCCACGGCCATTCGAAAACCGATACGTATACCAGTGCCTTGCTGCGAGTATCTATTACTCCTACTTTCAACTAAACTAGGCCAATCATGAAGTTATTTTACGCACGGTAAGCACGCCGGGGTACTTAATGGCACCGTAATTCGTAATAAGGTTTCACAGTATGGCAACATCTCCTACTCGGTGTGTGGTATCCTCCACCATAGCGTACAAGTAAATCGATTGCCGGTTACGATCGATCACCCAGTTAGTAACTATGACCCTTGTGAATGCAGCCAAGCGAGCTAGCAATTGCGTCTGTTATTCAAAATATGAAGTGCGATTTTATTTTACGACTGCTCAGTTGAATTGCCAGCCGCTGTGGCTGAGCGGTTCTAGGAGGTTCAGTCCGGAACCAGGCAGCTGCAACGGTCGCAGGTTCGAACCCTGCCTAGGGCATGGATCGGTGTGATATCCTTAGGTTAGTTAGGTTTAAGTTGTTCTAAGTCTAGGGGACTGACGACCTCAGATGTTAAGTCCCATAGTCACAGCATAAAAGTATCAGACTTCTTTAGACTTGTGGAATCGTGTGTCCTCGATCTGACTAAATATCTTCACCGTTTTGCAGCACAGAATAATTTTTGGTGAAGCAGACCGACAGTCACGTAGCAAAATTCTTTATTTATACTCAGGCTAACAGATAAGTATTTCAGATATTTTACAAAGACCAGTGATATTCTTGTTGAATAATGTGAAGACCGTAAGCTTGTTAATCTATACGCTAGAGCGTCAACCTGCGTCCTTCGAACAAGTCGAATCACTGAATATGAGGAGAGCAGTTTATTGTATTGACCTGTTTCATATGTCAATTGGAAGAACAAATACTCCGAGAAAACTATTTCTATCGACACCCGTGTTAAGACCATTAGGATTTTCTGTGAGTTGACATAGGCAATCAATGGAATGATAGTAAGTCCAGCTCTATATCAAAGATCGACATGGTGTCGATGAGTAACGGACACTAGCTAAAACGCATAACGCTGATTCCAGTTTTGCTTACTTTTATAGCGATTTGTTCGTTTGAAGGAAGAGGGTCAAGCAGCGTCAAGTTTGAATACATCTTGAAGAAGGTTATCATTATACAAAGCGCCAGATTCCTGTTATAGTCCGGGAGGACGACGGTTCAATCCCGTCTCCGGCCATCCTGATTTAGGTTTTCCGTGATTTCCCTAAATCGCTACAGGCAAATGCCGGGATGGTTCCTTTAAAAGGGCGCGGCCGATTTCCCTCCCCATCCTTTCCTCACCCGAGCTTGCGCTCCATCTCTAATGACCTCGTTGTCGACGGAACGTTAAACACTAAACTAATCCTGTTATAGTTGCCCTATACATTCCTTAAATGGCGTTATGCCCCCCCCCCCTCCCCCACCGGACCACCCGCACACCAAATTACTAGGGAAAGAGAAGCCTGCAGGAAGGGAGCGAAAGCATTTACTTCTACAGGACATTCCACTTTGTGATATACAAGCAGCCACTCCACTAATGAAGTTTAGGCAAAGTTTTATTAGATCTCCGGCTTATTTCAAAGAACAAGCTGCTGCCCCTCAGGAGATTTGGGTAAAATCCAAGGACCCCCTACGTGGATACAAGGAGGGTTGGACTCATGGAATCCCTTAACAAGTTAGGACTAATATTTCTACATGCAACGATGTTCTGTACGGACGGGTTTCTCTTGGACATTTCAAGACCTTGAGAATGCCGTGATACAGAGTTCTGTTGCTTCTCTCTGCCCTTGTCACTGTTGCTGTATGGATCTTACATCAACGTAGACCAGTGGTGTGGATTTGACTCACTGCTGATCTACAACAGTATAGTTAATCATGGTATATGTACTTCTGTGTACGTGATTTTTCTGACACTATTAATAATTTTAGTAATGAGTGGCCTCACTACTGGGCCAGTACTTTCTATCGCCAGTAACCTAGTGGAGATACCTCCACTCCTTGCAAACGACATGGTGTGTAGAGACAGCCTTTCGTTTTTACGACGAAGTGGATAGTGTCAGGTATAGCTGCTGCGGTCAAGAACGTATTCACGAGTTCTGATTCTTCAGTTTCTCGCTGCGAATGTGATAACTAAAATGATCGACGGATATACAGGCAGTTGATCGTGTCCTAAGGACACAGTATTTTGCCAGTCGATCCTGTGTGCCATCATAGGCGCTCGCATTGATAGTCTCAGGATTTTCTTATTTTCCCTAGAGCTTATCCCGTCCAGCACGACGTCCGTATGTTCAGAGATTGGCAAATTTTATTTTATCATTTAACTTTGTAGTTGGATGTCGTTCCTGGCTCCCCAGTCGTCAACGTAACGTAAGAGTGGAAAGTCATATCTGCGCTCTGAATCGTGTAGCCAGCCGGAGTGGCCTAGCGGTTCTAGGCGCTAGAGTCAGGAGCTGCTCGACCGCTACTGTCGCAGGTTCGAATCCTGCCTCGGGCATGGATGTGTGTGATGTCCTTAGGTTAGTTAGGTTTAAGTAGGTCTAAGTTCTAGGGGACTGATGACCACACAGCAGTTAAGTCCCTTAGTGCTCAGAGCCATTTGAACCATTTCTTGAATCGTGTAGACTTTGTCCTGTATGGTGGCGCATTTCAGCTGTTTCTGTATCGCATACTCTAAGGCGTGATTTGGGGAACAGCCATACATTTGTCTAAATGAACGTGGGAAACCACCTAAAAGACACACCCACGCTGGCCAGTGTACCAGTCTGCAGCCACCGACTGGGTCTCACTTACATCTCACATTTGCGCTGTGCAAGCAAGTGATGGTAGTATCGATCGGCGAATTTTGTACCCTTTGGACACCAGCAACTGGCGGCACACGCTTGGATGATTCTGTTTCTCACGACTTAATGCCTCACTGGTGTGTACTGCATGTTTGGAGCGGGTGCAGCTCCGTTAATGTTGAGCTGCCGTTTCAGTCATTTTCCAGTTCATGTATTGTGTGACAGGGTGTTTTGCTCATTATTTATGTATTGTTGCAGATGTGATACTTTTGCCCCATTTAGTTTCTTTGGTCATTCGTAGTGTACCGTTCACGCCTCCGGGGCTGGCTTTTGGCACCTAGTTCCTGTTTTGACGCTCCCCGCTTGGCCCACAGGCCGGCCTGTTGACACGCGGGCGCGACTGTTCCTATTCGGCGTGGCGTAATTGACGAGCCCACAGCGGCGGCGGCGGCGGCGGCGGCGGCAGCGGCAGCAGCGTCACACAACGCGCACAGCGCAGCACGCAGCGGGCTTCGAACCGGGGACCCGCTCTGTGGTGTGCCAGCCGCCAGCCCCGCTGCACCGCGCTGCCCACTCGGCCGGCGCGTTCGATCAGTACGGCCCCGTGCCAGGTACGTAACTGCGCACTTAGCCAGTTAGTGGCAGTGCTATTCTCTCGCCGGGACGCTCGGCGCCGCTCTGCATATTCCTGACCGGTGCCGGGCGAGTGCGCAAAGTCGGCTTCCGTGCGGTTCTTCGGCCTCGCCAGTAGGCAGCTGTTCCCGTCAGACCCCGGTCCCCTTCTGTCCGCGGCGACTAAAAGGCGGAAAGAAGTGGGTTGCAGTCCGCGTCTGCGCAGTGCGACGTGGCCCAGGTGGCCGGCGCCGGCCAAGGATCGGCCCTTCGTGCGGAGGGCTCAGCCTGGTTCTCACTGCCGCGAACCTTCCCGGAATGGCAGACACAAACACAGTGCCGAAGACTTCCATCACTAATCAAAACATACGCATTCCTCAAGAAGCAAATCAAAATTTCGAGGGAAAAAAGAAAAAGAAAACACATTCCTTCATCGACCTCATCCGTTTCTAGTTCGGCATCTCGTTGACATTGGAAGTGTATAATGTATATCCGTTTCCAAAAAAGGAGGTGAACGAAGTTGTATTGTTTTCTGAAACTGGATCATCATCGGTACTTTTTCGTGTGTCCAGCCAGTCCGAAGATTCCGTCTTAGTGGGAAGTATTACAGCTCCGACCATCGGCCTTAACACTTGAAGAAGCTGACCATATCCTTCCATGCAATATCGTACGCGATAATGAGATCGCCCAGCGTACTCGACACCCATAAGATAATGTAGTGCTGTAACTTAAACTTATTTTGCAGATCAATATCGATTACTGACGCACGAAAAATTCTCAAGTTTACTCGTGGTGCATAATCAGCAGTTCAAACAACTCCGTAATAGATCGATCCAGTGTGAAGTGTTGCTTCAAGATTCCTCAAACAAGTTCCGTAAAGTGGGCGTGATAATTCTTAGAAACTAAACGCAGGGTACTTGTGCTATCGGTGCTTTTGTAATGGGCTACATTCAATGACGCTAGTTGTTTTGCCCTGACAAGCCGCTGTCGGTTTGCAGATTAATCTCGTCTAATATTAACTGCTGCTTCAAAATATTCTTAGTAGTGACTGCAAAGCGCCGACGTGTGTCACTCACAAAGACAAGTTTATTCCAAGTACGTTTTCCATTAACACGTTTTTCCCTGTTGGTCATTTTGCTACTCATATTTGTATTCTGAATTCTTGTAACTAGAAGAGCCTCTGAGTAGTAATGAATAATTACCGCATTAGTGAAGGTACGAAAGAAAAATTGGATTTTTCCCAAAGCCAAAATTTTCTCAACGCACGTAATTTTCGGCTGCAACTATCAATGAAGTAGTACCAGGATTTCTGTTAGTTAGTGCAGTTGTATTTCCGAGGTATTTAAAATACATCTACGGGAATTATCGGAGAAATTATTTCACAGTAAATTTGTGACACACCTGCTAACTTATATTTTGACTGTTTTCAATTCTCAGAAAATGGACAAAGTATAAATAGATACAGGTACTGTCTAGTAATTCTTTCATTAACAGTTGAGAGGCAAGGTGTGCAAAAAAACATGAAAAATATTACATCTTCGTACAACATATTATTCGAAACGCGAATCTGCCTATACAATGAAAGGGCGTCACATTTGGCACATTGAAGAGTGGTTCCAGTTTTTGGCGAGAAAACGGAAAAATGTATCTAACACTGATTTTTGGTCTCTCATATCACTTTCAGATATGGTTAGAAGAGAAAACTTCAAGATATCTTACGGAAAATTGCGCGCCCAAAAGTAGATGCCTACTTTCCTCTGAAACGTATTTCTTTGTGCGTAATAACTAAGATGTGAGACTCTCAAGTATTCAAGACATCTTGTTGGAAACTAAGATTTGAAAACATAGATGCTTTGCTGATAACATAAATGCGAGTTAGTTACATGAGCCTTCTTTGGCAACATGCTTCGCAGTATGTAACTTAGAAATAATTAAACTATAAATTCCACTTTTTAATATCCCACGTCTTCAATAGCATTACCGCCGAATACACCAGGTGGGCCCTCTTGCGCATTACTTGATTTACGGACAAAAATTTTAATTACCACGCCCAGCCCTTATATTTATTGCCACTGGGCGTTTTATTCCTAGTTCGCCAAGTTAGCAAATGCGGCGACAATTTGCGCTTTCCGTTCGCTACCGGATGCATAATTGAGGCAGTATTGCAAACATTGATCGAACGTATAGCCATCGTTTTTCATCAGCGCCATCAGCGATATGTTTGTGATTTTAACAACTTTAGCCGCCGTTTTTTCCCCCGTGAACTACGAGTGGTTTAATGCAGGAGACGTAAGTGCGTAATTGCATTACGGAACACGGGTTCTGTGCGACGTGAGAGGCAGCTCGCCGCACACCGGGCCGGCGCGATACGGAATTTGCAGGGCGCGGGCGGGTGTACGCGCGCGTCCGGCGGGACGTCGCGAAAATTTCGGGCTCTCTGGAAACGAGTGCGACAAAGGGGCGCCGGCGTTTGCCTTACTCGGCGGCGTGAGCCCGTATGGGCAGCAGCGATACCCCCCACTACCGCGGCCAGCACATACCCCGTCCCGCCACCACCACTAGCGCAGCACAAAAAAAAAAAAAAAATAAAAAAATAAAAGGGGAACGAGAGCAGCTAGCAGGCGCTTCCACACACAAGTTGGGAGCCAAGGGTCGTCGCCACGGACCCGTTTCACAGGGTGGGCTGGGCGAAAGGGGGCTGGCAAGGGGTGGGGTGTGTGTGCGAGAGGCGTGCGTTCGAAGCAGCATTACTTGTTCAAATGACGACCACCAGGGCGCCCACCGCTATGGCTGACGAAACGAGTGCAGGGTGGAGGGGAGGGTGAAAAAGAGGGAAGGGGGAGGGGGAGGGGGGGAGAGGCAGGGTTAGGCTAAAAACGTACGCCGAGCGAAAAAAAAAAAAAGATTTCCGATTCGCCGAGCCCCCGATTTCCAAACTAACATGAGCCTGCAGTTTTCAGGCGCTCGCTCACTACGGGGATAAAATTATTACAAACGTATCGCATAAAAGGTAAAAATGTCTGGAACTCGCTGTCGCCCTGCCGGCTCTTTTTTCGCCCGCTCGCGACTCTTGCCGCGGAACACGTTCCACAAATAAGTAATTTAAATCCAGATAGACGCCGCATGCAGTGTGCGCCGGGCGCTCCAGCGGCCGCTACCCGCTCCCCAGTGGCCGCTCGGCCGGTGGAAACCGCAAGATGCAATCTGAGTAATTTGTTGCGGCGCTCGCCGCCTATCGGCGGTGGACGCGACGCGACGGCCGCGTCACGCGGAACGACGTCGTTACCAGCCGCCGATGAAACTCTATTTTTGGTTGAAGCGCCACGTGGGGTCGCCACTATCCCGTAGTTCATCTCCTACCCCGGGCGACACCGATCCGCAGCAAATGCTACTCCTCTCTGCCTCGAATACCCATCAAAAGACTGTCTGCGAAAGGGGAATTTTCGCGTTGCGAGTCTTCCAGTGAACTTGGAAACAAAACCAGTCTTGGAGCGCAAATTTGTAGTTCAATACCAGCTCAAAGAGCTAGGCCTTTTAGCTGTTCCAACACAATACGTATTTTCGGTATTGAAATTCTTCATCAATAGCCCATCACACTTTGAGAACACTCATGTACATACCCACTATACTAGAGGAAAAATGTGAGCTTTATTATCCATTGTCAAAGCTTCCACTGGCTCACAGATTCAGCAATAAAATTTTCTGAAAACTTGCCTAATAGCATAAGATCTCTGACAAATTAGCGAGGCCAGCTTTAAATCTGATCTGATTTAAAAGTATTTGTCCTAGACAACTTTTATTTCATTAACGAATTTCTGGCCGGCCTGGGTGGCCGAGCGGTTCTAGGCGCTGCAGTCCGGAACCGGGAGACCGCTACGGTCGCAGGTTCGAATCCTGCCTCGGGCATGGATGTGTGTGATGTCCTTAGGCTAGTTAGGTTTAAGTGGTTGTAAGTTCTAGAGGACTGACGGCCTTAGAAGTTAAGTCCCATAGTGCTCAGAGCCATTGGAATCATTTTTGAACGAATTTCTTCTTAAAAGCTGGTGGCCGGTAAAAGGATGTAGTTACGTGAGTAGAAATAAAATAATAATGTGTTCAATAATGTTTACGGTAATCATATATATATGATTACTGTGTGTTCGATAATGTTAACAGTAATCATTTGTTAAGAAGAAATTCGTCAATGAAATAAAAGTTGTCTACGACAAATGATTGTATATATATATATATATATATATATATATATATATATATATATATATATATAATGTACACTGACTCGTTCCACATCATTTCGATAAAAGAATCTTACAGAAGGTCTGTGGGAGATGTAATTAACTGGTTCTACCGTCATCAGAATGCTATAAAAATAGAAAAAAGTATGTGCATGTTTGTGAGTGAGAATATTGTAGTAAATTATAACAGTGTAAATAATAGTGTCGATTCACACGACCTCAGAAAGTTTTAATAACACACTGGTCTCCTTGCACTTACGGTACCACGCGGCTATTACTCTTATTTCAAGTGTAAGCGCTGAGTAACACTACAGAAACTCTTTAAAAACTCTGACAAAGTGATATAAATGTGGTATTTTGATTGTGAATACTTTCCAGTATGCAAAATGTCGAAATACATTCACACGAAGAAATTATTAAACAAATATCTGAAGAAGGCAGAAATCACAATGTATAAAAGTGATGTGACTATTCCATCCAGTCAAGAGGCTATCCGCCCTATATATTTCAGTGTCAAAATCATAAGTTTATACCACAAGTAAACATTTTTCGTCCTTTTGCACCCACACATATTTCGTGAAACCATGTTCCAAACTGCTGGCACTTTATCCAGACGAGCTGCCTAAAACATTTGCTACTACTTCTTTTATATCTTTCTCGGACCATGAAGCACTTGGCTTTTTCTATTTGCATGTACGGACGATCTGAAAGGAAACCAAGAAAACGTATTCTCTAGAATTTTACAGTGAAAATGAATTAAACTATAATTTGACCAAGCGGAAGTAGTCTCACGTCTCAGGCGCGAAATGGCCCTATGTGGAAACATTTCGAAAGACGCAGCAAATAAGACCTTCATGGGAAGAGCCAGCAATATTTGTTGATAGACACACTGCATAACCTTTGTTCATACACAAGTAACATTACGACTTAAAATTTCATTTCATTGTGCATGGTAGGTCTCAATTTCTTAGGCTGTATTCCTTAACTACGGCAATAATCCATTACAATTCGCTTACCCCTCGAGTTTTTTCTTTTGTTCTGTCAATAATGTAACAGAAAACGTCCTTACTACAACCAGATGCAGCGATACAGACGTACTGGCGCATACTGAAGGCAAAACGACCTTGACTCTGTTTTAATATTCTTTGTTTCATGCGAATTAGCGAGATGAGCGGAGTATCCCTACTGTGCTCTAGTAAAAGACGCAAACAGAATTTAGAACCATGCATTGGCACCGTCACTGTGCTTACACCTGCAATAAAAACAGCTTGGCCGCAAGGTGTTACTGACCGTAAGCGCAGCTTACAGTGACGGTTAGAACTATGAAAACTCTACTTGAGCCAAACTACGACTAGTCAAAAATACAATTATAAAAGAACTACACCATAAAAACTGGTTCGCAGTAAAATATTAATTCTCAAACAGGAGCCTGCGTCATAAAAGATGTGTAATGAAACTAGTCGAAAGCAGTGTAGAAAGGAACGAAATAACCACAGACTCAACGAGCTTACGAGAATACAGTCGAGAAGGCATGGGCGGCGCAGGGGTAGCGACGGGAAGCAAATGGACAGGGCCAGAATATCAGGACGTGCAGAAATATAGGCATTTCGTGCAAATTCATCTTCTGTATTTAGAATTTTAGTGCGGTCGTGTTTCTTCTACACTTTGCGAACGTTGGTGCCAAAATCAAGCGCATGTATTTCGAATTCTTCACTCATCTTAGGTATTTTCTGAAAACAATGTACTTAAACAGCGGCATCACGAAACTTTCAAAAGCTGCTGTAATTTTCATTTATCTACCGACAATCAGTTTTGCTCAAGGAGCTTATGGGCGCTAAACGCCGAAGTTATTAGAGCAGTTCCGCTCTAACGACCGTCTACGAGTCACCTATGCTTTAACAGAAGTGTAAAAGGAATAGTACACGTCAAAATATTTTTTTTCCTTTAACAAGAAAACTGAATACGATTCGGCACCAGATGATTACACCTGGTCTATGTCTGTCCACGTAAATTTTAAGGTTTGGCGATCCATGTGGTTTCCTCCGTTTTTCTTTTTTCTTCCATCGTCTGCAACCAAGAATATAAATATTATAAAGGTATGCATTTGCGATAAACCTACGATCGATTATCCTAGCTTCTAACCAATATCGCTACATTCATTCGAAAATAATACAGTCTTCAGCTTAGGGTACGACTTTGGTGGAACAGTGCAGTGGACTGTGAATCCGTGCACATTGCGACTAACAGTAAAGTGCATGTGATAATGGATGGACGTATAAGTGACAGCTGCTAGTGGTAGATTTTCACATATTTATAACACGTACACAAACGTATATTTTCCTTTAAATATTTTCACGCATATTCTGTTTTTGACTTCCATTTTGATGCTGCAATTGATAATAATAATCTACATGACTCCAAGGGAACTTCCTTTGATCTGATGAAATGACATCCATAACTATCTGCTGCACAACAGCTCATATTAATTACTTTGACGTGTACTATTTCTTATATATTTCCCTTAAAATGTATATGGATTGAAGACTTTCGCTTGACCGACACTGGTTGTCTGTCCATAAATACGCAGTACAGCATCTTTAGTGGACTCGTGATATAGTTTTTTAAATTATCTTAAATAGCTGTCCACAGTAGGATGTCTCCAAATAAATATATTTTGGACATTAGTCCTCTTTTTGATAAATCAGATTTATTCTTATTACATGAACAATTTTCCGATACCCGTCTATTTGTTCTAAATCTGATGATAACATTTCCTACAACATCAGGAATATTTCTTAAAGATTAATCTAATTTTTCCTATCTGCTACACCAGCTTATGGTGTGACAGGCACACAACACACACGTGGTTGCACATGTATCATTACAACACTTGAGCTGTAATATAATTATGCAATTTATCGATGCTGTTCAAAATATCTTGAAATGTTTTCGCAGTTAAAACTCGGATCACTAGTTCCTTGTGGCATCATAAGAGTGTCTTACTATTCTTGTTTTTCTATTTAATAACTATTATTTGGTGTATACTGAATTACATGACAGGAGAAATAATATATGAAGTAGCAACGCATGTACATGGAGTGTAATCTAACATAGTTCTTTTCTATCGTCTATTGATATAAAAGATAAACGTCAAATAAGATATGTGAAAATGTAAATAACCATAATATTCTTTCAAGATGTAGTATAATAAATACTTGTTACCATTCTTACTATGTAATCAGAAACTGTTAGCACTGTATAAGTGCAAGAAGACTGATTCTTATATCTGTTAAGTTACGTGTACGTAACGTGCGTTTCACACTATACGATGGCGTAATGGGTAAGAACGATTATAAGAATTCTAAAACATGGAAAAGCAAAGAAATTTTTCAAAGTAATATTGACATTAAACTCTGGAAAAAGGAAATATTTCTGTCAATGTGGCAAAAGCAGATAAAGGGGAAACAAAAGTAATTATGGCGGATAGCTGATACCGTTTAGAAACGTGTTGTTGTTAACAACTACACACATGCAGGAAAACGCCCGAATCTTACATGTGTCATGAAAAGTATGTGACAAGCTAATTTCACACCATACGACTGCATTATGGGTTAGAAAAATAACCAACTTATGTAACAGAGAGGAAAAATCAGTATAATACAACCAAATAATTTTGACACCAACATCAGAAGAAGGAAAAATGTTAGGGTTGCGATAGCAGCGGGCGAAGAAGAAACGAAAAACTATTTTATTTATGTGTGATCCGATTTAGAAACATGGTTTAGTTTCTAATATAGTGTTCATCCTAAGCACTTTCGGGTATTTGTTTCAAGCTCTAAAAACGCGATATGAATATCAGATTATTCTGTCGTTTATTATTTTCCCAACTAATCGCTACCCCCTACCAATATGAAATTTTTCATTGATGTGAAGCTGATGGGTGAGTTTTTAAAAATTTAGTTAGAATTTAGTTAGAATTTAAAGAGCTCATTCGTTGTTGTCTGCATCTTAAAATCACAAGCAGAATTCATCCAAACAAAATATCTCCATCACCAATGGTTAAAGGAACGGAAAAGCGAACAATGCTAAGACTTTAACGCCTCACGAAACTAGAGGTTATCAGACACTGAAAAGTAATTCATCTGAAAGAACAAGAGGAAATTTAAGGAAATTGCAGAATAGAAATATTGATATACCAGCTGTTCCTCTCCTTCGAAATGAGATAGTAATTTGTCCTTAGTTTCATTTGTGCGTCTCATGTGAAACTAGATAAGAGCGTAGGTCATTGGAAAGTCCTATGCTTACTTGTAACTTGAGTGTGAGCACAAAATGCGCCGTAAAACTTGCTGTCATGCATCAAATAGATTGTAGTTCTATCTGTATTTAGAGAAACACTTTTCTCAACTTTTGTTCCATTAATCATTGAAAGATATTACAGTCAGTCTCTTGCAATCACGAGAAACTGTATTAATAAATTACTGCCTGCAGCCGTATTTTTTCCTTTACCTCTTCTCTTGTAAATCACAACTTTAAAAGTAGTCTCATCGCTGTCTGCAAAAACGCCTGCTAAAATCTTTTTTGAATATATTCTTGTGAGTTCAGAATCAAAGTGCTGCATGAAGAAATTCTTCTTCTTCAATTCTTGCCAATAACAGTAACAGGAGGGTTTTTCCATAATGGTTTTAATTTATTTACGAGGAAAGTTTCGCTAAAGAAATGTCAGAACAGCTGTGATGCGTTATCCGCTAGTTTTCCAAGTGGTTTGTGACTGCTTTTTTATGTATAAATGAGAAAGTAAACGTCCCCTCCTTGTTACGTTATAGATCGCACGACGAAAATCTACTACTTTCTGCTTATGGTAAGAAGTACTCTAGGAAAAATGAGAGAAGAGGCAACTGACTGAAAAAGGATAATGTAGATTCATAATCTAGCAGGGAATATTTTATTTATATGTCGTTGTCATCACAAGAGTCTGTGGTGCACCTTGGAGAACCACCGACTGCAACTACGTTCGCAGTTTTCATGCTTGGGAAACGTTTCGACTGCTAAGTAACAACTCATCAAGCACTCCCTTTTATGTTCGTTCTCTGTGAGTAGGCCCATTCTGGTGTCCTCTGTTGTGGCCAGCAATTATGGTAATGAACATGTAGGATTTTTCTTATGACATTAAGGATTTTCATCGTGCATTAGTATTATTGCATAGGCACTGTCCTTTTGTCTCTGAATTACGCGAGTTACTCTTGTATTTAGATATTCTAGGGAAGTTTTGTGAATCAGGATTACTGCGAGTACACTAAAAAGCAATGGAATAAGTGCTCGTTTACTCAGTTTAATCTAGTAGATGACAATGTATACAGATTTTCGTGAAATCCTTAGATTAATGTCATGCGTCTGTCGCCGAACAAAGATATTGGTATAACTCTTCAGTCAGCTGTCTTTCGAATTTTTTGGGTGCTCTCGACAGTTTCTGAAGAAACAGTAAAATGACTGAAATATGTTACATACTTTCTATTACTTTCTTGGAGATAATAAGCAGTCACTCATTTCACTAAAATCATGAGCTCTGACAGCCACTCATTTCAGTGAAATCATGACTTTTTTTCTCTTACAGTTTTTTAATCACTCATAAGGAAGTGAGTTTTTAAAATTTTGTATCACGTTTGGAGTATGCATAAAAAATATGATAGTGACTTGAATTATTCATGCGTCATGTCTGACGCTATTCCCGAGCAATCTTATAGTTCTTTCTTTCATCAGTATTCATTTTCCGTAGATTATTCATTAACAGAGTCAGTTTTCTCGATTTGCCAAAAAAAGGTGGTAGCTGTGTTTTATAGTTTGTGACGCATGACGGTGTTTCTAATTAAGTAATGTTTACATGTTACAGGACACAAAAATTATCTCCACGTTGAAGTTACCTCTATTTTCAGTGTCTAGTGTGTGATTTTGAAATTGAGTTTGGAGGTCTTTCATAAGGTACTAACGGAGACAGTCTGTATTCAGAGTAAGCGAATAACCTGAGGCTTCTTCCGAAATGCCGTTTTTGTTACTAAAATTCGCCTATGTAAGTTGAAATTATAAATAAAAATGTAAGAGTAATGAAGTGTTATGCAACCTAAAGAATCTTTTTTTTTCTTTAATTTTATAAACGAACCGTAAAGCTGCAGTCATGAACAGTTCCTTGTTATCTAATCTATTTTTTTGTGTAAGGGTTTCAACCTCTAAAATAATTTGAAAAATAAAAAATAACGTAGTGGATACTAGCAGATTACATTTTTCTTTTCTCCTTCGTGTCAGAATTAAGTTCCTCCTTAGTCTCTAGCACTTTTACCCTACAGCTTAATGCGGGTCATTTGACCGTTTCGTTCAGACTGTAGGAAACAAATTGTGCTTTTGCTTCCTTCCTTGTAACCATACAGTTTCGTTAGTTTCATCAGGATTTAGATACACGGAAATCGAACGTCTGTTGCTCTCGGCATAATTTCTGACAGTGCTTTAGTTACTTAAAGTTAAATTTTCCGCACTTCGCGCGTCATGTTTCCTTTTTTTTTTTTTTTTTTACGACTAGCATGCCTTTACTGTACACAGCTACAAGGTCGAAAATAAAGCAAATAGTGGTGAGTAGATGCAGTCGGGTGTGTCGTGATACGTTTCTGTAACTACTGATATTACTCAAAGAAAAAGTGTACGCTCTCAACTATTAGCAAAAAAATTAAGAACATTTCTTTCGCTCTTCTCCCAAGACTTTTAGTTTCTCATGCTCAAGCAACCATTTAGCACCATACTGTGTCAATGTGATGTTAACATCTTCCCAATCGCCTTCGTGAAAAAATTATTCCTTTACGACGTAAAATATTCGTGACGATAACTTTCTGTGTTGCCTTTCTTCTTTATTTTTTGTTTTTGTTTTATTATTCTTTTATTGATTTCTAAGTGTTTTATTCTTAGGTTATTTTGAATACTAGTAACGAAGGCCATTGTCGTTTCATTTCAAATATTTATCAGACGTACTTTTATCACATCAACTAAGCATTTGAGAGTGAAAGCCAACAACAAGACACTCTCGGGGAAAAAAAGACTCTCTGTTTCGACGTTGTCCTCCGTTTATTTCATTACGTATAATAGACTTTATTTTATTGCATTTACATACGTCACGGACAGATTCTGCGTAACATTAATTTCTACGACACTGGAAAGAAAATGGTATTCCATACCATTTTGAATATACTGGACCATGCACCAATTGGCTGCATATTGCCTTTAGTACAGGCACGTAATTTATTTAGGTTGGTTTTTTTCTTCTTTATTTGTGTGACAAGTAGGTTTTCTGATCACCTGATCTGTCTTTCTTTTCTTATTTTTCTTTTTAAATCCAATTCATCCTTACTTTGTTAAGAGTTCTGTAGGTGCACGTGGTATTAATAAACTGTGTGAATATTAGTTTTTATTCATTTTATCTCAAGTTTTCAAAGCACTATCCGTTTTCAGAGCATGTCCATGTCTCTCAGTATTCCACCGTTTACTAATGCACATGTCTTGAACATAATGGGCATTTGGTTGATGTTTCTTTCGTTAGTAATGGAAAGTGTACAAAAAGGAAACCAGCGAGAAATTAGGAGTTGGTGGCAGTTATTTTGTTGTATGTTGAAACTACTTGCAATTACACCTGATGCTCGAAGTTTCAGTCCGTCTGAAAATATTCAACGACTGCTTGAGGCTGTCTTAGTCAAAACAACTACTAAACTTACAATTTTTTCATACTGTAATCACTGTTACTTTTATTGCGTGTTATGTGAACAAATAAAGTACGAATTCTCTTGCGTAGCAACCAGTTTAATACCTTAACGAGATTCCACGAAACATGAACATACTAATTTTCTTATTTACAGCTATTTTTGAACAAAGTCATAAGATCAATTGTATGCTTTGAAAGTTAAAATTGTAAACTGAAACATTCTACTGAAATGACGATTATGACACTTGTGTATGTAAAATGTATAAACACAATAAAATACGCCTGTTTCATATTCAGTTCTCCAAAGTTGAAAAATAACAAAAAAGAAACAATTTGTTTTAAACATATTTCTGTGTCTATTAGCATTTCTATTTTAATAAATGATCCACATTACCGCCATATGGAGTGTTCAGAAAGATAGTTATTTCCATTTCCAATTGAATGAATTACTTAAGTAATGTACAAGTCATTGTATTTAGATGCAAAGGCTGTACATGTTGATACACCGAGTATCGTCATATTTGGTTCATATATTATTTAGAACTTTACAGGTATGCTCCTCCTATTATTATTCAAAACATTTATTCGGTCCTGTTTTGCTTAATAGTGGTGTTAATTAATTGTATAACAAATCTTTTGCGATTCTGAGACTGCGTCAGTAGTTTATACAATGAAAATCAGCGGAATGAACTGATTTAACAAATAAAAGAAACTCAAAAATTATTTCAAAGGTGGGATATTGTTCACGATGGAGAGCAATACATTCTTCTTATGTAAATACATATATTTACGAGATAGCTGTTACATCATTCATGAGATAAACTGTGAGCTTCAAAATAAACCATGTAAAGGTATGACCTGGCTGGATCGCATTTTCTTTCTTCATTTGTATTTTTTTTTTCCTTTTTTGTGATGCAGGAAATCCAGAAAAAGAAGGAAAGTCACTGAAGAAATGGCAATATAATTTTAGAAACTGTGTTGCCAACACTAAGGAGCTGTTTACTAAACAGACTGGTGTAGCTCATGGAATACCACACAAAATATCCTTTTTGCGCTTTCAAGTATAATCTACTTGAAACAGTTTATGTTTGAAATTTCCTACGTCATGTGTTGGGTATTCATTGTTTAAGTTTCTAGGAAATAGACTGAGACGTAAGGACAAGGACAATTAAGGGTAAGTTACGCTGAGGCTGCAAATATATCAAAGCATTAAAGTTTTACTTTCACAATGGAACAAAATTTATGAGCGTTCTCACCTCTTCCCTCACCACTTTCTCTTCTTGTGAACAAAAGTATTTTAATAAAACAAAAAAATTAATTAAATGTCTTAAATTTTGATTTACTTACTAGTACTGGACAATTCTCTGCACGTACTGACGGAACTACTATCAGCTCCTGGTGTTTTGATGTCTAACATAGCAGGTGACTGGGTGACATTACAGTTACAGTGCAACTTATTTCTCTGATACAGTACTGTTCTCAAAATAAGTTTGTAACATGTACATTATTTTTTAGTCAGGAAATCTCTACAGTCTAAACGCAATAAAGACAGTCATAGCTTTTATCTATGGTGAGAGAGGTAGCGTGGCTGCTTAGTTTTTCCTTTTTTTTTCATTCTTTGCCCTGCCATACGTATGTTACGAATTGTGGTACACAGATGACCCAGATTTTTAGTAACGTACTTTCAAATTCTAATAGCATGAAGATTCACACTTCGTTTAGATCCTCACTCCATACACTTTCAATGGTAATAACGGAGGCGTAAATATAATGATCATTTCCGCTCTGTATAAACAATTTTTCACTTCTTTGGATCCAGTTACTAATTTTTAACACTCTCAAAGCCATTAGCAAACTACTTATTAACAGGTAAATGTTCTATTATTAATATTCCTTCTGTATGACATGAAATACGAATAATCAGAGCTCTTCCGTTCTACTTCACTTTCACAGTTCATCATCATTTGCTGTAGAGTCATTTTTTGTTGCTGGTTGTTACTGATCAGTATAAAAAAATATTTTTTGTTTATTGTACAATTAGTGGCTGAAAAAGTTAGTAGTACCTCATTTCATTGGTACATATCAATGAAATATGCATAAATGGTAAATAAATAAACTAGTACGGACATATTCAAAACCTCAAACTGAAGATGATGTTTTGTTGTCACAGTTTATGTTAGTTTCTTACGCTATCACCAGAACTTGTCATCATTTTTTCAAGTAGTAAGATGCTGCTGTTTTCTCTTCAAGTAGTACTGATCATTCTGAAATTTTTATTTTAAATCACCGTTACTATTACTACTTCGTCCCTCTTCCTCAGACAGTTACATTCGAATTTTTAATTTTTCTTGGTGGATTTTACTATACTGATTTTGGTATTTGTTCTTGAACTACACTGTAACTTTCTTATTTATAAAAACATCAATTTTCCTGTGTAAGAAAAATAAGCAAAGAACTGCCTTCGTGCACCACCCGTAATTTTCATCTGTTGTTGTAATTGGATAATTATTCACATACTATTTTATTTTGCTTGCGCAGTTCCGAACTACTTTCTCGTAATAGGGAGTGTATATTATATTCTTTTCCATGTAGAATGGATATGTTTCATATTGCAGCTTTCATTGATAAAAAGTTTGGCACTTCACTATGAAACAAATAAAATATGTTTACACATATACAAATAAAATATATTTACTTCCAATACTTACATAATTAAATTACCTTAATTATAACTATTGTGGCATTTACTCTCGGTGATATTGTTTTTAAATTATATTTAACGCCTACTATTCTTTACTACATATTTTAGCACATTCTTAGAATCACTGTTTTGCAAACACCAACGACAGACAGATATTAGTTTTCTTTCCTGTCTTATTATAAAATCACGTAATTTACTGTCATTTGTAGTGTATTTTTAAAGTCTAATGATACCGCAGGGATCCCTCACCTGAAGAGAATTTATTTCAAGAAGCAGTTATCCGTGAAACGGCGACATCCCTAAACGAAGAAAAACTGTGAATAGAACCATTGATAATACTTGAAGGTTTTGTCCAATATTAAGCCGAACTCGTATAACGGTAACTTTTTGACAAATTTATGTTTATAGTTATGTTGTGTTCCCTAGACAGGAAAGATATATTTTATGCTGATTTATTTAAATCCGCCTAACGTCTGTATGACTTACATGAACTTGGGATAATGTATATCTGTGATGTTTTATTTCCTGCTTCAAAATAATTTGATGTCCCAGTGTAGATATATTACACCAGTATGATGCACCTGTATTAGCTGATGAAGCGGAAATGAAAGAGAAAATGTATAAACGTATGATTTTTATGTTAGAATGACGGTTCTTCGCCTGCCCTAAGTATCTCGTGAAACTTAGTTTCAAGTTTCTTTATGACAGTTTACATCACGAGTTTATGGGTTGGAAGAGGGACACAAAGGGGACATTATAAGGCATTCCCTTTCTACGTAGTTAACAAATGAAAAAGTTGAAGAACAATAATGCAGCGGAAGAAAAAGTTACGATGAGACAGTTATACTACCAATATATATTCGTTGAATGTTTCCTTACCAAATATGCGAGTGCAGTTTACTTTCATTAATACGTAATTGCATGGACTTTTGGATTTAATTCAGCACAATATAAAGAATTCATTAAATCAATGACAATGGGCTGAACATAGTTACGTTAATAATGATGTGTTGTACTATGGTGAATATGCGAAAACAAAAGGAAAATCATTGACAAAGGTATAATAAGGATCGTCGACAAAAATAAAGCACAAGTAGTTACTTATTATTTCGTTCTTTATCAGGTTTAAATGACCTTTTTGCTATAATGGGGGATAGAATAATTACTTAAGCATTCATAAATCATTTGATGTTGTATCGTTCCTTATATAGGAAATCTTTTTAACGCACAGTGTTCCGTTGTTGACGATGACACTTACATTGACTGTCTATTTAGGAATTTGTTTCACTGAGTGCCACCGCAAACGCAATACTTTTATTCATAGAGCAATTAACAACGTGTCAGAAAATTTTGAACCTTTCGTATTTTTTTTATAAAACATTTTCACGCATTTTACAAAGACTGCTCAAGTAATCTTCATTTCATACGTTATCATTAAGAGATTTGCTGACTGCCATTCTTTTGCAAAGTATACCCTTCTTTAGACATTTATTCTTCAACAATTTCTTGTGAGTAGTGTGGAAGTGCACATATGCAAGTTTCTATGATTATGGTTTACTCGCCACATGCTTACACTATTTCGAAATTTCACTAACAAGAGATAAAAATTCACGTACATGCAGGCTAACGTTATGTTTCCTCTTTCGTCCTGCCGTATCATGAGCAACAACTGGAATCCAGTTACTGTCTACATTTATACTATTATTCTTTCCTACGCTCTAAATTTCAGTACCAAATTCTTTATAGACTACAGAGGTGCAACATTTTCGACACGTTTTTCTTTTCATATTCTCTAATGTAGTTAAGGTGCTACGTTCGTTGGCGACTATGATACTGTTCATCTTCGTAATATGTTATGATGCCTCATTCATAGTTTCAAATTTCTCAAACTTCTAGAGGCTTTTACTTTCACACACTCACCTAAAATCTCGGTAGTGTATATCTGATACCTTCTGAAAAGTGTGAAATTGCAATATCCACTAATTCAAGTTTTATAGCCGAGCATTCGTCATGTCTTCACTGTACAACTTCTTACTGATATGTTTTTTGTGTATGGCATTTTTATTTATTTTATTTTATTTATTTATTTCTATATGTCATTTAATATTGGTAATACCTTTTCCAAAATACTTTCTTAATATAAATTGCACACATTATAATATAATATAATATACATTTTGCAAGTTACAAAATTTTTTCTGTGAAGTATAAATAAGTAAGAGTTTCTATCAGTCATACGAAAAATCCATGCAGTAATATGGCTTAATTCAATAAATTCACCAGATCTCAGGCTCTGCTGAATATAAAACAACTGTGTCAGTTTTTACCTCTCACTAAGGAATACAGCTTTGACCGATGGTGAGACAATTGAAAGCTATTTCATTAATTTTACCGAAGTCCAGCTTTCAAGACTACGCAGGCTTTCTGTCTGTCGTAGTCTCTCACAAGGTCTACACATCTACGTAGTGTCGAGGCGATCAGAAGCGTCGAAGTTCTTAATTAATTTTACTTAAATCTGGCTTTGAAGATTCTACAGGTTTACTGCCATTTGATGTCATTGAAAAACCAACATTTAGCTAGAGAGAGTGTCACCAAAGATGTAGCGGTATTAAAAGCAGTTCAGTGCACAAAATATCTGATAGACTACGCATTCAAATTTTACATCAGGATTGTTATTATTATTATTAATATTATAATTAATATCTTCGTAGTTATATGCATATGACAGAGTGGGGGCCACAGTCATGCTGCTTATTTTGTCTCAGTTCTTATACTTCAAGGTGTAACAATGGAATGCCAATTTCTTGTTCTCTCTTAATTATTTTCATGCGCTATGTGTTATGGAGTTCAGTATGAGAATCGTGGGAGTTTCCCAAACACATCTGAAGAACAAACTTTTATGAAGTGTCTGCGTGCAATATTATAACTGTTGCATAGGATAACAGCTGTCAAATTGATATGCAATTTGTCTAAGTGTTCAGATTTACAGGTGACGGATTTATAAAGAAAATGTTAGGACAAATTATTGTAGTTTTCTACAACCAAAATTATGTTAAAAATATTCTAGTGAACAGCGTCATCAAACATTCGTTCGAAAGAAGTATTCGTGAGCAAAGACATTACCTTTAAAACTCTACGGAAAAATTACTGCTGAGAAAATTACCTTAATTCAATAATTTTCAAAGAAAAGAACGAATATAAAATATGAAAAGGCAAACAAATATTAAAATCTGGAACAACATCATAGTTTCGTCAGGGAAACAATATTAAAACATTTGTTAACCTTCAGAAACAGTTAGAATAATAGCTAAACATAGGTAAGAAATGCAGTTCACAACAAATGGAATGCTAGATAATACTGTAATAAAGAGTGCTGGATTCTCGTGTTTTTAAGAATAACGATAAATTTGTGGATACACATTAAGTATATAGTGTCTATGAAGAATTATTTCAACCTGTGCAGTATTAACTTGCTCCATGAGCCGTATTTGGTGACTTTATTACCTCAGAAAACTGTGTAGTATTCAAGATTTTTCGTTGTCTATATTGGACGATACAGAGATTCCTAAACGCTTAACATTCCTTCTGTTCATGATAGTTGGTGACAGCCGGTTTCTCAACAAAAGACCGAGATTAAGAACTAGAACGGTGATAGCAAGTTTCTCATCGAAAATAAAGACGTCAAGAAATGGAACTGTGGTTCCGAATTCCTAGGCATCAAGTATGTTGCGAAGCTATTGGCTGCAGTCATTCATCTGCCGCACAGATATGTCCAAAAGTAATAACAGGTTGTCTATGACGATTACCAAAAATTGACAAAGTGGATACATCTTTCAGCAACACACATTTTGTATTCGTCATATACAAATGAAAATGTATTAACGCTTTTTGGATGGGAAAATATCCATACAGTTTTGTTAACGGCTTTGATATGAGTTCTTCGTCACATTAAACTGGTTATATTTTTCACTGTTTTCACAATTGTTCTTAAATATGTCAGTTTCTCCATGATATTCACATAACGTTCCCGTACGCTTCTAAAAACACGATACCACCCATTTCGAAATAATAGAGTACGTATTTTCTGCGGAAGATGAAATGCTCGCCCTGTTCTGGTGGAAAAACTTTTGAGATTTTCTTCACTATTTAACATGATTTCCGCACCGGGAAATATTCATGTGTTTAAAAACAGGCTTTCCGTGCTTAATATGACGCGAAAATTATTGTTCTGTAGATGGCTGAGCTAGCACTGTGCAAGTGAAGGTACACCAGCACAACAGAAGCATTGCTCAGCTTTTGAACTCATGATTGCCTTGCATTAGAAGAGATCATACACAGAAATTATCTAATAGCTCTGGATGTCTCTGTACATAGACTGATGGATTCAGTTTGTGTTAAACATGTATTTCCTAATAAAATAATTCCTAGGAAATATTATTCTGATACAGATATCACTACAGCTATATTTTTACCGTTTTGCCACAGTTATTGTGAATAAATATTATGAATTCTGAGAAGACGTTTTGAGGTAGCACCCGCATTATGAATAGCCGGCATGTAGCACCAGAACAAGAAATTAACACTGCTACAGCTTAGGGATGATCAAAGCAAAAGAAAAAATACGATAGTTTTCCTATTGTTTCAGATCTCAGCTGTTTACCACACAAACTTTGACAAGGACCCCTATTACATTTTTTGCTTTGATCATCACTAAGCTTTATCAGTGTTAACTTCTTAATTGTAGTGCTACATTCTGACTATCCGTAACACGGGTGTTACCTCACAACGTCCCACTTGCCATTTGGAATGAGCCAATTAAAGAAGTGTTGTTCTTACATTTCGTCTGATGTGAACACAAAACGGTAAGGTCGTCTTCCGTTACGCTCCGTCGGCGTCCTATGTAAATCGTTCGTAATTCTGTTTCCTACAAATAATATCACTGCTAGAATTATTATTTTCTTAACATGGGTACAAGCAAGAAGATGTCAAAATAACATAAAAACAGTTACTTTGAGGTAAAGTGTTTTACGAAATACATATGCCCATGGTTTCATAGCGAAACCGAAGTTAATCAAGGGATGTTCACTTTTACGGTTCACTGCGAAACAGTTCTTGTTGTTACTCATGCCAAGTACAATTTCCATAGCTCCATATCTTGCACATCCAACTGGTACGATGGCGGTGATGTACTGTCCCACACAAAGCACACCTCCTTAGTGTTCCCATAGCAGGCGTATGTACTACTGCATTTACCCGTTTATCTTATGGAACGTATGATTTGTAACACCTGACATATAGTGCTTTATTTTTTCTTCTTGGCGCAGAAGTTGACGCTTCCACAAACATTGCCACCATACTAACTATGATGTCCTTCGCACTCATGCTACCTTCTGAAATAATTTCGATCAAGGCTTATGCTGGCGCTAAGCACAGGCACATCGAGATAATGCGACATTACGTGGCGCCATCAGATCACTTTGAATGTCACTGAAGACGGTTGCTGACCTCTGATCACTTGTAAGTTCAATTTCTAGTTGATGTAGAATCTCACTGATTAGATCAGCAGTACAGACATTACACGATTCTGAGAAGACGAGGTCACTTCAAGGTTACTTGCCAACAGTTAAAGACTGAAACGAAGGTGATTACGTTTACTACGACAGCTGACTCATAGTAATGACCTGATGCAGAAACAACGTAGGTGGCAGACAAACTGACAGTTACCATCAACAAAAGCAGAAAGTCTCTGAAATGCACGTTTAGAAAAAGAAAATAACTGCAAGCAGTAGAGAACACAAGAAACATGAGCAACAGCGTGAACTTTGAACCTAGCAACGGCAAAAATGGGGGGTATTCAACACCGAGTATAGGAGGAGGTAAACAGACGTCAGTAGCTAATGCTTAAAGTAAAGTTTTACTATTACATCTGTGATAAGGTAAGTAGTCGATCTAAAAATGATGGCTTTGCACAGTAGCACTGGTAAACAAGAATCAATATAAGATCTCCGCAGGTGAGGTACTACGCATAAAACAGTCAGCAATGAGATTTGCGCCTTCCACCCGAACCCATACGATCGAGCGGTTGTCTTTTTATTTTTGTTTATTTCTGCCGCACTGAATCTCTCGTCTTGCTTCCAATTCACCTGCAACGACTGATCATGCTGCCAATAGATCACACAAATGTAAAGAGGAGAGCGCCATGACGTCGCCAGGTCAGTAGACTGTGATTAAGTTAAACTGCGTTTTTCGGCAATCTACTGGATATAATTGTTTGGAAAAGAGTGTACAATAATCTCACGTCTGTGTGTGGCAATTTTTTGTTAAATTCGTACTAACGTGATGAAGCTATTTAGGCGTTTAATGCATAACTTTAGTCTCGAATGGACACGTTTGTGTGCTCTTTTCATCACCGTTTTATATGTTGGAGAGCAAAGCTTTGTTATATACAAGTCTGGACTGGTTCTCAGTGAAGGCTTTCTAATTTTAGTGGCGTTTTTCCCGTCTTTTCGGCACTTAGCAGATATTTTCCATGTTAATTTCTAGTTTCTTCACAAAGTGCTCCACCGCGAAACCAGAGTGTGAAAAAAAAACCATTATGAATAAAGTTAAAATCTACTGGGTTATTAGGCCGCGTCATATTTGTTCTAAAATGATGGGCCCTTTGACCCATCTGCTGGGATCTTCCTCAGGATCTTCTGGTGTCCACTACTGCTAGAACGCTAGCAGAGGGGTCGAAAGGTTGATCACTTTAGAAGAAATATGACGCGGACTAATAACCCAGAAGATTCTGACTTTAGTGACAACGGCCAATAAATCCAGCAGACTTACATAACATTACGAATCATTTTAAGTTTAGGATGTCTCTGGCAGATGTTATTTTAGCTTGTCCAGAGACGAAGAGGATGGTAGCGGACTGCTAGAAGATTGGTTAGGTGCGCCAAGAAAGACAATAATATAAAACCTTATCCTAAACCATGTCTGGACAAGCGACAAAATGAGTACCATCACTGATGCTTGACAAAAATGATAATATGAGCTGTGCAATAGAAGAGCTAATACAAAGTACATGAAATGCAACCAACACAACTGTCTTGTAAAGGGGAAGGGTTGTTTAAAATTGTTTCACAAAAATGAAGCAATTTATACCATGTCTTTGTATTATAAATGTTGTAAATTTGTTTCTATCACACATCTGTGTGCGACAAAAAACGAGTGGTAAAAAGCGTAACATTTTGCTTGCATTTATATGAAATAAAATTTTTCCGTAATATCGAATTTGTCGAAGTAGATCAGACAATTAATGAAGTAGTGCTCTTTGAAAGATTGAAGAGTTGGGGGTTGTTTTGTGGGAGGAGATCAGACAGCGAGGTCATCGGTCTCATCGGATTAGGGAAGGATCGGGAAGGAAGTCGGCCGTGCCCTTTCAAAGGAACCATCCCGGCATTTGCCTGGAGCGATTTAGGGAAATCACGGAAAACCTAAATCAGGATGGCCGGACGCGGGATTGAACCGTCGTCTTCCCGAAAGCGAGTCCAGTGTGCTAACCACAAAGCATGAAGAATAGGTTATTTTTTCCTTTCAAGTGAAGTAAAAAGTAATGCCAAATCTGATGGTTCAGTATTATCGTTTACACCTCTGCCTTTAAGAAATCACGTTTGTGTTCACATCGAACGCTTCCTGCAACCACTACACTAGCTGGAAGGTCCCTTTACAGCCAGAAGACTTTTCACTGGCGAGAACTCCCGAAGGCTTCTCATTGCACGTGTAACGAAATAATTTGGTTCAAGTCATTTACAGTATATTTTCTATCAGTTTAAATAGGATAACTGTATAATATTAAGTTCTAACAAAGTGTTGATGTGTTGAAAACAATGTGATTTATTTCACCCAAAATATCGAGACAAATGTGTGCACCGTAAATTGACTCTTGAAGATACCGCAAAACGGCAACATGTACTCGTACAGAATTCAATTTAGAATGTCGGCGTTGGATTCCTATCAGAATCGTGTGTATCGTTCTGAAGCTACCCTTCCCGCCTGTGTGAAGAAGCGTCATCGAGAAAAATGCTTTTAAAGTTTTGGATTACGTTGCTTGTAGTTAAACTAAACATATCTCTACTGAGCAATCTGTTGTCCATATAGCAGTCCTTCCCAATCTAGATCTTCTTCGTGGACATGGTGGTCCTGGCGGTCCCTTTGGAAAATTCTGTCAATAGCTGCTCTGAGCGCTCGTTACGTTTTTCTTTCGGTTTTGTGCCGAAGCTATGACAGGTAGGTCCGATCTCAAGTTGGAGAACTTCCATACTTCCCATAATTCCTGTTAGGCCGTTGCTGAAATTGTCTGCTGCCGCAATGGCCGCGATATTGGTAGCTTTCTTCCAGTAATGAGTAGTTTTCGGATTCACTTTTTCGCAAATCCCATTGTACCTCGATAATGGAGTTCCTGGTGAACTTGGGATGAACACTACAATAAAGTAGACATTCCAGAGAACATTTTTAACCAAAAACAGACTTTTTTTAATCTTAAAGAGAGCACTAGCCTGTTAAGTTGAAATATATCCTGATCCAAACGACTGGACTAGTGGACATCTCATAAATGTATTTTACAGTTTTTTCATCGTTTGACATAACAAAATATTCAGAAAATTCTACTTAATCCAGAAGCTCGTTTTGTAAATAGATATCGCCTTTTGTCTTGCTCAAGTGCATTTTATTTGTTTCAGATTCGTTTCACCTTTTCCTTAAAGGTATCTTCGGTGGAATATAGAATGATATCGTTTTGTTTTTATATACGACAATTGAAGATTATTAAACAATTCACGTCTTGATTCTTACCTAAATAAGTTATTATTTAAAGTTATTCAGGTCTCACCTGAATAGATGACTGAGGTCTCACTACAACTTCACTTGCGATACATAAGCACATTTTCACGTTAGGACCTCCAGATGAGAGAAAACACAGACGCCAGCCAAAAACTCGAATAACTGTAAGTAATTACTCATTTACATAAAAAACAAGAAGTGGTTTTACAATATACAAATATCGTATATCAAAACCAGACTGTATCATTCTGGCTTCCACTGAAGATGCCATAAAGTAAAAGACAAAACGCATTTGGAACAAATAAAATACACTGCAAAAATAAAAAGGATGTTTCTACTGATGATAGCCACACAGAAACTTGTTAATACAGAATTGTGCAGTGTTGAAACGAAAATAGTGAGGGGGCGGTTTGCTGCCACAGCAGGTGCGGGAAGGCGGCTTGTTTTGGCGGCGAGGCCGTCGTCTGTGCTGGTCTGGGCGGCCACTCAGCTAATGCTGCGCCGCGCCGTGCTGCAGGTCCTCGCAAAACAGGTGCAGCCGTTGCCGCCTGCGCCGAGGGCCTCTTGTTTCTTGACACTGGCGCGCGCTCCACACACGGGCCCAAGCATATTTGCCCGCTATTGCTCCAAACATTTACAGAGGCCACACAAATTTCCATACTATTTTACCCAGTTTCCTAGTATCTGACAACATATTCCTCATCAGCGCTTCCTATTATGTTTGCTTCTAAAACAGCGGAGACCAGGTTTTGTCAACACGCTCGTCGTGCGCGTCCTGTCAGTGACGAAGAAATTTTGTGGGGCCTAATTTCGTGATGGGCTCTTGACTTCAGAGACTTGCAAGAGCTGGTATCCCTTTTTCGTAAACATGTTTAGGGTTCATCACTCTCAGCAGGTAATTACAGTTTTCAGTGGTGTCTTAGCAATAACAGTGGCAAGTAACCACTTCAGTTTCATTTACTGTCAGTCCCGAGTCTTTTGATTGGTCTGCTGCTGTCCTCTGTTTCTTCCGATTTTAAGCTAGCCTTTTCATCTTTACGCAAATACTACATCAAATGTTCTGTACAATATGCTTTGCATACTCTAGTCGTTGTCTCGTTAATCTATTAGGTTGATGAATAAGTTTGTAAAGTTTTTGTTTTACACTTTGTTATTCCAGTTGCAATGAGTTTTGTTTATAAATTGTCATTGCTTATTGTTGGCTCACTGTCGCTAGTTGAGTTTGCAAGTTACTTACTTATTCACTTTCCATGTCCGGAACTAGACTTCTGACTTCCAAAAATCAGCTGCCAATATGGCCTTGTCATTTGCCTCCCATAAGTTATTCATTATGCAGGTCTGGCCTAAATATGAACAGATAAGCAGGTGTTAAGGATCTTGGACAGAACCACACAGACAGAGAGTGTTCTTATTCTCTTTTAGGAAACCCCATTGCTGCACGTTTGTCTTGCACTTTGGTTCTCCAGACTGTGTATGGTAGGTCTCCACCAGGCGCCAGTTCTTCTTTTACATCTTTATGGGGGTTTCTCAGGTCGATTTCCCACCTTTTCAGACACTTCTCTACAGCCGACCCCTCCAGGGCTCGGGTACGTGACAGGAAACCCTTCCTCGAACAAAGCCGTTGATCAGCAGGCTGGTGTCCATATAAAGGGTGATGCATGTCCATTTCTTGCTTGGTTTTCTCAGCTTCAGCAGCGATGTCATGTCGTATGTTGGGCGGTGCGATCCCCATGATTAAGTACATCCTGTACACTGGGGGTGGCCTCAAGCATCCGGTAACAATCCATGCCATTTCATTCACCGCGACTTCTCGCATGTGTTATTGCAGACCATACTGAAGCGGCGTATACCGCGGCTGACACACTGAGCGCAAGGGCTTAGGTTTTCAGGACTTTTGGTTTTGTACCCCAGGATCCGCTGGTTAGTTTCCTGATGATGTGGTTTCTAGTTGAGACTTTTTCCCTTGTGGCATTACAATGATATTTATAGGTCAGTGTGCGATCCAACGTGACACCAAGATATTTGGGCGTTTTACAATGCTCGAGACGTTCACCTCTCCGTATTACATTTAATTCACTATTTGCCTCCCTGTTCCTTAAATGGAATGCACAGACCTGCGTGTTGGAAGGGTTCGGCCTTATGTGGTTTGCCTCATAATATTGGGAGAGAGCTTCCAAGGTACTGGTTAATTTCTCCTCTACATCCATAAAATTGTTACCTTGGGCTGCAACTGCAGTGTCATCGGCATACATTAATTGGCGCGTGATGTTTGGCACTGGTTGGTCATTTGTATATATATTATACACAGCTGGGGCGAGGACGCTTCCCTGAGGTAGGCCATTCCTCTGATTTCTCCACCTGCTCTTATTAGCCTTTAGACAGACGAAAAACTTCCTATTATTCAGGAAAGTAGCTATCAGTGATGTTTGCATGTTGTCATTTTATCATATAGACATAATGAGTGGAGCTGTGGATGCAGGAAAAGGACTACCAAGTGGGCATATTTTTCTATGTGAGATCAGTAGAGGGGTGACAGCAGCAGAGGCAGTCAGAAACATTTCCTCCGTGTATGGGAATCATGCCACTGGGCAGAGCACAACAAGAAAATGAAATGGTTTTTTCTTTTTCAGGAGGATTACTTTGTCATTAGCGACTCTCAGTGTTGAATAAGACCTTCAGCTTTCAACAAAGATTGTTTACACGCATTAACCCACAATGCTCCATGTCAGTCTACTCGATAACTGGCAAATGTAACTGTCATCTCTTCACCATTTTCGTACAGTAGTATGGTTAAAAAATCGTCTGGCTATATGTACATCTATGCTTGTTCGTCATCAGTTGACTCGTGAACAACATCGACCATTCCCAACCTGTATTGTCACTGGTGCCGATAAATGATTTCTTTATGCTAATGTCAAGAAGGGAAAGGAATGGTTGAATCCAAATAAAGCAGCACCTTACTGTACGAAGTTCTGCACGCATCCACAAAAGATAATGTTATATGTCTGGTGGAACAGCGATGGCGTGGTATGGTAGGAACTGTTTTCCTGTGGTGTAACAATCACTGCTGATATTTATTGTCAATAACTGAGACGTCTGGAAGACGCAATCGAAGAACAACGACCAGTAAGTGTACGTGAATTTATGCTACTCCACTATAACTCCCGCCCACACTCTGCTCGACTGACAAAAAGCGCTATGCAGGGTTGCGCTGGGTAGTCAATTCTCACCCACTTTATTCACCTGATCTGGAGCCCTCAAATTTTCAGATTTTCCGTTCTTTACCTAAGATCCTCGTCTCTCGACGAGGTCTTCGCCTCAAAACTACGTGATTTCTACAGTTGCGCAATCGAGAAGCTACCGCAGCGTTGGTAACTATTGTAAGTAGTGAAAACAACATTTAATTGATGACTAAAATCTCTGTTATGCTTATCTGTTGCTTTCATTAAGCTTATGGAATAACGCTGCGTACTTTTGCATCAACCTAACATTTTCCAACCTCTGTTGCTCTTTCCAGCGTCAAGTTAATTACTCCTGGAGACTGTGGTAGATTAGGTTAGATTAGATTAGACGATTACATGTTCTGTGTGTTATATAGATAAACAGTGGGAAGATACTCAGTGATGTAGCGGATCTAATAAAACGGAAATACACAATAACACTTATGCTACTGTATCTTTCACAGATTTCGAGTGGAATATTCCTCAATCAGATAGAATGAGAAAAAAATTAACATATTTTCATTTAAAAGGTAATAACAAACTTGTCGCAAAAATGTAAGTGTACAGTACCACTGAGGTACATATGATAATTATTAGGCTCTTGTAGCCATCTCTCATGGAAAAGGAAATCAGTTTATACAACTTATTAGCTATGATAACATTATCGCATTGAAGATGCACAGGATACAGTTTTTCGTAATATTCGCATTAACTGATATTAATAACATGCACACATTCTTTGGCCCTCCTAAGAAATTCGTCAAGTTGAAGGTCCTGGGTATCAATAGATTCTTTACACTCAAATAAAATTAAACGTCATTAGCAGTCAATCTTTTTATGGCTGCTGACAAGTTGTAGACAATTTCGTTTCCTTAGTAATGGACCCCTTCCTGGATGAAAACAAGTGATTTTAAATGTTTGCGAAGATTATTCTAATTTCTGCTATTGATTCTATCAAGTGGCCTGTTGGTTTGGAAAAAGATATTTTTATTTCTCATAAATTTTATTAAGGAATAAATCTGTTGGAGAGCAGTAGTTATTAGTTCCTTCGACAGGCGTCTCTTGGACGTTCTTGAATTCACATCATAAATAATTCGTATTATACAAAGATCCCTACGACATTGTGGAATGAAAGTAAGTGAAGTTGCTAGCTTTTGCATATTTATATCACCTCACTCCCAACAACACCTGCACTAAAAATGATAGATTAGTTTAGGCTCTTCAGTAGTTTTGTTGTATAAAGCTCCAAGCTGAATTTGTTATCAAGCTGTAATCAAAGCATTTAAAAAAATCTATGAGGCTCTTCTAATTGCTTGGCGTTCCACTAACTTGACCCAAGAAAGATTCTTACGTAGACTTCGTTCCCACCTGATCGTTGGTCTACTTTCCATATCGTTGTTTATGTGCCCACTACTTTTTTAACACTGTCCAGTAGCAATACATTTAAATGCTTCCATAAAATAATGCGCTTCAGAAACTTCTTAATTTAACTTCCTGGTATGTCAATACAGTCACTCTAAAAACCTACAAGACTGATTATTTGTCTGTCCTTCGAAAGCATGAATCAGTCTTTTCTACAATATCTGATGTAGGTGAAATATGCATAAGGTTTTTGCCTGAAATGTCTAGGCGTGACAGACCCCCGTCATGAGAACAGCTTTTACTAGAGAAAAAAGTTCTCCGACACTTCCCAGTGGCGCGTAGCAGTGATTAAGCCCCTGAAAGTCGCCAGGGCATACACTATCTGTGTCATGCCTTATATGTTGCTTATAATTCAGTCATCTGCTCGGTATGAAAGGGGGCAGGCCCAGCGAAATTAAAGTTCCTGATTCACTTCTAAGATATATTCCTGCGCTTAAAGACACTCATTCTTCAGGTCCTCTCGTTTAACATTACTCTTTCAGTATCCCGGGGTAGGCTTAGAGCTGAAAAGAAAATTACTTACAAACTTCGATGCATCGTTTTTCATCACATTCTCTCTCTCTCTCTCTCTACCGGATTTTCGTTTACATAGTTATGTTACGCGCAGAAATGTAAAAACGCATTTTATAATACTATTCGTTTCGTTACTAGCCAGAATGAGATGATAGTTATGGAAATTTGAGATAATTTGCTAAAATGGGCGTCGACAGAAATTTATCCAAGAGGGTGTCTTATTCCGAAATTGCCATTTTTGATTTGGTGAGTTTGTAAAAGTGTCGTACCACAGAATTAAACAGAAAGGAATTTAGAGAAGGTATTGTAGGCCAAATAATTGATAGTTTCTACTAAGTATTTTTAAAGTAGATTACTTAGATGCTAAAAGGTAAGCATACATACTTAGTACATTCAAAGTATATACTTCTACACCGTCCATATGAATTTCTATCCCACATATGTCATTTAACGCTCTCAGATTTCATCCCCATGTCATTAAGTGCAGCTTATCAAAAGGTTTAGGACATAAAGCTGAAGAGAACTACAGAAAGTAATTTTCTTGATATAACATTAAACAAACCATTGGAAAATACATATAAATAAATATGACAGGACAAAACCTATTGGCCATTAACAAAGATAATCAGTAAGTATGCCATTGATGAACACTCTTCAAACTGGAGAAACAGTAAGTAAAAGTTACAAACGCTCATTCATCGTCGACGTCATCGATAACTCTTTTCTGCTTACTCAATTTAACATAATTATTTTCATGCATTCTATATTTCAAAGCTGACTGGCGCAGCCGAAGTTTACTACAGTTTCTTTAAGAAGTTACAATTTTTGGAGTTGTTTGGTTAAAATGGAACCCGGGCCAGTATTCGAAGAGGTGGGAGAGGAAATTATCTCAAAACAGTATCAGATTAGACAATATGAACGAAAGAGGCCATTTTGATAAGTTTTTGTGCAGACATGGTAGCTGGATTACTAAATCGGGAGTTCTGTGACTGCATACGGTGCTGTGTTGCACCGTATCATCTTTGAAAAGTTCACAATTTCTAGAGCGGAGATCTTCCCGATCTTGAAACTTCGCAAGAGTATATTCTACAAGCGCTCTGTGGTTCTTAAACGGAATGTGGTCCCAGCAACCTGAAACGGGTGTTCTTCGACCACAAGTAAAGGGTGAACTACCGTTGTGATTAAGTTTTACAGCAGGAGAAAAGAGTGTCCTTGTGGGAATTAGGGACGGACCATGGGCAAGTACGCTGCAGCTATGTTTATTTTGTACTGTAAACAGGCGCCGGAACATGCGGGCCATTGACTTGGAATGCTCCCTATCTGCAGTTCTAAAAGGACTATACGACGAAGGGACGGAGAAGATATTGGGGATTCTATTTTTCTAACCTCCCGCAAATTTGGACATTCTCCTTGACTACCTTCTCCCAAGGAAAAGGCGTAATTTCCCTCTAGCGGTCTGACAGCAGAGCAAGCCCTACTTATATAGGATGAGCAAGAACTTCACCTACAAAATTTCTCAGGGCTTCAGGGATATTTTCTGAGTATTTTGTGTGTATTTGTGTGAATTTTGTGGTCTCCGGTGGCTCGTTACATAGCAACTGCATTTCATTTGATTTTCTGCCCTCATTTACCTTTCTTTCTGTATTTCACTCAAAATATCTGTGTGACACTGCAAATGTTGTCTATATGCAGTGTGTGTCGTCTTTGGAATCACTTGTTCCAGTCACTCTTGGTGCTTTTTGTTGACAACAGTAGATTTCACTTTATTTATAGACCTCAAGATTGCATACGGTGTTGCTCGATTCAGTTACTTGTTCGTTAACAGTGATGCACAGCAATGCGGGTAGGTTCACCAGTGGTGAGGTTACCGCAAGGCGAGTCGTGTGTGGGATGACTGAAAGCAATAGAAAGGCAGCACAGGACGCTGTAGTGAGGTCTCCCCCATCGACAGCAGGCGATTGCACAACTTTTGCATCTATATGGAACTTCTTACATTAATATGTGTTTTATGTTGACGTATTACACACTTTTTCACTTTGGTGAAGATATTTCTGCATAAATAAATGTAATTGGAATGACGAACTGAATATACGTTATAATTACATCATTACTCGGTAACGAGACACCGCAGACCACGGATCCCTGGACAGACTTCAAAATTTTGCCGGTGGAATTCTGTTTCTACTGATATAGTTATCGGTAAAGCTATAATAGTACCCGTTGCGTGCTGCAGTTCCAAGTTTCCGGTTTAACACAGTTACAGACAACCGTTTAGTGTAATAATTGAACGTTTCGTAATGAATAAGAACTTAGTAGCCTAAATTCCACTCCTTTGCTCTCCACCCCTCCACCCGCAATTCTCTTCCCCTCCTCGTCTGAGTATCGGACCCGTAAACTTGGCAATAGATCTGAATACTAAGGGCCTGACGAGCGAGCGTGAACGTGATAGACAAAACAAGTTAACAGAGAACCACTTTAATGAAAATGGACTACGTCGTGAGTTCTCCAGTCAAATATAATGTTATACATTATCATCTCAAAAGTAATAGTTTATATTTGAACAAGAGCGCTTTATTAAAAGTGACAAGGAAAAATGAAAGACTCGAATGCAATATAATGGCTTGACGTGAAGTACGTTAAGTCATAAAAGTAAATTAATGTACAGGTTTTCTTGCCGTACGAGTAGCTTCTAACATTATGAATAAATGAAGCTGCATGTGAATTTTCTAACTCGCAGAGTCTTATGTTTTTAGGGCTCAGAAATATTCTCCCTTAGCAGCTTTTTAGAAAGTCTTTCGACCGATAACTCGTACAGGCATCTAAGATGGAAATGACGTACATTCAACTCCTGCTAACGAAAGGTCTGTGAAAAACATGGGGTGTTCAATAAGTAATGTAACGCATTTATTTTCTCTGTCAGTTCCTCTGTTGAAAAGAGACGCAATTTCTCGTGGGACATCGTGGAATATTTCCACTTCAGCCACTGTAGTCTCATGAAGTTGCGATATGTGGCGGCGCTATACTTACCCTCCAAAATGGAGTCTGTAATGGAGGTGCGTTCAAGCAATAGCAGTCATTCAGTTTCTTTCAGTGGAAAATAAAAGTATCGCAGATATTCATAGGTGGCTGCAAAAATGTCTACGGAGACCTGGCTACGTACAAAAGCACGATGAGTCGTTGGGAGAGGCGCCTGTCTTCATCGCAACAGCCTCGAACAAAGTTGTCCGACCTCCCGTGTGACGGGTGGCCAAATACAGCCGTGACTCGTGCAGTGCTGGTGTAACGTAAGGACACTCTGATTCGAGGTGACCGACAGATCACAATCAAAGACCTCTCTGCACAGCTGTGGATAATGGGGAGCTTAGTGATGGAGCAAGATGTAGTCTCCGTCGTCGACTATTAGAGACGTACTCTACCAACGTATACGCCCTCCCAGTAAGCGGCATAAGACCGTCCCACTGAACAGAGGTTATGTTGAAAAAGAGGATTATGTAGCCAAAAGAGGGGGGAACAATACTGTGTACTGAAATCCTGAATAAATTTAATATGCTTTCAGATAAAAAGTTTTAGCATTATTTTGGACGTCCTTTGTACATCCCATCCGTCTGTTTGGAAATCACAGTTTCCTTTCGAATGTACTACATTTGTTAGCCCGGGTCAGTTAGCGTTGCAGCTCGTTAAGTCTTGTATTACACGAGTGTTTCTGAACGCTGTTGACAGCGGCACATAAGCATATAAGTTACTCTTTGAATTCGTAAATAATATATTAGAGTTTTTCATACGCTATGTTGCCCTGACTACTCAGGTACAGACGTGAACTTTCGATTGTTCAAATGGCTCTGAGCACTATGAGACTTAACTTCTGAGGTCATCAGCCCCCTAGAACTTAGAACTACTTAAACCTAACTAACCTAAGGACATCACACACATCCATGAACTTCCGAGTGTCAAGGAGAAGGTAACTGAGGACTGGACTTCTGTATTTGGACATTCGTGATACGGCTCTGACGGATACTATTGCACACGCTTCAGGGAGAGCAGTAGGAAACGTTATACTAGGGCTGTCCGCAAATTAAGTTCCGATTGATCCCGAAATGGAAACCACCTTGAAAATCAGAAATATTTTATCAGCAACAGTTAGCTACAGCTTCCAGCCACTGCTCCACATAGTCACCAGTCCGACTTAGACATCTGTCGCAGCGTTGTACCAACTTCCCTATACCATCGTCACAGAAGGCAGTCGCCTGTGCTTCCCGCCAATTCTCTACGTTCATCTATATCTCGTTGTCTGTGCGAAAATGATGTCCTCACAGTCAGTAGTTAATGTGAGGAAAGAGGAAACACAGAGGGAGCCAATTAAGGACTGTAGTGTGGGTGATCAAACACTTCCCAACGGAAACGCAGCAGAAGCATTTTTATTGCCCCTGCAGATTGCGACCGAGAATTGTCGCAAAGTAGGAACCGTATGACAGTTCTGTAATGTGGGCTGCATAACATCAGGCGATATCTCTCACCAGGACCTCATACTTGGAGGGAAATACTAACTTCTAAGCATCTTCATCTGCTCACCATGTGCTCAGAACCAAAAGAGCGAAGTGATGTAACCGACAGTCATACTAGAGACACTATCGGACACATGTCCTAAGCTTTATTAGATTTTCACAGTAGTTTCCATTTCTTGACTGATCGGAACTTACTTTCCGGATATCCCTCGTATCATACGATTTGGTGACTTAAACGCAGTCGGTATTTTGAACACTTTAGCGTGAACTGTTGTCTAGGGAAAAAATTCAGAGAGCGGTAAGTATTTCATCAGTTTGAAGTGTAAGTATTATTTCTTCAGGGCAGTAAAGAAACTTCGTTACATGAAACTGTTGCAAATTTTTGGTGAAACTGAATAGCAGAAAATGTGGAACTGTATTCCCGGAAAACATCTTGTTTTTCTGAATATGCAGAATAGTATAAGGTTTAAGTTTAAATTAGCATGAGAACCAAGTTATTAAAGTTTTAACTCGTTCATTACTAGTTCTTCAAATTTTTGGATCGCTTCGGAGCAAGAGAATACTGTGAATGGGACGAAATCGATGTTGACAATAAAGCCGTGTTTTACTACGATGATTATTGCGTGTATTGAATTGGTAGAAAACGACATGTTTACAGTGAGTGCAAACGATAACTGGCAGTACACCACAACGCCAACGACGACATTGTAGAAAGAAGACAGGAGAACGCCTGATCTTCGGTATAGTTCGTCGGTTCACTTATCGAAATGTCACATGATGACAAACAGGTAACTTTCAGCGGCAATATAGGTGAAGGGTGGTAACTGTCTGCCATTTTCATGTTTGGTTTCCAGAATGTCGGAAAAGGTCCAGATATTTTGATATTTCGATTACGACTATCTAGAAAGGAAAAAAAAATACGAAACATCACTTCATGTGCTGTGATTTATATTCTTGTTCAACGTGTTTAGAACTTAGTGGTAATAAGTATTACATTCTGTCAGCTTCGACCTCCCGTTACCTCCGGTCGTTTCATCTGCAGCGTTCCAGGATTCACCAACAGACCAAAAAATTTTAGCTGCCTACTAATTTACTGAAACTACAAGACTCAGTTTAATAAAAGCCACTGAGGATTAATGAATGTGAAACCATCAATGCAACGCACTGTATTAAGTTCAGTTATTTAGTTCCGTCTCTTATTGATTTTACCCTTTTCACGACAAAATTGAACACTCATAAATCATCCGTGAATACATTTATTTTGACTGACACTGAAGCGCTAATGTAAACTGACAAATGATCTCAGTTTGAGAAGACGGTTGTACGAAATGAAAAACTGAGACTATGGAAGGGAAACAAAATAGGAAAAAAAGACGTAATAATATTCGGAATATAATTTATTTGTTCATTTCGCGAAACGTGTGAAAGACGGCCTGTTATTTCACTTCCGCCGTTGCTAGCTTTTATGCTGGTAGCTTTGCCATGCTCGGTATATCTTGGGCAGAGAAGCACATTTTTAAGTAGAGTGCAACGATCAAATGTGGACTGAAAAGGCCATGGGTCCACTGATGCTCTGTGTTGCTTACAGAAAATGTTTTATTTGTCACTACTGGGCAATTTCGACCACACGGTCTTAATGAAGAGTTATAATATAAACATACTTCTTTTTGTTCACGTCGTCCTAAACGTCCATCGTTATGTTTACTAGGAAACTTTAAAATGACCATGTGGCCGAAATTGGCTACAAGTGGCGCATAAAACATAGTATTTAAATAACAAACAGCCGCAACTGAATCTTAACTATCTTTGATCGTTGTAAAAATACTTTCGTCCTTATGAGTATTATATGGTTATCAATAACACAATACAATAAATGAAGTGAATCTGACAATCCTTGTGTCTTTCACTGCCGGTGATTCAAAAAGAAAAAGAAAAAAGAGATTTCAGTTGTTTATTACAGACAAAATGTAGAAGACAGAATCACACAGTGCATGTCATTGGTTAGAGGAAGGTTAGAAGTTTTGACAAAGCTGCACCGATATTTGTTCAGAGCAACATAGCGACTACATCGGAACAGAAATCATTCTGTGTGTTGGAATTTGCGCGAAGTCAATCCACTGTTCTAGTGAAAAGTGCACTTCGCCGTCGATTTACTTAGAAGCCGCTTCTGTAGAAGCAGATTCATGAATGCCATGCAAAATTCTTGGAAGTTTGGTGCACACGCAAAGGTATCAGCTCTGATCGGCCAAGCCCGTCAGTTGAAAACGTCGAGCGTATCTGAGATGCGTCCACTCGGGCCCCCGTAAGTCCACAAGAAGGGCAGGCCAGGAACATCAGCCTCCCCAAAAATTGTGGCGTGTTCTGAAACGACGCCTGCATGGGAAGCCTTACAACATGCAGTTAATGCAACAACTGCGTCCCGGCAGCCATAAAAGAAGTAACGAATTTTGTATTTCAGTTCTCCAGAATATGATAGAAGTTACTTACTCCGGACGACTGATCTTTTCAGACGAATCGACGTTTTGTCTATCGGCCAAAGTAAATCACCATAATGTAAGAATATTTTTTGGGTGGGGTGGGAGGGAGAGGGGGGTGGGAAGAGACGCAACTTCAGGGTGCGTTTCATAGAACAAACAGAGAACACAAAATCCCCCCCCCCCCAAAAAAAAAATCTGTATATGGCAGCAGCTTTAAATTCTAGTCCACGAAAATGGAGGCGTTCAGTCTAAAAGTTCCACACAGAATAGGAAATGGTAAATTACATGATGCACTTGTGAAGATGGAAATATCTGCAATCAAAAGTAGAAACCTAAAACCACATTTTACATAGCAGGACGAGTGAAAATGCGTACGTGGCAATCAGTTTGCACGTAAATTCAAGTAGCTCAGGTCTGTCTTGCAGACAATTTGAAAGCGAACGTTCGTAACCCAAAATCACTTCCACAGATTTCACGAGAGTGAATACTACGTTATAATAATTTGGCCACTTGCTGTTGGTATACCGTATCATGGCAAATGGTATCCTTCTTCTGCACCTCAACGCTTAGCCGATATGCCTGTTCCAACTTCAGACATCTCTTCTTCGTGAGGGCTTGTACTTGTTTACTACGACTAGAAGTCTATCTTGATCCATCCACTTGTGGTGTTCTCTCCGTTCTTCTTTGTTCTCTTCAGTCTATTCATTTAAATAAAAAATTCTTCAATAATCGCTGATGTTATAATCAGAGTTCCGTTCTCCAATTAGTAAAAACGGAAGCTTTATGGGATGCCTTTGTTGTTCGTCGGTCTGTCTGTCTAACCGACTGTTAAAAACCATTTTCCTTGGGTACGACTTGGCGTATCAATTTCAAATTTATGTGACGTACTAAGATTAACGGTCCCTTGCCGAGATAAAAAATGTAAGCTTTCAAGTCAGTGCAATCAAGAGATACGGTCATTTATTTCACATATTGTGTTAGTTGCCAAATAATTCATCAAAACCTGTAGGGTACTTCCTTTTCATCCACATTCATGAAATTTGGCTAGAAGCAATGTTTCAAAATACAAAGGAAGAGAAAAGTCCGAATGCTGTTAATGTGTAATCATATCACATATAACCTTTTGCGTATGGAAGTTACGTTGCATTAACCATAGAAGACAAATTTTAGTGCAGTCAAACATAAAATGGAAGTTATGCTCTTGTTTTATAAAGTTAATAAAAATATTTCATTACATTTCTCTCTCTGAATATGCAAACTAAAACTCCTGCTCTCTTCTTTTTGCATATACGGGCTAGTAGAAGTATCAAGTCAACATTTAAGTCAAATAGTGAGGTCTTTTGCGCAAAAAATTAACTTCTGAAGTCAATGCAATCAAACGATACGGCCATTAATGTTACATATTCTGAATCTCTCAAACTCACTCGTCAAAATCAAGGGGGTATTTCCTTTGTCGTAGAATGATGAAATTTGTCGTCAACCCAGATATCACCGTACAACCAAAGGAAAAAAACCCGAAAGTCATAAATTTGTAATTATATCACACCAAAAAGTTTTTTAGTCTTTTGTTACTAGACTGTATGTCTGTCCCCTACGTTAAGACCACTTTTTCTCAATAACGGGTAGACGTGTGAAGTTGGAATTTATGTCACACACTTAGTTCTATAGTGCCTAGGCGGTATAGAAAACGTTAGTTTCTGAGTCAATGAAATCACAAGACATGGCCCTTCATGTAACATATTTTGATATTCGCAGCCTCAACTATCACAATACTTCCTTGACCTGGAATCATAAAATTTGGCAAGAAGCGAGGTTTCATAGTACAAGTAAAGGAAAAAGATCAGAAAATCGTTAATTTGCAATTATATCACAGGAAAAAAAAATTATTTTGTAATTTTTTGTCCGACATTCAACTTGAAATTAAAACAATCAGTAGCTGTACATTCAGGTTGACTGGTCGCAATGGTAAAAGTTAAACATGAGGCAAGGAATAACTTTATTTATCATCAGACTCATTTCGGAGTTTATACACTATCTGATATCCAGTATCAAATGACGCATGTAGATACGGCTTTTCAAATGGTATGTGAAATAAACATTCGTAGACTAATCGCGTTAGTCCAGTTCTTTTCTGATTCTTTGGTCAATCATTTACGCATTAATTTTCACATAATTTGTTCCTCACCGTTTACATAATGTATCTCATGTTGCAGCTAATTTCTACGTACGGTGATATGCAGGATACTTATGACCTTTCTGTTTCAGGCATAAGTGGACCTACGTCATTAGTGATGTAGGTTTTGATACAGTACGTAGTGACACCAGGGATATTGACAATTCGTTTGCAGGAATAGAACAATAGAACAAGAAATGTCGTTAATCGTCACTGATTCTACTCAGATTATGGAAGTCGAGGATCATCTAATGTTGACGAATTGACGTCACTAGCATCTACCGAAAGATAAGGATACTGGGGAACCCTCTTACAAAGAAGAAACCAAGGACGTTGTTGCCGATGCAAAGACGCGTGCATAGTAGGATAACGCACTGTTTAAGTAACACAGAAAATTTACCGATTGCAGTAGTGCTGCGGAAGCCATGAATGCTTCGATACAAGCTCTTCGCAAATTCTTTTAATGGTAGACAATTAGCGGCCTAGCGGACGCCACATACGCGTAGTTTCATTGTAGTAGGCACAGAAGCACCATCTTTGGAGCAATGGAAATATTGTGAACACATACGTCGATCTTCGCGTTAGAACACAGCTTCGAGGTGAGGCAGCCATGATTTCACGCTATTTACGGCTGACCTGAACTGGTGACTATTTCAGCCGGTGGCGTATTATTGCTCACGAAATGTGTTCTTTCTTGCGTAAAATCTTTCCTGCGTGTGTGACACCCCGTAAGACGTCAGCTGTTCTTATCGTAAGACCAGCATCGGGCTACAACGGTTCGAGGAGGCAGATGAAGTTCATCATCTCATCGAACAGTCTGCATATTAGTTTTATGGAAAACACACACACACACACACACACACACACACACACACACACACACATACACATCTATTACGTGCGCCATGATAGTATTGCTGATCAGTATATATTCAAATGCAAATGTCACCACGTTGTCTCAAATTTTGTGCACCAGGCTTTTTGTTCTGTTTTCGCTTGAATCAAATCTTTCTTTCCTGATTAGTTTAACAAACAGTTTTCAACTAATCAGGTTTTATGCTCTGAACTTTGTCACTCACATAGGAATCCTCTTTCTGGCCTCAAAAGGGAGTCAATCAGCGAATGACATCGCACTTGTTTCATCTCACTTCGACATACAGTGCTGAAGAGCACATACGTATGTGAAATGAGCAGTTTTCGTCTTTATAGATTTTCAGGAAACGATTGACACTGTCGAACAGCACACTTTTAAGAAGATCCGACCGTACTGAGTAGGGCACACATTTGCGAGTGGGTCGAAGAATTCTTAAGTAAGCCTATAAGTTATCATGGACGACGAGTCCATCAGAGACAAGTGTATCGTCTGAATTGCCCTAGGGAAGTGTCATGGAATCGCTTTTGTTCTCCATATATATAAGCGAACTAATGGATTAGAACGAGCAACAATCTGAGACTTTTTGTTGATAATCTCTGTTGGTCCGTCATGGCCAGGGGACATCGACTGGTTAAGTAATTGTCAGTGCCAATAAAATTCACCAACGGCCGTGTACTTTAAGATATTATTTTATTTTATTGCGACGGCTACCAGTTTCGGCATTTCACTATGCCATCTTCAGGTCCATACGCATCTATCCAAATAAACGAAATTGTCGTATAGCGCCATAAATCACTGGATATCGTGAATTCAATCGTTATGAAATTGCTTCATTGGAAGACATGATAGCAACACGTCTTCGAATGAAGCAATTGTATAACGATTGAATTCGTGGGATCCAGTGATTTATTGTGCTATATGACAAGTTCGTTTACTTGGATAGATGCTTATGGGGCCTTCACAATAAAACAATATATTAAAATACACGACCCCTGCTGGTGAATGAATTTTATCGACGTTGACAAAGTTTTTTGATAATGTTGTAATGTACGATAGATTGTTGCCATTGAGTGAAAGGAAGACGTTGTTCGTCTAGCAAAATAGGAAATTTAGAGAACCGGAATTTACGACAGACTGCAGAACGATTCTACTGACACCAACGCGTTAAGACCGCGAAGACAACATAAGAACTTACACAAGAGTTTAGGGCTGGCACGGGGGCAGGTGTTCTTCACTTGTTCCATTTACGAGTGGAACAGGGAAAGGAATGTAGTGTATAGTGGCTTGTTGAGTATGTATGTAGGTGTAAATGTACAGGTAAAATGGGAAAATACTTATCTTGAGGGCGTTTGTCAGGTTTCTAACATACAGCAGCCACAAAAAAACAATTAACAAAATCGAATACATGAATTGAAAACGAATTTAAATTGAAGTAACAAAATGGATAAAAAAGGTTAGCGGATTGCATTTTGCAGTAAATATAGGAAACGTGCGTCGAAGGGGAGAAGGAACTTATATGACACCATAGTTTTATCCTTTTCTGGTCAGTGACGGTTTGCGAAACCAGAGAACTATTTTTTTGTGGCGGTCTACTTTTTTTCCCAAGTAGCTCGTAACAGATGAGACTGCCCTGAAATTATTAATTATTTTTACTTTATCCTCACATTAACAGTTCAGATAATGTCAGTTTTGCAGTTACTAGTGTCAACAGCGACTAGAAGAAATAGAATCACTAACGGTAATTCATGAAGAGCTTCAAGCAACTCCACGTTCAGTTAGATACAGTAAGTGTTCAATTATGGAAATAATCTGGAAATAAAATGGATTGTAAGATCTCCTTTTCAAGGCTTTTGTTAATAATCGGTCTTCATTCGCTACAAGTAGTGAAATTAATAGCACTTAAAATAGCTTATGACATCTGCTTTCCTCATAAAAATTATTCAGTAAGATTCAGCTCTTGTAACACTTCGAGAGAGGAAGTAAAATGACCTATTAAGTGATATCATTATTTTAGGATCAAAAACAGGTCTCGTGTCGACTAATCTACAACTTCGTGTACAGATTAATTTGCCTCTCAACAGAATGTATGGTTGACGTGAGGAGATCACTTCACTGCGCAGCGTACGGGGAAGACAGGTGTTGCTAATTCGCTGCTTCCATTGATATTCATATGGAAATATAGGAAGGTAAGAAGAGAAATGGATCTACTGCGTCGCAGTACATTTGTAATTCAATGTATTCGATGGTGAAATGTCTCTACGAATTGCTGAACAAAGCCAGTGGGCGTCCAGGCAAAGATATTGTACAACGCATAGGATGACTCAAGACTGCAGCACAGAAGTCAAGAAAAAAATGGTGTATCATCATTATACACATTACAGAATCCGGAATGACCGTTCCATTTTCAGGTGCTTAACGAAGAAAGAAAAAGAACTGTTGATATGCCTTTTCGGATCCAAATACCCCATGCCTGTTCAAGCCTGTCCATCTCCGAATAACTGCGACAACACACATCCATGTGAACCTGCTTACTGTGCTCTTCTGTTACCCTTTCTCTATAATTTTTCGCCCCCCCCCCCTCCACCAACACACAAACACACACACACATACATACTTTCCTCCTATACTACACGGACGATTCTTTGACATCTCAAAATGTATCTCACCGACCGATACCTTCTTTTAGTCAAGTTACACCACAAATTACTTTTGACCCCAGTTCGATTCACTACCTCCTCATTTGTTACGCGATCTACCCATCTAATCTTTAACATTCTTCTGTAGCACCACGCTTCAAAAGCTTCTATTCTTTTCTTGTTTGAGCTATTTATCGTCCACCTTTCGCTTCTGTACAAAGCTACACTGCAGACAAATGCCTTCAGAAAAGACTTCATAAAACTCTTCTTCAGAAACTCGTTTTTCCCACTGCCAGTCTACCTTTTGTGTTTCTCATACTTCGGCCATCGTCAGTTATTTCACTGCCCAAACGGCAAAACTCTTCTACATCTTTACTTCATTTTGTAATCTAATTCCTTAGCTACGACGTTCCTTCACCATTGTTTTGCTTTTGTTAATGTACGTCTTGTATACTCCTTTCGTGACATTGCCCATTCCGTTCAACTGCTGTCCTTACAGTGTCATCGACGATTGAAAGTTATTATTTATTCTTGTTGAATTTTAATTCTTTCTTCAAATTTGGCTTTCTGTACTGCTTGCTCAATGGACAGACTGAATAACATCGGTATAGGCAACAAAATCGTCTCCCTACATTCTCTACTACCGCTTTCCATTCATATCCTTCACTCTTATAATTGTAGTCTTATTTCTGTTCAAGTTGTGTGTAATTTTTCCATCTACGTATTTTGCCCATGCTAGCTGCAGAATTTCAGAGTGTATACCAGTTAATACTGTCAAAAGTTTTCTCTAAGTCTACAAAAGTTATAAACGTATGTTTGACTTTCTTTAAACTATGTTATAAGGCAAGTCGTAGGATCAGTACTGTCCCACGTGTTCCAGCATTCTTCCGGACCCAATCCTGATCTACCTCGATATCGGTTTCTACCTGTTTTCCATTCGTCTGTAAATACATCGTGTCAGTACATTGCAACGATGACTTACTGAGCTGATCGGTGGGTAATATTCAAAGATGTCTGCACCTGCTTTCTTTGGAACTGGCGTTACTGCATTCTTCTTGAATTCTGATGGTATTTGCCTTGTGTCATATATTTTGCACACCATGTGGAAAATTTTTTTAATGATTGGCTTTCCCGAGGATATCAGCTGTTTTAAGGGAAGGTCGTCTACTCTAGGATGTTCTTTCGATTCAGGTCTTTCAGTGCTCTGTCAGTTTATCCTTCTCGAAATTTCATGTCTTCCTCTCACTAACTTTTCTTCACTTTCCATCTTATAGCCTCTCTATATATTCCTTCCACCTTACAGCAGAGATACACGCACTAAAGAAACATACGGAGACTTGGTGCGAAGTTTTTATCGTCATGCTACACGCCAACCCAATAAGAAATTAACTACATTTACTGACAAGTAATCAGTGAGTTCAGCCAAATACATCGAAACTGTGAACATTTTAACACACGTTTTTCAGTGTCTCTTTTTTTCTGTATTAATCCATTTTGTGTTCAGGATAATTTTGTGTGTAGACGACTGAAGAACGATTGAAAGGAAAATTTCTTTTATGGTTTCGTATCACACTGACGATGAGTCAATTTCAGACGAATTGCTTGCTTAGTTGCGAGAGAGGACTTTGTAAAATATCATGGCACATTTCATGTACCTGTTCCGCATTGTGTTAGAGCTAGGTTAGAGGAACCAAACGTGAATACAGATGGCATTGCAAATGTGCCTCCGCTTTCTTAAACTCCACCCCAACCTCACTTTCAGAGAAGACGTGTGTGTGTGTGTGTGTGTGTGTGTGTGTGTGTGTGTGTGTGTGTGTGTGTGTGTGTGTGTGTGTATGTGATAGAGAGAGAGAGAGAGAGAGAGAGAGAGAGAGAGAGAGAGCTGTATCTGGCAGCCGCAAAATGATGTTGAAATACATGTTTGTTTCTCAAGATGAGAACAGCGGGCTTGTTTGGAATTTTGTACTTAACACTAGAAAAATAGTTTTGATAGACGTGGCAGACCAGTCGTGATACACAAACAAAATTTAATTTTTTAACAAAGCTATCATCCTTTGCAAACCATAATTTCAGTCCTTAAAAAGTTCATAGCGGATGTTGAACATCCTCTAAAGGAGTAGAGTAGGAGGGAGATGTGGCAGCCTTCTGCCTCCTAGTAAAACCGAGACAAGTAGTGCAGAGCGACAAGTTACTGGACACTCACTCGTGATATATGACATACAAATAGCCGTCTGCCTGTTCAAACTTACGTTTCCGCTTTTCCCAAAGTAGATGAAGGCTGAAACCCGGAATGATTCGCTTTTAATATGTCTCAGCTGAAGCGCTTCACCATACTTCTTTTCGCGGTGTAGACGTCGTTGTCGTCTATAATTTCAGTTCAAATACTCCATCTGCTTTTCTTATAACAGTAAGGCTTAAGTTCCAAGGAAATGGTCACCGTCGACAGCTCCACATCATGTCTTTAATGACACTGTGGTAAGATCTGTCATTTCATCAGAATAACCGGTAGGCAGTCTGATCATCAGCTATGGCCAATCTATGACTGATGAAAATCTGTCTCACCGTCAGGATCTGAACGGCAATGCCCAGTTGTAGAGCAGACGCAGCCCTGTTAGTATACTGAGTTGTGTAGGTGCGTCGAGGTAATCGTGGACAGGAGATCCATGAGTATACTCTGACATATTCTTCAATTTATTAAAGTAACCATATGAGTCGTTCCAAACGTCTATGTCAAACTATTATGATATTCAACTCATGTATAGGCCATTTCAATATCTAGTCTTATCACTGGGTACCAATTTGCCTCAAAAATCGGGTTTCATAAAAACGGCGAAGTATTGCTGCCGCTATGAGTAGAGACTGTAGGCTGGAACATGTTGCACACTGAATTCTTTTTCCTTCTTTCCTCATCACATCCTACTGTTCTGGGCGAACTCTCATGGTACTCGACTTCGAGGCATGTTTGGTACGTGATTATGAGACTATACAGTCTTCAAAGAAGTCGTACACTAATTGAATATCAAAACAGATGGTATGATATTGTTGTAAGAGTCGTGGTGCGTCAGTCAGTTGCGTTTTTAACCCTAGTGGGTATCGACGCTGTCCTCAGCATACTTTTCAGAAATTACCGGGCACCGGCATAGGATCGCAGCGGAGTTTGAGCATCCTTATACTTCCAACTAACCAAAGGAGATAGTTTGGAAAGAGGAGAAATGCTGTGGCAGTAAATGCTCCACGTTAACATGCATTCAACTGATTTGATTAAAATGATATTCCACATAACACACGTTACTAAGAAGTACTTTGTCCTTTCAAGTACGGTGTCCTAGCGAAGATCATTACAGTGAGATGTGGGCTGTCAGATAATGGCAGCAAGGTAACCGAGAGACCTCGCCAACCTGGTTAAGAAAAAGGTAAGCCTTCTTACTGACGCGCTGCATTAATTTGATTAATTTAGTAAAAAGTTATGAACGTAGGAATGATGCCTGGGATGGAGTGTTTCCATTTAGGATAGAGCTGAAAAATGGGCTCATAACCCTCACCGGTCACCCATAAAAAATTAAGGAAAGCATAAACGCTACGGAAAACAAGCGCGAAACAAGTTTCTCATCTTTTAGCAGGGAAATAATAACTCTGAGTCCAGCTGTTTGCTATGCACACACCGCATCTGCTGCGACGGCTGTGAGATGAGACGTGACATTGGCGAACCGTTTCGTTGATCCACAAGTTTACTTCAGTCCTGTCATCCAAGTTCTTTCTTATATAATAGTCTTTCCTGCTTTATGTTTTTAAATATTTGATGTGTAATCAATTATCCGCTACTAGCACGGAAAATCTTATCACTTTCCATGACGATGACGTCAAATAAAGAGAAACGGATAACAATATTTCGATGTACAGAATGGTCTCGATGTTGGCATGGAATGACCTGGCAGAGATACCAGTAGTTCTCTCTTCATTTATATCCCAAACCTGCGACCTTCAGGAAACACCCCTATGACGCTAAACTTTCCATGTCGGCCCTATATTTAGTCGGATTGTTTTCCCCTATTGCATAATGGAAGCTTAACACTTAATAATTGACTAAACGTCTGCACTTTGCTCAATAAAGTGGTTTTCCTCACTAGGATAACAATTTCAAATTACAATAATACTCTCTTTTTCGAGTCATCAATCTTTTAAAATTTGATTTCATCCTCCTCGACTTCCTCTCCTCTTCCCTCAGGGCAGCAAGTACACCCAATGCCCTCAATTAATTGTTTGAAAAATTACAATTTCTTTCGTCTTCTGCCGTTTCTACTCACTACACATATCTCATACCTCATGGACGTTATTCCCTGATGCTTTAAAAAACCATTATGTCCCTTCTTCTTGTATTTTTTTCTCACATAGTCCTTTCCTTGGGGGCTCTTCGGAGAAACTCATTACTTTACCATTCCTCCTAATTTGCAGCATCGATGGGTAGCACCTGGTCTTAAACGCATCGATTCTCTTCTTTCCAGAGCTCCCTGCAGTCCACCATTCACTTTCACAGGATGCTTTGCTCCAAATGTACACTGTCAGATACTACTTCCTATCAGACTCATTCAAGCGTCGAATCCCTTTTCGCCAGTGTAGACTATGTGTTATTGTCTAATTCGCGGTCCTCAAAAGCGATGCTAAGTTTATCACTAACTTCATTTCTGGTAATGTTCATGATATTCATCTTAGTTTTGTTTACTTTCAGTCGACATAGCCTGTTCATTAATCCGTTCATTGCATTCAAGGGGTTCGGCAAGCTTTCTTGTCTTCCACTGATGATAGCAGTATCGTCTGTGAATCAAATGTTTGATAATATTTAGTAATGAATTTTAATATCCATGCTGAACCTTATTTTAATTCCATCATTGTTTCTTGGATTTATAGATCGCACAGTAGGGGACCAACAATGCATTTCTATATTATACCCAAATAATCTCAAAACTTCGTTCGTGGTTTTCCACTTTGCTTATACACTAAATTCTCACTAATCCGACCCTCAACAGTCCGGCTTCTCAGTAATCCGGACCGGCTCACATCCAGCCTCTAGTCGCTCAAGCAGACATGACGGATACAACATTTAATTTCTCGTTTACAGCAATACTGTAACTTAATTACAATGGTAAACAAATCTATACGTGCTATAAATTCAGGTTTTCTTCATGGTTCAGTATCAAGGCTTTTAAGACTAAACACATTATGCTAGGATTCAAGTAGAAACTCGAAATTAGAGACAAGCTGAAGTTCTTTACAGAAAGCCATAGCTGCTAAGTACAGTGTTCCACTTGGAAAGATTTATGACCCAACTTAAAAACACGAAGATATAATCAAAAGCGTTCGGGAAAGATGTGATACAAGTGATAAAAAAGAGGACATAGGAGGAGAGAAAATGAAGATATCTTACACTACTGATGCTGAAGTTGCAGACATATCCCTGGAGTACATTATGCAACATTCTTAAACATGCAGTAATGATACAATGCTTGTGAAGCCTCTGTGTGGTAAAACGTACTGTATTCGCGTACCATCGCTGGGACAACAAAAATTTGGAAGATGTTTCACATGGGGTGATACTATCGTATATGTGCATATTTAACAACTAAGTTTAATGCGTAAATGAGAATACGTTTGGATTTAATAAAGTGTAATCCCTATGTGTTTACATTAAACTTAAGACACTCTCAATAATCCGTCACTTCCGCTAATTCGGCAGCCGAGAGTGCAATGACTGGTTGGATTAGCAAGGGTCTAGTGTATCTGTTTCTATAAAATTTCAAACATCTTGCACCATTTTACGTTGTTGAACGCTTTTTGTACTTCGTCAAATCCTATGGCCTTATATTCCATTGCGTCTTCTTAGAAAGTGAACATAGTAAAAGTTTAATAATACGAGGTTAGTTTGAAAAGTCGGCGCAAAAATAAAAACTACTTACGTTTTTGTGGCAAACCTTTCTTATTTCTCGACACTGTCTCCTTTTAGACTTATACACTTCGTCCAAGGCTGTTCTAATTTGTTGATCCCTTCCGAATAATAGGAATTGCCAAGTCTGCAAAATAGCTACTAGTTGCTGCAATCACCTCCTTGTTTGAATAAAATCTTTGTCCCACCAGCCATTTCTTCAAATTGGGGAACAAAAAGTAGTCCGAGGGTGCCAAGTCTGGAGAATAGGGGGGATGTGAAACGAGTTGGAATCCTACTTCCATTGATTTTGCGACCACAACTGCTGAGGTATGGCCTGGTGCATTGTCGTGATGGAAAAGACTTTTCTGCGGTCCAATCGCAGACGTTTTTCTTGCAGCTCGGTTTTCAAACGGTCCAATAACGATGAATAATATTGACCTCTAATAGTTTTCCCTTTTCTAGATAGTCGATGTGAATAATCCCTTGCGAATCCCAAGTGACAGTCGCCATAAACTTTCTGGCCAGAGGTATGGTCTTCGCCTTTTTTGGTGCAGATTCTCCCTTGGTAACCCATTGTTTACATTGTTGTTTGGTCGCTTGAATATAGTAATGTATTCATGTTTCATCCACAGTGATGAAACGACGCTTAATGTCCTGCAGATTCTTTCTGAACAGCTGCAAACCACCCTTTTTTGATCGCGGAATCCATCTTGCGGATAGCTTTCTCGTGTCCAAATGTTTATGCAAAATATTATGTACTCGTTCATACGAGGTGCCCGCAGCACTAGCAATCTCACGCACCTTACCTCTTCTGTCATATCATGGACTTTATCCATGATTTCTGGAGTCATAGCCTCCATAGGTCGTTCAGAACGTCCAGCATCACTTGTGCCCGTATGGCCACACCGAAAATTTTGAAGCCACTTATAAAATGTTCTAATCGAAGGTGTAGGGTCACCGTAATGTATATCAAGCTTCTCTTTAGTATCCTGAGGCGTTTGGTATTTCATAAAGTAATGTTTAATCACCACACGAAATTCGTTTTCGTCCCTTTTTTTTTTAACAATCACTCGAATTCCTTGATTCACACGAATGCCAAACACAAATAAATAGACCAATATGGCTGAAATTTGGTGTGCGTTCTTTCCAAAGATGCTACTAACTAAACATGACCTCGATACGCGCTGGTGGTGCCATCTCTCAAACTTTGCACGGACTTTTCAAACACCCCTCTTAATACAACGACAAAAACTGTTAGGATCTGTGGGTTCTGGCATACAGTGATATGAAACATGAGGTTTCCCGAATGAAAACACCTACGGGGAGCGTACGAAGAGAATTTCAAAATATAATTTCACAGCCAGTTTTGAAAGTCCGCGAAGAGGACGTAAATGCTTTTGAGCCGCCGTCCCTGCAGCGCTTATGAGCTTTGAGCCCTGGACCAGAGAGGCGCGCCGGACCGGACGAAAGCGCCGCCGTTTAGAGTGTAAGCGGCGCCGGCGGAGTTATTGGCGAAAAATTCTCCCAATTAACGACGAGCCATCAGTTGGCCGTAAAGCATAGGTTTTAGTGTTATTGCGGCCCGGCTCGCAAAGTGGCGGCGCATCTGGGTCTCGGGCTGGCGCGGCAGAATTTGTTTAACGAATGGCCGCCGGCGCCGCCGCAGTTTGCGCAAGAGAACGCTAAAATTCCAGGCCAGTCGCGGACCGCGCTCTGCGACCTGCGCAAACTGTTTCGCGCGTTTTATCATAGTGTGCGGCTGCTGACACTGCAGCGCAACGTACCGGCCCACACGGCAACACGCTACACGCTACAGCGGACCGGCTGCTCATTCCGCGTCACCATTAGCAGCCTCCTAATTAATTGTTTCCTTCGTTTCGGGTCAGCGCCAGCAACTAGCCGCACGGACTTCATTTCGGCGCTACCGTGTCGCCTGTGGAAGAATCTGAAACGTTCATTGCAGAGGACAAAACGCTGCAGATACTTGTCAATAAAATTCCGGTTGAACACAGGCAGCCTCTAAATGTTACATCTGTAGCAGAGTCAATGACACAAAGAACTGACCGTGTGCTATTCAAGTTTTTGTCCACCTGTGTAGCTGAGCTGACAGCGTGCGTAATTGCCATGTGGAAGACCCGGCAGTAAATGTCGATTCGTTTTGTTTATAGGGCTACGGCACCCGTAAGCAGATAGAACGGTTCGAAATCTAGATCCCTGTAAACCACTGCGAAGGGCATGGAGATGATTACTTCCTATCCTACGGCTTGATAGGACTTCTTCTTGTTTCATTCACGAACAAATCTCGGAAGAATGATTTTTAAATGCCTCTCTGTACGCTGATACAGTATCAGTCTTCGCTTTCACTACAGGACTGATATGTATGGAGCTGAAGTATACCCCTGGATTTGTTAATTTATTCTGGTCATAGCAACTTTGTAAACAGCAGTGGGATAGCGTCTTGAAGCATCTGCCAGTTCAGAATTTTCAGCATCTCAGAGGGACAAACAGACCTGTGGCCATTCGTGGTGACGTTTTTTTTATACACGACTAATATCACCCAGGTCTGGTTCGAACGCTGGTATTATCATTCTAGAGAGCGGTTTGTTTACCTCCCGTACTGAACATCACTTCATTGACATAGCAAGCCATAGAAGTATGTTGGTAGTGATGTAATCTGTTTCCATATTTTCTATGTGCTAGAAAAGGAACAGGGTGAAGAGGAGAGGGTGGCTGGTGGATATGACGAGGTACACTGGTGTGCAAAATTTCGCGAGGACGAAAGCAACTTTCACATGATGTTTCACTGCTAACTAACATAGCTCCATGAAACTTGCATCATATGTAGAAAGAACTGCTACACTTGAGTGCAGAAGGTAACTAAAAGAAATTCGTTCCCAATGACGCGAGCAGAGATGCCGCTTACACAACAATTAACGCTGGAGTCACTGAGATTTATGACGGTCAGTACAAAAGGCGGAACATAGGTCATAACAGGGTTTATGAATACCACGCACGGCAGTGTATGTACTGTGACGTACTCCCATGCTCCTCATACGGTTAATAGGGAGCCCTGGTGGTAAGGCGATCCATTCCGTCACTAGCGATTTTGAAAACCGCTGAAGAGTCGATGGTTCTTGTGCACGTGCTGCAATTTATCTCCCCAAAGCCTTCCACATGTGTTCGAATGGATTTAAATTGGTCGATCTACCAGCCCAATCCATTCGCCTAACGTCATTTCGCCCATGGACTATCTTCAGCTGCGCTGTTTAGTGTAGATATGCATAAAAAGGGATACAGTGCCTGAAGCACCCCTGAACGGACGCAAATGGGAAAGGACTACTCTGTCATTGTTTGACCGGGAGTGTTCATCTTCTGCTATTTGGAGGCCAGTGGGCGCAAGCAATATTCTGCCTCCTCACAGCATAGCACGAGGAATATCGAAACGATAATTTCAACCACACCCATGCAGTCGTCGCACCTCTGTGGAGTGCCGGACGGTGTGCCTTCCACTTCTGTTAAACATGGTTGCAATTGCACCTGCTGCTGGACATAGGTCGATCACTTGCCTGTTGGTGAATGTAGCTGTCATTTTCTGCTGTTGTTATCTGTGGTCGATTAGCTCTTCTCCTTCGCATATCCTCTCCTTCGGGTAGCAACGTTGATGGTTCGGAACGCTCCCGACTCAAGTGAAACAATGCCGTGAACAATGATAACCTCCTGGGCTCCACTCATCATACTTCTTCCTCATTCCGTAGTAGTAGAGTAGTAGAGGGTCTTTTTGGGCGCAAGACAGCAAGCTCTTCAGCGCCCGATCCTTCTTCCGGTTGCCTGATTATTCTTCTCTGTGTGAACTATCCAGATGTCTCTTGCAGGCCATATTATTATTGTAGAACACCAGCGCAGTGGATCATAAATGCTCGCTTGACATACGCTGTCTTTTTGCATTCCCTCAACTGCCCTCTGTTGCGGTGGCGTTATAGCCACGCTGAACTCAGACCATGTGACGTCCAGTTTTCTGTGCACGGCTGGAAGACCTCTGGCAAGACGTTCCCGCATTTTCATTCACTTCCACTAAGTTGTTAATACTATGTTACGTTAATTTATGTATCTTGTCGGTTTTGCGCACCAGTGTACTTCTAGGAAAACTAGCGGCACTGTGGGGAAAACAGATATCAACGACAGGTAAATGATTGTGCCAGATCACATACACTGGAAGTATTGTGAGTCCTGGGCCCCATCACGATGTATATACCTTCATTTTTCAACAGTGTATCAAATGACAAGTTCATACAGCAAAAACGGAAGATACAGTCTTCGTTTTTCGCAAACAACGAATATCAGACATCAGAAATAAAACCGCGGCAAAAAGTTTCCTAATGATTTTCATAGCCCGCCTTCGCCCCCCGTCCGCCCACCGGAATTCACACGCACATATACGAGTGCACACACTCCCGATCCATTTTCGAGAGATTCTCCTTTGTTACCAGCCGAGTGTCGGAACGGAAAATTTCTTCCCAAATATTCCCAACTGGAAATCCCTCTGCCCCATTTAAAGCCTACTGGGATAGTAACTTGTAAAGAACGAAGTTCTACAATAGCCCACCCACCTCTTACGCGCAGGGAATGAAAAAAAAACAATAACTAATGTCTACACCAGGAGTTTCGTAGCAGCAAATGGTTGAGTCGTACAGTTTCCTTGTTTCCTTGCACGACAGAAACTCTTTTGAGAATGTGGACCAGTGTTGGACATAAACGGAACGTTTGGTCTCGTCAACCAACTACGGTCCTATCAGTGGAAATTAGTTGCATTCTGATACGCGCAACATACAAGTCCAGAGATTCTGATGTTTACACCTGGTTACGGCTAATAGACTGCTTAGCGCATACTGCTGTGATCTCTCAACCTACTAGTATGATGATCATTACGACAGCAGCTCACGCCCTAAGGGATAAGTGCCTCAAGCACTCTATTCCATGGTAAGACTACTGCGAAATGAAAATCTCTGTCTGACCTTCGTTGGCACACCGTCCTCCAAATACTAGTACATGTAGTTACAGACTTTGAAATTTTTTGGTTAATAATGAAATGCTTTACATATTGCTTATAGTGTTCCTCCTTATATCCATTTCGCATGTTCTGATAACACCTGTGCGCAATTTTCAAACGTGTTGTATAGACGAAGTTGATAGAGCTTTTAGATAATTATATCAGTAGCCGTGAATGATAGCCACTCAGCAAGTGCATAATAACAACAAATGATGATCGTGTGAAATTGTGACAGGGCTCATGAGAAATAAAACAAGTTCTACGAATCTTTCACGTTTTAAATTATTTTTAGGTAGGTGTATGGCACACATATAGACAGTTTCGACTCTCAGTCATCCTTAATTGTATTTATTTCAGTTTGTAATCAGTTAATATTGACGACTTTTTAAATTTTTTATTTTACAATCGGTAATTGTTTACAGTGCACACAGTATCATCGGCTTTAAATTCGGTTGTAGAGTCTGAGAACTTATTCGAATCCGCGGCTCTACATCCACACTTCAGAAGGCGGATTATTGCTTTTGTGGTATTAAAGATCTTCATAGCATCGGCAAATGATCTGCGGCAGACATTCAAGTGTCATTAGATCGAATGTGAGTTCGATATACAGCACTGGTCAACAAGAACCAATTACTACTATTATATGTTATTTTTTACATGAAGACAATTCAACAGTTGCACAGTTCTGTTTCGAACAGCATCGTTATATGTGATGCTGAGTGAGCCACATCATGCAGAGACAAGGTAAAATTCTGCCAGAATTGCCGATCTATTTTATAACTATATTCAGACATCCTAAAATTGCTTTTTTATCTATTTATATAGCTGTATGTATGATTCATATAAGCACATCTTGCAATTTCTTAAAATTTCAAGCATCTGGAACGTGTGGATTGTGATTAATGTTAGTTCTGACTTCTCTTTATAATACAGGAAAATGTTTCAATTATTATCTTTTATTATGAGGTGTCTTCATTTTTTTGTCTTGGTCGAATTTACAACTGCCACTTCCGTTGAGCCTTTTTCTTTTACTTATTCTTCAGAACGGCTACATCATCGTATTCCTCAACAGACTGTTCAAAGCATAGTGAAGAACTAACACACTGAAATCACCTACTGAAAGTCCCATCCGTGTATGGAGCATTAACATAATTATGGATTACGTTCTTTTACAAGCAGTCTCCTCACCAAAGTTTCCTAGTTTTCGCACAGATAATCGTTAATTTTGTAAACGTAGACTCAATATATTCTATATCTTTCAGCCAGTCTCAGTTAATATATTTTCCAATATTTCACTTTAGTGCCTCCACGCTGCGTTTCCTTGGATACGGGCGATCCGACCTACAGATCCGAGAGGTGTTACTGTATATTTCATAGAAGCCACACGTAAATAATTCAAATGCCCAGCGTTCTGAAAGTTAAAAGAATGCTGTATTTCATATTACCTCTGTCTGAACCTATTCTATATGCGTACGCACCGTATCGCCAAAGAATTTATATGAAATGTTAGGCTACAGCTGTCAATCGTTTAGCCTGCAGCAAGACGCTACTACATTTATACGTGTGAAATATTTATTTATTATTTATTTTGAATGTACTACATATTTGATTCAGCTGACAATCTTCACACGAGACTAAAAACTTACTAAAATAGATTTCATAGGCCTTTGTTCATTATTTATCACATCTGTTGAGTTTCTTTCTGTGTTACCATATTCTAGATGTTGATCTACTTATATTTTATTTGATCAGAACGACTTCTGCATCAGCTGCGACATGTAAGAACTCCTAAGAGATGGCGTCTGATGGTTGTCCAGTTAAGTGGGTGGTTCCTCTGGGGCCAGTGCTGGAACCACTATTGTTTCTTGTATGTATGAATGATATGTCATGTGATTCTAAAATATTTATGTGTGGTGTTGGCACTAGCTTGGTAGTTAAGAATGCTGAATGCAAACCAGTTAATGTACAAAATAGCGCAATTCAGAACATAAGTTCATGGCTTGTAGAAAATAAACTGATGATAAATCGGAGAAAGACTAAGTTTTTACGGTTTCTAACACACAATTAATGTAAGACATAATTTAATTACGTAGAACAATTATTGAGACCGAACAATTCAAATTTCTAGTAGTTTAGATAGGTAGTAAGTCGTTTTGGAATGTCCATATTCAGGATTTTGTTCAAATCCGGAATGCTGTTATATTTACCATTAGAACAGTACCTGCCCCAAGTGACAGTCCAACAAGCAAATTAGTCTATTTTGCTAATTTTCATTCGCTTACGACTTGTGGCATTATGAAGTTCTCATTTCACTTAGAAACGGCTGTCCGAGAAATGTCTGGTGCAAGTTCTTCTTCAGGAGTCTGGGAGTTCTGACATTGGCCTCTCATGATATTTTTTATTTAATGTCGTTCGTTGTTAAAAATAAGAGATTTTTTCCCAAGGACTAGCAGCTTCCACTCGGTTAATACCAGCCAAAAATTCGGTATACATTAGGATTGCACCTCCATTTCTCTTGTGCAGAAAGGCGTGTACTATTCTGCTGATTCCATTTTCAACAAACTACCACAAGAATTAAAACACCTTAGCAGTAATATTTACACTTTCAGTCTACACTGAAGAATTTCCTCATGGCTCACTCCTACTCTGTCGGCGAATTCCTAGAAAAATTAAGCTAATCTCTGCGTTATATTGTTGATTATACTAATAAAACTCACAGAATGTCAGCATGTCGTCTGTACAGAATTCCTGTAGGTTTTATTTTCATTGATTATTACTTTTTTCACGTTAATTTCATGTGGTCTCTCGATCCATGGCCATGCAGATCTGTTCGTCAGTTTCGTCTTACGGAACAAGACGTGTAAAACAAAAACAAAATAAAAATAAACAATTAATGATCTTTGGTATGGGCAGACACATCTCATGAAGTTTAACTGTATGCACGACTTTTAATTTCTGAATATACTTTTAGTCAGTTAAAGAAGTTATCGAATGACAAACAGGGAAAGCGTCTCCAGCTTTCAGTTCACTTCATATTTATATTCGCACAACGTTTGTCCTCTTTTCTCAAATATTTCCTAGTCTCTCTCTTCCCAATCGTTTTGTGTGTAGAGGTCAGAGCATTAAATCGTGAAGCTCCTCGCGTTTCCTTTATTTAAACGCCATTTGTCGTGAGACAAATTATCTGCCAGTATTCAGTTACTTCTCTTAGACGTTTTTGTCATTACATTACAACAATAACAATAAATAATTCTAATCATACCATACATTTTTCTTTTTAATTTCTGTGTATTCACATATATTTCGATACTTCTTGTGCCTTAAAGTGGAGTTAAAATTTTTGCTTCGTACAATTTACAAGGGACGTCATGTATTCACAATGTTTTTCAGTAATTTATTCGAAGTGTCAAAGAAAAATTTCGATATTGTAACATAATGTTGTGTTCACCTGTATCTTCACTACCTTATCATCTTTCATTGGCAGTTGATTGTAACAAGGGTGGCCGCAGAAATTCATCGAAGGGAGAGGGGGGACAATGCTCTAAAATTGCCACTTTTGATGTAAATGAGTTGGTTTGTTCGGAGGCGTGTCATGCTACAAGAACTAAATGTTATTGTGTCACTAAGAACTTATTATATTTCATAGAATTTATGGTTATCCACTCAGGTCTCGAAGTGCGTCGGAATTCTTTAATGAATATAAGCTCTGTCCTCCATATTTCGGTATGAGTGGGGGGCAGGAAAGGGCGCAGTACCCCATGTTGCCCACACCCCTCCCGCACCGTTGCGGACGTCTGTGGATTTGAGCCACTGTAAGGAACCTTACCATGCAACCTTCCACGTTATGAATAGAGTTCCTTCAGAACTCATACGCTGCGACAACGTTCATTTACGATGGAGGTATGAATTAAAAAACGCCTTCAGTCACAAACTTTCGTATTTTATAAAGTACATCAGATGATGGACCACAGGGTCCGAAAAGCATCGTGTACTTAAATTAAGCACACGATGTATTTCGGATCCTGTGGGTCTATCATCTCATGTGCTTAATAAAACAGGAACAGTTGTGACTGAAAGTGTTTTTAGTTCATACCTCTAGTGTATAGAATACAGTCACGTTTGAAGCTGCGAAATATGGATAAAAGTTTTAAAAAATCCATTTACATTCACTACATTTGAGGTATTTTGTCCTCTTTGTAAGGCCTAGCTGGAAATTGTGTGTTACAACAAACACAGAAAAACCAAGTGTGTGGAACGTGGAACAATTCAACATTTATCTAAGAAACATCACATAACACCAGAATAATGCTGTGACCAAGAATCATTCACACAAAAATTATGGCGAAATATTCACATGACGTAATCCTACTGAACATATCTGGAATTCGCTTTATTCTTACTTAAATTCTTTTCCAGAGGGTGCCTGTTTCATTGACCACATTATAAAGTAGCCATAAATTTTTACAAGATGGAAAGTTTCTGAATAGAAAACGTGAACTGTTCAAATGGAGATTTTTGTGTCAAGTCATAGTTTAGAAAACCTGCGATGCTTTTTCTCTGTTTCATCGACCGCATATAAAACATGCCTATTACATATTACAGCTCACATCTGACTTCCTTCAAGTGATATGACAAGTTTTTAGAGAAACTGTTTTTGCTGTCGTAGTGGTGATGGAGATTGCCTGTTTTGCACCAAGAACAATGTAGTAAGATTTTTGTTCCCTTGTGTCATTCTCGAAAGGCTTATGACAGTTGGTATCTACATTAGGCCATACGCCATTCAATAACGGGTTAGAACACAGACGTAATCTACTTCTTTCTGGTGTCAACCCTCTCGTAATCGCCGAGGAAACTTTATTCTGAGCTGCCGTTAGTGAGAAGGAGTTCAAAATAATCATCCATTTCGTATCTTTTTGCTGGAACATTGCAGCACTGTTATTGTGATTTCTTAAGAATCCGTGACTGATCTTGTGCTGCATGTAACGCCTATGTTAAGATTACTGGTTGTTAATTTGCTCATTACAATCTAATACTATTTTTGCGATTCAGTTTGTATAGTTTTATAAAGTACCATGATGAAAAGGAGCTTTTACTTAATGGAAAAATTATCTTCTAGCGTGATATTATTTCGCCGAGTCCGTAAAATATCAACGATTACACTCATTTGTTTCTGGTGATATACTGCGTTCAGCATTTATTTATGCAAACGCAATATTAACAACAGAGAAGAATAGTCTTATACGCAGAAAGAAATTGCTAACGTAAATACTACTTCGACGCAAATCGACCCGACACAGATAACTGCTCTAAAGCTATTGATGACAGCTGGTTTTACGGGGCTTCGCTAAATTTCTTTACTTCGAATTAATAACGTAACTGCCCTAGTTACAGGAAGTAATCAATTTTAATTAATGCCGATTTTATTATAATTTTGTGGATTTACTTCTTTGCTGAACTGATTACTGTTCTATTCTTTGTTCTTGAAGTGTGCTAACGTAACTGAGATATTATTATCATGTACACATTACTTCAAGAGGTTTTCATTTGGATTTATATTTGTCACACTTGGACTCTTTTTTGTAATGTTAAGAAATGTAATGTATTTGGGATGTAAGAATTCAGATAAGACGAACTGATATTATAGGCCAATAAACGACCAGAGATAAACAAAGGCGACTGAATGTTGGATCACAGCTGCGAAGAACGTGAGGCAGTCCATATCTTTGTTATGCTGTCGATAAGGATTTATATTTCACTCACGCAGCCAAATAATTCATGATATCTTCTCATCGGGTCGCCTGACTGCATCCAAGGAGACCTATTTGAATCGAGGGATTTCTTGTTAGTAGTATCAGATCTGTCATTAGAATTCAGGAAAATGGATGATTAGAGCATATATTCATTTCAGCAGACTTCTCCTAGCCGTATTCATCTCTTTTGTGGTAAACTGACAGGTAATTTCGTTAGTCCCGTGTTGTGAAAGGTTCACAAATGTTATTTGGCCTGTGTGCTTCTTATTCAATAATTTTATTTTTGTGAGGGTTCACAGCCTTAGCGTGTTTTGAGACTGAAAATGTGGTCCAAGTAAGCTATAATGTTTATTATTTTTTATTAGTAATGATCCACGCGTCTGATTTCTTTTAACGATATACATAACGAATTCATCCGAGAGACTTTTGGTCATACTCAATTTTTATATAAATTTCAAAACAAAAAACCGTTTGTCGTTGAGTAAGACGAATCAGGGTGTTTCCAACAACTTATAAAATGAGAGTACTGCAATGTGCTTCTGACAGGGTCGAGCCCAGGCTAACAAGGCCATTCGTGTCGGCCAAGAAGAAAGTGAGTGACCAGGTCCCCAGGTCGGGCACGTGGAAACCTGTTCCTCATTCACTCGACCCCTAATATATGGTAAGGTGCTGACCTCGCGCTTAGGGGCGCCAGAAGTACCGCAGTAGCCACCAGAGGTCACCACCAGTCAGTCCATATCACGATACGACGTCCTCTTTTCTCTGGCTCGTCGTTGAAGACGTAGCAGACAGGGAAGCCAACAACAACGGACAGAGCGAAGTTAACGTAATAGGGTCAAGAGGATAAACTGTATTCTACGCTCCTGGAACAAGTGCCATTTCATGAATAACACTTGTCTGAGCTTTGTGGCCGAGAGTGAATTTAGGGTTCATAATCAAGTATTTTAGAGTGCTAAAGATCCTCTTGGTTATTCTTATTCACGACGTCGTCAAATTCATTCACTCATTCACTCCATATATCTCTTCAGGTCCATATTTGTACGACTATCAAGCACTGTTTACAACGTTTCCATAGCGTCCGTGTTACAATACGACGGTCATTCCCGTTGGAGCTTTTATGTGCCAGATTATTTTATAGATATTTATTGTTTTCTCTCGTGCTCTTTCTCTACCGCCGCTAGTTTCTCTTCGCTCATTCTTCGTACCACACATAACTTCACTGTCTGCCTCTCAAATGTTGTATTCAAAATTACAATTTTTCCAAATTATCATATTAATCTTATTATTTTTCGTGTATTGCTACTATTGCTTATTTATTTCAAACATTTATCTTCATAGCATTTTGTGCAGAGCCTTAATTCCGCGCCATAAGCAAATCTTTATATCTTTGCCCCTTTGTATCTCCTCCTTTCTACTATTGAGTGTTCTTTTCGAAACCAATATTCAACATCATTAATATCTCATATCTTTGCCGATTTTAATATCCTGTCTTCCTTCTCCATAAACTTAGTTCATTTCAAAGTGATAACTGTAATTTTTTAATCTATAAGTTCAACGTAGACGCCTCTTGTTTTACATATAAGTTTCACTAATTGTTATTAACAGTATACATGCATCCCTCAAGTATTTTTTCTTCTTGTATGTGGCTACCTTAACCTTTTGACCATGTGTAAGTATATTTGTGCGTAGTACCAAGCACGTTTATTTATTCCTAAGGCAAGAGACACACAATGAAATTCCTACAAGTAAAATATGCTGCCACGTAGAGATGAACTAAGATCCTGTATTAGTTACTGTTAACGAACTAATTATTTCCCACATGCTATGTTTCTTTATATGTGTTACTTCTGTTTTGCACTTAGGTTTTGGGTTAATCTCTGTCTGTCTGCTCGTAGATGGTAAACAAGTCTTGGTGCTCGGACTAGTGTTTTTTAAACGTGTTTGCAACCTAAAATCTGTTATAAATTATGTGTCCACTTCTGCAGTGTATATATAACATTCCAGCAATGCATTTCGTTACAAAGGAACGGAAAGAAGCACAAAATTATGGTATTTCTACTGGTGGAATTTTTTACAATGTTATAATTCTAAATAGTTGCATGCTCGCAATCCATCCAAAATATGACAACGTTTCCATGGTTTTTAAAATGAGCTCCGAGGCACGGCCATGTTCTCAAAAAATTTTCTATGCCTTTAACTGACATTTAATCGACCAGGTCCATAGTTTCAAAGAAACTGCACCACATTCTAGCTAGTGAAGAAAAATATCAACGAAAATAATAGTCTCTTCTTAAGCCGATCTCCATGACGCACCACACTGACAATGGGTGCTCAATCTCACTTCCTCTTTATACTTTGTTTACTGTTCTCTTTCTTGATAATCTCGTCATTTCCCTCACATCTCTTCTGCATTATTGCTTGCGGTCACATGATATCAGCTTTCCAAAGCACTGAAGCTATTAATATTGTGTTTATTTTGAATGTTTTCTGGTAACATGTTGTGTATTATCATTATTATCCACATTTGTGAATTTTATAGTAAATGATTCTCAAATTTAGACGTGCTTTAAGTTTATTTTTTCCTGTAGGTCACACGGCCTTTTCTCAGTGTTTTAAGATCTTTCTAATATTTTACAGGGTAAGATTAACATGTCACAACTATTTTTTTAAAATTATTATATTATTTTGATAAAGAAATGCTGCTATTTTAATTGGTGATGATTGATAACATCTGATTAACTGTTGTGTGAATTCAGTTCCCTGGTTTTCATACAGTTTATGTACGAAGAACTGTAACTGATGTGTCCTACTGTTACTCCTCCACATTGTCAGTGAGTATTACCTCGAACTTGTCTTATACTGGAAGGCTGTCAAGAAATTAAGAAACTTGAGAAAATATTGTGAAAATTCTATACCTCATCAGTCTAAAAATGTTCGAGATTCGATTAATAATAAGTACAGAAAACTTAAGATGGTGGATTTGATTCTTCAAATGTTCTTCATAGTCTCTTCCCACTTGAGTACGACACATAGAACTTTCATAAATCGATGTCGAACTGTCATAAAAGTCCTTCTTTGGGATACTGTTCTACTCGAGCAACACAATGGATCTGTTACGTCGTCAAAGTGAGAACGATTAATGTGAATTTCTGTACATTCTTATTTTGTGGTAGAATCGTACTGATAACATCAAGTGCCGTTGCTAGTTATCTCTTTTTTTCCAGAAAAGGAATCTTATACATTTTTTTTTCATCTCAAGAAGTCGAGGCAGACGTCCACGAATCATTTTTTTTAATTTTTTTTTTATTCAAGGTGTGTGAGAGAAATTTTGCCCTTGCTTTTCTCTTCTCCAAATATTCTGCCCAGACTCAAATAAAGAAAAAGTGCATAGTTGGCGTTAGACAGGGCCGGCTGACCCTAATCTGAACTCGCTAAATAAGTAAAAGAGTATATAAATAGATTAAATATTTTTTCAGACTAATATTAAGGCATAATTGCTAACAGAATAGAAACGTGAGGGAGTACGTCACAAAATCATTAAGCCTCAAGTTGCAATTTTTAAAACAATGTATTTCAACTGTAAAGGTCTTAGGAACCTTTATAGACAAGATTTCTTGTGACTGATGATATTAACGGTTATCTGCCGACTAGTATCCTCGTAGTTCTCTCAGAACATGTTTAAAACATTATTAATCGTTTTTTCTGCTGTTTCTTCTACTCCTTAAATTAAAAGAGACTCTGTTGCCTACTGCATCTTAGGTGAAATAACTAATACCTGTAAATCCTTTTGTCTCTTGATTTATTTAATTACCAGTACTCAGAAAGGAAATAGTTTCCATACTTTTAGGAATCCCCGTGTTTTTGTGCAGTAACAGGACAATGTTCCTTCATTTCTTGCTACAGTCTAAGTATTGCTAATGATTAATTTTCTTCAATTGCTGGCTTAGTCGCTATAACTTAAGAAAGATTCACTAACTCCAGAATTAGTTTACTGCCAATACAAAATTCTTCTCCGTGTGGGCAGATATTTTAAGCAACGTGCGTACGTTAGCTACATGTAAGAAACCATTCTTATTGGCTTCTTAAAGGATATTTTCTTACAGAGTCGCGACGACATGCCTTTCTGGTGGTCTCTTTATCGGCTATGACAAGCGTAATCCTGTGGAGGCAGTTAGAAATCAGTTCAGCATTACATAATGAAGTAATGTGTCGATAGCGAGTACTGTCGATAACGCATTGAAGAAAGACATTTTATCATTGCCTTAGTTTGTCAGGTGGCAATACTGTATGCACGCAAAGTTTTTCGAATCACAAGGTGTTCGAAATGTAGATGCCTTGACAGTATTTTAGGTTGAGACATTTGCTATTTAGTACCTTTAGGGAAATGAAGTGGAACATTCTAGTGAAATTACAGTTCCTTTCAAAAATGTACCGTTGTAAGAATCCGCTATTTGTATGTCACAAAGCAATGTATCTCACATCTGTTATCTGCCAAGCCGTCAACTAGTTTCTGCCCATGTAGAATACATTTTGCGGCTTAATTATCACTCATTTTTCAAATTAAGTTAGGTTCTGTTGTAGCAACCTCTCTTATGTGAAAAGCTGCATGTGAAATTCTCTCCTTGAACCTCTGTAAAAGACTATAATCGATGCATAAACAAAAGAAATAAGGAGCAGTCAAACAGCATGAGACGTCATGAAGAATAGTTCGCATGTATGATGATAACAGACTTAAAAATAGTATGCAAATGAGGAGTATCTTCTTTATGCGTTCAGCTGATTACAGTTTCAGCAGTACAAAATATTTTCTGCATTTGTAGTCTTCAGATTTTATGTCTGTACGCTAAAAGAAAGTTATAGAGAATAATTATGCTCGAAGTCGAAAGAGGTGTCTATAGCACGCTGCTTTAGTTAAACACAGTGATATTGCCACTGTGAACTATTTTGTTATTTTTACGGGACTGTGCCTCAGTGAAAAAAACGGAATCGTTCTTGGCGGTTGAAACACTCTGCGGCAATGCAGTCAAAAGATAGGGCCATTTATGTCACATATTTTGATACTCGCAAACTCACTCATCAAAAAGCATAATGTACTTCTCTTTGACCTAGAATTATGAAATTTGGAAAAAAGACAAGGTTTCACAGCACAAGTAGAGGAAAAAGTCCGAAAATTGTTAATCACATGAAAAAAAGTTTGTTTTTGTTTTTGTTATGTCTATATTTGTGCCTGTCTCTCTGTATATCTGTTGAGATCCCTTTTTCTTTGGGGGGGGGGGGTTAACGTATCGAATATAAATTCATATCCCACAGTAAGGAATGTGATCTCTTTGCGGTGTAAAACATTTTAGGTTCTATATTACTGCAGTCAAAAGATTAGGCCATTTATGTCACATATTTAGACACTCGAAAACACACTCACCAAATTCCTTATGACCTAAATCCATGAAATTTGGCAAGAAGCATGGTTTCACAATATAAGTGAAGAGGAAAACCTGAAAGTTCTGAATTGTAATTATATCACATAAAAATATTTTTGTGCCATTACAAAGTCACATTACATTTGCACTTTGGCAAAACTAACAGGAACTACAGTAAGAATTTTACTCTGGTTTTCACTAGCAGATAGAGTGATTCATGAGGAAGATTTGTCTTCATAGGCTATAAGTATTTCGTGCTAACTGGCTGAGCAACGATGAAATGAAGTCCCCATGCCACTGTCAAAACAATGCCTTTGCCATCTAGTTGAGAGAGGCATAATGCCCACCAATTGCCAACGTGACAATCTGCCTACGATGTATACAGCATCTGCAGTGTTTCAAGGGAATGTTTAGGATGAACATAAAATAAAATGTTGTGTAAAATATCAATTGAAGTATCTCATACAACAAATTGTCATTTGCGTAACAATTGTAGTCCTATGGCTACCTGTACCGCTTTCTTCGCTCTGGGGACGTCCGTCATATCTTAACAGTAAGGGACGAAAGTATACGAAGCCAACGCATCCGCAGTTGATTGATAGGTAGCACAGAGTATTAACCCAGTGTTTTTTTTTTACAGGACTGGAGTCTAACTAATGAATTCACGCAGACCTTTGAGACGAATCATTCAAAAGGCTGGACCGCCAGCAGAAGGAAGCTCATCTACATGTCCGTGGCGTGCTTCGTAAACTGACTCAGCAACAAGAACTTAAAGGAACGGGATTGAAAAGGTATTTGCAAGAAATCAAACTATGAGTTACAATGTAGCTTGCATAATTTCTACAGACGTTTCCCTCTATTTCTTAACATCCATACGACGTTCATTGTTACAAGCTGTTTGGTGAATACAATTCAACTGGCTTTATAGCTATAATGTTCAATAACGTGTATCCCGAAAAAGAACTTGCTTTTGTTTTTGTGTTAGTCGTCATTTAATGTGTCCCGTTGAGAAGTTGTCATCCGTTAGACCATCAGAAGAGCAACAGTTTCACTGAAGGTAGGTTGGGCACGGCTTCTTTATATTCTTGAAACTGTTTATTGTAGGTGACTTTGTGCATTTCCCTTAGAACACAATTGTATATGCAAGTTGTACCACAATAATTTTTATAGGCTTTGAGAGTGGGTTTCTCACACCATAATTTTTTTCGTGTTGCAGTTGTTAAAAAAAGAACATAGTGAAGTTACTAGTCCAATTCGACCGGCAGATGACACTACCAGAAATTTTGGAGACCGTGCGTCGAGACATAAATGCATCATACATTGGTATATGATACAATAATACGTTCGTAATGCGAGAAGTGCAATGGCCGATATCTACCAAGGCAGCTGCTTAGCTGTGTGTGGTTCATTGCTTTTACTTTTGAGGAAACTTAAAATAACTAATGAGTGAAATGAAATTTCAAAAGAAGAGTCGCCTTAGTAGCGTGTGATGGGTACTCGTGAAAGTCTGCGAAGCCGTTAGGAGTCTTAGGAAAGAGTATGAAAATTGATAGTAGACGAATTCGGGATGGCTGAGGTAAGAAAAGGGGAATTTTATACAATTTATTTTGGGTTCTATGCAGCCATTCACTGTTTAGCCACATAAACATAGCGACCAAGTCTTGCACTGGAACTAAGCTGAAAAAGTGTGCAAACTCCTGATAACGGCTGAAACAGGCAACGAGTTGGATTACATCGTAGCTGAAAATTTACAGGGATAATTAACTATGAGAATCTGTTGTGCAAGATAGGTGCCGTATTCGTTGAATGCCGGCCCAAAAACAAACGCGTAAAAGAATTTCTAATGTCTCGCCACTTTAAGAAAAGTTCGGATGACTGTGTATTGAAATAGCAGTCAAAGTGACTGGAAGTTGGAAATCCTGCACCAACGAAGGCGAAGTCATCTCATCATGGGTGCAAGTTGCCATCTCCCTGGCAAGAAATGTTCAGTTGAGTCATAAATTTTTTCGACAGCGCATACGATCACCTTTCTCTCATTTCCTTAGGTTTGTACCATCTAGTACGTGGCCCTCTTTTCATAATTCGGAAAAAATTATTTTTGTTTGACTCTGTTACCGGATGCAGTTCTCCACGTCACAGTCGTAAAGGTAACCTAAGTGAGGGAGTCAGTTGTGTTGTGTAAACTTTGTTGTGTACGTTTTTGTATTTTCAATGTTTGTGTACCGTATTGTCCGAGACGGAATTTGAGGACCAGCCCAGCATTTGCCTAAACGAGCTTGGGAAACTTACCTTACGACCGTACTTTCGATAGTGAACATTGATATGACACCGATCCGAATTCTTGTCCATAGTAATGGATAATTCGTTAACACTAAGTTAACGATTTGGACTACACAATTGAAACTAAAAATGAGAAGACATCTGGAGTGCAAAATGAAGGAAGATTAACGTTTAACCCCCCCATAGATTACGTGGTGCACGACAACATCTACAGCCATAGATTGAAAACCTTGGTGAAGTGCATGGCATGGGGGTAGCTGTAACAAATAGTATGATTTATTCCCTTCTCATTCCGCTATGGAGTGCGGGACGAATGACAGCTTAAATACCTCTGTGGGTGTTGCAATTAGCCTAATCTTTGTTATGCATGAGAGAATTTCTTTTTTATTCTCCCAATCGGTACCAAAATTAAAAGCACATTGAAAATCTGGTATTACGTTGCAGAGATGTGTCGCGCAGCATCTTTAGTGTGCTCGTCTGTCGCGTCACACAGCACTCAACGCTCAGTGAACACGCAAAGAAACCTAGAAAATAGTATCTCCTGGAAAATGTGAAGCACCTATTGAGGAGTTTCACCTGATTCCAGTACCCACAATTCCTTAACTGTCACGCTTTCCCTCCTTCATGAGAATTCTCGGCCGCACACTGCAAGTGCAACGAGGACGCTCCTGCCAGGTTTTCCACAGGAAGTGTTTGTCGACTTCTGATTTCCATCTTTTCGCTCACGTGAACCACTGGCTACCAGGATAGTATTTTGGCACAGACAACAATCAGTAAGCAAGTGGCTGCCTTCTTTGACAAGGTTACTGGAAAGTTAGTAACGCATACCACAAACGAAAAACACACGGAAAACGGGGAAAATCACATTTTTCACATTTATCAGGATTGGAGATCTAAACTTTCAGAAGCACAAAAAATACGTAAAACACTGCAATCGAGTGTACCTAATGTAATTATGATGCCTAATTTAATGACTGTAGAGGATGTACATTAGAAAAATGGCAGTTGAAATTAAATGATAAAAAATGAGAATAAATGCAAAGGAAGTATATCTTTTCCCCGAAAAGAACGTGGTAAATCCATTACCTTTTGGTAAGCTTTCGTCCGTTCTTTGTGTTGTTTAGCATTGTAAGCTGGATTTTAGTTTGTCACGTGATGGGCTGGAATCGAAATTTCTTACGCCTAGCTCGAAGGTACAGCTGAATGTTCCAAACAATACGTTTCTGATTGTCGCTGTGGTTTTCGTTTCGCAATCGACCGGATGTTGAGAGAAAAAAAAAAGAAAAATTAGAAAGAATCCTTCGTAGTCCGAATGGGAGCTATGCTTAGCGGGCCTCATATAGGTTGTTGAAACTTTGCCTGTCGTGGAATAGCCGTCTCTATCTTCAAGTGCCTGCCATCTCAAGTTTTCCAGTATTTCAGTGTGTTGCCATTTGTGATCATTCGTACTGCGTGCTCAGTCCTGATCTATTGTTATAAGAACCAGATACTTGATAAATATTCTAAATGGCCTCTGAAAACAGAGCATGGATACACCGTTTTGAAAAAGAAGCAAATCGACAAAGTCTTTTTCAAAGGAACAGTCATGTCTATTCTCTATATTAGATGTAAGGAAAACACGGTAAATGTGTATATCGCGTAGAATTCAAATGCTGCTTTTTCCCCACTGAAAGCCCACAGCCTTAGCAACTGCAAGAATGACTGTAAAAACGGATTTGTACGGGTTGTAATTAATCTTGACTTCACGATCCATACTTTGCGTCTATCTTCAAGGTCTCTGTCGCGCTCTCCCATTGGATAAGGAAAACTGTTGCAATTTGTGCTGCCTTTGTGTTTGTGATGGGCCCCACAAACTTGAGAAACATTCTAGAATGGGTCTGACGAGTCCTTTGTAAGTCCTTGTATCCTACCGATGAACCGAAGCCTGCCACTTGCTTTACCAGCGTGTTAGCCTATGTGGCCGTTCCATTTCATATGCCTGAAAGTTGTTGCACCCATTTATTTGTATGAGCTGACTACGATTCTGATTCATTGACATTGTACTCTTAGTGTATCAATTTCTTGTTTTGAACATTTAAAACAAGATGCCAGGCTTTGTAGCACTAAGAAGTATTGTCAAAATGTGACTGAATATTTGTGCACCTTTTTTCAAGTAGTACTTCGTTGCAGACAGCAATAGCATTTGCGGATAGTCTGAGGTTCTTATTAATATTATCTGCAAGACCATTAATAAACAAAATAAACAGCGACAGTCGCAATACACTGCCCTGGGATTCAACTCAAGTAACTTCTACTCTCCATCCCAGATAATATGCTGCTTTCTCGTAGCAAGAAAAGCTAAATTCAATCACAAATATCCCTAGTTTCCCCATAAAATCGTACCTTCGATAGTAAGCGTAGGTGGCATACTAAGTCAAATGAGTTTCGGAAACCAAGAAACGGAGAATCTATTTGACTGTTTTGATCCATGGCTTCCTGGGTTCCACTGGAGGAAATCGGAAGTTCTCTTTCACTTAATCAAGTTTTCGAATCCATAACAGACGGCGGAAAAAAGCGACACGACAATGTACCAGTCCACAGATATTCTATGCTAGCCGGAAAACTACAGGATGCTGAAACACGTGTTGGAAAATACACACAAATTATAGGATACGGTATTTGTGCTTTCCACTTGTTCCGAAATATAAAGACACCGGAAAAGTGTAGAAAATTATGTGTGTTTGGGTGGTTGGGCGGTCTTCGATATTGCCGTTACTTGGGCAACGTGAACGAGACATAAATGCGTGTAAGCAGAGTGAAGCGATGAATGGATATTTCTGCTAAGGCTGGGATTCGGACCCTGGTCTTCTAATCACTAGGCAGAAGGGCAAGCCACTACGCCACTGTTGACACACTGACTTTTCGCAACTGCACGGACTATACTAACATACCTCCCTATTCGATCCAAATTCCATTTCACGCTTCAGCCCACTTGTTATTCCCAGGAATCTCGAACAGCATTTCGCAGGCTCCCCAACTGTATTGGAATAGCACCTTAGCACCGAATGAAACGGAGAAACCTGCCTGATACCCACGCATAGACTCTTAAATGTAACTGGATCCAGAGGTCTTTCCACATCTCAATCATGTGTGATATATATCCTTACTGATGCGACGAGTGAAAATTTTTACTGAAGTCTTGCAGTTGTGCAAAGCCACTAAGCCAGAGTGGCGTAGTGCCCAGTGCATCTTCCTAGTGATTAGGAGACCCGGGTTCGAATCCCGGCATTGGTGCAAATCTTCATTCGCCACTTGAGTCTGCACATATACATCACAGATGTTTGAGACTTGGAAAGGTCTCTGGAACCATAGTGTTCAATCGAAAGGTAATGCTTTAAATAGATGATTACTCTCTTAATATGTGGATACCAGTTGTTCACCTTACACTCGATATTTCATAGACGTCGTGTTTTCATTTGTGCGGCGCTTCGTACTTTCAGGATAAGCCACGCAAATGAAATGCTACTTCGGGCGGCAATAGCAGTGGTCCGGGTGATCCGTCGGGACGCTGCCACGTTGCGCGATGCACATTGACGTGCAAGTTGGCCGGGCGCGGTGAGCGGGCTTTTCCGATACGCGACAAATAGCACGTATCGTGTTTCCGGTGTGATGCGAAGGAGGGCGGCCCGCGGCCCGTGATGGCGGTGGGCTCCGGCGGGCAGCTGTCAGCGCGACAGCCGCTGTCCCCTGAATGATCCACGCCGCGCGCCGTGTCTGCGCCGACAGGGCCATGTATGGCCAGACCGCCTCGTTTGTCCGCCGCTCCTTCCTGCTAAACAGCTGCCACTCAGCCGCACGGGCCGGTCGTGTGCCGAGCTCGACCCAAGGACCTGGCCGCACGGCGGACACACCGACCCAGCCAATAACAAGGAAGCCAGCTTCCACTGTGTAGGATGCAGTTGTCACGGCATGCGAATGGATGTCTGTTTTATATATATTAGGAGTATTAGGAGGTATTATGGGAAAGGCAGTGATCAGTGTCTTACAAATATTTCTTCAAAAGAAAGAGATTCCTACTCAATGGTCTGAAGATCACCACAGTAGTGGTCGAAACCGGTCACCTTGATAAATAAATCGTGATCAAGACTGTTTTTATATATATATATATATATATATATATATATATATATATATATATTGGGTGATCAAAAAATCTGTATAAATTTGAAAACTAAATAAATCACGGAATAATGTAGATAGAGAGGTACAAATTGACACACACGCTTGGAATGACATGGGGTTTTATTAGAACCAAAAAGATACAAAAGTTCAAAAACGTCCGACAGATGGCGCTTCATCTGATCAGAATAGCAGTAATTAGCATAACAAAGTAAGACAAAGCAAAGATGATGTTCTTTACAGGAAATGCTCTCGGTATGCCCACCATCATCCCTCAACAAAAGATGTAGTCGAGGAATAATGTTGTGAACAGCGCTATAAAGCATGTCCGGATTTATGGTGAGGCATTGACGTCGGATGTTGTCTTTCAGCATCGCTAGAGATGTCGGTCGATCACGATACACTTGCGACTTCAGGTAACCCCAAAGCCAATAATCGCACGGACTGAGGTATGGGGACCTTCGAGGCCAAGCATGACGAAAGTGGCGGCTGAGCACACGATCATCACCAAACGACGAGCGCAAGAGATCTTTCACGCGTCTAGCAATATGGGGTGGAGTGCCATCCTGCATAAACATCGTATGTTCCGGCAGGTGTTTATCAGCCAGGCTGGGGATAATGCGATTCTGTAACATATCGGCGTACCTCTCACCCGTCACGGTAGCAGTTACTGACGTCTTGCTATCCAGCGCCATCTGTCGGACATTTTGTGAACTTTGTTTTTTTTCTGTGCTAATAAAACCCCTCTTCATTCCAAGCATGTGTGTCAATTTATACCTCTCTATCTACATTATTCCGTGGTTTATTAAGTTTTCAAATTTATACTGACTTATTGATCACTATATATATATATATATATATATATATATATATATATATATATATATATATATATGTGACAAGCCATGCAATACCTCCTAATATCGTGTCGGAGTTCTTTTGCCCGGCTTAACGCAGTGACTCGACCACGAACTGACCTCTCAATTATGTCCCATAAATTATAGGTGGGTTTCATGCGGAGCGATTAGGGTGATCAAAGCAGTCGCTCGAATTGTCCAGAATGTTCTTCGAGCCAATGACAAACAGCTGTGTCCCGGTGACAGGGTGCACTGTCACCCATAAAAATTCCAGCGTTGTTTGGGAACATGAAGTCCGTGAATGGATGCAAGTGGTGTCCAGGTAGCCGAACATAATCATTTATATTCATTTCTTCATATAGACAAGCCTATACCGTTGTGAAGCTGCCACCAGCTTGCAAAGTGGCTTGCTGACCATTTATGTCCATGGCTTCGTGTTGTCTGTGCCACACTCGAAGCCTGCCATCAGCTCTTACCAATGAATTCGGGGCTCATCTGACCAGGTCACTGTTTTGCACTAGTCTAGCTTATAGCCGATACGGTCAGGAGCCCAAGAGAGGCGCTGCAGGCGATGCCGTGCTGTCACCGGCGCAGGCACTAGCATTGGTCGTCTGCTCTCATAGGCCATTAACGCAAAAGTTTACCGCACTGGTCTAACGTATACTTTCGTCGCACGTTCCACGTTGATTCCCGCGGTTATTACCGAGCAAGGTGGCGCAGTGGTTAGACACTGGACTTGCATTCGGAAGGACGACGGTTCAATCCCGGGTCCGGCCATCCTGATTTAGGTTTTCCGTGATTTCCCTAAATCACTCCAGGCAAATACCGGGATGGTTTCTCTGAAAGGGCACGGCCGACTTCCTTCCCAATCCTTCCCTAATCCGATGAGACCGATGACCACGCTGTCTGGTCTCCTTCCCCAAACCAACCAACCAACCAACCGCGGTTATTTCAAGCAGCGTTGCTTGTCTGTTAACACTGGCGATTGTACGCAAATGCTACTGCTGTCAGTTGCTAAGTGAAGGCCGGCGGGCACTGCGTTGTCCGTGGTGACACATAATTCCTGAAACTTGGTGCCATCGGCACACTCTTGACACTGTGAATCTCGGGTTATTGAACTCATTAACGATTTCCGAAACTGAATATCCCATGCTTCTAGCTCCAGCTACAGTTCTGCGTTCAGAGTATGTTACTTACCGTCGGGCGGCCTTAATAGCACCGGAACAAATGACAGATCTACCAATGTATTGTAATTTTATACCTTCTGCACGATATACTGCTGCCATCTGTATGTGCACGTCACTGTGTATGCCCATCTCAGTGCACAAGCAGTTCGTGGAAGTTCGTGGTTGGAGTGTAAGTAAATCTACGACGATAAGCATTAGAGGCAAAAAGTGAACAGAACCTTTTTAAGAGCAGTGGTAGAGAAGAATTTTAAGAAAACACATTTTCATTCTTGATACGCTATAGTAAAACCGTTGGCATTCAAAACAACTTCCAGTCGTCCTGTATGGTCATCAAGCGAAGTTTATAACATTGCAAAACAGTGAAATGTTCATGTGACGTTGTCGGTAGTCAATAGCGATCACGCACCCTTCTCTCCAAAGTAGGACACCAGGACTCAGTAACATTGAGAGCTGGTAGCTGCGGAGGAAGTTGTGGACGATGCAAGCTGCGTGAACAACTGCCTGTCCTCCTGGAGAACAGCTTCACCGTTGGAGAACACGTATTGTTCTGTACGATGGACCAGATGAGCCAGAATGGTCACACAATTCTTGGCAGCAACGCCACCTTGTAGGGTGATCCTTGGGTCCATGGAATACCACAAAATGGCTGCCCAAATCATCACCGAACTTTCGCCATGTTTTATTCTTGGGAGGTAAACTCGGCCAGAATTTGTGCACACTGTGAAAGAGACATACGACCAAATCAAATTCTTCCCCCGAGCATTTTCATCACTGATGAATTGTTTGGAATTCCAGCTCTTTTTTGTGCTGACAGGGTTCGCGAGTGCGGGATTCCGCTCTGCAGTGACTGTTGAAGATGTCGGCTTATTATTTTCGTCACAACCTTCTTCAACGACCGTCTATCACGACCTATCAATCCATACTTTCGTCCGCGTTGTGATTTACCCGGTGCCTGTTGAAATACCAAGCACTTCGGTTCCTTTGGTTACGGATGGGCCCAGCATACAAGCACCAGCAGTTTCCCAACATTCTAAAGCAGTGAAATCCGACCTTTGCACTCATTGTTACGACCACGACTGACACTTGGAATGTAGTGAGGATGATGGACCGGTGCCGTTCGTGGTCAAATATAACAGCGCAACCCTCAGACTTGGATAACATCTGCATTTAAGTTCAGGCGTGCATTTCTTATAGTGTTTACGTACTTTTGTGCACTTCGCAGGACGAATAACTAGTACAGTACTGCACATAATTGGGAAAAGAGATAACATATGGCACGACAAAATGAAGGGATCGGTTGATAGGACACGTCCTAAGGCATCAAGAAATCACCAGTTTCGTAATGGAAGTAAACGAATGCGTGAATGCAGTAAACAGGTTCAAATGAATTTGGGTTGCAGTACATATTCAGAGATGAAGAGGCTTGTACAGGATAGAATAGCGCGGAGAACTGAATCTATCGAGTGTAACGTCTGAAAACCATAAGAACATCTTTGAGGCAACACTCCAGCTAGCAAGCATTCAAAATTTTTTGCTCAACGACTATTTGTGATCTTCCCATTAAAAAAAAGTCAAAGTACATCCTGGTTGATGCGGATGCTAATTCGGCACTTACGATTCGTTGCAGCTCTACCTTATTCTTCAAAATAATCGATTCGTATGTTTCCCACTCCTCCTTCATTGTTTTAAATGGAGCTTGTCTTTTTAAAGTGCCTATGCAATGGTCTACTTTGCGTACAGAGATTACTATAAAACAATTTACATTCTTCTGCTGCAATATTTTCATTCGATAACAAAGATATGACAGACCAAGTAACAGTAACTACCATGCATGATACTATGTGATTTACAATCGTGATCTGTAATTTCCCGAGGATGACTTAGGAGGGAGGTCTGCATTCTGACATGCTCAAAAGGCTGTGTAAGATACTGAACGCACATACATTGCTGACTTTTCTCTTTTTTACACTACTCCCCCGAGTGTGAAACGACGGTCTTTGAACACAAGGCACCACACCTTTTGCGAGTATCGCCTCTTCAGAAAGAGATGTTCTACTACTCCCTTCTTCGTAATTATGACTAATTTTAACACGGTAGAGACATGGGCACCATCTAACAACTGTGTCATATAACAGTGCGTTGTTGCGCTACTTTTCTTCCAACTCAACACGCATTACTACAGCGTCGATCCTCTTCAAATTCAGAAAACGAAATGCCGCACGATACTCCACACTGTCAGTGGACTGGTAGTATTTTTGTGGGTCCTCCAGGGGCGTTATGCAGTACTGGGGCACTGAATTTCATTATGTACCGGGACTACAGATTTGTACACGCAAACAAACAAAAATTTCATTGCGTAACTTTACTTTTTTACAGGTGATAGGTAAGACTTTATGATAACCCCTCGTGTTTATGAGTGGTTTATGGTATTAGTGATCCAGGAGAATTAGGCATCATCGTGTGTCTCGAAAGCGTATTTTGGACTTCAGTCCAAGGTGAAAAACATGGTACTCACATAGTTTCGTCGTGGACATCACCGCTGCTTAAGGTGCTCTATTCCTACATTCCGTCCCTCTGTTTCATCCAGCAGAATCCACAGTAGCTCTACTGCTAACTATCCAATGACATCACCTTACAAGTATAGAATGTGACGAATAGGCAGCTCTTGGCAGTTTGCTAAGAAATACGCATGGAAATTTTATTGAATACGATTTAGATAGTTTTTCCCCCACTCAAATTTACCAGTTAGTAATCTTCAGATGTTAAAGAGTCTTCTGTGACACATTAAATACATTTTAAACCTAACGGATTTCCAAAAGGGAGAAAGAACCTCACCCAGAAAAGCCTTATTCATTTGTTAAATTATGCTGCAAGCATGAAATATCGTAGACGGTAACATATCACAACACGACTAACATTAAAAGAATACAGAATGTGAACACAAAATTTAAAAAGAACTATTTGGATGCTAAGCTCGAAGAAAATGTATCGCTGATCATTTCATCAGATATTATCACTAAAATTTATGAGTTACCACATACCTACAAATTACTTCGAATCTTTTGTTTATTTCGTCCGTCATTTCAAACTCTCTGTTTGAGAAACACTGTTCATGTCATTTCAACAAGTAATCAGTACGATTAAGTTCTCGTCTTATTATCTTTTGTTTCCGGTTTTCCACTCCGACGAAGTGGCACTTATTGATAGCGGAATATTCCCTTCAACACATGGGCTCATATTTCTCTATAGAATGGAACGAGAAATGTAGAAAAAATAATGTCTTATCAATCTTCTTTTATTTTATTACTGGAAAAATAGCAAAAGCAAGTACAGTGCACTCATGTGTTTCAGCCACACAGTACCGAACATCAAAACGAAAAAAAGTACCACTTTTGACTTCGCAGAGTTAACATTACGTTTTCGCCTGAAGCGGGTGCTGTCAGTCCGTTGTTGACCACTTACTGCATTGGGAAATGATTTTGTGAACCTTGTCGTTACAAAACAAAAGAAGAACTGTGCGTCTCGGTGTTCGGCTTCATCTCATGAAGTTATTACGGTCGTTTTCCGATAAATGTGTAATGCAGAGCACAGAAATGTTTTACAGCCTGTTTCAAATACTGGTTATCTAAATTTTCTAAACAGTACACCGCAAGAATTCTATTATATCACTGTCAAGGAATACAATGTTAGTTTTATAAACATCACCTCCTCTAAAATCGTTTGATCGATTACATCAGCAAAAACTTAGTGCGCATCGCAATGACAATCCTAATTCCTGACAAAACATTACTTCAGTAAGTTGCACGCAGTCTCCCACGTTGAAGTGCATTGTAAAACCAGTAGCGGTGACCTTTTTCTATCAAAAAATGTCAATCTCTGTGCATAGCCAATTTACGGTTCTCGTATAGAGCGCTATCTAGCAAGCAAAAGCTACTCTGACGTTCTAGTAATCCATCTTTCTCATTACGTGTTTCGTTTACATCTTTTTAAAAACAGCAGCATTACACATTCTGTATCGTTCAAGAAAAAAGTGAGATTAAGAGACTTCAGATAGAAATAAAGCTCATAAGTGATACACTGCGTATTTTGGTACCAAAGTTGGAACATTTTCACTCGGAAAGTGCCTGTATGCTCCGTAGCAACAACTAAGGTTCATTTAACTGTGACTGTTGTTACTGAAACGTAACAAAATAATTGACTAATTTTATTTGTGATATCTTATTCCATCCAACCACAGTGATTCCTAGCGAATGATGTCTGTTTTAACAACAGACCACAGAAATAACACATCGTTTCCTACTACTATAAAATTTCAGATAGTGTATTTATTTCTTATTTAGGTAATGTAGTGACCTATTTCTGTATAGTATGGTATTTCTACAGTGGTTTACAAGGAACGAAAAGTAAGTCAGTATGGTTGACAAACTCTCACACTTCGTCTACGATGCATTCTATGTATTAGCTTTAGTTCATACAGTTTTACAATGCTCCGCCCGAATACTTAACTGACCTAACTCAGTTCAATGAAATCCATTAATGGTGCATTCGAACGCAAGAAGAGTTTTCCTCGTAATATGCATTAAATTCCGTATGTACACAATAACTACAATCTTTTATTATAGCAAATAGAATAATTTATCGTAGTCGTTAAGAAATTGCTAATTTTTCTAAAAAAAAAAAAAATTTTGTTTTATACAATTTCATCATCAGCAAACATTCAGACAGATCGTTTCTCGTGTTACTCACGCACTGAGCATAAGATAATATCACGCTTTCTCGTTCGTGTTGACAAGTCACTAACCAAGATACGGAACTGATATTATAAGAAAAAGATTATCGAAACTATGATATACTTTGGAATATACTTCACATTCTCACATTTTTTAATGTTAGGAATATAGAATACACTCATTTTATACTAGTTGATGAAATAAACTGTACCAGTTTTGAAAAGACGTCGTGTGGTTTCATGTGAGTGATACTGGTTACGTAACAAAGTTTTTTCCCAAGTGCTATCTCTGGTTGTCACCCCTCCCCTCCCCACACCAAACCACCTCCCAGCCACCTTCTGTTTCCTCTTTCCAGTAGGGTCTTGGACACGACAGATCCCGGGTGTTATTGGTGTGCATTACGCTCAACTGCTCTTTTTCCCTTCACAACAACACTTCTTTTCACCTCATTTGCGCTTGGTGTCTATGTGAGCCCTGACCTCTGATAGTATACTAATATACGGATTACTTCCTGGCTTACTCAGTCTGAGAGAAAAGATATATTTCCAATTTTGTCAGCTTCTGGCAACTCCTGTCAGCCGTAATCATTTATTCAGCTGTAAATGGGAGTTATTGTGATTATTAAATGATGGTAGCATAATATATTCTGCCCGTGTAAATGAAACGTCCTATTTCGAGGCCACAGCAATCAATGGAAGGAAGCGTATGGTACAAACAGTAATTTTACCCTGAATCGGAATCATCTGAAATTTTCTAACATTTGTAATGGTATTAACTGCTCTGAAAATAATGTGTTGTAAGTGTTCTGAAGGTCGTCTCATAGTACACGAGCAACTATTAACATTTATGTTTCGAAATATCTATGTTCGCTTCGAAAGGAAAGCCTTTCTTGTATCAGAGTTTCCCAAACTTTTTAAATAACACAACATATCTTTATCGTTTTTTATCTTCCATGTACATTTCGTTTTTCCTGAGTGCGAATCTCAAGTTTTGACCACTGCTGCACAGAGTCGAATTCAAAATTGATGTCCTGGTAATACATTCCATTCTAGACATTTGATAAGGGACTGGTGTAACCGTTATCCGAGTCACATGTCATCTCATTTCTCCATCTCGCTGTAACAGTGTTTACCAGATGGGGGGTGTTGCTTGCCGGAAGAAATAAAGATATTTCTTTCGCAAATGGAGATACGCTACAGTCAGAGTAAAATGCGTTCAACAATTTGTCGTAAGAGAGTTTGCCTGTAAGGGGAATGCGTTATTGTCCAGGTAGATATTCAAAAAGCAAGCTGTTTTGCGATCTGAGTACTTCTTTTTTAGTCAGCACTGACCTCTGTTATGACTGTACAACTTTTGGATGTAAAACTAGTGACAGAGTAATGTTTTACCAAATCTTAGTACAAACCTGCAGTTTAATTCAGTGCAACATACAGAGCTTTTTCTCTACATTTCTACTGTGTTAGAATTTTAGAGAATGATATACTTAATATTTTTGTACACTGTAATAAACACTACTGTTATTGCAAAATCGAAGCGATTTTTGTTGTAGAGAACCTAAGAACCTTCTTCTTCAAGTTTCCCTCAGCTGTTGTATTATTTGAAAGTCTGTCTTTTCATATCTGTTCATGAATTCTGGCACTTTCCTGTTGGAGTCTCCACATGTAATTGTCAAAATATTGTCTCATGGTTCTTGGTAACTTCTTCAGAGAGGTACTTCTGTTAAGCTTGGAAATGGCATGTTACTTTGCATAGAACGTAGCTAGTGTGTTTCTTAAACAAGTACTTGCTGCTTAGTACCTGAGTTCTGATACGATGTTTAAGGAGATCTTTATCACACACAAGGGAAGCTAATTTCACTCACAGAATACTCCTCTATCTATGTTTTCTTTCGTTTGCAAAAAACACCTGTTTGCAATATCTTCATACAATTCTGTTTTATAATGATGAAAGAGCAGAACCAGTTTAATGTTACTGTAAAAGGGGAACATTTTACAGTTGATTTCACCCTCGTGTCTCAAAATATTCTGGAAAGTAAGAACTAAGAAATTTTAATCATTGTTGTCGGTCAACCTAAAACTGCTTTGTGTCATTTTCCCCACTAGACTATCTAACCACGTAAAGACGGTCCTGCATTGCACATTTGGTAGTCATAAGTCTGCTATCTGCTCACGCGTTAAATTACTCTTTCCTGTAATGGGTTCCGATATCATTAAAATGTCGCATAGCATTTGGATAGTATCGAATATGTGAAGTAACGACACTGTCATACGAACCGGTGCGTCTACATTGCAATTTGGACGATTGTGCTGCACTGGAAACTGTGACATCAAAGTGCCATCAATTACAGCATAGCAAACAAAAGTGAGCTTTTGATATCCTGTAATTTTGACCACTCTCAAATACTGTGAGCGAACGGTCTTGTAGTTTAAGTATCAGGTAACATGCAGGGACTGTTGTGTATCAGACTTCCGTAACTAGTTGGAGTTAAAAAGCTTACAATAGGAAATACCCTGAATCCAGTCCACTACACTTGATGAAATAATTTATTATAGTGTTCCCAGTTCCACTTTAGATGTTCGTAAGAACTGTGGAGTGAAATCATCTGAGAGCTATAAACCTGACGATGTTATACGTGAAAACTCAACCAGAAGTGGATACTAGTGAATCTCTCTTAGAGACGTCATGAAAAGGGAGAAACGATCCCCACAAACAATTGATAGAGATGTAACACACGAATGAATAATGTTCCCTCTATTTAAAAATTACACTTACAATCATAACTTTTGTGATAAGTAACCTCACATACAATATGACGTTATGTGTAACACATTTTGTTTGATGCAGCAGTCTTTTAAATATTCATTCAAAGTAAAAGACCATATAAATCTTTGTCTTACAGCTCACCTAACGGTTTATGTGCGGAGGGTACTCGGTGCACATCATTTCTACTGTGGTTCCCTGTTCAATTAACGGCTTGTGCGCTACAAGAGCTATCTGTAATTCTCTGATGAACTCGATTTTTTCTCATTTCTTAATCATAGTCTTTACGTGACACATATGTCGGAGAAAGTTTGACTCTTGTTGAAAAGATTATACGGACCTGTTAGGATTTTCGAACAGACAGACTGATAGAAATCTACTTCCCGACGCTTGTACAAAAATTTAAGTAATCCTCAGTTTTTTTAAGAATATAAGTACCGACCGCCGTATTTACTTTCATCGAGCCTTTGACAAGCCACAGTCCCATTCCATTTTTACTAGATGGAGCTACAGAATCTTCATTTTGTCTTAATTCACGTTTTGTTCCTCACCAACACTTTCAGTTTGTTTGTGTCCGTGCTGGAGACCTTGTTGCTTTCGTTGCAACTTTCTGACACGGATATTAAACCACGGTAACTCCGTTCCATATCCCGCAACCCTGATCCACACATAAGCATAAAATTTAATGTACAATACACTGTCACCAGAAGATATAATATATTACTCTGGCGAATTTGTCCTCTAAGTAACTGATCAATGTCATTTTTAAGTAAGAAATTTAGTGCAATATCACTGTCTGTGAAATCTGTTCTAATAACATAAGCCTCCTGCTATATTGCTGGTTAGTTGATATCCACCCCCAATAACATAGCGTTATCAAAAAATTCATGCAGATCGTTCGGCAAGCTTTCCTTAAGGCTGTCTTTCATCACAGTTCTTGAGGCATCCGGTTACCACATTTTATCCGATTGTTACTTATAATGGAGAAATAAAAAAAATTGCAGTTCGTTTCTTGTACATAACAAACATTTATGCTATAAAACAACGCAATACATAAAGTAAATATCCTTCAAATGGAACCTTTTTGTTTAAAAATAAAAGTAGATTCCTCGAAATCAAGGCAGAATTTTTCGCCAAATGCGGGTGAATAAATTTTTTATCCAATGTAAATATAGATTACTTCATCGATTTTTCAAACATTTATCAAAAAAACATTCAAATTTTCAATACTAGCTCTGAATTAGAATATTAGTAGGACGTTTCTCATTGAATAGAATAATACTTCAGATTTAAAGCTGTATGTCGCTGTCGATAATGTCGATAAATCTTTTTAAATGAATGCCTGAATGGTTCCCTGAGAAATAGCGAAAACGGACCGTCTTGTCCACCTGCCGAGCTGAGGCAGTACTCCAACTATAAATCTTTATCATCGACGGGACGTTGAATTGTGAAGTCAACTACATTTATTCCAAGTATTTTTTCTCTCAGTGTATTCTTATTGAGAATACCGTTCCTGTATTTGTTGTATGGAGGTTGGTGAGGCTTACCTTATACGGCGTATTGTGAATAACATAAATAAACAGTAGCTTGTTTGCTTGTGGCTGGAGAAATAAGTGCATCACTTGTCCACCGCTTAATCCTCACTTAACATATTTTCCTCCTTCAAATACTTGGTTTTCATGTTTATGTCGTGAAAAAGAATGTCGGTATCGGTAAGAACTATTTGTCTGTCATTTGATGGCAGTTGCATTGGTATGATAATAATTATGTTCTCTGGTCATAATCAGATAATGACTGTGTGTGACAAATCTCGTTCCTTGTTAGCTTCAGTTATTATTATTTTGCTAAAAGTTAGAAATCTCCAGATGTATAGTTGTAAAAAATATTACACACTGACAGTTGACAAGCGTGTCCTCTATAGCACACGATACCTGTTCTTGCGTGAAGTGCTCCGATGTGAGGATGTCTGCCAGTTGGCGGCTCAGTTTACTGAGTCAGGATAACAGAAAATCTGAAACTGCTAGCACCGAGTCATTCAGGAACTGTCGCGAGATAGCGATACCGTAGCCAGTTCGAGGGGTGGGTGACACTTACGAGGTTAATTTTAGTAATTGGTATTTGTAGACCCTTAATATAGAAGAAGGTGTTCATCTCTAACTGCTTTTATATGCTGCTATGTGTCACTACAAAACAGCGACACAAATGCTATGTAGATTAGTGTACCAGCAATACGTTACCTTTCTAAAGGAAATACACGCAATTTTAAAACTATACTTAATTTCACTGGAAACTATTTCGGCCATAATATCATAATATATCCTAATTGACAAAAGAGGGCACAGGTATCTTATTGCTAATGTGTGGAATGTCAGCACTGAAACGAATTCTAATGATTCAGTTATAATCAGTGAACGAAACATGTAAGTTTGTTAAGTTTCGCCGAGAAACCCTGTTAACCATGAGAACTGTTATGAACACTAAGCGTTCTAAGTTGTTCACCGAAAATTTGCCCCATTATTCATATGACGTATAGGTGCATACGGTGCGGGGGGGGGGGGGGGGAGGTGAAGATATAACGCGGAGCTTTACGTGCATAGTACTCCATTATGCCAAACTGATAATTCTATAAGCTTCAGCGGTCAGTCGGTTGGACTGTATTCCATTACACATGCACTCCAGCTTTCTAACAACTTGTCCTTTCTCGTTCGAAGTTTCTCATTGTATTGCACTGTCCACCTTCTGCCGTACATTCTTTTTTACTTTAGGAGATTTACAGGAAATGAAAGCTGTAACCCGTTGCATATAGCTAAATCCCACTCCGTGAGAGGAGTTAACATTGTAGTCTGAGTTAGAGTACTTAATTGTCTGAGCATGTATGTGATGTTTTGTTCTAGATCGATGGTGTTCACTGACACTGTTACTGATTTCTATAAAAAAAATTGTATTACACTTTTTCATCCATCTCTCAGTTCTTGAATGTTTGATAGCAACTGTGTGACCAAAATTAACGTCCTATTCACCTTATTGTAATCCATCCTATTGAGAACTTTTATCTGGCGTTACTTACCATCTATGAAACGAACTTTCCAGCTATTGAGAGACATTCCTTTTTATACCTTTTTATGAATTTCCAACAGTTATTCTTATTCATCAATTTGCAAAAACAGACATTTTCGTATTTCGCTCAAAATGCTATAACATAAAAAAAACGAAACAAAATGCACATCAATATAGGCCTTCAATGGGAGATCAAACAGAAAAAATGATGTTGTAGAGGAAGATGGGTTTCAGTTTAACTAAATTTCGTTATAGTCGACTGTAAACTATTCATGTTCGTACATATTACTAGTTTCGACTATTTCTGTCACTACAAAGCCTACCAAAGCTATCAGACAAACATTAAACATCAGTAGGCCTCATTGACTAATACTTCGTTTGCTACATTTACATCTTTAAAATATAAACATTGTTTCTCCGTAAATTATTGTCAATAAAATAATCCGTATACTTCTCATTGTACATGCAGTCTTGTAGTCATGGACTAGTGAATATTGTCATAGAATCTCTGTCTACAAATATGTTGAATGATTTCGCATCTCATTTAACATCCTCCACGTGTAGGTATGAGAAATGTCATATGCTATAGCGATGAGTTGCATGGTAACAGTTGGATCTTCGTCTACAGCTTACATAACATTCCCTCTGGAGAGGTATACCAACGAATGTTAGTCTACCGCGATCAACCGTTTGCTATACTATGGACCCTGTATCAGCTACGTGATGTTAACGAGCAGTAAATTCTATTCTCTGTCAGGAAACTATCTTTGACTTTGCATCTATTACCATTTTCATAGTTGTCCCAAAAGACTTTCCTGCATGCTCACGAAATGAACAACCGGTCACAGCTAAAAATGATTATTTTACACACAAGTCACTACTATCCCAAACGAGAAAGTTAAAGACATACTAACTTAAATTACTCATCTCTCGTTTGTAAGCAACTACATAACTCCCATGACAATACGTTAAGTGCATAAACAGACTGTCTGTATCGAGGTAATAGCACTTGATTTCCTAACAAAATTAAAGCAAATTACTGTTGGCATATTTCAGTTTGACTTAACTTCCAAACGCGTTGAACGTTAACTGTGACTGATAAATTGAAAACGAAAACATTCAGACATATTATTATATGTAGCTTATTTCGTTGTGAACAATCCAGTCTCAAATTTTGCAGAAGTATTTCTGACATATCCTGTAGAAATATGATATACCTATACAAAATTTGTGTATTTATTATACGATTCTTGTGAATGTACAACGAATATGGGACTAAAATTATAATCAAATTTATACTTAGTAGATAAAATTAGCGAGACCTTCTCGACTATAAGAGAGCAGAGTGGTATCTTAGAGTGTTACAATATCACACATGCAAAATAAAAACTGATGTTTATTTGTTTCAGTTAAGTACAAACTATCAACAAAATAAGAGAAGCCAGAAACATGTGCTCGTCACAACTACATATAGAGGCTGCAACAAATTAAAACACTCTGCCTTTTGCCTCTTCCTTTGTACATATTTTTCAACTGAACTTTCATGCACTGGTTTTGTTGAGTGCACCTCTCCAGAATTTACCCAATTTTTCGTTAATTAGTCGCGACGCTACAGAAAAGTTACTTAAGCTGTAAAACTTCTGTCTCGGTATCAATTTATCTTCTAGGGTAGTGGTAGTCAATCTGATCCTTATTGCCCACTACTGGACGTTCCGGCTTTCTTGGCTGGCTGTCGGCTGCATGGGTCTTAAATTTTTTTTGTTAAGTTTTCATACAATTTGGACATAATGTCTTTAGTAAGCAACTAATACGACATATTTTAACTTGCTATAAATGTTCTTTATAAATTTTACAACGTAAAATTGCTTTGTTGCTTTTTGAACCAACATTATTGTGTAGGACATCAGAAAATTTTGCTACTAAAAGAGAAAACAAAATGGATGGTAGGTAAAAAAAAAAAGGCTACCTCTGCTGTAGGGTCTAGACGGACGACTCCCTATTTCACCTTCGTTATTGTGCTTCACATTCAAATAGCTATATTTTACATACATTTCAATTAGCGGTGTTAGGAAACTTTCTGTGATCAATTACATCTATATTTTATAGGAACCCATACTTCTAAGGACGCTGCCGTCATTACTACGACAATTTCCATACGTGGATCTCGTATACGTTAGTGGTTATGAGTGCTTGTGTCTTATGAAATATTTTCTTAGCTTTTCAGAGAAAAAGTTAATTCGCATACACATTTTACGCGTTTGCTTGCGTACCTTTGTTTTTGTATTCTAAATCGTTAAGTAATACAAAGTACTGAGAACTTTGTAGCAAAAACTAAACAGCTGTAATCAAAATGCAATCTGCTTGCTTTTTTCTGACAGAACGCGACCTCTTCTATGCATCATACCTATGATTGAGAAATTATTATTACACATTGTCACAAATAGAACCATACAGGTCGATGAACTTTTTTGTAGAGCAACATATTCTGATTTACGCAACTCTAATCCAGAACCGGGGTGAATTTCCGCTCAGAAGGGCGGGCGTATAGATTGAAACTTCTTGAAGCACGATGGAAAGCGCAGAGTATGGGCGTGACGTACCGCCGGATTTATATGCACGAACAAAGATTTATGAACAACGGCACAATATACGAGTACAGCGCAGCACGGCTGAAATGAGATTTTTAAGATCAATGATTCGACAGGACCCGTCTGTGGCGGATCGTTATTGCTTTTCAGCGACCGTGGCCGAATAAATTCTGTCCATGCATAAATTGCACTGCATAGGCTTTTAGAGTTACAGGCAGACTAGGTAAGAAACGCTACAGTGAATGGCTCATAAACGCAGCCATCTTATTGTTCGTACTCGAAAACTGTATGATCTCATGGGGTGACGGATCTGTAGTCGCTGAAAAATACCGTTATGTGCAATTACTACAATCTAAAATAAAGGAAAGATGGATGATTAAGGTTTAACGATCCAGAGACAATGAGATCAGGTGAGATATTACACAAGCTCAAATTAAGAAAGTGTGCGAAAAGAAATCAGCTGTGCTCTTCGAAAGCGATCGTCTTGCCGTTCACAAAAAAATGGTTCAAATGGCTCTGAGCACTATGGGACTTAACATCTGTGGTCATCAGTCCCCTAGAACTTAGAACTACTTAAACCTAACTAACCTAGTGACATCACACACATCCATGCCCGATGCAGGATTCGAACCTGCGACCGTAGCAGTCGCGCGGTTCCGGACTGAGCGCCTGAACCGCTAGACCACCGCGGCCGGCTTGCCGTTCACATTAAGCTCTTTAGGGGACCCCTTGAATACCTAAACCTGCATATTTGGACGGCGATTTGAAGAATTTTAGTAACTGGATGATGGACAGAATTAGTTGTATCACTGACAGCGAAGTCATTACAGGCTAGCTCAGTTGGACTTGGATGGGGAAGAAACGTAATGCTCCGAATTTCTGATGTAAGAACACTTAAGGCTTTTAAATATACAAACGTTATAAGCATTGTACACCGTTATCCTTCGCGTCTACATGTTTGCTGCCCTCTGCTGCTAAAGGCCTCCGAATTGTAGCCTGTACCGTGAGGGTGTCTAACGTAACTATGTTGCTGGGTGAGAAACAGCGTTCTGTAATCGAGTTTCTCATTCGAAGAGTTCGCCCACGTGTGGAGCGCCTTCTCCTTCAGCGTCACAATGAGAGACAACACGAACGTTGCGACATCTGCAACAGTCTGACGCATTGAGTTCCACTGACTTGGCGCCATCCCAATCCAACCTGTCTCCAAAACATAAAGGACATCTTCCAGCACTTCGCTTTCATAGTGATGAGGCGGTGCAAGCAGAGGTGAGGTCGCGACCCGGTCAACAAAGTCAAACATTCTACAGTGATGTATTCTCACTGGGAGAAATGTTTTCGTCACCACGGTATGTTGAGAAATAAATATGTAGCCATGAAAAATAAATTTAAAAAAAAATGTAAGTAACGTTGATTTATTTAAAAAGCGTTAAGAGTTTTCACACGAAAAATTCGCCATTACTTTTCAGCATGCATCGTACGTTACATAGTAGACGCTGTGCAGCTGTAGTCACTCACTTGTAAAAACAAAGAAAGTATGAAATAAAAGTAAACAATTTAGCAGAGCCGTCTTTATAGAACTCACCAGCTGTTATTTGTTTCATCAGTATCATATACATATACACTTCTGAGGTTGTCAGCGTGGGGTGTGATCTACAGTATCATGGACACTGAATAAATTCCTAACTGCCAAGATCGTTAAGATCATTTATTCATGTAGATATCCAGTTTCGGCAATTCTCTGTTGCCATATTCGGCTCTATGCTTACAACATGGAGTAGATTTCGTAATGATACCAACAACTACCCGAAGATGGCAACAGAGAATTGTCGAAACTGGTCATCTATGTGAGTAAAAGACTTTAACGATCATGGCAGTTGAGAACGTATTCAGTGTTCAGTATCATAGACGTCTGCGCGATAGACAAAGAACCCCTATATTCAAATTTTTGTGATCTGTTTTCTCAGAGAAAACCAGCGACACCAATCTCTCAGAATAAAAAATACTCGTATGTTTATCTGATCGAACATTATTCTCGACCATCACTACATTAATTATACTGAAATAACAACAAAAAAATAGTAACCTGTCGAAATCCTCCGCTGATGGTCAGAATAGGGGAGGGGTATTGTATAAGACAGTGTATGTAACGTGTTAGCTTTGAAGACATAGTCCAAAATTTAATGAAATTCCTTTGTCCTCCGAAAATTTCAGCGTCTCCTGTTTCCATGTCGAGCTGCGTGTTTTGCGAAACACAGCTACTCGTTTCGATTCAAATGTATCTGTATTGCTTCCACTGTAAGGACAGGAGAATTACAATGTTGCCTTCCACACCCGCTTCCTTTCTTCCTACGTGTACTCAGTAAAACATCGTAAATGCGTGGAAGAGTTCACTGTTTATAAAGTTTTCTTCATGATAAATTCAGGAATAGTGCGTGAGAAAAATCGTAGATTATATGCATGGAATTCGTCCCAATTTATGAGATATGGTTGTAGGTATTGAGGAACATTCAGAGTCAGACCAGAAAGATTTTCAGAATTTAATGTTTATCATACGATATCGGTCGTCTTTCTTCGAATCTCTGATGGGACGGCAATTTTAAGAAATCTTTGACGCTCTCCTGTGAGTCAGAGGACCTGTAACTGTCCAAAGTGCTGAACCTGGAAAACTCTGCACGACCTCTGTCGGTTCATCCCTGTGTGACTCGCAGGTATGTGATCAGTATTCCAGTACAAGCTATGGAATTGTTTCGTAGATCAATTATAATTTGCGTGTTTCCTACCAACAAATCGAAGTTAACTTCTTATTTTAGCAGTCGTTGTGCATTTTTCTTCTTACATTTGTTCGTTTCCTTATACTGTATTATAGATGTGCAGAGGCGTAGACCTGCTGCTATTACGCTTTGAGTCAGCTGCATCGTCCAGCTTGAATGTGTTTCTTAGCTGGTCTCTCTGTGAGGAAAACTCCAGGGTGTGCCATAAACCTCACCATAGAGTGTAGTGAACAACGACGGCGCTTCACCAATAGATGTGCACGACTACCAGGACATACCCAAACCCGAGTGACCGAATGCCCCCATGTGCCGAAAATAGGACAAGACTGTCCCTGCGGTTACACGGAACAGTTGTTACCGTTGAATGAGTTATCTTGAATCTTTGGCAGACTGTCACATATAGGCTGCCCATTCCGAAATTTGTGCCCTCTTCATTGGATTTATTCTAATCGTCCTCGTTTTTCTGTAGGAAAAGACATCTAGGACAAAATCCCTACTTCAGTTTGTATAACGCGCGTCATTGGTTCAAGTTCGTGACATTGTATTAGCTTGAGTTTTTGACGTGGACGATATTGTGAGCATATGTTACGGCCGTTATGGCTCCAAACGCGAATACGTTTCCACAAACATCACCAGCATATCTATCTACAACTGAAGCCTCTATTTCCTAGATCTGGAGGTTTGAATATTCGCTGCATGTGAGAATCGTACGTTATAATTTGCAATATATGTCATTTAACCTATAACCGGGGTATTGTCGTGATTCCCTGGCAAATTCTAACCATCGATCTCCTTAATTTTTCAGAAGTACACAGTGCATGTATGCAAGTAATGCATCTAGATGAAGACTTCAAGCTTAACGTGTACTGGAAACGGACCATAATCCCTTCGCATAAACGTTAACTGAGAAGTGCGTTAAGTTTTGCTAACTGGTTACCATAGCTACCGACAATGGCTCAGCTACTATTAAAAACCAGTAGCACGCACATCTGTAGCTGACGTAAGTTATACCTAAACGTCTAGCGGGTTGTCGAACTATTAGGAAGATATTTACCTTCAACAATGAAGTGTTAGTGAAAACAGGTTGTAATATCTTTTTTATACTTGAAACATTTTCTGCTGTAGTTTAATGAGAGAGGTAAATAAGTAAGGAAGCTGAAATGCAGGTCCTATATAAGTCACGGGCATAATTTTACTGTTATCTGTTCACAATCTATAGTTTATGCACCACGTTATTTATCTGTTCTGTGTTTGTACATCTAACTCGTAACCTTTTATTAAATATTCTTAGGGATAGGAAACAACATCGTGTTTATAATAGAAGTCTTCTTTCACCACGTTATTTATCTGTTCTGTGTTTGTACATCTAACTCGTAACCTTTTATTAAATATTCTTAGGGATAGGAAACAACATCGTGTTTATAATAGAAGTCTTCTTTCAAAAGTAATCACCAGAGACCTGAGCACAACTGCACCGCTGTTTCACGAGCCCAAGGATTTCATGCTCAAAGAATTCCTGTAGCTGCGACCGAAGCCAGAACTTCAAATGGTTCAAAAGGCTATGAGCACTGAGGGACTCAACATCTGACGTCATCAGTCCCCCAGAGGCAGTCCCCGAGGCAGGATTCGAACCTGCGACCGTAGCACCAGCGTGGTTCCGGACTGAGGCGCCTAGAACCGCTCGGTCACAACGGCCGGTGGAGTCAGTACTCCACTGTGTCCTGGAGTTCATTGTCCGAGTTCAAGCACTTCCCTTTCACATTTTGTTTTTAGCGGACCAAACACATGGAAATAAGTCGGTGACATGTCAGGGCTGTAGGGCGGATTCTAAAGCTGGAGCCAACATGAACATGGCCACAAAACTTTGTGTTACTTTGGAAAGGTGTCGAGTAGAATCACTCCCGCCATGAGCAGCCCAGGCCGTTTGCCCATGATGGACTTGCGCAGCTACGAAGTGTCTCACAGAACACGTCATTCGTAATGGTTTTACGTGCTCGAGGAATTCAGTCATTATCGGGGCTCTCCGACGACGTAAGAGACGATAAGCATCTCCTTGCCTGTTGAGGGAGCACAGCTTTGAATTTCTTAGCAGGAGGTGTCGACGCTACTTTTGCATCACTAGATAGGCTGTTACAACATTTCGCAACTTTCCATTTGAACACTCCTAACACACAGCAGTAGACTTTTCCCTACTCAGCATTATTACAATGTGAAATGCATTAAATTGTCTTCTAATACCAAAACGCCATAGCTATCGGCCTCTATCCACATAGCTTTGAGTTAATTCTAATTCTGTAAAATACTAAGGCATTACGATAGACAACTTTCGAAAACTTGAACAGCCAACATCTTTTATAAATAAATGTTAGCATAGAAATGATATGATGCAGAAGTTCTTCCTCCCGTCACTGAGTTAGACAAAACATACATCAAATATTAGCAGCAATTTGCATGTAACTATCTACTGAGCCTCTGCATGTAATTTAGGTGGTATATATTTCCTGTGACGTTACCATCTTTCTGTTATTTCAACCAATGAATGATGCAGTTTGATCTAGATCTCTTTTCATTACAGATCTGAGAATGAAGGAAGTTTCCTTCGATGATTTGAATACCACGATGCTCTGTAGGAATCACATACTAGTTGCGTTATGAAGAATGGCTTAAGATTGTTTGTAATTAACCGCTGGAGCAAGTCATAGGTTTCTATTTGAGCGTTAGTTAATAATTATAGCACAGAAATGTAAACGACTCTATCAGATCGTAATACAATAATTTAAGAAACTGGGAAACAAAATATGCTTACGGTATTTCAGTATGTGAGGCCTGAAGTTAATTAAATAATCACAAAATTACTGATATGTTTTTATTTACATAATACTAAATGTTCAGATTTGGTAAATCCCTAAACTACATTTCACAGATATTCTGTGTCCGTCATATTCTTCATTTATGTTGCCACATGTCTCAGAAAACGGGTCCAATGACATTAAAATTTATCTTTAAAAATTATTTATTTTGGAGTGATCCCTCTATCGACCTAACTGTGTGTGGCGATGAAGTGTTTCCCAAATATTCGCAATTTAATGACAGAGAAATGGTGAAAATTCGAAGAAAATGTGGATTTGTGGTCGACAGTTTCCGAACTCTTTCAACACCCCTTCGATTTCCGGACTGCTCTAGCAACCCAGTACTAAATCTGATACTTTAATTAGTAGTTGCCGAGATAAGGGTTGTTTTCTCTTTAGCGACAGTCGTTCCAAGTGTAGTAATTTTAACCGCCATGCACAGCTGGTTGCACTCAAATTGAAAAGTATTGTAAGGAGACTGTGGGATTTAAATTGTCACTTTCGTACAACTGTAGAGAACAATTTATTAATAAGACAGCAAACAGTCGATTTTGCCAACAGTATTGCTATTAATATCCCACTCACTTACACCTTCAGCTCTATCACTCGGATAAATAGATGAAGCATTCCATAACATAAAATTTATAATTACGTGGCCATAGAGACCAGCAAGAAGAATAGATATTTCGGAGAATTTACAAGGCCATAATAGATTGTTCTACAAGAATGACCATATACAATTTGTAGTTAACCTTGGTTGTCATCATCTTCTGTTCGTTAATGTTAGTTTCAAAATTTAACTTATAATTTATACTGTTCCTTTACCGATTTGGATAGAACAGACAATTTTACCATTTATTCTGAAAATTCCTAGTTCGCACCGTCTCATGTTTTCTTCGGATATGACGAGTGGCGACGTGATAATTTTCAGACTTTCTAGTTCTATAACTAACCAAAAAGTTTTAATCAAAGAAGTAATATCGTGCTAATCCAAATCATTGCAGCTTAGTGCCCTTGAGCTAGTTTCATTCCCTTATTGTGTCATAGAACTTAGTATTTTACTAAAGTAGTCCTGAAATTAGACAAATGGTACCTATAGCATTATTTATATTTCTTGTAACGTAACAGTATATACGTATTATATACATGACATCTAAAAGCTGAAGGGAGGTGTCTGATCTGTCAGGGATGGTGTGCTCCTTATCATGCAAGATATCCTTTGATTTCAAGATCACTCACTTTATGCTTACACCTTGTTAGTGATACTGCTTCCCTATGAATTACGCAGTCATAGAAATAATTGTTGATTTACTCCCGTGTTAAAATCTTATGGTAACAGGATTCCATGGAATTCCATCACAAAATCACAAAATGATTAATAAGATTATGGAAAATAAGCCTCTTGACTTTTGGAAACTTGGTGGACATTGGTTAAAATTTAATCCTATTTTTAATTTTGAACATGATTTGTGACGGTACCTGCACACTGTACTGTAGAACCAAAAAGAAAACAAGGCTAATCTTATGATTCAATTTATAACACAAGTGATTAACAATATCCCAGTGTCTTAACCAAGACCCTCCAGTCTGATTTCTTCCGGAAGTTATTATGGAAGTAGCGCGAAATCGGTGCCCAAAAGCCTGCTCAATCCATAAAAAAGCGATAAATTTCGTAATCAGTACAGTACACAATAAAAGTTGCTTACTTCAGCAGCAACGAAAGTGCGAAGTACCTACAGAGGGAGTTACAGACAAACTATCACAATACTAAAGTTAAAATCTTTTGGGTTGTTAGGCCGCGTCATACTTCCCCTAAAATAATCAACGTTTCGACCCCTCTGCTAAGATCTTCTTCAGGCTACGAAAGTCTCTGCAGTCGATCGTAACACTGCTCCTCACCCGAGGGAGGAGTCGAACCTCCGACGAGGAGGTGGAAACCGTGACATAACGCCTCAGGCCTGAGACCGCGTGGCGAAAAACAAAGAAAGCTGTATTATAAAGCCACGAGCTCCAAAGACACCTACATCTACATACATACTTCGCAAGCCATCAAACTGTGCATAGCAGAGGGTATCTCGTGCCACTGAGTGTCATTCCCTTTGCTGTTCAGCTCGCAAATGGAGCGAGAGAAAAATGACTGTCTTCCCTACTATACGAGCTCTAATTTCTTTCATGTTGTTTTCGCGGTTCTTACGTTAGGTGTGTTGGCGGCAGTAGCATCGACCAGCATTCTGGTGCACGTGTCGGTTCACTAATATTTATCAATAACATTTCGCGAAAAACAAATTTCTTCCCAACACGGCTTCCCCATTGAGTTCACTTAGCATTTCCACAATACTCGCATCGTGATAGAAGTTTCAGGTAACTAATTTAGTAGAAAGCCTCTTGGTTGCTTCGATGATTTTTCTTAATCGGACCGGATAGGGATCCCAAATACTGCTCAAGAATGTGTCGTTCCAGGGTTCTATATGCCGTCTCCTTCATAGACGAGATACATTTTCCTACAATTCGCTCAGTAAACCGAAGTTGACCAATCGCCTTCCCTTCTAGTGGCTTTACGTGCTCCTACTGTTTTATACATCTTTGCAATATTACGCCTAGACATTTAATCGTCGTTACTGTCTAAAGCAGCACACCACTAATACTATACTCGAACATTATTTTTCCTGCTCATCGACATTAACTCACGTTTTTCTAAATTTGTGCATGCTGCCGTTCATCATACCAGACAGATGTTCTAAGTCACGCTGCATTCTCCTAAAAACGCAACGACAACAGTTTCCCGTGCACTACAGCAAGCAGTCGCAGACTGCTGCTCACCAATCCTTGAGACATTTTTTCATACAGAGAGCAAGAGTTGTTCTATCACACTTCCCTGGGGCACACCCGGAGATACTCTTCTATATGTCCACGACAACGTACTGTGTTCTACTACCCAAATATCTTTTAGCCGTTCACGTAACTGAGAACCCATTCCGTATGCTCGGAACTTCGTTAACAGACTGCAACTTGAGACTTTGTCAAACGTTTTCTAGAAATTTAAGAAAATAGAACGTGCCCGTTGCCCCTCTTCCATGGTTCGCAGGATATCGTGCGAGAAAAGAGGAAGTTGAGTTTCTGCTGCTTGCTAAGTCCAAGTTGATTTGAGAATAGAACTTGCTCCCTCTCAAGGAACTTTATGGTGCTTAAACTTGTAATATGGATAAGAATTCACGTTTTGTGACACTTTTCAGTAGTCCCACATAGTCGTTCACTTCATTTTGGGAGTTGGTGAGCAACTAGCATTCGCTTTTGTTCGAAATTCAACAACTTTGAGATCAATTTTGGTTTCGTGCGTATCACACGAAAAGAAAACAGAAAAAAGGCGTACAATGAATGCAGTGATATGCCAAACAGAGATTAGGGGATTTAGTGACGGATCCTTGCTGTTACATATTTTATGTGTGGAAGTGACATGGGCTTCTTTCCAGTCGCATGGAACTTCCTGCTGTGCTAGAGATTCTCGATAAATGCAAGCTAAGTATGGAGCCAATACCGAAGATTATTCCCTGTAAACGCGGACTGGGAGTGCATTTGCACCGGGCGGCTTATTTTTTTTCGTCTTTTTCAGCTTCGTTTCAACGCCAGGTGTACCTATAGCGAGCCTGCGCGGCGATCAAACGATAGCATGTCCATACCGCATTGATGGTTTCTTTAAACGTGAAATTTAAAACTTTAACTTACCTTTTGCTGTCTTCTATTGTCACAGCAGGCTGGTCTTCGAATGTCTGAAGTGGTATTCGCAAAATTAAGGGATAAGGCGTTACGTAGGAACGTCAGAGCTTGTGTACAGAAATGTATAATGCTTTCATTCCTTCTCTCTTCGTGATTGTGCCCAGAGATACTGCAAACACCATTCGGCACAGTACAGAGCAAAAATGTGTTAATTGCACTCTACTGGCAAGAATAATGTGTGCTGCACTTACAACAGCAAAAATCTATCTCTAACACCCTCCTCTTTAACGCACGCTGTAGTGAGTGTTGTTTCAGACGGCTGAGGGAGCACTTCACCAAATGGGATATTTTGGAACCGGTGACGGGGGCCGGGCCGAGTGCAGAAGTGTTTAGCTTCTTCTGTGTGCGCAACACTGTAGCCTCACCGGGCTGGACCCCGGGCCGTCGCGCGAACACAGCGGCCCTCGGCGGGGGACCGTTTGATGAGAGTTTCCAAATGACTGTGGGCCAAACGCTGCACTACAGCCCGTGTTCCGCCCAACGATTCACATTCACGAACGTGCAAAATACGCTGTGTGTTCCTGTTAACCTCACCTGTTGAGACTGTTACTCAAAATTTGTACCCTAATGAAATAGACAGTATCCTTCCTGATATCCATGTTGGTAATATTCGAGTTATTTCATGCAACAAAGAGAAGGTTCATTAAATTATTCGACTATGCTGTGAACCTTCTACAAGTGACTCACAGACGTATTTTGTGATGGATGATGTTCCTCTCACTTTTAAATCTTGTACAGCGAAGCTATCTGAGTCAGTATTATTGTCTAATTCCTGTTGATCGTGTGTTGCGTATGGTGTGTCTCTACATACGAGTTATATTAAAAAATAACGTAAATATTTGTTTTGGTGTATAATTTGATGTAGTCGTGTGCATAAATGTTGTCCCCTTGAAAATAGTCCCCATTGGATATCACACACTTATTCCAGTGCTTAGTCCGTTCCGCGCAATGCTTCTGGAACTCTGCCTTTGGGGTAGCTTTTAGCTCTCTTAGCGACTTTTATAATCTCATATGTGAATATAAAATGAAGTCTCTCTCAGGTATCCTTCATTTTTTGGAACAAAAATCCACACGAAAAAACGTCACACAGGGTCACGTTTGGCAGGTATAGGGACTACAGCATGATTACAGTATTGTTTTGGGCTTAAAATTATCTAACAAGCAACGAAGCGTGAGTAGATGCACTGTCGTGGCGCAAAAGCAGCGACATTTTCTTCTGACGGCTTCATTCTAAAGGTGTTGAACTCGTAGGTAATACTCCTTATTGATAGCTCGACGTTTTGGACGAGCGCACCCTAAACAACGTGTTTTAAATCGAAGATCACGTTGAGCTTAACCTCCGCATTTGATTGTACTTGTCCTGCCTTTTACAGTCTTGGTGATTCTGACTTCTTCCACTGAAACGACTGAGTCTTAGGTTCGACGTCAGCTTTTGTGCGACATTTCAGTAGTCCTACTTCGTCGTTCACTTCATTTTGGGGGTTGCTGAGCAGCTAGCATTCGCTTTTGTTCGAAATTCAACAACACTGAGATCAATTTTGTTTTCAGACGTTTCATATGAAATAAAAAAAAAAAACAGAAAAAAAGTCTTAGAATGAACGAACTGATACGCCATAATCTTCAGCGACTTCTGTAATCATGATCGGTGATCCTCAATAACCATTTCTTTAATGTTTTCCACAAATGTAATGGGACCACCAAGGCGTTCATCATCTTTAACAGCTTCACGGTCTCCTTCGAAACGCTTCTGACACTCGTAAATCTTTGTTTTGATAGTATCAGACTCACTGAAATCATTACCTAAACTCTAAAATTTTGGTTCATTTCATTCCCTTCTTGTAGTAATATTTAATAAAATTCTTCCAATTCATTTATATAGAAATAAACAATTTCTCATACTATTAAAATCCATGTACCCCTTTTCACAGATGACAAAATGCTAAAAATTTTACATGGCTAACATTGTACAGATACTTTTCCTACGTGTTTATCAACATGACAACAGAAAAAGCGCGAATAGTTCATTCTGAACACACTTAGTCTATTATCGGATCTATGCTGTGATGTCGAAAATATAAATTTACAAGTAAGCTTATGTGGATACTACAAGCACGATGTGAACCTCTGAAGAAACTTGTTTACGTGTGTTCTAACAGCAGAAGGTATACACAAGTGTATTTTCTCTGATATGCGGAAAAAAGTAACGCCTAAATCATGATAGCACGACCTGCAACAGAATCGGTTTATCATCAGTCTGGATACCATACGTATCACACTTATTTTCTTTCGTGGTAATTGTTCAGTGTTCCTACTTTATTCGGCGGGTTATGTAAACATTCCAGTTTCGTCGTGTCATGTTCATGTGAGAAAGTAGTTCTGTTTTCCGCTGTACAGAATTAGATAGAAGTACTTAGGCAGAAGCAGGCAACAGCATATCACAGGATGCCTTCTTTTTGATTAAAGTAGAATTGCTTCAGCCAATAAAAAGAGAAAAAAGTAAGTGTGGCAACGCAAAGAATCTACCTTATGTTACCCACTTGCAATTGTTCTGTATTTTAACAACCTATTTCTGTTATTTTCATGCCCATATTAAGGCTATCTGTAACAAAAGAAAATTCCATTACAGAAAGTGCGTCCATCTAAACCACGAGGGATTTTTTTTTTTTTTTTCAGCAGCAGTTGGTTTGTGAAATTAAGACCACAGTGAAAGTCAGATGAAGCTGTGAGCAGATGACCTGTGCTGTGTCTCTAGTATGCCAATAGAATGCCTCACGCAGCACTTTTCAGTTCTGAGCGCTCTATGAGATACCTACTAGAGTAACTGAATCTTCCGCCAAGTAGTGTCATTCGACATCTTTACGCCGGAGGCTTCCACATGATTTCAAGCGTGTCCCTCGTGGAAATGCTGGGCTACACATTACAGGCGAGACAAAGACGCGCCTGGAGCGTTCTTGATGGTAAGTGTTTCATCTCCACCATACAGCTCGGACTTTGCTCCCTCTGATTTTCATCTCATCGCTTATATGAACCGCTGGCTATGAGGACAGCTGTTTGGCACAGACAATGAGCTGCAGACTAGCGTAGGGAAATCACAGAAAGTATAGGTTGCTGCGTTCTATGACGAGGTTATTGAAAAGTTGGTACCACGTTCACCGAATTTCTAAGTTTCAGCGACGATTGTGTAGAGAAGCAGTTGTAAGCTATAGCTTAATGTTGCAAACAAAACATTTTTGCTAGTAACTGCGGTTTTCTGTTTCGTGACCGATCGGAAGTTCAAAAAAATAGCTCTCGTCTTATACAATTTTGTTTTTAAACAAGGTTGTGGTTATACTCTCATGTTTTCTTTTACAGAACCCTTCCATTGCGAAATAACTACAAAAATTACAGAAAATTACTTACGACATGTAAGTACATCGTTCTACTGTCGCTTTAGACAACTTTGTACCTATCACCTGGAAGTATGAGAGGCATGTTGCTGCTTATTACTGATGTAATTCTACAATGAATTTTCTTAAATACTTAAAAGTTGTACATCACCATATGCAAAAATATTAATTAAAAACTGTTGTTTTACTGATTTTGCATAAGACAGACTTTCAGAAGCTTTCATCATGTCTTACCATACTGTTTATGCCCTCCACAACTCTCTCAACAAACATGAGAGCTATACTCTGATGTCTTGATATCCGGTGTCGAGTCTGCGTAGAACCTCCTCATTTCTTATAAGTTTCCCTAATTTTCAACATCCTTCTATAGCCCCACATCTCTAATGCATCGAGTCTCTTCTTTCCCGGTTTTCCAATAATTCGTGATTCGCCTCCATACAACATTATGCTCCAAGCGTACCTTTTTAGGGCTGATGATTGACAGTAGCAGCCTTCTGCCGGTCAAGAATTCCCTCTTTGTCTTTGCTAGTCTGATTTTTATGTCCTCATTTCCTCATCTTTTATGTGCTATTTTTATTCCTCCACTTCACCTGTTTCATCACCAACTTTATGTTAAGTTTTTGCAAGCTTCATTTCGCTACTTCTCATTACTTTCCTCTTGCTTCTGTTTACTCTGAACCCTTATTCCATACTCATTGGACTGTTTTTTTTCCATTCGACTTGTCATGTAAATTATCTTCACATTCACTGAAAGCAATGTCGTCAGCGAAAACCTATCATTGATATCCTTTTACCTACAGTTTTAATCCCAACCTGCAATAATTTTTTTTTAGTTTAGTCATTGCTTCTTCGATGAAGAATATGGGCGAAAAACTGAATCCATGTCATAAAATCTTTTTAAAACAAAGCACTTCGTTCTTAGCCCTCCATTCTTATCGTTTCCCCTTCGTTTTTGTACACACTGTGTATATCGATCTTTTCCTACAGCTTACTCCATTTTCCTCAGAATTTCGAAATTCTTGCACCATTTCGTATCGTCAAACTCTTTTACTAGATCAACGAATCCTATGGACGCGTTTTGGTTTTTCTTAAGTCTTGCTTCCATCATCAAGAGCAGCGTCAGAACTGCCTCTCTACTGTCTTTACCTTTCATGAAGGCAAACTGATCGTCTTCTAACAGTTACTCAATTTTCTTTCCCACTCTCCCGTACATTATTCTTGTAAAAAGCTTCGACGCATGAACTGTTAAACTGATCGTACAGCAGTTATCGCACTTATCTTCCCTTACTTCCCTTAGTATCTTTGGGGAGAAGTGGACGATGTTTTTTCGAATGTCGGATAATATGTCTCCAGTAGCGTATGTTGTAACACCAACCTGAATAGTGGTTTGGTTGTCGCCTTCCCCCTTGGTTTGAGAGATTCAGAAGGAATGTTACCCATGCTTTCCGTCTGCTTTGATTGCAAGTCTTCGGAAGTCCTGTTAATCTATGATTGCAATACTGGATAACCTGTCTCATCCATATCGACTCCCGATTCTTATATCACGTCATTAGGAAGTTAGTTCTTCTTGTACAGAAACAAATGCACCGTTTCTAGCTATACGCTCTCTCATCTGTATTTAAAAGTGGAATTCCAGTTGCGCTATTACTGTTGACGCTTTTTCTTTTAATATCACCGAAAATTGTTCTGAGTTATCTGTTTGCTGAGTCTATCTTTCCGAATTATTTTTCTTTGTCGAGTTCTTCAAATTTTACCTGCAGCCATTGCGCTTTAGCTGGCATGTACTTGCTATTTACTTCGTTCGTAAGTGACTTATATGGCTGCATTCCTGTCTTTCACTGAAGATTTTTGTACCTCCGTCTTTCGTCGATACGTTGATGTATTTCTTCCGTTACACAAGATTTCTTAGAGGTTTCCTGCATTGTATTTTATATTTATCAGACCAACTATTGACACTGCTGTTTTTAGAATGGTCCTTTTTCCTTCAGCTGAATTAGGCCATGTTCGTCTAAGCAGGAATCCTTGTGTTCTTTCCATCTGACTTCACCCTGAATGTCACCCGCTACATCTAGACTCAATCTTTTCATTTCTATTTTCAGATATTATAGCTCTCCTACCATGTTGAAACTTCTGACATTCCACGCTCCGATTAGTAGAATATTATCCTCCTGCTGGTTTTTCCATTATTTTTATATGCCAGCCACAAACTTATACGCTATCGATAGACCATAATCATTTACGAATAGGAATAAGTCATTACGAAACAAAACAAGACAAAGGAACCAATTTACCGATCTGTATCACTTTATTTATTCATATATGTTTTAAGTATGATATGTATATGTGTAAGTATAGTACGTATGATTGAAGTTCACTGTACACAACAGATTAAACAGCTCACCCGATATCGTACAACGTTTCTTGTAGTACAACCGGACAATATATTTTAAGTTGTGACAAATCTACTAATTTCAGTGTACTTGAATAGCAGTTACGGAAGTGGTACATAAAACAGTATAACATCATGTATATGGAAAGCAGTTCCTGTTAACTGAATATATTGCTATACGGAAATAAGCGTCACTGGTACGCTATCGAACCTGTTATACTTCAAAGTAACTCACACCAACCACTTGGATTAATACTGAAACGCGTCAACGTATTTTTATCCGTTTGTTATTGCATTTTTCTATTCCACTTGTCAAGGCTGCAAGCTACTGCGAAATGATAGCTAGGGATGACAACCAAACAATATTTCGAAATCTTACATTTTTTCATTAAAGTTATGAAGCTAGTAGCTCTGCATTTATACAAGAATATAAGATATAAGAATATCATGGAGTATTTGGATTGGTTCTTAGTAGCTATTATGAAATCCCTCTGGCAATGTATTATTAAAATCTACTTTAGACACAGCTAGTTCAGTTACTTAATTTCGTGTACTTTTCATATTAGCGTGATTTCCTCCTGTGGAATACACCTGTCCTCATAACTAATGTAAACGTATTGAGAAAAAACGCACCTCGTAGGTTTTTAAGATAAATTAATTGTTCCCGAGAAAATGGAAAATCAAAGGGTTGGAATGCGGTTTTACAGAAGTACACTGAAAATTTAAGGGAAATATGAAATGAGGAAACCCTTCGCTTGATTGGCAAGGAAAGGGACATGTGGAAATCAGTGGAAGCAGGGACAAGACTGCGTGAGACGTGTTAAGACATCAGAGAATAACTTTCACTATACTGAAGGAACAGCACAGGGCAAAATTGTAGGTAAAACCTTATATTGAAATACCAGTAATAATTATTGAATACTTGGGTTGTTACTCAGAGAGTGGCGTAGGCGACAATATTGTTGCACGGTGCAACAAACATGTCAAAAGGTTAATGATATTAAAAACAAACACCTTCTTAGATAAATAGCGCATTTCTGTGTCCCAAAATACTTTAGAAGCGCGTTAATTAGTTAAAAGTGCAGTTATGGCGTCACTAGCTGAAAGTAAACAATATAATTCCTAGCTGAATATTTCTGCTGCCGATGTTACATTTTTTTTTAAACTTCCAACTTACGAGAGATATTTTTTTTTAAATCTCCGATCAGTCGCTAAATGGAAACCACGGTGGAAAATTTCATGAAGCTTTGTGCAGGTATGTTGCGCAGTGTCTCTAATGTGCGAACCTATCAGGTCACCTCACACTTTTCAGTTCAGAGCGCACAGTGAACGCGCAAAGATTCTTAGGAAATAGTCTCTCCCGCCAAGTATGAAGTACCTGTGGGAGATTTAGCCTAATCTTGTGTAGCCTTCATAAGGTAACTGTCATACGTTTCCTTCTTTGTGACAATTCTCGGCCGACACTGCAGGGGCAGCATTGACGCTCCTGCAGTGCTTTCGCCGGGTGATGTTTTGATCATCCACCACACAGCCTGGAATTCACTCCTTATGATTTTCATTTCTTCGCTTAATGAAACACTGGCAATGAGGACAACATTTTCGCACAGACAACGGGCTGAAGATTACTGTAGGGAATTGGTAGAAGTCTGAGGCGGTTGTCTTCTATGACGACGGTATCGGAAACTTGGTACAATGCTACGACAGATCTCCAAGTCGGAGAGGCGGTTATTCAGAGAAGCAGCTTCAAGGTGTAGCTAAATATGGTGTTTTTGATTTTCATAGTGGTTTGCATTCCGCAACGAATCGGAGATTGAGAAATAAAGTAGCCCTTATACGACATTCTCTAAGATGTATCTGGCTACAGCGCTGGCCTAATATCTGCTGATATGTGTGGGTAGCAAGCAGCGACTAAATTTACACTTTTGAGCCGAGGATATCTGGGCCAGAAGTTATTGTGGCAAGGGCAGTACACTGTTGAGAAACAGAATGTCTGATCTTCGTTACACAGCTTCGAAACTGCTAAGAGTGAAACGGGTGCAATATTTTCTCATGTTTCTCTTTCTGCCTTTATTCTTTACTTTTGACTTCTTCATCCAATGAATAGATTTAGACTGCTGTTAGTTTTCTAGCTTTCTTTTTTTGTTATTTACGTTATTGTATCTGCAATTTACATTAATAAATACTGCTACTAATCTTGAAAAAGTTCACCATACCCAATCATTGTTACCTGCATTGTACAACAGGACTCGTTTTAGAGCACAAATTATCGGATCTAACGAAGGACAGATGAAATTAATGTATTTACAGCTCTGTTCCCTGTATTTCATAATTGGTCAAATATAGACTTTACCAGAAACAGCTTATACAGGATTCTTACAGATGACCGAAGGGTAGCTTTGTAACTGCTCAAAATTTTTTATGATCAGAAGTCGCGGAGAAATTAAGTGATTAGTGTAATCCCATCTATTCCCAAGAATATTTTTGTTTTCACTTGTGACTGGTTTTAATGGTCTGAATTTTAAGACAACGTGGTACGAAGTGTGCGTTATCAAAATAATTTTCTCAGATATTAGTGCATAATGGATAGAAGATACAGAGATATCAAATTCAGAATTCAGGAGGAACATAAGGTTTACATAGGCATGTGCTAACGAATTTCCTGAACATGTCCTTGTCTTCATTATACGTCATTCATTTATTACGTAAACTTAGTTTACTAGCTGAACTATAGCCTATTAAAATATTAGTTTCGATAGTCCATTTAACAAAATACTTTATAAATTGCCGCTAATTTTAATCTTCCACAGTATTATCACCTGTTTGTTCAGTTGGAATTGTATAATGTGAACAGGTGGTAATAAGACATCAAGAAGATTTTACAGAAGTGCTGTGATTCATTGTTTCCTTGTAGTAATATTTCCGGTTTAAAATATTGTTACCATTAAGTACGATGTCCTTACAAAATGTTTAGCTAACAGTTACTACAGAAAGTTAATTTTTGGAAAATTTCGACTAAAAATTTAAGTTTTTTAAATATTCGTGAGTGTACAGTACAGGGGAATCATTTTTACTAAATAAATGTTCTAAGCCCAACATCGTAATAAAGAAGAGGAGATGACAGTCTTTCGGAACCATTAAATGTTTTAATAAGGCCTGTTCATTGACGTGTAAGCTCATGAGATAAGGCCTTCGTTTCCTTCACCAGTAACTCGAAGCTACTAATAACACTGTGTTGAACTGTGCGTGGAAATTGTTCATCCTTTTGTCAATATCATTTAGACATTTTAATATCCCATCTCCCATCTACAATGGACAAGAACGTAGACATTTGAGTTGTTATTCCTTTTACTTCCCTGAATAGAAGCTTTAATCTGTGGAAATATTAACACCTACTAAGTACAGTTAGAAATTTTTATGATACCCAATATATCAGAAAAAAATTACTCATCGACAGTAGACAGGCAGCTTGCTGCACGTTTTTATCAAGTGAACTAGGTAGCTAGTATCAATCATTGGAACTCTTGAAATGCAGCAACGCAAAGAAGGAGCAATTACTATTTTCTTCGCCACTAGCATTCAGACTACGTATAGCCATGAATGGTCATATAAGACAACATTCAGCGTTTTTACAGGGTTCAATTCAAGTAATACCTGATTAGTAATAGAAAGTTTTAGTAGAACAACTTCGTTTATGTAAAAATTGCGCTATAGAGTTATTACTGAGGTTATTTTTTTAGAAAAAACACAAATACAGAGACCCAATATAAGTAAAATGCAGTTATTTTATTAGTCGACTTGTATTTTCCCGATCAGATCATTTAACATACATTATCCATTCTAAAATATCTAACACAACTGTTATACTGCTCTACCTATACATTCCATTCTCCTGCGTCTTGTGAAAAAATATATTACTTTCATGTTATAACCATAAGCATTTTCAACGATAAATAATTAACACTCTCGATGCCTTTTCTGAAACTGTGCTATCAGTTTAGGTTAGTGGATCAGATAAAATGAAATAAAATTCTGCTAAGGGCATGTTACAGAATAGAACACATAAAAATTATTTTGGAAATTGTTGTTGAAATTGTTATTATTATGTCGTCTTTTTTCATTCATATAAACGTAATTCTAGTGCTATAAGCACCTATAGTTACATAAGTACACAGAAAGACAAACCTAAACAAATAATAAAAATTACATGAAAATATGGAAAATATGATGAATGGTAAACTAGTCTACCAAGTTATTCATCAAGGAAATACTCACAGTGCGTGGTATAGGAATGCACATCAAATGCGAACGGCCACCTGCTTGAAGATATGTAAATTATTTGTTCATTGGTGTAAAAGATACAGCTGTATGTCTAGTTAAACGGAACATGCTATGAATGAAGTCAATAGTACACATACATAACGTCTTTTCCATATGATTGCCACACAATTCCGTAAATTACTTTATATCAATGGAAGTACGATGAAAGCAGTGACGAACACCCAACATACAAGTCAAATTCTAATTCACGAGGATGTTACCTAAAGAAAGATGCTTTACCACGCGCTGAACATTTCTTGCCATTGATATCATTATTATAATCATCGTCTGTACATTGCCGATGCTCCTCTCACATCACGAAGAAAAATTATACTCTCGAAGACAGAAGGCATTTATAGATTTCCTGTCGCTGTCATAGTGTCACATCTACAACACTTCTTATACTTCAGCGCTGTATTGCTTTCCGGAAAATTTAAGTTCTCTTCAGGAATAGTTGTCGGTTATTACACTAGTTTATGAATTATGCACACCAATACAGAAAACTTATTTCAGAATTCAGCATTATTTATTCATGTATTCACGTTTATTCTTAATTTGTTATCTTTATAACTGAAGTCACATTGCAACGTACATTTACAATTGTTCACCAAACAACGTAAATTTTTATTTTAAATGTTCTCGTTTCCTTTTGCTTTGCAACTGTCATAATTCCACTATAGACGACATCAGGTGTCTTGTACGCTATTTTTCACTGGTGACAGTTTCTTCATGGTGCATGTGTTGAGCCACTCAGTTCAGCATTAATTATAATAGAGTATTTTTCTTTATTAACTCTTATTCCCATACATTTTACCAGAAAAGATAGTGTTGTTACTGTTAGAGCATATACATTCATCAACGACGCAAAAAAATATTATACATTCAATAAAATTGGCAGCACTTTTTCTACAGACCTAAATAAGTGAAACAAATGTACCAGTAGTAAATTTATTAAATTCTGGTTACAACAGCTGTTTATTTAGTGCTTGATGCAAATTGCATCACTGATTCTGATAACCCCCTGAAACTCTATGTCCATTGTAGTGAAATGGAATTTCCTGTTCTGCTATCAAAGATTCTTCATTTTCCGTAGTAATGACTATGGTGCGTTTGAAAAGGCAGTATGATGCAGCCATCTGGTGGGAGAAACTCTCACTATGATCACTTGGTAAACAAGGAATATTATTTATATGTTACCACGGCAGGTGAGAATGACTTCATTCCTGTGTATTTTTCGAAACATATTTCATAAAAATAGGTATCTATTTTGGAACATGTATTTAAAGTTTTTATACGACCTTCCAGTGTAATAACTTTTGAAACTATTGCATGTTTCTTCAATTATGGTGGCAAAATGGTAATGCTCATTGTTATGGACGCTAGACTTCCGTGCCACACTTTTGAGTAGTTGTCCCTACGAATGAGGGGTGACTGGTTTCACTAATTATGAATAGATTTCTTGTTGTGATTGTTTCTATATGACGCAGTTTGATACGTTATTGCTATTTTCCTAGAGGCAACGTGCAACAACCAAAATAAGTAATAGGAGCTCAGCAGTCCTCAAACTTTGTTGGAGCTGTCCAGAAGAAGCACATGTGTTCTGTGATAGACAATACTCTGTACTAGAATCATTAGCTGAAAAAGCTTGTCTGCACCTGGAACAACATTGAAGAAAAGAATACTCGCAACAGTCTATCTGGCAGTACACAAATTTCTTGTAAATCAAGGACTTTAGTCTGTTGGCCAGGCAGTGAGAAAACAGTTGTATTGTGAAATGAAATCACCAGAAGCCATTCTTAACTGCATCGATCAAGACTGGGAAGCGGCCTATGGATCAGTTTAAAAGATGCGCGAGTGGTTGAATAAAGAAGGGAGGCACATTCAGCAGTAATCGGTTGCTACAGTACAAATATGAGTGGCACAGACCTAAATGGTAGCATAATGAGTTTTTATGTGATCTGCAGCAGAATCAAGATGTGGACTTTAAAACATTTTTTTCCTTCTTAGATCTTGGAACTGCAAATAGCTGGATTCAGCAGAGCGTTGACCGAATTAAGAATGATGAACCAAATAAGAGTATTCTGCAATGTATTGATTTCAAACTGAGAACTGCAAAGAATTTGTTAAGTGGCCAGAGCAACATTCTGAAGAAGCGGATGAGGATTCAGTTCCTAAAATGCAAAGACTATTGTGCTCGCAATCACGCTCATCTTCTTTAGGCTATTTGTCAGAAACGACTTAGTTGAAAAGTCACCTAAGGCGTAAGAACACTTGCTGCACTGCGGATACCAAAATGCAATACTACGTCTGTTCAGATTTCCTGTGGCTAAGATCACAGGAGAACTGTTTACCTGACTACCATCTGAAATAGAATTGTTATAATGTATAACTATTTAAAATTTATGATGAATGTGATACCTGCCTAACATAATTGTATTTTAGTACGTTTACATCCACATCTACATTATTACTCTATAATTCACAATTAAATCCCTGGAAGAGGATTCGCGGGACCACCTATAATCTATTTCTGTATCGTTTCACCCACGAACAGCTCTCGGGAAAAACGAACACCTAATTCTTTCTGTGAAAGCTCTGATTTCTCTTATTTTATTATGGTGACTATTCCTCCCCATGTAGGTGGGCACCATGGAAGTATTTTCACCCTCTGAGGAGCAAGCCGGTGATCAAAATATCATGAGGAGATGCTGCCTTAACAACAAACGTCGTGGTTTTTTTCCCTTTTTCGCCATTGTACGGAACTAGCTGTCCTTCTCTGAACTTCTTCAATGGCCACAGGATCCCACAACGCATGGCATTACTCTAGGAGTATATGCGTACTTTAGTAGAGTTGTATTTTCTCAGCGTTGTAGCAATGGGTTTGCGTTATGCCCAGCGTTATCTACATGCTTTTTTGACGTAAGTTATCGGTAATTGCAACCAATAAGTAGTTACAACCTTTAGATTTGCATCATTTGTGTGTAACTGACGTTTAGAGGATGCGTTTTGGTGCTCATGTTCACACATTTCGTTATTTAGAGTCAATTGTTACTTTTTACACCATACATATATCTCGTGTAAATAGTTTTTCAATTTGTTTTCATCGTCTGATGACGTTAGATGACAGTAAATGACGGAATCTTCTGCAAACGAGCTAGCAGCGCTACTAATGTTCTCTCCTAAATAGTTTGGTAGACTAGGAACAGTAGGTGACGTATCACTTTGTTGGGAGACGGGAGATTACGAATCCATTCGTATAATTGAGACGATACTCTTTAGGCACGCCATTTGATTAGAAGTCGCTTCTGAGGTAAGGTGTGCAAGTGAGTAACTCTTTTTAAAAACATTTATCGCTTTCTTTTAATGATTTGCTTATATGTCACCAGGATCCAGTGTCAGTTGTTATGGACGTTGCCGAAAATCATGATTTGTTATTATTCGAAAATTTTTCTGAATTCCTTTTCACCATCTTCAGTTTAACAGGTACATAAGATCTTTTTCAAAAAAGATTCGTGAGAACTGTCGCCAGGTATTTAAAGGATATAGGTAGAATAATGAGTTACTATGTGTTTCTGTTGTTGTTCACTATCCACTTTACGCTCAGGATCGAAATGAATAAATAGAAAGAGTTTGCAACTAGTTTATCAATACGTATCATACCCATGTCGGTCTTCGGAAGCCACTGCAGAGCGCAATTAGTAGGAGAACAAGTAAATTACGCGGCAAGAGCCACACGCAGCACTGTTTCTGTTCGCTCTGCTCTCGTTTTCCGTACCTTTTTTTTTTCTTTCTTTCTCTTTTTACCGCCACTGCGCAATTCCGGTGGCCGGACATCGCGCCAAACGCAAGAAGGCGACCTGATCGGATCGCGGGGTCCTGCAGGACGGTGTGTTCGGAATTTATCCGTATTATGGCGGCTATTTGTAACGGCGTAATGAAATGTGAGCACAATTAGCGGCGGACGGCGCGGGCGCCATCAAGAAATGGCAAACTGAATAATGTTAATTAGTATTTGCGGGCGCATGCCGGCGCTGCCCGGCGTTCGTTAGGCGGGCCTCGCCGGCTATTAGGCAGGCGGCGCACGTCGTGGGCAGCGCGGGCGAGCCAGCAGGCTGCGGAAGGGCGGCGGGCAGCGCGCGGCGGCGCAGCGAGCGGGGACCGGCAGGTGCTGCCCCCTAGTCGTTCCGAAACTACTCTCGCCAGTATTTCCATCTTTTCCCACAGTGCTGTTACACAGCAGAGGGAAGGCAGAATTACTCAACTGTGGCTTCCGAAATTGTTTCACTACGGAATATTGTAATACGGTGATTCCTTCCAGTCATCAAACGAACGACGGAATGACGGAAATCGGATAAGTGGTCCTGGAATATGAGATCATCTACAGCAGGAAGGTATAAGGACCTGCCGTAATTCTAAGCGAGATCATATACACACATCAAAAGAAATTTTACATCACCCCGGTTTCCAGAACTCTTGTAGACAGACGTTGACTGTGGATAATGTATCACAGACACAGTCCCTTTGACTGTTCAGAGATTTCACTAAACTCACCCTCCCGCTTCCCCACCCCCTCCCCCATCACACACACACCAAACACACAGACGCAAGCAACCATGCATGAGCAGCACCTACTAGACGGAGGAAGTCAAACAGCCTATCAGATCCACCAGCAAGGAGGTACACGGCTCGTGTTGTCCGCTGTTTAACTATGCCTAGACGGTCAATACCACTTCTCGATCGCGTCTGCTTTATTACTTTGTGCTAGGAAGGGCTCTCAACCAGGAAAGTGCCCAGGCGTCTCGGAGTGAACCAAAGCGATGTTGTTCGGTCATGTAGGAGATACAGGGAGACAGGAACTGTCGATGAGATGCGTCGCTCACCCCGCCCAAGGACTACTGCTGCAGTGGATGACCGCTACCTACAGATTTTGGCTAGGAGGTAACCTGACAGCAGCGCCACCATGTTAAACAATGAGTTTCGTGCAGCCAGAGGACGTTGTGTTACGACTCAAACTGTGCGCAGTAGGCTGCATAATACTCAACTTCACTCCCTAGCCGGCCGGAATGACCGAGCGTTTCTAGGCGCTTCAGTCTGGAACCGCGCGACCGCTACGGTCGCAGGTTCGAATCCTGCCTCGAGCATGGATGTGTGTGATGTTCTTAGGTTAGTTAGGTTTAAGTAGTTCTAAGTTCGAGGGGACTGATGACCTCAGCTGTTAAGTCACATAGTACTCAGAGCCATTGGAACCATTTTTCGCTCCCGACGTCCATGGCGAGGTCTATCTTTGCCACCACGACACACCATGCAGAGCGGTACAAATGGCACCAACAACATGCCGAATGCACCGCTCAGGATTGGCATCAAGTTCTCTTCACCGATGAGTGTCGCATGTGCCTTCAACCAGACAATCGTCGGCGACGTGTATGGAGGCAACCTGGTCAGGCTGAACTCCTTAGATACACTGTCAAGCGAGCGCAGCACGGTGGACGTACCTGCTGTCTTGGGGTGGCATTACGTGGGGCCGACTTACTCCGCAGGTGGTCATGGTAGGCGCTGTAGCGGCTGTACTATACGAGAATTGACGAGACATTCGTCTTCATGGACGGCAGTTCGCGCACCCATTGTGCACGTCTTGTGAATGACTTCCTTCAAAATAAAGACATCGCTCGACGAGAGTGGCCAGCATGTTCTCCAGACATGAACCCTATCGAACATGAATGGGATAGATGAAAGAGGGCTGTTTATGTATGATGTGACACACCAACCACTCTGAGGGATCCACCCCGAATCGCCGTTCGTGAGTGGGACAATGTGGGCCTTGATGAACTTGTGTATAGTATGCCACGACGAATACAGGCATGCAACAATGCAAGAGAGCATGCTACTGGGTATTAGAGGTACCGGTGTCGACAGCAATCTGGACATCTGAAGGTCTCGCTGTATGATGGTACAACATGCAGTGTGTGGTTTTCATGAGCAATAAAAAGGGCGGAAATGATGTTTATGTTGATCTGTATTCCAATTTTCTGTACAGTTTCCGGAACTCTCGGAATCAAGGTGATGTAAAACATTTTTTGATGTCTGTTTGTTGCCGTTGTTGTGGTCTTCAGTCCGAAGAATGGTTTGCTACAGTTCCCCATGCTACTCTACAAAATGGTTCAAATCGCTCTGAGCACTGTGGGACATATCTGAGGTCATCAGTCCCCTAGAACTTAGAACTACTTAAACCTAACGAAACTAAGGACATCACACACATCCATGCCCCAGACAGGATTCGATTCTGTGACTGTAGCAGTCGCACGGTTTCCGACTGAAGCACCTAGAACCTCTCGGCCACACGGCCGGCGCTACTCCTTATTCGCAAAAAACCATTGCAACCTACATCCATCTCGACCTGTTTACTGTATTTATATCTTGGTCTCCTTCTACGGTTTTTACCTTCCACACTTCCCTTAAATAGTAAATTGTTGACCCCTTGTCGTCTCAAATAGTGTTCTATCAATCTATCTCTTCTTCTAGTCAGGTTTTTCTACAAATTTCTTCCACCACAGTTCTGTTCAGTATCTCCTCATTAATTACGTGATCTATCCAACTAATCTGCAGCATTCTTTTGCAGCTCAACATTTCAAAAGCTGTTGGTCTAAACAGTTAACCGTCTACGTTTCTCTTCCATACATGGCTACACTCCATCCAAATGCTTTCAGAAAAGACTTCCCGACACTTAATGCTATATCCGATGTTAACAAATGTCTGTTCTTAAGAGCTTTTCTTGCCATGTCCAGTCAAAATTTCATACTGTTTTTTCTCAGCTTCCGCCATCATCAGTTATTTTCGCTGCCCAAATAACAAAACTCGTCTCCTGCTTTAAGTGTCTGGCCTCCTGTTGTAATTCCCTCAGCATCACCTGATTTAATTCGGCTACATTCCATTATCCATGTTTTGCTTTTACTACTTTCAAAACACTATCCATCCCGTTCAACTGCTCTTCCAAGTCCTTTGACGTCTCTGAGAGAATTGAAATGTCATCGGCAAACCTCAAAGTTTTTACTTCTCCTTCCTGAACTTAAACTTCCGCTCCAATTCTTTTATTTCCTTTACAGCTTGCTCAGTATTCAGACGGAATAAAATTTCAGATACGCTACAAACCTGCCTCACACCTTTCTCAACCAATATTTCTAGTGCTTCCCTTTCATGCCCCTCGACTCTTGTAACTGCCATCTGGTTTCTGCACAGGTTGTAAATAGCCTTTTGCTCCCTATATTTTACCTCTGCTACCTGCAGAATTTCGAAGATAGTATTGTAGCCGACGTTGTAAAAAGCTTTCTCTAATTCTGTAAACGCTATAAATGTAGGTTTGTGACCCTTTAACCTGTCAAAACCAGAAGCCGTAGGGTCAATAATACCTCGTGTGTTCTACATTTCTCAGGAATTCGGAATGATATTCCCCGAGGTCGGCTCCTACCAGTTTTTCCATTATTGTATAAAGAGTTCCTGTTAGTATTTTGCAGTCGTAACTTATTAAACTGGTAGTTTGATGATATTCACATCTGTCAGGTTCTGTGTAGATTATGCAAAAGAACGTATGGCGTCAGTTTCTCTTAACTCATTTTAGCAATGATGAATAGCATCCTTGAGAAAAGGCGCAGGCCATCCACATTTTCAAGAAGAGTCGTGGGATAGATTCACCGTATACAGGGTACTCATAATTAATAACGTTAACTCATGAAGTTGAAAATACATGATATCAGAAGCAGAAAAGAGTCTAGTAAACATCGGCTCTTAAACGCATAACGTAAGAGTTACCAGTAATTCTTCATCTTCGATAATGTGAAGCAGATCTTTTCCACTGCAGGCTCTTTGCTTTCTATATTTTGAGAGGTTGTAATATGGACAATCACAAGAATAATGTCTGTCAAATATATACTGCAAATTTCATACCTTAATCCTTTAATAGACAGAATTTATTTAACATATATTTGAAAAATGAAAGGTCAAAATCTGTCTTGCTTTGTGATACATAATGCACTTTCACTACCAAAAATTGTAAGCTGGCCGATTTTGAGAATCAGTTGAGTGGAACAGGTATGTCCTATTTTTCATGTGAATCTAGAATTTTTGGAGTTAAGTATTTAATTAAAGAACAATTTTAGCACGATGACGATTATGAAAAGATGTATAAAAACAGTACCAAAACGTATTTATTCTCCCGACAATGAAAGACATTAAATATCGCATACCAGTTTGCAATGTAAGGTACGATTTACACGTAGCACGGAACAATGTTTTCTACATTTTAGAAGTTTTCTGGGACATGTATGACCCACCACATGTAAATTATGTACAAACCAACATTATTATTGAGATGTGTAGTAATGTTTCAAAAATCTATATGTGTGAGAAAACACAGTTAGTTACTTCAGGCATTCTTGGAATGGAGAAGATAGTGACACGATGAGATTTTCGTGGAACAGACGCACTATAAACTCACACTGCTTACAGCGTTCTATAAGTCCATCCCATGGTCCGTGGTATTCCTCTCCAAGTTCCGAGAGCATCTTCCTACATACTATCACTAGACAGATATGAGATACAGACGTCCCAAAGCTCAAACCTGCATGTTACTTTCGTGGGCCATATGTCTCCCATCAACGCGGAAAGTTTTAAGGGCCTCGAGCACTTGTTGAATAGAAAAGATGTTTTTCACGGTGGTGAAGACGAGCAAGTGCTAGTAGCTTTTAAGGTGTGTACTTTAGAGCCCAGATTAACTAGTCCTTTTTTAATTATTTTGGTCCGCACTACCAGTTCACAAAATATACTAAGCAAAGAGCACCCAGGAGAAGAGCTTTGCTTCACAGTATCGAAGATGAAGAAGTAGTCACACTCTTAGTCTAATGGATGCATTTTAGAGCTTCTAGTATCGAATACTTTCAACCGTATGCGCTTTCGTTATTATTATGATACACCCTGAATTAACGCTTTCATCGCTAGTGTTAATCTGGAACTGCGGAACATGTTTTGTATCACCCGCTTAAGACGTTTTCGAGGAACTGAAGTCTACTCTATAAAAATTCCGCCAACACAGGCCTTGCGAAGCTGAGCTTGCTGTGTTCGCCCATGAGATCGAGTTCGTCGTAGACAACGGCTCCCAACTCTAAGCCGTATTTCTTGAAGGCACTCGATACAGTTACGCAGTTTCATTAAGTGAACAATCTACTGTTCTGAGTATCGTACCACATTTGAGACTGGATTTACGGCTTCCTGCTACATAGAACTCAAAACGTTATTCTTAATGAACGAAGTCGAAGGCGTAAGGCAAAATCTGTAGTGCCACAACGGAATGTTACATGGCCTTAGTTTACAGTATACGTAAATGCCGTGTTGAATACAGTCTGTAGCTTCATGAGGGTTTTACGTGGTCAGTGCTGTTGTCCAAAGGCAGGTCTTCTGATATTCTGCAGTTGACATACCCTAATCGTAAATAATTTTAACATATTGTACATAAATACTTGATTAAATCTAATTATTGTACAATTACACTATGGCCAATATATCACTGGAAATAATAACTTCCGAAAAGGATTAGAAGTAAGCTTCCGGAGTGACCTAACTGGATTGAGCTGATAAACTATTGTTCTTCAGCGCTTCAGTCCAAAGACTAGCTTGACGCAGCTCTCCATGCCAGTATCTCTTGTGCTAGCCTCTTTATCTACGAATAACTGCTGCAGCCTTCCTCTACAATTTTCAGCCGCCACCCTTTCCTCAGTCACTAAACTGACAATTTCTATCAACCCCCAATTAAATTCAGTTCTTTCTCATTATTTATTCGTTCTACTCATTTAATATTCAGCATTTTCTATAGCACCATATTTCAAAACATATTTTCTTCATGTCTGAGCTGTTTATTGCCCTCATTTCTCTTCCATACAAAGACTTTCAGAGAAGACTTCCTGGCACTTAAATTTTATATCCTCTCAACTTTGTTGCTTAGATAGCAGAATAGGTCGACTACTTTCGATGCCTAATTTTCGTATTTAATCCCCTCACTCTCGCCTGATGTTTAGAGACTTTCAGTGATGTTAATTTTGGTTTCTCATAGCAGTATCCATTCCTTCAACTACTCTTCTACCTCTCTCGCTATCTGAGAGAATTACGATGTCCTCTTCAGACTTTTTATTCTTGCCCGTTAACTTCATTTTTCTTTCTGAATGTGTTTCCTTCGGCAAACGGTTTTCCTTTACTGATTGCTCAATGTACAGGTTGAATAAGGCCGGGGGTAGGCAACACTCCTGCTTCACTACCTTCTCATGTATTGCTTCTCATACATATCCTTCGACTCTTACAACAATAGTTTTATTTCTACACAAGTTACTGATTGATCCCTGCTGCCTACAGAATTTCAAAGCGTGTAGTCCAGTCAGTATTCTCAAAAGTTTTCTATAAGTCTACAGAAACTATAGACGTAGATTTACCTTTCTTTATCTTACTACTAAGGTAAATCGCGGTGTGAATATTGCCTTCGTTGTTCCCATATTTCTCTGGAACCCAAAGCGATCCCCGCAGAGGTCAGACACCACCAGTCTTTCAGTTTATTTATAAACAATTCGCGTCAGTATTTCGTACTTATGACTTATTTAACTGATAGTTCTTTTATATTCACACCTGTCAGGACTTGCCTTGTGTAGAACTGGAATAATTACATTTTACTTCCAGGCTGAGGATAATTCAACTGACTCATATCTTCCTTATAAAATGGAATACTTTTGTTATTACTGGCTGTAGCAAGAAATTAAAAAATTCTGAGGAAATTTTGTCTGCTCTAGGAGCCCACGTAGGTCTTTCACCGCTCGCAGTATGTTTGGCATCTCATCTTCATCTATTTCCTTTTCTATTTCTGTCGTCTTGAAGTTCATGTCCTTTGTATAGCCCTTTATGTATTCTTTCCGCTTTTAAGTGTTGCCTTCTTTGTCCAGCAATGAATTGCCATCTGACCTCTAGATATTCATGCAGCTGCTTCAATTTCTTTGCAAGTGTCTTTTTAATTTTCCTATTGGCAGCCTCTATACATGTCGTTACAGCCTTGCACATGTCCTCTAGAAATTCCTGTTTAGCCATTTTGAACCTTCTGTAAAAATAATTTTTTACATGTTTATATACTGTTTTACCTGTTTCATTTGCAGCATTTCCGTATTTTCGCCTTTCGTCAGTTAAATTTAATACGTCGTGTATCGTCCAATAACTTCTGCTAAGATATGTGTTTTTGACTATGTGGTCTCCTGCTGCCTTTACTACCTTTACCCCCTTACCCCCATCTCATTCAGCTGCTGTAGTTACGAAGTGGCCGTGCGGTTAAAGGCGCTGCAGTCTGGAACCGCAAGACCGCTACGGTCGCAGGTTCGAATCCTGCCTGGGGCATGGATGTTTGTGATGTCCTTAGGTTAGTTAGGTTTAACTAGTTCTAAGTTCTAGGGGACTAATGACCTCAGCAGTTGAGTCCCATAGTGCTCAGAGCCATTTGAACCATTTTGCTGTAGTTATGGGCTAATGCTGCCATTGAAACTCTCGACAACGTCAGGTGCTTTCAGTTTATTCACGTTCGATCCCCAGAATTTCCTATCTTTCTGTAATTTCTTCAGATCTAATCGTCAATTCATGACCAATACTTTTCTGGCAGAGAGCACATCAACCCCTGGAAACGTTTTGCAGTTTACTATCTGCCTTCTCACCATTAAAAAAGCAAACTGAAAACTTGAGCTACGTCCAGATCCCTTCCATGTAAACAACCATTTTTCATTATATTCTAAACCAATGTGTTTACAGTGCCAAGAGGCTTTCCATTTCATTCTTTCCCTCCCCCCCCCCCCCCCCCCCCCGATATTGTCTCCTATTTTTCATTCTCTTCGTTTCCTTACTATCGAGTTCAAGCCTCCAACATATTTAGATCTTCGTCTCCCATAAGTACCTGAACTAAAAGAACTATTTGTAGAAATTAGATGGCAGGCTGAAATCCACCAGTAGAATCCTCAGGTTTTGCAATTCATACACTAAAGAAGAGGATCATAAAACACTTATTCGTGGATGTTGCAAACTTACCAGATAGTGTTACTATAAGAGACAGAAAAGATTCCACGAAGAGGTAGAACGTTATGTTTTGTCATAGAGTCAGCTAGTTAGTGTGAAAATCCACAACACAGTTCAATTTTAGACGCAACGACAGAGGCATTGTGCATCGTGGAGAAGTTGGTTTTTGAATTTGCGAGATCGTGCGTTTCAAGAATAGGCAGGAAACGTATTACAGCATTTTCTCATACAGTCATCTTCGAAAATGACCATGGCAGGAAAATCAGAGAAATTATTCATAAGGAACCTTATCGACAATCATTCGTCGCTAACGGAGTAGTAAAAGGAGAAATGACATCTGCTACACACCATAAGGTGGCCTGCTGAGTAAACATGTGTTTGTAGCTTCGCTCATAGTGATTGGCACAAATGACAGGACTTATGCTAACATCAACGTAAGTAGGCGCCAAAAACCATTTCATATACTTTGGACTTTCTGCTTTTGCTATGTGTAGACAAGCGGAAAATATGGTGTCGGCCCAAACAAAACCAGCTGATACAGACTACTGATAATGGAACAAGAGAATGGACAGAGGCCCACCGGATCTTACTGTACACCTACACATTACATAACTGATAGGCACAGTAACTGCATCTTTTGTAGCTATAATTTAACCTAGAGCACTGGAACAGCGCTGCTTCCCACGACAATAAGCGTTTATATTTTGAAAAGCACGGAACAACATATGTATATAATTTTTTGATCTATATTGTTGACATAAGTTCGGTGTAGAATAATGAAACAGGATATCCAAATGTCCCTCTGCATGACTGAACACTTACTTCTCAAATCATAATCGAGAGAAATCGAAGTTCTTCTTTTTTGTTCGAAAAATCCAACAGTTTCAGATGCCGTAACACGAAAAAAACGTATGATTATATCTTATGGGAAGCAGTCGATACAGTTATGGGCTAGCACCTCGTGAATAAGGTACAGATGTCCCACCAAACATTCCTCAGTACCATGTTCTCAATGGGAAAGTGTCGTTACAACCAAATTTACTGTCGGGCGAGTCTTAATTTATCGCTATAACACAGATGCTTTCACGTAAATGAGATGGAAGAGGTGGTCGTTATTTCCTGAAGCCTCTGAGACACAGTGCGAACTATGCAGGTACTCAACACGATTTTATCATTTGAATGTTGCTTTGCGCTATAGGCAACGAATGGCAACTGTCTATCAACATGAGAAACTCCAGTGTAATACGAAAAAGTACTCCATTGATAATCTCCACAAAGAACCAGTCCTTAAATATCAAAGTGAATCCATACGAAGCTATTTGAGGTATAATCTACTAGGGTCTAACCACGAAGAAAATTGTAATCAAAACAATATTCTGGATTTTTGGTGTTAGTATGAGAGTAGTTAGGATAAAGAAACAGAAAAGTTTCAGCAACAGTCTGCGTAAAAGGACATAGGCATCCTTGGTGAGCACGAGGGACGTCACAGAATTCCTCAACAAATTTCAGTGTGATATGCTACAAGAGAGGGGTTCTGTTTCACGTAAGAGATTATCCTCTTCCTATAATGAAATTCAGGCTTTACGAGTTCGAGGCGATTCTCAATCAGAAAATGTCTTTAGGCGCTAACGAGGCTGCCATATTCTGTATCTCTCATCGTATGGCGGCTTAAAAGTGTAGAAATACTAGGTACTACATTTTGCTTACAGGTTTGAGGTGTCTGACTTGCGACACTCCTTCATAGAGGCAAAGGGCCTTCAAATGATGCACACTCCTTACCATATATCGGAGGGATCATCTGAATTGTTGAGGCCACTCGTCATCCGTAACAATCAATCTTCTGCACCAATGATTACTGTATGAAAGGTAGGTGTCACTTTTCTCCATATTCGACCTATTAAAGAAGAATACTTAAAGACTTAAGGAAACTATAGAGAGTGTTGTAAAAGGCCATTCCCTAGAAATTCTTACCAGCTCATTAGTGTCCATTCAGGACCCAGTAGATCCACCATAAGATTTATTTTTGGTTACAGCTGATTAGTGTGCAATAAACTGCAAACTATCACGGAAGTGGTAACTGACACTTGTACACGTTCATAAATTACGCGCGAAAATATGGCTCATAATTGTTGTTGCCACTTCTGTGTCGTAGTACGAGTAAAATATTTCATTTTGATTGATGTTATGTTCTCATTCAGGTGTAAATTAAATTTTAGTGCATCTGGTACCACAAGGAACGAAGCTTTCGTGACAATGAGCACTGTTCCGACTAATGTAAATATAACAGTCTTTGACTTTGAGGGGCTTATAAGCCAGAAGATAAATACATACTTCAGCCAGAGACTCATTGTACGTTGCAGCTTTGCAGCTTCTAGGAGTACTCTCGATTTACTCTGCAGTCTGAGCTTTCAAGATTGTTTACCATGGGCCAGATACAATTAAGTTTTGAATAAGATATATTAAATCAATCTTTTTCTTGACTTTTTATGGGCTTACTTGTAGCAGTTTGTGAACTATTCATATTAACTTGTACGTTCCAATCCAATTTTCGTCATACATTGGTGTGTAAAACTTAAGAACGACGGTAACTTTCGCATGATGTGTCGCTGTAAAGTAAGATATCTCGATAAAACTTGAACCATGCATAAAGAGAACTCTTACTGTACGATACTGAAGCAAATTGAAAGAAATACGGAATAAGACGAAAAGACCTTACACTTTTACACAAAACAATAATCACACAGAAGTCACTGCGATTTATGATCATCCCCTGGGAATTACAAAGGCGGAAAAAGATCCTTAATAGAATGGGTGATTAGAGCGGGCAACAGTGTATCTCATGGTGGCCACAAGGAAGGTAAGATCGTTTTGCGCTGGTGCGTCGAATCCGCCAGTACTGTTGACAACTGCTGTATGGTTGCTGGTGCATGCGAGCGTGGTGCAATAAAACTCCACACCGCATTCAGAAATTATGTTACCGATGGCATTTAAGTCAGGAGAACGACAGGAAAGTCCATTCGCCGAATACACTTTTGCTTCATTAGCTCCTCCACTTTCCTGTTCGATACAGTCGCTCATTGTCATCCATAAAAGTATACGTTGACTGGCGAGTGTATTTGAAAGATCTGGGCATTAGTACGCTAATGAAACGTTACGGTACCTCATACCACAACACTAGAACCACAAAATGATTGTTTTTGACTATGTTTCTGTGTGCGTTAAGAGTTACCAACTCTCGCCGTATGAGGGTGCGATTATTGTCATACGTCATCGTTTTGGTGGTACCAGTATTATGCTATAGAAGGCATAAGGTTGCACGGGCGTTTCCCTTTCTTTTAGTGATAGGATTTCTGAGCCGTCTGATGTGGTCAGCCAAGAATTCCTCTCCTGTGCAAATCTCTTCATCTCAGAGTAGCACTTGCAATCTAGGTATTCATTTATTTGCTGGGTAACTTCCAATCTCAGTCTACCTTACAGTTTTCGCCCTTTACAGCTTCCTCTAGTACCATGGAAGTCTTTCCCTGATGTCTAATCGGATGTCCTACCATCCTGTCCCTTTATCTCCTGAGTCCACATATTCCTTTCCTCTCAGATTCTATGCAAAACCTCCTCATTCCTTACTTCATCAGTCCATCTAATTTTCAACATTCGTCTGTAGCATCACATCTCAAACGCTTCGTTCCGATTTTCCCACAGTCCATGTTTCACTACCACACAATGCCGTGCTCCCAAATGTACATTCTCAGAGATTTCTTTCTCAAATTAAGGCCTATGTTTGACACTGGTAGACTTCTCTCGGCCAGAAATGCCCTTTTTGCCAGTGCTAGTCTGCTTATGATGTCCTCCTTGCTCCATCCGTCATTGGTTATTTTGCTGCGTAGCTAGGAAAATTCTTTAACTTCATCTACTTCATGACCATCAATCCTGATTTAAAGTTTCTCGCTGTTCTCATTTCTGTTACTTCTCATTACTTTCGCCTGTCTTCAATTTACTTTCAATCCATATTCTGTATTCATTAGACTGTTCAATCCATTCAACAAACCATATAATTCTTCTTCACTTTCGCCGGCCGAAGTGGCCGTGCGGTTAAAGGCGCTGCAGTCTGGAACCGCAAGACCGCTACGGTCGCAGGTTCGAATCCTGCCTGGGGCATGGATGTTTGTGATGTCCTTAGGTTAGTTAGGTTTAACTAGTTCTAAGTTCTAGGGGACTAATGACCTCAGCAGTTGAGTCCCATAGTGCTCAGAGCCATCTTCTTCACTTTCACGCAGGATGTCATCAGCGAATCGTATCATTGATGTCCCTTCACCTTGAATTTTAATTACACTGCGAAAATATATTTTATTTCCATCATTATACAATTTGAACAGTAGGGGCGAAAAACTACCTTTCTTTCTTACACCCTTTCAATCTGAGCACTTCGTTCTTGGTTGTTCACTCTTATTATTCCCTCTTGGCCCTTGTACACATTGTATATTAACCGTCTCTCCCTTTAGCTTACCCCTGTTTTTCTCAGAATTTCGAAAGTCTTCCACCATTTTACATTGTCGAATTCTTCTTCCAGGTCGATAAGTCCTATGAACGTGACTTGGTTTTTCTTTAATCTTGCTCCCATTATCAAATCAACCACAACGTCAGAATTGCCTCTCTGGTCCCTGTATCTTTCCTAAAGCCAAACTGATCGTCATCTAACACATCCGCAATTTTCTTTTCCATTCGTCTGTATACTACTCTTGTATGTAACTTTGATGCATGAGCTGTTAAGCTGATTGTGCGATAATTCTCGCACTTGTCAGCTCTTGCAGCCGTCGGACTTCTGCGGATGATATTTTTCCGAAAGTCAGATGATATATCACCAGACTCATACATTCTACACACCAAAATACTGATGGAATGTTATGTATTCCCTCTGCTCTATTTGATTTTAAATCCGCCAAAGCTCTCTTAAATTGTGAATCTAATACTAGATCCCGTATCTCTTCTAAATCGACTCTTTCTTCTCGTGTTCCATAAGACAAATCTCCTCCTTTTATAGATGTCTTCAATGCACTCTTTCGATCTATCTGCTCTCTTCTCTGCAGTTAACAATAGAATTACCGTGGCACCCTTACCGTTATCATACCTGCTTTTAATTTCACCGAAGGTTGTTTTGACTTTCCTATGTGCATTTATTTCTCTACTTAACATACTTCACGTAGACATATCGTCTTAGTTTCCCTGAACTTGCTATTTATTTCGTTACTCAGCGACTTGTATTCTGTATTCTTTAATTTTCGTAGATATTTTTGTACTTCCTTCTATCACCGATCAACTGAAGTATGTCTTCTGTTTCACACTATTTCTTATCAGTTACCTTCCTTGTACCTACGTTTTTCTTTCCAACTTCTGTGACGGCCCTTTTAAGAAATGTCCATTCTTTTTCAACTGTACTGTCTACTGAGCTACTCCTTATTGCTGTATCTATAGCCTTAGAGACCTTCAAGCATCTCTCATTCCTTAGTGCTCATATATTCCACTTCTTTGAGTGTTGATTCTTCCTGGCTAGTCTGATAAACTTCAGCCTACTCTTTAACACTACTACGTTGTGACCTGAGTCTCTATCTGCTCCTGGGTACACCATACAGTCCAGTATCTGCTTTCCGAATCACTGTCTGACCGTTTTGTAATGTAACTAAAACCTTCCTTTACAATTATACCTCCTTCTCTTGTGGCGCTTGAACAGAGTATTCCCTATTACTCGCTGAGATGTTTTACAGAACTTCATTAATCTTTCTCCTTTCTGATTCCTTGTCCGAAGCCCATATAGTTCTGTAACCGTTGCATTTGCTTCTTCCTCTACAACTGCGTTCCAGTTCCCCATGACTATCAGATTTTAAACTCAGTTTACGTACTGTATTATCCTTTCAGTGTCCTCATATACGTTCTACAACTAATCGTTTTCAGCTTGCGACGTCGGCATGTGTACTGAACTATCACTGTCTGTGTTGGTTTGCTGTCGATTAAGATAAGAGCAACCCTATCACTTAACTGTTCATAGTAACACATTATCGGCCTTACCTTCCTATTCATAGCGAATACTACTCCAGTTACACCATTTTCTGCTACTGTTGATATTATGCTATACTCATCTGACCAAAAATCCTCGTCTTCTTTCCATTTCACTTCAGTTACCGTTACTATATCTAAACTGAATCTCTGCATTCCCATTTTCAAATATTCTAGGTTCCCTACCATGTTCAGGCTACCGACATTTAACGTACCGACTCGTAGAATGTTATCGTTCCTTTGGTTGTCCAGTCTTTTTCTCATTGTTACCTCCCGCTTGGCAGTCCCCCGCCGGGGATTCGAATGGGGAACTATTCTGGACTCTTTTACCAATGGAGAGATCATCATGACACTTTTTCATTTACAGGACATATGTGCTGTGGATGCACGTTATGTGTCTTTAATGCAGTGGTTTCCATTGCTTTCTGCATGCTCATGCTGTTGATCATTGCTGCTTCTTCCGCCTTGAGGGTCGGTTTCTCACCCCAAGGACAGAAAATGCCCTTAACCCCCGTCCACTCTTCCGTCATCTTTGACAAGGCAGTTGGCAGAATGAGGGTGAATTCTTATGTCGAAAGTTTTCGGCATCTAAACCTGATTATTAACCAAAAATTATGCGGTAGCACGTTTTGGACGCGGGATCTAAGTCGTCGTAGTTACTAATGAAAGACGCAACCCTCAGACCACGGGTGCATGGACGCAATGCCCCCGAAAGCTTTGAACGTGGTAGACTCATCCGTCAACAATATTGTGATACTGTGTTCCTTCCTCAAGTGCGTCTTTCAGGCATCATTTTTGTGAATGTCTGTGCGCGAACCTATCAAACTGCTAGATGATGAGCACTTTAAACCAGATGAGATTCGGCGAATGGATTGGCCTGCCTATCAGCCGACTTAATGCCCATCGAGCATTTCTGGGATGCTCCAGCATCCACATGCACCAATGACCGTCCAGCAGCCGTCAACCACGCTGGGGAAGGAATAGAACGCCTTACCACAAGAACTCTTTCCTGACCTTGTGTCAATATGACAGTAAGTTGCAGAGTACGCATTTTCACATGTGGAGATCATACGCCCTATTTAGAACAATGTTCCACGTTTGGTAATGTCCATGGGACAATCATAAACAGTGTTGATTTTAGTGTAGTTATTCTCTTTGAATGCAAGTGTCCTTCATGTTTGTCCCATTGCGTATTTCTTTCATTTACTTTATGTACTGTACTGTACTGTATTCTACTGTTGCTGATCTTCCTATGTATTGACCCAGTATCATCGAGCTATGTTACTTGGCAGGGAAACGTAATGGAAAAAGTTTCTTTCGCCCTTGGGTTTAAGATGGGGTCTAAGCACTACGGGACTTAACATCTGAGGTCATCAGTCTCCTAGACTTACGACTACGTAAACCTAACTAACCCAAGGACATCACACACACCCATGCCCGAGGCAGGATTCGAACTTGCTACAGTAGCAGCAGCGCGGCTTCGGACTGAAGCGCCTAGAACCGCTCGGTCACAGCGGCCGGCCCTTAGGTTTCCCACACACCAGTGTATTATCCCATTAATTCTCTTCTAAGAGAAGTATGGTTTAATCTGGTGCTAAGTCGCTTATTGTACATACTATAAATACTTCAAACAGGGGACAAGCTAGTACATGTCAGTACAGGTGTGACAACATAAATCAGTAAGGAAATTTGAGTTAGAATTCCTCAAAGAACCATGGCCTTCAGTAGAGTAACCACGAAATGTTGGATGTGATGAATTACATAGGGGACGTCGTTATACAAATTACTAAAACAAATGGCTAAAAACAGACATCATTTTGATTTTATTAGGCTTTGCCTTCACTGTTGCCGTAACCTTTTCCGTTTTGATTTGATTTTTTTTCGTTCCTGTGCTTGAATTTTGTTTTATATTTCAACAATCCAATGTAATAAATTTTGCTTGTCCGTTTGAGAAACCGCAACAAATTTTATACTCTACCTTTGGTCACTTTTATCGGACGAACTGGATACTATGAATTACTTTTGTTTGCTGCATGTTGTAGAATTTTTTCGTTTTCGATGGCGCATAATAGTCTCAGATTTAAGTTACTCGTGATACATTGTCGATGTTTATCTAAGAGCTACATTTACGAAGATTACGTCACAATTAAGAGTTTTAATAGTTTGAACGTCACCATAAGAACACACTCGCTCCCTCTCTCTCCCATCCTTATGGTCTTGTGCGTGACTTCGATCTTCGAACCGTAGAAATAATGTTTCCATACTTGCTTTCTGTTTTTAGCATACTGACTTAGATGCAGATGCCGACGGTGAACGAAATTTCAAAGTGGTCTTTTAGCACCTTGGTGTGTTTCTCTTTTTTATCTCCAAGAGTGAAATAGACGTCATCGCATTTTCCATGTTGAACACTAACGGGGCTACTTATCGTTCTTAACGAGTTGTGAATGTTTCGTAGGCGTAACTCAGTAAGCGTTTCCCAGCGAACCCCCGATTCTTTAACGGTTCGGAGACCATGCACTTGGAGGCATATTGGGCCTTGGAAACCAACCATTTCTGCCGTTACTTAAAGCGTTTCTGGTACACATGAAATTGATGGATCTTCAAGAATAATACAATCTAAAAAGAGCCAAGATTCAAGTTTTGTTTCTCATATTTACGTTAGTTCTTAGCTAGATCGCAATGACAGGCAGTATAATTATTTTCTCAAGACGGAAATGCGAGGCGAGTTACTGAGAAAATTTCTTCCTCTTGAGCTTCCAAAATTATTCACTCACTCAACAAACGTGACGCATTTGTAGCACAGTTACAAAGAACTGTGGAACCTTTCGAGTAAACGTAAAAAAAATTTCGTCAGTGATCATATTGGATAGATTATTGACGTCAGTAGCTGTTACGTTCATGGTTTCTTTCGAAATAAGTCTAGAAATGGACAAAACAAGGTAGCACCAGTCAAGAAGCGGGATGCGAGACTTCCGTACATTGTTGCTGTATGAAATGAATCCACTTTTAAAACGACTAGCGGCTCGCGCGTCGAGGAACTCGCAGCCAGACCTCTAGTCGGGCGCGGCCTTTGTAACACAGTCGCAGCCCGAGCGGTGTTTGGGCTTGGTCTTTAAAGTGTTAAAGAACCGAACTCCTCTAAATAAAACAGATTCAAACATCAGAGTGCTTTGCAAATGAGTTAATGTGTTAAATATTTGACATTAAGCATGTAAGCGAGAAAAAGGTAGAAAAGGTTTTAAATTTTTTTTCAGTGTGCTGGAAGTCGCTAAGTGCCCTCATTAACAGACAGGGGATGAGTAATAGTCCGGAAATTTGCGCTCCTTTTTAAGTAAAAGCTAGTTTGTCACTCATCTCAATGTTTGCGACGTCGTATCTCCAGAACCATGCGTCCGTACAACCATATAATTTGGCAGGTACATTCATTATGTACAAACCGACTGCAAAATGTGTTGCTGTTAGGATTAGTTGTAAATAAGTGAGAAATTAAAAACGCCAACCGGATGCGGCAGTTTCACTGCATCAACAATGAAAATGCGAACGATAAAGTCGGCTGCCTTTCATCATTCTGGTGAGGAAGGGGGTCAGGGGTTTCAGCGAGAAAGAGATTCTAAGGATTTGAAATTTTATGCAAAGTTTATTGTATGTCGCCCAGAGGTCTTATTCTCAAACAGTGGATCTATAATTTGCGTCTCGTTAGCTACGCTGCCTCATACTTAGTTTCTGACTGTAATACTTGTCTTAGTGTGTTAAGCATTTCACTGAGATTACACTCTTAATGCGTATAATATGACAGCATTTTAAATTTTCAAATTTGCTCGATAACTAAATGAAACATTGAGAACCAAGCTTTTGTTGCCTGCCAGAAGCCTTTAGAAGGGCAGTCCGCTCATTTACAGTATTACGTGATATCTCAAGTGCATCTAACACAAATGTGTTTATCTGGCAGTTAATTAACGGAATTAACTTAATTAATTGACTTTATCTGCTAGAAGTTTCTTGTGCAACAGTGAAGCTATGGAGTACTGGAAAATACGTATGTTTTTTAGCTTATCAAAGTTTGCAAACAAGTTCGTGTTCTTCTGGAAGAACACACATGTCACAGTGAAATGTCCTCCATTGGCGTCGTAGATGTGATGCAGTTTAATTTTGATAGTACAGTGAAGACTATTATTGTGCCTGTCAGTACCTAGTAGTGATTTCTGAGAAAAAATTTTTCAGGAATCTGAACCAGCAGCGTCACTGATGTCAATGATAATGTTTTCCACATATATGCGTAGAAACCAAACCGGCTTCTGTTAGCTGTGTAATTAGAACTATGTCAGTTAGTTTGTGGCTTAAAGTAAAAACTACCATTATATTTGTGAGGTGTAAATTAATGACATTTTAAGGCACGAAGACGTGATTTAGAGGTATTCCAAAGGTTAAGAAGAATGAGCAAATATCTTTCGGTTCATAATATCTTTCAATCAACAAATACTGCAAGTAAGGGTACTGAAAGACATTTTGTTTACATGGAGAATCAGTTGCAGCTTTGGATTATTCTTAAATTCTCTCTCCTCTTCCGTGTATTCTAATTTTCGTAAATTAGATACATTTCAGTCTGTGACAAACGTTCATTCGGTACTGTGTGTGCAGCCTCTTGTCCAGATGTTGCAATTAATATGCATGCGCTTGTTGACTATTAGGTTTTTATTAAACCTTCGAGTCATTTTATCAATTTCTTACCTTGGCGCATTTGCACCCAAAATGCATGTCAGCAATCGAAAATAGATATTGGTTCAGAAATGAGAGCATTAAATTTTTTTGTTAGGAATATACAAATCTCCCAAATAAATAAATAAATTTCGTAGCTTAAAATCATTGATAAATCATGAAAAAATTAAATTTCAGATATCCATGGACTTACGCTTGTACACAAGTCAAGGTATTGTCCATTGTCAAGGTATTGTCCATTTTATAAATGAGTCTAAAGATAAATCAGAAACCCCCAGATGAATAAGAAAGACTAACGATTGTCATTATTTCCGGGCAATATCCAGAAATGGAATTGACTTATGGAGCACTAACGTAATATTCCTGCAAATCTGTAAGTACATCTGCAGTTTTGAACATATGTACACTCCTGGAAATTGAAATAAGAACACCGTGAATTCATTGTCCCAGGAAGGGGAAACTTTATTGACACATTCCTGGGGTCAGATACATCACATGATCACACTGACAGAACCACAGGCACATAGACACAGGCAACAGAGCATGCACAATGTCGGCACTAGTACAGTGTATATCCACCTTTCGCAGCAATGCAGGCAGCTATTCTCCCATGGAGACGATCGTAGAGATGCTGGATGTAGTCCTGTGGAACGGCTTGCCATGCCATTTCCACCTGGCGCCTCAGTTGGACCAGCGTTCGTGCTGGACGTGCAGACCGCGTGAGACGACGCTTCATCCAGTCCCAAACATGCTCAATGGGGGACAGATCCGGAGATCCTGCTGGCCAGGGTAGTTGGCTTACACCTTCTAGAGCACGTTGGGTGGCACGGGATACATGCAGACATGCATTGTCATGTTGGAACAGCAAGTTCCCTTGCCGGTCTAGGAATGGTAGAACGATGGGTTCGATGACGCTTTGGATGTACCGTGCACTATTCAGTGTCCCCTCGACGATCACCAGTGGTGTACGGCCAGTGTAGGAGATCGCTCCCCACACCATGATGCCGGGTGTTGGCCCTGTGTGCCTCGGTCGTATGCAGTCCTGATTGTGGCGCTCACCTGCACGGCGCCAAACACGCATACGACCATCATTGGCACCAAGGCAGAAGCGACTCTCATCGCTGAAGACGACACGTCTCCATTCGTCCCTCCATTCACGCCTGTCGCGACACCACTGGAGGCGGGCTGCACGATGTTGGGGCGTGAGCGGAAGACGGCCTAACGGTGTGCGGGACCGTAGCCCAGCTTCATGGAGACGGTTGCGAATGGTCCTCGCCGATACCCCAGGAGCAACAGTGTCCCTAATTTGCTGGGAAGTGGCGGTGCGGTCCCCTACGGCACTGCGTAGGATCCTACGGTCTTGGCGTGCATCCGTGCGTCGCTGCGGTCCGGTCCCAGGTCGACGGGCACGTGCACCTTCCGCCGACCACTGGCGACAACATCGATGTACTGTGGAGACCTCACGCCCCACGTGTTGAGCAATTCGGCGGTACGTCCACCCGGCCTCCCGCATGCCCACTATACGCCCTCGCTCAAAGTCCGTCAACTCCACATACGGTTCACGTCCACGCTGTCGCGGCATGCTACCAGTGTTAAAGACTGCGATGGAGCTCCGTATGCCACGGCAAACTGGCTGACACTGACGGCGGCGGTGCACAAATGCTGCGCAGCTAGCGCCCTTCGACGGCCAACACCGCGGTTCCTGGTGTGTCCGCTGTGCCGTGTGATCATTGCTTGTACAGCCCTCTCGCAGTGTCCGGAGCAAGTATGGTGGGTCTGACACACCGGTGTCAATGTGTTCTTTTTTCCATTTCCAGGAGTGTATATTAAACCATACTCGAATTACCCTCTTGAGCAGATTTCTCAAATTCGACACGATAGTGTGTACCAAGAACCCTAAGCATTACGCTGTCATCAACACATTGCCGACAAAAGAAAGTCCACAATGTGTGAGATTCGTTGGACAAGACATAATTCTGCAGCACGAAGTCATAAGATAAGGATTTGAGACCACACAAATGTTTCAGAGGCGCCACTGTTTTTGAGATAATTTCAGGTAGAGGCACTGAACACAAAACGATAACTTCTTATCACCAACAGACAAACAGGCTGAGCGACTGTAGAAATATGGTCTTGTGAAGCGTGCTCTCTATGACCACTGACGCTCGCCAGACAGTCTGGAATATCGTACTGTCCGTCAAGGGATTTACGAACATCGCAGCGAAACGGGAACTTCGAGGTTTTTCAGCTCCACAGTCGCCAGTCTGAAAAGTCAATAGATATATTTGTGCTTAGAGTTGACGGTGCACAAAATGCTACACGCAATAGTTTATCATCAGATCTTGAAACGCAAGGCAGCTGCAGAGCAGCACTTGGACGTAAAGATAATTTCAGTTTCTTCAGAAGAGAGAACTGTTTGCTCTTTGGCTACTGACAGATTGTAGCCTCGCTTTAGAGGCCTACGCTCTGCGGTGCCAGCTACTATTCTCCCCACCAGCATCTTCGAAGGGTCTATACTTCGTTACAGATACTTCTCGAACGTCATTATTCCAGTACTAGCTTTTGCCTGTGACATCTTTCGCTTGGATCTCGAACTCACATAAAGTTTTAAAAATCACGGCACTTAACATAGGTGAGAAAAGCAGAAGGGGAAGTTGTCAAAAGGATGCAACGGTAAAGAACTGACGTGTTTGTAAGCACAGAGACAAGTATTTGAAATCTCAAATACAAAGAGACCAGTGTAAGGTAACAGGCTAGTGTTGTATTTAAAGAAGTAACGAAAAACTAATGAATTTATTTATATACAACATCTGATGTTTTGCCTATTGAAGCCATTATAAACGAATTTTCTTAGCTAGTGACCCGGAGCAGCCTACGCAGGGTTGTCCATGTGAGAAGGTCAACGATGGCGGTTCGAAGCGTCTGTACTTGCGGTATGTTGATAGTCATGGCGTAGCAAGTTCTCACAAAAAACTTCAGACGTTTCAACCAGCAAGGGAAATTGTTGGGGATGAGTGGTAAGCGTGATGCGGAAACTGTTTCATCAGATCCACAGCCAGGGAGACTTTTAGTGTCAGCTCCACAGATAAAACTATCCAAAACACTACTTTTTATGGATCATTTCTATCCTGGTTTATTTAGTTTAGTTTTATAAAACTTCTGCTGCACAGATGTTTTTCTTCCAGTACAGTAAAACGAGCATTACAAGAAACTGAAACGATCCAAATGAAGAAAAACTACTAGTTTCACTCATAGCCATGGACAATTTGCCCAAAATTCTTTTCACACAAAAATACTTCAAGGTTTCTAAAAGAGTTTACTTATATTTCCTATGGATTCCGATTTCCCCGTACTCACACAGTTAAAAAAAAAATCTATATGTATATATAACTCTGCTTCTAGTGGCGTATCAGGATTAAATACGGAGAAGACTTTAAGTTAGACCTCCAACAACACAAGTGTGAAAACCGCAGCCAATTTCGTGCAGTGGCTTGCGTGATGCGCTTAGAAACATAGGGACAGACAGGCGGACAAACAAATAAACAAATAAAAATTCTAAAAGCAATTGTTTTGATCCCAACTGCTGTTATAAATATCCTTCATATTAAGTGTTCTTAAATATCTGCAATGTACAGATATCGGCCAGTTACAGTTTTACTATACGTGTAGATATTAGCACATATTAATTCCCCTCAGCTGTAGCCTGCTTGTATGCTCAGCAGTGATTGTGAAAGAGTTCTCCCTATACTTACCATATATTTGAGGTTTAAAGACGAATGTTGACGTCACACAAGGTGAACCATCACATAGCGACCACTAAGTTGCTCCCCAAGTGGCTAGGTATATATTTTTATGCCTTTGTTAAGGTTTGGGATACCATAAAAGATAATCGGCCTTGCATCGATTCCTGTTCAAGTTGCCGAGTGCCATATGAGAAGTCGAGGGTAAATACCCTACAATACAGAACAGTAGTTCCCCTGAAGAGCCTTTCGACCATCGTAAAACTTCAACTGCGGAATTTCAACTAAATTTGGAACCACGATAATAGAGCAGCTATCTGCAACTGCACTTACCGAATTGAGATAGCGCACCAAACGACCAAGTTAATAAGACACTGGACTAGTATTTGTTGGGGTGTCTATTCAAATCCCTATACGACCCTCCATATTTACGATTTGCCCCGAAATCGATTAAGGTGAATGCTGGAATGGTTTCTATAAAAGTAAACAGCCGGTTTCCTCCCCATTCTTTCCTCCCTCTCCCATCCCAGTTCTTCCACAATTCGAGCCTGTGCTTCCTCTCTAAAGACTTTGTCGTCGACTAGACGTTAAATCCAAAACTTCTTAGTCGTTTCGGACTCTCCGAAATTGCTACAGGTGTATCTATGGTCGTGACATAAAGTACCCATTGGAATGATCGCGATATTCTTATTTTATTTTTCCGCTTATTGAAGTGTCTCAGGCACTGACACAATAAAATTTCTGTGAAGCATCTCCGAGCGGGTGCGATCGACATCATTATACGTGGACGCCGTAGGTTGTCTGTGATAAAAGTGCGAATTTCGCCTACTGATTCGATCAAGATGAGTGATACGGAAAGATAGTTTTCGGAAAATGTATCACGTAAACCCGAGGACCTAAGCAGCAAAATAGTGTAATGACAGGGGAAGTGAAACACAGGCAGCTCGCTTGCACCGTGTGTTGCTGATGGAAGAAACATTTAACGAGTTCCGAAGCGAATCCTAATATTAAACTCTCGCTAAACGGTTAAAAGCACTTGCCCTCTCGCAAAAACGGTCAATGATCGAAAATGCGTATGGAGTCCCTTGTATGGTTACTCCATTATCGAAATGGGTGACGGTGAATGAAAGCCGGTACTTTTAAATTGAGACGATGAACTGCAAAATAGGCAAAAGCGCACGTCTGCTATCGAGCCCCTATTTTCGTAACCAAATTAGGTTTTAGTTGTAATGGCATGTTGTTATATAGAACAACATAAAATGCAAGTGATGCTACGATGAAATATAACGAAAGCTGCTTAGTAACCAAGGCAGGTTTTTTCCATTTGCGTGTTCTCTAAGAGTAAGCCTGAAAATTTTCTACTGCCGCATGAAATGAATCAAAAGAAATGTTAGATGCAAAAACTAAATGTAACAGAGAGTGTACATCTCTGCAAGCAAAATTGTGACACAAGCGACGTCAGAAGACAAGGGCATAATAAGCAAAAGAAGTTAGTTATTGTACCTTATGAAAACAGCCTCGAAAACACGGAACCTAACTCTCTCATTTGATTTTCACTTGTATTTCAATGTGACATTCTACTGTCGAATGAAATCCGTGTCACTTTTTCGTGGATCGTAAATTCAAGCACAGTCGTCGCAGCGAAGCGTGATTCGCGATAAAGGCAGCTCCAGAAGAAAGAAGGTGAAGATAGTGAGGCAGCCAGGCATTAGAAGACGGTTGAACATGTAGCACCACACATACTCCCAGACGCTTTACTAGTGCTCCCTGTACTTATTACTAGAGAAGTCTTGGTTTTTCAATAACAAGAGACTAGATTATTCACTTATTCTGATGCCATAGTCTTTGGTGGCCAAGATAGATACGAAGCCCACACCTACTACAGTAGTACAAGTTTATATGCCAACTAGCACTGCACATGACGAAGAAATTGAAGAAATGTATGATGAAATAAAATAAATTATTCAGATAGTGAAGGCAGACGAAAATTTAATAGTCATGGGTGACTGGAATTCGAGTGTAGGAAAAGGGAGAGAAGGAAACGTAGTAAGTGAATATGGATTGGGGCTAAGAAATGAAAGAGGAAGCCGCCTGATAAAATTTTGCACAGAGCACAACTTAATCATAGCTAACACTTGGTTTAAGAATCATGATAGAAGGTTGTATACATGGAAGACCCTTGAGATACTAAAAGGTATCAAATAGATTATATAATGGTAAGACAGAGATTTGGTAATCAGGTTTAAAATTGTAAGACATTTCCAGGGGCAGATGTGGACTCTGACCACAATCTATTGGTTATGACCTGTAGATTAAAACTGAAGAAACTGCAAAAAGGTGGGAATTTAAGGAGATGGGATCTGGATAAACTGAAAGAACCAGAGGTTGTACAGAGTTTCAGGGAGAGCATAAGGGAACAATTGACAGGAATGGGGGAAAGGAATACAGTAGAAGAAGAATGGGTAGCTTTGAGGGACGAAGTAGCGAAGGCAGCAGAGGATCAAGTAGGTAAAAAGACGAGGGCTAGTAGAAATCCTTGGGTAACAGATGAAATATTGAATTTAATTGATGAAAGGAGAAAATATAAAAACTCAGTAAATGAAGGAGGCAAAAAGGAATACAAACGTCTCAAAAATGAGATCGACAGGAAGTGCAAAATGGCTAAGCAGGGATGGCTAGAGGACAAATGTAAGGATGTAGAGGCTTATGTCACTAGGGGTAAGATAGATACTGCGTACAGGAAAGTTAAAGAGACCTTTGGAGATAAGAGAACCACTTGTATGAACATCAAGAGCTCAGATGGAAACCCAGTTCTAACCAAAGAAGGGAAAACAGAAAGGTGGAAGGAGTATATAGAGGGTCTATACAAGGGCGATGCACTTGAGGACAATATTATGGAAATGGAAGAGGACGTAGATGAAGAAGAAATGGGAGATACGATACTGCGTGAAGAGTTTGACAGAGCACGGAAAGACATGAGTCAAAACAAGGCCCCCGGAGTAGAGAACATTCCATTGGAACTACTGACGGCCTTGGGAGAGCCAGTCCTGACAACACTCTACCATCTGGTGAGCAAGATGTATGAAACAGGCGAAATACCCTCAGACTTCAAGAAGAATATAATAATTCCAATCCCAAAGAAAGCAGGTGTTGACAGATGTGAAAATTACCGAACAATCAGTTTAATAAGCCACAGCTGCAAAATACTAACAAGAATTCTTTACAGACGAATGGAAAAACTAGTAGAAGCCGACCTCGGGGAAGATCAGTTTGGATTCCGTAGAAATACTGGAACACCTGAGGCAATACTGACCTTACGACTTATCTTAGAAGAAAGATTAAGGAAAGGCAAATCTATGTTTCTAGCAATTGTAGACTTAGAGAAAGCTTTTGACAATGTTGACTGGAATACTCTCTTTCAAATTCTAAAGGTGGCAGGGGTAAAATACAGGGAGCGAAAGGCTATTTACAATTTGTACAGAAACCAGATGGCAGTTATTAGAGTCGAGGGACATGAAAGGGAAGCAGTGGTTGGGAAGGGAGTAAGACAGGGTTGTAGCCTCTCCCCGATGTTATTCAATCTGTATATTGAGCAAGCAGTAAAGGAAACAAAAGAAAAATTCGGAGTAGGTATTAAAGTCCATGGAGAAGAAATAAAAACGTTGAGGTTTGCCGATGACATAGTAATTCTGTCAGAGGACTTGGAAGAGCAGTTGAACGGAATGGATGGTGTCTTGAAGGGAGGGTATAAGATGAACATCAACAAAAGCAAAACGAGGATAATGGAATGTAGTCGAATTAAGTCGGGTGATGTTGAGGGTATTAGACTAGGAAATGAGACACTTAAAGTAGTAAAGGAGTTTTGCTATTTGGGGAGCAAAATAACTGATGATGGTCGAAGTAGAGAGGATGTAAAATGTAGACTGGCAATGGCAAGGAAAGCGTATCTGAAGAAGAGAAATTTGTTAACATGGAGTATAGATTTAAGTGCCAGGAAGTCATTTCTGAAAGTATTTGTATGGAGTGTAGCCATGTATGAAAGTGAAACATGGACTGTAAATAGTTTGGACAAGAAGAGAATAGAAGCTTTCGAAATGTGGTGCTACTGAAGAATGCTGAAGATTGGATGGGTAGATCACATAACTAATGAGGAAGTATTGAATAGGATTGGGGAGAAGAGAAGTTTGTGGCACAACTTGACCAGAAGGAGGGATCGGTTGGTTGGACATGTTCTGAGGCATCAAGGGATCGCCAATTTGGTATTGGAGGCCAGCGTGGAGGGTAAAAATCGTAGGGGGAGACCAAGAGATGAATACACTAAGCAGATTCAGAAGGATGTAGGTTGCAGTAGGTACTGGGAGATGAAGAAGCTTGCACAGGATAGAGTAGCATGGAGAGCTGCATCAAACCAGTCTCAGGACTGAAGACCACAACAAACAACAACAGTCTTTGGTGGTTTGTCTTGAAATACTGACATTTATAGTCTTTGTGATACAGTTGGAGAAAGTGATTCATTTTAATTTCGCAATACTGATGGTTGTTGCCTTCGGTGGGGAAAATATGGTCCGACGCAAAAAAAAATTGAAGATCTGTTTGATACACAATAGTAATAATGTTACGAAAAAATGAAAAGAACAGAACTAGATAGAGAAGAATGGTTTTGGCTGCAGGCAGTAGCATTTAGAAGATGATAATGATTACGATGCAAAAACTGAAAACTATAATATAATACAATAAGGATTACTTCAAATGTGACAGGATGCATTTGGTAGAATAAAAAGGAGATTAATGAGCTACTCCTACCGTAATATCACGAAACAGGTGAAGTAGTATACAGTAACTGAAGACTAAATTACAAATGAATGTAGTCCATAAAAAGTTATGTAGGCTATATACCATGTCCGTGCACGTAACAGTTGTTTGCAGCTAAAGTTGAAACCGGAAACATCATGACCAAGATAAGCCGTAGAATGAGGCTTGAACGATGTTGTAGAAGGTCTGTTAAATGGCATGTACAAAAATAAATTTGCTGGAGATGATTTTTGTTGTACAATTCAGTAAGAACATCGCCTATCAACATTTTTATTAGAAGGAGAATTATGGAAATCTTGGCTAATCCATGGGTGCTAAAATCGAAAAGGAGTATCATTTTAGGTAATTGGGCTCAGTTCCTTTGTGACATAGTACTCCACATTTAACGAAGTCAATGAAAATTCTGGGTATTTGCTATCCTTCTGTAGCTTAACTCGAATATTTTGCAGATTTAATTCCCGAAAAATAATCGAAATGAGTACAAGAAATTATCATACATGACCTTCAATTCAGAGATCTAACTCCATGAAATGACATTGTGTTCGTTGCCAATTACTTCTCAGCATTGAGAGTTCTGATTGGCGTCAGACCTCACTGCTAGATGTTCTTTGTTCGTGAAGGTATGTGGTCTGCAATTTGTGTTAATTCAGAAGATGTAACGTCTCATACCTGTTGTACAGACAGCAAATTCTCTTTGTTATCCACAGACTATGAAATCGCAAAAATGGGCACTTAAGGCTCATACAAGGAACTGCTACAAATTTCATTTCAGCTGTTAGGTTAGCGAACAGAGCAAGAACTGGACATGCGCACATTTGTTCGTTCGTCATGTACCACGCTCTTGATGGGTCGGTTCGGTTGTCATATCACATGTCCTATGCTGTTTCTATGATTTCGAGGGAGCTAACGGACAACAAAACGAATTGTTAGTTTTTTCTGACAGAAATTGATGCAGTCTCCTAGGAAGCTTACTAAACTACTTTACCATCTTCTACGAGGCCTGTACGTCATAGTGAAGTGCTGCCGATACCAGTGCCCCCTGAGAATGTGACACTGAGCGAAGATGAATATAGAGACGACCATTCAAAAACAATGAAGGAGATAAGCATGCTGACCACATTAAAAGGCCACTATTAATCAAATAATCCACGCGTTTTGTCTCAAGGGTACCTCGACAATATTGTTCTTGACTATGTTTGTCGGGGGAACATGCTTCTCTTTTAACTTCGTGACTGAAATGATGGACTTTTCTTGTTCTTGATACAGAACTGAGAGTTTACCTCAGCTGGCGTGCTACATTTTTTAAAATACGTATTTATGCAAGAAAGATGACGTGGTTTCTTTCAATGGTATCAACTCTGTTAGTGATACTCTTGACCATGGTTTGAGAGTGAATGAGCGGCACTTGGTCATTCCAGAAAACTTAGTCTGAAAATAGTAAGTCACGACAGTGAGAAGAGATAGCACTCTGTTTCGGTTCCTCACGCCTTTAACCCAAAGGATTTATCTGGAACCTTTAAACTGTTTATCGAATATTAGAAATACAAATGACATATATTAAGAGCACTCGTGGTACTTCCAATTTCTCTCGGTGTGCGGCTTGGGAACAAAGTCTTCCAGTGCAAGCACGACAGCCATGACCGAAAAATTACGGGATGATGTCCGGCTAGGAATAATATACTGCCTCGACAGAAGAATGTGATGAACACCCCTCTCGTAGATGCCAAAAATATGTGTCAACCTCCGGTGCAAATTAGTTGTGTCAAACCAAACACTTTGTGAAAGCCACAGAAAAATGTTTATGTAGATTCTGTACTTGCGAGAGAAGTTTCCAGGTATAAGCGAAGCAAAAATAAAGGAAAGAATGTGTGTGGAACTCATTAGGAAATTTATCTGTTCGATATAGAAACAGTCAAAGTTGCAGGTTTCACATTTTACCTAACTGATTACTAGTTTCGGGTTAGCTGAACCAATTTTCTAATAATAAAGACAGGCAAAACGGTATTTTTTCAAAAAGCGTACGAATCGTGCCAAGATTATACATATTCGTATAACAAAGCTAAGTTTAAACATGAACAGTGATAGAACAGACGTATTAACTTCTATTGAACAGTTCTTTGATTTGCTCAGTGGTGTTGAAAGTATGGAATGACTGTAATTCACTAGTGTCCACAAGAAATTTTTAGTCAGCCATATGGGAGTGAACTATCGCAATAATATACAGCAGTTACAGAGATCATAACGTTTTATGGGATGTATCATGACATTTTAACAACATTTCTTAAATGATCATTAGAACTTCTCACCGTATAATCTAGCTGCCGATTATGACGAACGTAGAGAATGGCTTGGTCACAATTTAAGAAATGAAAAAGCCTTTTCGAGAAAAAAATTAATACTGAAATGTTGTTCGAATGCTGTTGACTCTTACGAAGCGACGTTTATGAGGCAAAGTATCGTTGGGAAATTGGAAAGGAAATACTTTTAGTAATCGCCTTAACTTTTTTTTACTCTTATATTACTCGTTTCTTTGGCTTCTATACATACTGACAGATTTTCAGAAGTCTTGTTGCGAAAGCGCATAATATTTCCAGAAATATATAATAGAGAGGCTACTAGAAGATTTCAGAAGAATCATTATCACATGGAAACTGAGGCTGTTACTGTAATTCTAAAATTAGATTTGAATTCTTGCTCGAATTATCTTTGAAAAACAGTGCATATTTATGGTTCGTGTTACTGAAGAAAAGCATTTTTTGATGACCAATGTCTTAAGAAAGTTTATGTTAGAAGCTCCTTTTTACTGATAAGTGTATGCTTAGCTCTGCATTTTGTTCAAGTGTCCGACTGAATAAAAGACGACTTTGCCGGCCGGTGTGGCCGTGCGGTTCTAGGCGCTTCATTCTGGAACCGCGTGACCGCTACGGTCGCAGGTTCGAATCCTGCCTCGGGGACGGATGTGTGTGATGTCCTTTGGTTCGTTAGGTTTAATTAGTTCTAAGTTCTAGGCGACTGATGACCTCAGAAGTTAAGTCGCATAGTGCTCAAAGCCATTTGAACCATAAAAGACGACTTTAACAAAACGCTGAGCTAACCTACATTTATCACTAAAAATATATACACTATTAATTTCTGAATGTTTAAAATGTAGCTCCACAAAGTAAACTGTCTTTCCATTAATATAGATATCAAAACTAAAATCTCATTGTTACAAAGTTCAAAAATATGTGTCATCGATACTGTGTTTAAATACGAACATATCGTTTCCTTTCGTATGCCTGTAGCTTAGAACAATATAAGGTGCGCATAATTTTGTTATTGCAAAATGCCTCGTTTTTTATATGCTTCATCACTTAAACGTTTCTGGAAATGCGATATCTAAAATTTTCTGGTCTTCGTTACTTTAGGTGTAGTCATTGTTCTTTATACATCTGAGCCACAAAACAAATTTAAGTTCATAATCCATACGCGGGACAACAACATTAGACAGTTCTCACTCTCTGAAAGGGTTTGATGGAAACTATTTCTTTCTGTCTTGTGATAATGTTTTTTGCTTTGTGTGTGCACTACATTCCATACTATTTTGTTATATTCAAACAATGGGCTGCCTCTACAATCCTTCCTGTCATATGTTCTTTCAAGCACAAATGAAACTATTGCCCAACAACTTAGCAAATGGCCGTTAATATTTACTGCTAAAATTTTTCCTTGGATTTATTTCTTCATCTGATCTGCATAGAAACTCTTTGTTCGATGCTCACTCTGCTCTCAAATTTGCATATCCTTTGATAGTATTTCCTTTGGATTCACAGTCATAAATCCATATAACTAAGGGTTGTGACAGTGTCTAGTGACTGATCGTTAATTCCGCTATCGAATAATGACCCATCTTTCAACGATCCTATGCATTTATCAGTTGTTTAGATGGTGCTTTCTCAAATGTATTATAAGCAGATGAAAGTGTGTATTATATCATTTTCTCATTTCCACGTTCACAAAACGAGGTGTACGGTGGTCTTAGTTTCTTCAGATTGTGTTAATCACTGCTGATTACAAAGGATAAATGTAAAAGCTTATAATCTTTGGCAGGAGCGAAGTAGTCACACTGTGTGGTCAACACAAATCCTATGCAGACTGTATCGTAATCTGGAGCTACACGCCGATGAAAATCAGCACGAATACAATACAGTTTTTTTACCTACAGCCGGTTATTTTACAAGGCTATATGAAGATGCACGATTAAAGTTGCTCCGCGGAGTGGTTCCAAATAACTTACGATTCGGTATCTGTAACAGTTGCGACTCTGGAAAAGTCACAGGGGTATAATTCATAGAAGGCGAAAAAAATGAATTATTCCAGCTGTCAATAAAACTTCCAACATCGGAAGCTTATCGACGTAAGACATCAAATTTTATTCCAAAGACACCGATGCCATTCTCAGGAATCATCTTCAGTGCTATTTGTCTAATGACTTCCTTACCAACGATATCAGTGGATGGAACGAAGGACGTCAGTCTAAGAAAATAACTTGCAACCTCATTAGCACTGCAGTTTTACTTACTATTTCTCCACCAGTTCAGAATGGTAATTGGGCTTCCTTCAATCGCACCGATTCACCTCAGAGACAGTCTATGTTATAACGACATTTATATGCCATGTATTCCTTTCAGTCGTTAATATTGTATAAGTTCACAAATGGTTAAATCAAAGTTTCCAGTTTTCCATTTGGTTTTGATGACAAACGGCCACGTGATTTACGCTTAATAATGAATGTCTCGCATCGGCTTTGTGAATTTGTGATTCTCGAAATGTCGGATCGCCGTCAAACTCCGAACGAAAAACATTCAGCATGTGATATAATTGTTTGTGTTGTCTTATGGGCTTGGATTTTCGGTGCTTCACTTAATCCTGCTCTTCCGAAACTCAATACTTGAGTTCTGTCTGACGTGATTATTCTCGTCAGTAATGCGGAACGTTTATCCCCAAATTGTACACGTACGTTTGTCGGCAAGACTCCACCACAGTTATTTCGAATTAATTTTTTCTTCTTGATTCTGTTTTTACAATCTGCAAAAAGAAAATTTGACAGTGGCCATCTACTACGAGCTCATATTGTATTAGTTATTTTTTTGTCATCTACATTGAAAATATAGGTCGAAATTAATGCAGGTTAGTCTTCTTTAGCAAACATATTATTTCTTTCAGTAGGAGCAGATTCTTAGTCTCTGTCAGCACCACTGACTTAAAACAAGCTACACATGGGAAGGGAAAGGAAATTTTTGTCTTAGGTTACCTTCCAACGTTCATCTGAAGTGTGTTAAATTACGTGAGGCTTAACTCGGAATCCACTAATGTACGGTGCATGAGTGTGCATAGAAACAACGAATTAATCCAGATCTAGAATTGAGTCCTTCATGCGTTTTAGATACATACAAATGGTTTGATACCCATTTAAGGCTTCAGTAAAGCATCACTGTACCATCATGAATTCTATTCTTTTTTCTCGTATAATCACTTTATTTTCATAATCAAACAATGGACAGTAGATTTTAAGCTATGGAACTCAGAAAGGAACGCAGTACTGCACATGTGTTTCTTTTAAACTACAGAATGATGGAAATTTGTAAGTGTCGACCAACAAATTTCGTAAAAAGTGGCAGCAGAGAAGAACCTTGTAGAATTCGTTTATCTTTCCTTCTGACATCAATTTCATGTTCCTGTTAACTAACTTACAGAATTAGAGAAGTAAGTGGCAAATAAAAATTTTAACCAATACACAAGAAATTTTGTAGATGACTGGATCTGTTAGCCTCGACCCAAAAAGTAGGAAAGGGCAATGAGGTCATTCCCCGCCATAGCTAAGGTTCCAAGTGCGATGCCGTTACAAGGAATATTTTTTCGTCAATATGTTTCATAGCAACGTCAGGCTATTTCCAATGTGAAAGATATATTCTGGGTTCTTAGGAGATACTTATCAGTACACGGATGGTACATTCCTCAAAGTTCGATAGAAATGGAAAGTATCTTGTTTGCTTAATTTATCACTATAAACCAACTTCATCATTTTTCTCCTTCTCTCCTTCTCTTTCCATATGAAGATAAGCAAAACGTATAACGAAGAGTCATTTCTTACCTCAGAATGTAACAGCTAATCTATAAATTGTATGTTTATTCTTTAATAAACTGAAACCAAAGGCTAACCACTGTTACTAATATTATTATTTAAAAAACATAATTACTTTACGGATTCAAACTAGTTTTAAGAAAAATTGCATTATTAATTTTCATTTGGATTATCTGTAGTAGAATGGTCTCACGATTTCAATTTTCAGCAGAATAGCAATACTTAAGAAGTATGGAAGTAGTCTTTGCTCACTTATTAGACTTGAATAAATACTGCAAATCAGTCACTTTCTTGCGTAGTTTGATTTGTAGCAATAAGCGTTTGGTCTTGCACCGAACTTCAGTTAGCGTAACACATGTATATCTTCCAAATTACTATGTTTTCATCTACTCCATTTCCAATTATGCTGATGAGGGCATAAATGTATTGCACCACTTGAAGATGAGTGAAAACCAGGAAAGCGTCTCAGCACAAAGAAGCAGCACAAGAAAGGTGGCTGGTTGCTGTATTTCACCAAGTAATTCAATTCACAACCACAGAGTTCAACAGTAGTTACCATGGATGAATTAAGATGAGGTTTCAGGTTCTTACAAGTACTTGACAATCGGAACAGAGCATAGTTTCAATCTCTTAAACTAAAGAAGTACCGCAGTTATCACGGATGAATTAAGATGAGGTTTCAGGTTCGTACAAGTACCTGCCAATCGGAACAGAGCATAGTTTCAAGCTCAAAACTAAAGAAGAAGTTCATATAAATTTTTTTGGGGTTTTTATCGAAATCCTGTGTTTTGTTGAGTATTCCCGATAATTGAGGCCCCTAAATAAAACAATGCTGGTTTTCAGAAACAATCCTGTAGCTTTTTCAAAGTTTTTAAGCAAGTAAGTTTCATGTCCTTCAGTTCTTTTCCTTAATAACATAGCAGTACGACTTGAATAACTAAGGATACCGCAAAACTTATTTTGTGAACGTAGTTCTGAAAACAACAGTTTTTGTTAAGAAACACGCTCCTGTAGTGATGTAAATACCAGTGTGACCGAAGAAAGTGAAACAGTTACTGTGGTTGTTAAATTTAGATAGCTTTGCTGACACACTGTTACAGTGGGAATACTATTTATCCAGTTTACTGTCATTGTTGCGTGCAGTAAGATCTAAATTTGATTTGCTAGTTCTTACACCATCAAATTGTTAGAATTGCATAAACTTTGGTACTGGTTTAATTTTTCCATTTCCAACCACCAAGAAAAACGGTGTCCGTTGCGAAGAGACAGGGCAACGTGGCAAGAGGTTACTAACATATGACCGATAATTTCGAAAGCTACTGAAATGTGTGCCTCGAAAACTATCGTTGTTTCCACAAGTATAGATCACGATTATATTCTTCCGAGAAGTTCAGTGATCCAGTCGAGAAAAGACAGAACTAGGTGTCCGGTCAATAAATGAATGTTCCACCTGAATGTCTCAATCTGTATACTGTGGCAGTGAGATCGATCATGCAGACATCGACTGTCAGCAGGAATATTAAATGTAACATCCTGTAACAAATCTGGTAGCCCATCTAGGAATACCATTAGGTAGTTGCTTTCATTAAGCCGTGGAGGGAAGGTGAGGAACTTACGAAGAACGACGTACAATGCCTGGATAAAATGTTCACACAAACAATTGCTCATTGTCCAGTGGGAGTTAGTTAAGCCCAAATGAGATCATTACATTTTTTTGAAACGTAGTTGCTATGATTCTTCGGTGATGTCGACTTCAACCCGAAATGAGTTTGATGCAGCTCCGTTCTGTGCAATCCAATTCATGTATTAATAACTACTTCAACCTACTACAATCAGAATTTGTTTACTGCACTAAACTTTTCTTCTCTCTCTACTCCTTATACATCTCCATGCTTCCTTCCTTTACTAAAAGGACAATTCCTTCATTCGTCAGGATGTGTCCTATCAATCGAACACTTGTCTTAAGCAGGTGTCTATTACATTTCTCTTTTCTCGATTCTCTTAAATCTCCACATTATTAATCTGATGTACCCATCTAATATTACTGCTTATCACTCACATATCAATCCCCTACATCTAAAGGCAAAATAAGTCCTTTAAATCCTTTGTCAAGATATAGAGAGAGACTGTCACGTGAGAAGCAAATTTCGCGAAACGAGCCTATTCTTCAGAAATTCTTCTGGCATCTCATTTAGTGCTGCTGCTTAAACTAGGTGTGTATCTGTCTTTTCTCAGCGAGTAAACAACTCCACGATGGCAGTGAGAAACACTGTAGAAGATGTTTTCGCTATCAAAAGTTTGTCCTGTACAATGCTACAAATGTGAACTCGAATCAGCATCAGTACTCTTCAAAATATCATAATAAGGTCCACCATTAAAATACATCTGTAATTTGGGCACCACAAACTCCTTCGGTCCTTCAACAAGACGACATTTGAGACACACACTTCATTACTTGACGTAAGTTATCATGATATACTTCATCATTATTCGAAGTTTAGAGCAACAGATCGTCCCTATGTTAATGCTTAGTGGGGCTGGCCCTTTCACACCTAGTGACGTGATTCAGACAGCACAAAATGTACTTCCAAAGAGCATTTCAGTGAGCTAAAAAGAAACACGTGTAGTCTTGTTCAGGTATCCCGCATTATTTTAGTTAAAGGGCAGAAATATTTCTGCGCTTTTCATAACTACCACCACCATTGCTTAATTTGTCAATCATAGAATCTCGATCACTTCGTTAAATAAAATAATATTGCACTATAAGATAGCAAGACTCTGTTATCGAGGAATGAAATTTATGCATGGCATTTTTAAAAAGCAGAGCCTTATTGTCTACTGATAGGTTTAATCTTAAGATACTGTTTCATCTCAGAAATAAATATCCTGTCCCCGTCCACACCTACATTTACATCGAAATGTATATTCCGCAGCCCACTGTACCATTTCTGACTGAGGGTAATTCATACTAATATTACCAATATTTTGTCTCGTTCCGTTCACATCCGCAGAGAAGGAAAAATGACGGGCCATATCTCGCAGTAATCACCATAGTCTCTAACATTTTAGTTTCGTGACCACCATGGCCGATTATTTTTTTTTTTTTTTTGGGAAAGGCGTAGCAACAGATTGGCTATTCACATGGCGCGTTTGATAGTTTAAGCAAAACTTAAGAAAAATCAAAACACGTTCCTAGGATTTGTTAATCTACAAAAAGCGTTTGACAAGGTAAAAAGGGTGTAAGATGTTCGAAATACTCAGAAAAATTGGTGTAAGCAGTAGGAAAAGACGGGTAATACGTATAAGAACCAAGAAGGAACAATAGAAATAGAAGACCAAGAACGAAGTGCTCTTATTAAAAAGAGCTTAAGACAGGGACGCAGTCATTCTTCCCAACTGATCAATCTCTACAACGAAGAGGTAATGACGAAAATAAAACAAAGCTTCCGGACTGGATTTAAAATTCAGGACAAATCAATGGTGAGATGCTACACACCTTTGGGTAACTTGCGGAGTATAAATGTAGATGTAGATGTAGAGATTCGCTGATAGCTTTGCTATCCACAGTGAAAGCAGGAAGAATTACAGGATATTCCAAATGGAGATAACAGACGGTTAGCACCACATATGGACTGAGAGTAAACCGAAGAAAGCCGAAACAAATAACGAGTAGTGGAACTGAGGTTAGTGAGAAACTTACTATCAAACTGTTGACCATGAAGTGGACGACTTTAAGGTATTTTTCCGCCTTGAAAGCTAAACAACATGTGACAGACGATACAAAAAATATGCAAAAACAAATTTGTTCACTCAAAGAAGCAGAAATCTACTAGCATCAAACATCGATTTTGATTTGAGGGGGAAGTTTTTGAGGATGTATGAACGCAACATTTCATGGAGATCAGTCATAGACTGTGGGAAGATGGTCCCGTATTTCTTACAGGTCTTAATAATAAATGTTCCACAATCATATTTTCAGTTAGTCGAACTGCTAATGTTTCTGGAGGAATATTATGTACTGAGGGAAAAGTGGGAACTATGAGAGTCGAAGTGTTTGAGATGTGGTAGTATGGAATGATGTTTCAGAGTAAAGGGATTGATACGACAAGTAATGAGAAACGAGTCTGCAGAATCGGTGTGGAGAGAAACGTATGGAAAACATTAACAATAAGAAGTGACACGATGATAGACCAGATGATAAGACCTCAGAAAAAAGCTTCCGTGGTACTAGAGGGAGCTGTAGACGATAAAATCTGCAGTAGAAGGCAGAGACTGGAATACATGCAGTAAAAATTTGAGGACGTTGGGTGGAAGTACTATTCTCCGAAGAAGGCGCTAGCACAGTAGAGGAAACCGGTGCAGGCCGAAACAAATCAATTACAAGACAGAAAAAATGGATATATATAGTGAAGCAGAGGGACTGTCATACAACTGACTCTCCAATACGGTTATCTAAATTTACGTGGCACATTTCCGTGAGTGTAAAGTCGCCTTCCTTCTAGAGACTGCCAGTCAAATTTCCTCAACGTCCACGTTTGACTTCTGTTGGGCGATGCTGGCCGTTACAAAATCAACAGTGTGTTTCCTGATCTATGCAGTGTCTCCTGTATGCCTACCTGACGCAGAAGCAGAACCGCAGTGTATCATGTAGTTTCCTTCACAGATGGATCAGACTTTCTCACAACCATTCTTACGAACCAGGTACATATTACATTCGCTATGCCGAACACCGATTGACATGTTTATTCCATTTTCTGTCATTTTCTAATTTTATTCTCATTTGTTTAAATGATGTAAGAGCCTGCAGTTGTTAAAAGTAATCTTGTAGTCTTGAGGATTCATTTATTACAATCGTTATCTGAATTACCTCGCAAATGGGCCCATTTTCTGAGAAGATAGGGAAAAATTCTAACAATTTTGTCGTCAAATTTAAGGTACTGGCTTTAGCAAGGGATATGGTATTTCTTGAACTTACACATGCTTAGGTTCGACCTAGAACATTATTAGTTACCAGACACATGTACGACAGCACTATCGAATCTGAAACAAAGAAATCCCTTTCCTTTCTTATCATACGAAAAAGCCAGTGTAAATAACATTTACACTGATTGCGTAGAGACTGATTGATGTGTTAAACGCTTACACATCCCTTCATTGGAGTTATTTGAAACATCTACAGACTTTTATGCAGTAGCTGACACTTGTACAGGTGCTAAATCGACAGGAAATAAAAGTAAATTTCGTTCTTTGACGAACTGTTTCTCTAAGTGAAGAAATATTCTGTTGTTTCTTTGGTTTCAGGTGTATGTAATTCCACTTCTAGCGCAATGTCTTGGCCTCCATTAGTTGACTGAGAAGTCGAACATGTAGTGCCAAACAATAAGTAGAGAGTTTCGATGTGTTGTTACCTCATAAGGCAAACGTCGAGTAATTGCTGTAGGGCTGTTGGATGTAATTGTAACAATATTCATTTTCGCGTTATTGAAGCCGTTTATTTATTTATTGAGGGGGATCTGCTAATTAGAGCGAACAGATGTTTCCAAAATTGCTGCTGATATATAGCTCTGACTAAATTAATTCATTTGAGGAATATCAGGACGATGCCAACGTTTTAAAAGGAAGTAACGTATTAGCGCTAGATGTGGTGCATTTGTATTGCTTTTATGTTTAAATAGCTTAAAATACGAAGCAGCTAGAGATTTTTTAAACGAAAGACTTCTTGCTAACGAGACGGTTGAGGAGGTTTTCAGCGTTAGGAACCTTGTTATGACAAAGTGTTGCCTACTTTCCGAACGTTAGCTAGTAGTGGTTTGTGCTTATGTCTGCTGCATCTAGTCGATATGTGAAAATGCGGAGTTTGTTAGAAGGGTTTTCCAGAACTGTTATAAAGAGTATTACGTTTGATCAAGAAATTGACTCCGAGATATAACTCAAACATCTTTAATTTGATTGTTTTGATACGGGAGACATCATACAGGGTTTATCAAAAACACGTGCTCACGTACATATTTGATGTGCGGCAGCATTTTCCTTCAAAATCTAGTTGGTCTGACAGAAACAATATTATCTAAGAACGTTTCCAGAGTGAGACATACTGTCATCTAAAAAACAAAGTTCTGAGCTGTAAAATTTTATTAACGCTGATTAGCATCATCAATAGCAAATCTCATTTTTAAAACTTGAACATGCTCTTCTTCTCTCGGATGTATCATGGCGTCATGATTTTTTTTATCAGTACTGTTCCAGTGAAAAGAACGATGTTGGCCAGAGTTTTTCATAACAATAACTATAATCACAAGAATGCTCCTATAAAACATTACTGCTGAGATTTTATTTCCTTGAAATGTAACAGAGTTAAATTTTACCTCACTTGTAAGTCTGAGACTTTTTCGCAACACGGAAGAATAAAAGAAGGAAGATAGAAATTACGGTTTTCTTAATGTCGAAGTTGTTATGCACAGCTTATTTTGTAAAATACAGTCTGGTGTTAGGATCTCTAGAATTTTATCCAATTAAACAACTTTGCTAGCAGCATAATTTTGACATTAAAGTTACGAATGAAAAAAAAAAGAGACGAAATGTCACGACAGTATTCCTGTAACAGAAAAGGAATCTCGAAACTGAAGGAAGTGCAGAAGTTGCCACTATGTTGACACTGACGTCATCCGGAAGAAAATTAAGTTTGGAAAAACAAATAATCTGAGGCGAAATACGCTGAGAGCTACAGCTTACTTATTTGACTTCTACTGTGCTGTTTGTTATGAAGGGAAGGCATTTGCTGCGAGGAGAGACGGCGTTAATTAATCATCAACAGAATGTCTGTAATTCTTCAGCTTCTCCCGGTTGAACTGGCGGATGTCGGTGCCCAGTGGACACAATACTTGGACAAAGGACCACGCTGCCATTATCAGGTGTGTTTATGATGTCGTCAGCGCACCTGCTAATGGCAGCTTGGTCATTTGGAGAAGTACTGTGTCCACTGGGCACCGATATCCACCAGTTCACCAGTATTTCGACAAAATCTCCGTAGCTGTTGAATATGAAAGGAGGAAACGAGACGCGAGTGATCGATTTGTCTTATAGCTTAGCTGCATACACTTAAGATGTAACAAAGACTTTAAATGTTACTGAAGAAAAGTTAATGATAATTCCGATACTTGGAAGATTGTGATGGGTTGCATAACTGTTGTGAATAATAGGTTGAACAAGTATCGTACCCCAACATATGAATTTGGGTTGCAGTGGATATGGGCAAATTTAAACTTTCTAAAGCAGAGAAATGAATGAAAGCGTCAACGAAAATTCAGACTATGTGTCTAGCCTGTCTGCCTTGCTATTCAACTATTGAAAATCACTCATAAAATTAAGTCAAATTTGGATTGTGGTCACCCTCAGTAAAGTAGCTCGTGCACATGCAGGTACCATTAGTACGTAGATAGCAGTTATACATTATTAATTAATGACTATGAAACTGAAGTAAAGTTATACAGACACTTTCATCAAGAAATATTGCTTTAGGCCAAGTTTCTAGTTATTTATAACAAATGTTGTTCTAAACCCGAATGTTGATTTAGACATTTACCTAATTAATCAACGATCCAGAATTATTCGCAAATCGTTGTAGAAAAAGAAGATATACGTCTATTTTAAAGTTAGTGCGAATTCATAGCAGTATCACTATTTCCATTTCCTTAGATGGGCTGTTGACTGTTATTTCGAGCTGATATTTGTAACAAATATGTGTTATGTTCACTACATGTTACGATATGGTATATTTCATTTTACAATTTTCATTTTATACTCTGCTAACGAAATCGTGATGTATTGTATTTTATGTTCCGTTGCTCCGTGACGTATTCAATGCTGTCTTAGGAACGCAAATGCCTTTTACTTCGTACTGCGTTGATCTTCAGCTCTGCTGTGGAAATGTCATGAGTTACATTAAAAAAATGGAGTAGTACAGGATCCTCAACAACTTTGGACTTACGTTTGCCTGAAATGCAGCTTTGATTTAATAAAGAAGACCTAATGATAATATAATAGGTTCGAACGAAGTTTCAATCCACTGAAGGTTGTTCCCTTAGTATCACCGTTAGAGAACTTCACCATAAAAATCATTTAACATCATGATAATAAAGTAGATGTTGTAACAGAAAATACTCCCCATAGCCATTGATTAAAAGTTAGGAGCACCACCCCCTTGCCGAAACGCAGTAGATATTACAGGAAACATTACACTGCTAAAATTATTGTTTACGAACTTAGTGCATCTTGTGTCATTAACTCGTGAGCCACTGATTTTGTAGTGATCGTCATGAGCTTCTGCATTGATCAAATCAGGGCGATCGGCAGGCGTACTACACTGTAAACTTCACAAATAATTTACAGTATCTGCTTTCATTGATGTTATGAAAGTTTGATCTGAAAGACAGTATTAATATGCTTGATGATATTTGTTTTGAGGAATACAGCCTTGGTCTAACGCATTTGTGTGGCTAATGTTTCCTACTTCAGGCGATTTCCTCAGAGATTGTAGAACGTAATTAATTTTCAATTGAAAACAGCCAGATACTACGTCAAGAATAATCTCAAAATTCGAGTTAAACTGAGAACAGTAGCGATGCCGGAAATGAATTGATCCCCAATAATTAATAAAACTAGCTTAACTACAGGTATTATCCTTGGAAGAAAGCAGTGATAGGGCCAAGGGCTACGGCTTGTTTAAAATGAATCATGTTGTGAAAATATAAGATGTGAAGTTGGTTAGCACTGTGACCATTCCGTTTCGTGTCAGTTTTCTCCAAAACTGTAGCACGCACAGAAAAACATGTTTTGAATCAGTACGTTGAAGTCTAACTGCTACGCAGAGAATATTTGACAGTTAAATATTAAATCCAATTTTGATTGGTGGCTGTAGAATACGATTTTGCTGAGTATACTGTAAAGTGATGGGGGTATGAAGCTGCTTCTCAATGAGGTTCATAGTTATCACGAACGTTCATTGCTGTGGTTGAGCACTTCATGAACTTCGAACCTGTTAAAGACGCAGTAATGAGCTGTTCGTTACTGTAATAAAGCCCAGTTCATCACCCTAATCGATCCCTCAACATTATAAAAGAGATGAAACGGGAACTTCAGAGAATAATTCACAAAAGAAAATGACTTAACTCCACAATTTATTGTGCTGGGAGAATTAAAAGTCACTGAAATACACAATATCGTTGAAAAAAGAAAAAACAGGATCAACTTTGCTCTGTTTTTTCCTAAACATACCTCTCAGTTTCGTTAACAGTGCTACAAAATACGTCAGGAACTAGTGCTGTTACCAGGATGTAAATATGCGGAGCAACGATTTTCCCCAACGTTGTCATCGTCAGCACTTGCGTTGTCTACTTTCATCTACTGATGAGACTACTACGCCAACCACTGTAGCAATAACGGACGAGTTGTCATATGTTTAAAATGTAGTCAATACTGGAGGATACCGTTAGCCAAGAGCAAGTAGGAATGGTTGCACACGACAACCTTGCAGACCTACACCGGATCAACACAGAAAATGTTGTCTACAAAAGCGGTAGCCTCTTAGGAAACCAGTTGTACTCTCGAGCCATTTGCCTTGCAGACGCACAGTCTTTTCCTGTCACCCCAGCGCCGTCGAGGGGATCGTTGTAAAGGGGACACGGTTCGAGTCCCGCTTTCATTCTGCTGCCTCGAGTCCCTCATCTGATGACCTTGACAGCTTACACAGGTGCGCGCATTATTTTAGTTCTTTGTCCACTTGATTCACTGTCTGTTTCACTGTAGCACTTGCTCTTTCTGGTTATTGTACCGATTTCCCTTGCGGAATGATTTATGTAAGTAGCACAGGCGACGGAGCTTCCTGGTCAGGACAGAAACTCGAACCCGGACCGTTGCTCTGAGTAGCTCAACTTTTCAGGAATACCTCTACAATAGGAGGAACTCTAGAATAATAGAATTATGCCCTTGCTTTACATTATAGTAATGAAAACGTTTTGCATATTTCACCTTCTTCAAGGATGAAAACTGTCTTCAATCTTGCTTTTAATTACAGACGTATACTTTCAAAACAGGAAGTTATTATGACGTTGTTCGAGACATATATTTCTTTATAGCTTACGTTTCCCAAACATAAAAGTGTTTTCGACCTGATCGTTTTATTTCAGCAGGTATTACTAACCAATTTCCGACAAATGCCACATTGTTTCACCCTTAATGTTAATTTGAACCTCGGCCCTCTTATCATCAACTCGGGAAGAACGGGGGGTTTAGTTAATCGCCTGCTGGGTAATGTTTTCCTTCTTTTAAATAATGTGTAAATATTATTCTTAAATTTAGTCACTGCATGGCGTGATGATTTATTACAGTTACATTGTTTATGATAAAATTTCTTTCTTTCTCAAGGCATTTACTATTATGACAAGAACATGCCATATAATAATTTCACAATTTCCCGTACCGAGTTAATGCTATGTAGTGATATTATTTTCAAAACATTTCCGTGTGATCTTTCAGAATCAAATTGAACTCGAAGTATGTAGAGACTCTGGTTCAGAATGACATTTATGTGCGTAGATAGCAGGTACAAGGCCCTAAAATCAGCTTTACTAAACGATTCTTAGGAACATATGTTTCGACTTCATGCCCAGCTCTGAGATATAGCGCCACTTATTAAAAATTAAATACATGTGAAAGAATCTCGTGGTTCTCAGCTCTGGGAATACTTCAGACTATCAGAATTTTGTTAGTTTACGACACTAATATATGTGTTCTGCATACGATGCTGATGGTATGTATACATACCAGTAAATTAATGTAATCCCCCTCTTACTTTAAGGTTATCCAGCATAAAAACCAGTCGGAGTACTGATTACTCAAAAAGAAAACACTGTGTGTAAACGCATACAATTCAATGTACACATTACCAGAAGCAAAAAGTCTCAGTAAACTTGGGCTCTAAAACGTTTACCTTGAGATCTATGAACACTCACTCATCTTCTAAGCTGTGAAACAAATCTCTTCTGCTTCAAGCTCTCTACTTTCAGAACATGTGTCCTAACGTGTATACCCTAAACAGTTATCAATACTTGTTCGTCTTCGCTACCGTGAAACACATCTATTGAAGAAGTGCTCAAAGCTCTTAATTTACGCGCTTTAGTACCCATGTTTATTAGACAGCTTTTTCTTGTTTCGGTCCATGCTGCAACCCCTCAAAATAGGGAAAATAGAGAGTTTTGCAGTAGTAGAGACTTGTACCACGACATCCAAGGTTACGAAGGGCTCATGGCTTTTAAAGTTTGCGTTTTAGAGCACATGTTTACAGGGACTTCTTTGCTTGTAGTATGGCGTACTTTCAAATATATGCGTTTACGTGATTATGATACACCCTGTATTATTACCAGAACTATATTTTCTTTATTAAGGTAACTCTCACCACATAAACGTTCTTTTAGTTGCGAGACAGAAGAAGGGAAGAATCTCGCTGGCGTATTAACGTATGTTCGTTGGCTAAATACTCCAGAGTAAATATGCATATAGACACAGTTATCTGTGACACAAAAATGTCTTTCGAGCTATTAGTTTCTAAACTGTTTAGTATCCTTTAGAAAGGGGTACCCAAGAAACTATATTCTATTAATAAGCTGAAGCGCATTCTTTTTTTCATCACGACAAAAGCGCCTGAATTATTATAACACATATTAATATACTTATTGCGCAAAATAGCAACACCACAAACTCGAAATTCAGAATCGTGGTGTGGTATCAATGGCAGTCTTCCAGGCAAATGAACCACTCAAAAATCTTTATTGTAATCAGTATTCCAATTCTGTATCGCCAAAGAAAATGCAGGCAATAGTCGGAATTGGTCTTGATTCAAATTCTGAACAAGAGAAATTTAGAAATAGATTACCTCGGAAGAACTGAGAAAACTGAGGCGTTTAATTATGACCAAAATTAGATATCACTTAAGTACGTTTCAACAATCACGTACCATTACTTATTCGAGGTAAGATCCGATTCTAAAGACTCAGATCAAATAGGTAAAAACAAAACGCTAAGGACGGTAGACTATTCTCATTAAGGCCAACTTGTAGTAGGAATTTGGAATGCATACTGTGTTCAGATTTTATGAGATACCTCATGGGAGGCAGTTTATGGCTCATAACGAGCTTACGATCAGAAACTATAGTACCTGTAAAACACATCTCGCTCTTTATTCGCAAGAAGTAATGAATATTATTGACGGTAAATCTCAGATTCCTTCCATATCCCAATATTTCTGAAAGACTTTTCACTCAGTCTCTCACTGTCGACTTCTTAAAACACTGCGTTCTTGACTAAACGCGTCTCGCATATACCACTTGATTCGTCATTCCTTATCAGAATGATCACATTACTAATTGACCGGAACTCAATGAGTAAAGTCAAATTTGGGTGTTTCCAAGGTAATATGATAGGCCTTTTTCTGTTCTTATTCCGTATAGCTGGACTAGTAAGTTGTATTCATATCACGACGCCATTAACCGTATAATGAAGTAAAGTCAAAAACAAAATTAATATCAAAGTTATTTGGAATTATGTGAAAAGTGGCAATTGACCGTGAGCAGCACACAGCAAGATGCTCCACAAGTCCACAAGAGTGCTAGGAGACTTCCATTGAATTTTAGTTATACATAGGTATTATACGTAGAGAAAACAAATTACAATGATCGTATAGAAAATGTAGGAAAGTGCAAACAAATACGTTTTATTGGCACAACTTTTGAGGATGAGACGAATCTAATAAATAACAACTCACAATACGGTAGTCTATCCTCTTCTGGAATATTGCTGCTCTGTGTGAAACAAGGTATTATAAGCAAGTTACAATGGTAATAACTAAAAGTAAGTCGTTATTCATTTCAGCCAAGGATTTTAACGAAGTTACAATCAAAAATTTTCTCCTCCGATTGTAAAAATATCCAGCTGTATCCAACTTACATAGGGAAGAACGTCCATCGCTGTACCATAAGAGACGTCAGATGTTGTATGGAAGGATACAGATGTTAATATTTCTCACGTTCTATTCCAGAGAGAAGCAGCAAATATTTATATTGAAAGTTGCCTTGCACGTTCTGTAAATTACCTTCAGTGTCAATCTCAGAATAATCATATGGATGTGAAGAAAAGGAATCGAACACACGAGTGAAATATACAGTATTTTGAAGTGCTTTTGATATTATGAGGACGTTTTTCTAAATGAAGATCACGTTCTTGAATATGAAACGGCAAGGCTATAATCAGTGTATATTACAGGTTTTTCCAACGGTCTTGTCGCCGGGGTAACAACGGTTCCCGTCATATCGGCCAAGTTAAACGCTTTTGGCCTTGGATAGCACTTGGATGGGTAACCGATGAGTCTGTCGAGCGCTGTTTGCAAGCAGGGTGCACTCAGCCTTTGTGAGGTGAATTAAGGAGATATTTAACTGAGAAGTAGCGGCTCCGGTCGCTATAACTGACAGCAGCCATGAGAGTAGTGATCTGACCACACGCCCTTCCATGCCAGAATCCAGTGACGCCTATCGGCTGAGGACGACACGGTCGTCGGTCGGTACCGACGGGCCTTCAAAAGTCTGCTCAGATGGCGACAATACTCATTTTCACTCATGGCACTAGTTTTTGAACTTTTATGTGAAAACACTCAAAAACCAGACTTCTCAAAGAACAATGGAAAATTTCGTGTTGTGAATTATTAGGGGATAGAATACAAATAGTATATGGATTATGGGTGAGGCCGGAATGACAAATGTTGTTATAACTACAGTGATGTTGAAATGGCGGTGACGAGATCAAGTAGCCAGACAAATAGATTCCCCCACATCTGGCCATCCTGATTCAGGTTTTCCGTGATTTCCCTAAACCGTTCCAGGCAAATGCCAGGATGGTTCCTTTGAAAGGGCACGGCCGACTTCCTTCCCCATCCTTCCCTAATCCGATGAGACCGATGACCTCGCTGTCTGGTCTCCTTCCCCAAACAACCCAACCAAAATAGATTCCACTTGGGTGATTCCAAGAGATAACACACGGCCGAGACGGAGACATAATAGAATGTAAATGGATTAGGAAACAAGGATTAGCAATACGTGTCCTTACGGTTAGAGGCAATACTGTATGGAAAATTTTAGGGGCGATGCAAATGGCTAATGATATGATGAACTTTAGAATGTAATGACATATTGAAAGCTACGCAAACGTTTTTCCCCATAAGAATTTCAACATTTTATAACACTGAACTAACTTTCAGTTTCGGAAATTAAAGAACACAGAAACACGTTTATACGCCTCATGCCTGTCGAAGATGTTCCACTAGGATATTGCACTGGAATAAGGTCGCATCTTCTGACTGAAAAACAATTCTGCACACACATGAAGAATTATTGCTTCTCTTCTTTGAGATTCCAGCACAACTAAATGATTCTTTCTTGAACTGAAATTGGCACTTATTATGTAAATTTGTTGTAAAAACGTAATTCAGGTACGATAAACGATGATAATGCTGTAAGAAATCATGAATATTATTACCAACACGAAATTTATGGTCTCTTTTTTTCGGTCACAACGCTGCGAACAGTAGTAAAAAATCAGTGACATATTACGTAATAGGCTACCTGTCACACATTCGTCTAGCTATGAGGGAACTATCGGTAAGATAAGTTTCATAAATGTTTGTAGATGTTCGTTAGCAAAACAAGAAGGCGTTTGAATCCAAACGGAAACAAGCAATCGAAATAATGACTTACTCACTGCGCACGAATTCCGAAGTAGGCATTACTTCATCTGGAAGATCCACAGTAGTTACTTAGTTAAGCACATGGTGTAATATTTGTCGACTAAATGGGAATGGGAGGAAAGACCACAGTTCGCTAGGATGCTTCTTCCTAGTGTTAATCCTAAAATGGTGAAGAAACTTTTGACCGCGGAAAGCGTTTTCCTACGTGAACTGCTTTTTCCCTTTCACCTTTAGCGAATTTCTCATAGAGGCGAAATTTCAGTATAACTGAAAACTTTTCATATATTGTACTAATTTGTATGGAAGCAACGATTGTACTTTAGTAGGAAAGGAGAAGTTATTTACTAGCAATTCGCCACTCGTATCTTGCAGCAACAGCTAATCTCCAGAAAATGTCGAATCCACCTGAAGTTTCAGTGACCTTCGTTGACGGTGATGCTAATCAGAAAAGTAGTAGCTTGAGTAAGAGGTTATTAAACTATAATGACCGGGAGGAGAGTTAAATAATGCAACTCAAAAGAATGTAACCTCTCTAAAAAAAAACCAGTCTTCGAAACGAATCTGTTTTGAACGACATGTATGACCCTTGAATCTGTCCCCAATTGACGTGATACCCAACGTCTGACTGGTATTGTGTCTTTCGCTTGGTTCGAAACCATACCTCATTTCTTCTAGAAAGACGAAACTGTTTTCAAGTCGACGTAATTATCACTGTCTAAAAGAGTCTTCCTTAATATTCCGAGAACTGCTTACAAAAAGAGCATTTCATTGTGTGGTAATAAATGAAACTTTCTTATGGAAAAGTGAGTTCTGCCAAGAGTTCCAAGACGTTTGTGCTTTAGCTTCTTTGAAGCATAGGAATACTGACTCACTTTCTTAATTTTAAACAATCTCCATACATCTGTCGGAATTTTATACCACCCACATTTACGTCCCTGGTATTTATATGCACTTGTTACCTCAACAGTTTCTGTATTCCCCTACGACGTCTTGCACTTTTCTGGTTGACACCCTATTGTACACGTTACTGATGCTATTGTTAATCGTTAAATTTCTTTAGTTTACCATGAGGCACAAGACAAAATAAAATGTAAATTCTACCATTCAGTAATTTTTCATCTTAATATCTGTGATCCATACAAATTTTATTATTTTTTTTTGTGTTTCGTGTCCGCATCTATCGTATCTGTCACTTTCCCCCTTAGCATCTAGGCTTACAAGATATGCAAGATAATGGGTGACTCTCTGCACAAATGAATTTGTGAAATTATGAATGTTTTCCTAATTTGTTCAAGAACAAAACGGAATTCGCACATGTTGCGTTGTAATTATCGCCCCAACAGGATTATCTTACTTCTAAGAGTTTATCATTGGCTTTATTAATTTATTAGCACTTTGTTTATCACTTAGCAGCACTTAGACTTATTTGCCCTCTCCTTAACTGTTCTTAAAACATCAGCCTCATGCTATTTCAGAACGACTGTATGGCAGCTCTCCCATTGTTCCTTCATTTCTCCACACCTTCCGAAATTGCAGTTCACCATTTCTATTTATGTCTCTATTTACATTTTTAGTAAATATCTACTCCAGGTAAATATATATTAGCGGGCAGCCTGATTACCCTACGCGAATAATCATTTTATTCATTCATCTGAATCCAAAAATAAGACAATAATGGTGCACTGAGACCAAACCGTAAGAATCATATTTACCAGATAGGAAGAAAATATCTGCCAAATAGAAGAAATTTAAGTACGAGCATCTCAACAAAATTCCACTTTAGTGTCAATGCATGTATGATAAAAACATTGTATGAAGAGAATGGAATAGCTGTATCTTACATGTGCAACATTAAGATATGAGATACTTGTACTCAGGTGGCTACATGTGGAAATATAGGATTATTATTATTGCTATTTTGTTAGAGTCAGATCGGCTGCCTGTGCATATCTGCTATTTTCCTACCTATAAAAACTGTAAGAACGAAGTATAAATGCCATGCATATCATGAACTTATTCATTCGTAGCTTCAGGGTTCAAGAATTGCGTTTCAGCCTCATGTTGTTCTACCTGCTAACAACCAATCAAGGTAATCTTTTCTTGAAAACCAGGGTTAAGTGCATCTCAGCTCTTACTTACTTTATCCTGTACCCCTTTTTATTCGATTCTCTCTTCTTGGCAAATTTCTGCACATGCAGTAGCCTATCAACGCAATGGCATGTAATAAAAGCCACAGCCCACAACGTCGACTCTTCGTTTAATTCTAAACATATTTTGACATTAACGTGTCTTGTAACCAGCTCATAAACTTGGTTATTTCTGTTCACCTTGTTGACTTTTGTTCTGAATAGCGATTCATCTTCATTTGATATGCAAGGAGCGAAAAGAAGTGAAAGAAAAGGTTGCAAAAATTACTACTACTAATCACCTTTTGCGATAGTAGTCTTTTTTTACATTAACGGTTTGAAGTTACCAAGCGAATCATGATTGAATAATGCAGTTCTTAGGGAGAGTTCAAAGCATTGTGGGAATCGTTCTGTATATGTGGTAAAACAGGAAAACATCAATACAAGCAAGCACTGAATATGAAGCGTATATGGCGTTATTTACATATTTAAATCATAGTGTCGACTTGATAGCATGACTCAAAGTTATTTGAATCTACAGGATTACTCATATTGCTCAAATCACTTTGGGAAACATTGTCCATGTTCTGCATTTGTTGACACTAAGCTACACACTTTTTTCCACAGCTGGGACTGGCCCATTAAGCTAAGGTTTCTTTAACGTTCAACAGATGGAAAGAATAAAAAGAAGAGAAGGATAAAGAAGTCATCAGTTGTCTTTTCCAGCCCTTTAGCTAATCAAAAAATGATTATTGATGTTTGCGCAAATGTAACGAAGCTCTAATTATACCGGCGATGTCATAAAAACGAACTACAAACCGTTGTCAAAAGATTAAGTAATTCGTATAAAGAACATCTGATCCTTTTATAAGATGGGAGACTTTATGGAACTCTAGAGATTGTGAGGTACACATCTTGAATATTGTCTACAAATTTGAGTTGAAACGAACATCAGAAGTAACATAATGAATGTACTCAGATACCGACCTAACCAAAGATACTGATGGCATTTCTATTCCTCTAAAAGGCCACCAAAGGTATACAGATATTTTTTACCAAAAATCTGTAATTCTGTTAACACATTTTAAGATGGAAATTAGAAATCAGAAGTCTGACATTATCGCTTTATTAATACACTTATCGAACCGACATGGAAAAGTAGGGAGACGGAGGTACAAAGTTCTTTGCGATGTCCACGTGGTAAGGTTAAATGACTCACCATTTCTCTAGTTTTCTCGATATATCTATGTAAATATAAGAATATTCAGTTTCACGGCAGGAACAGTATCACATAATCTTCTTAGACAGTTTTAACCATTTATATTGATATTTGATATGATATCGCTTTTCAAATGCACAACAGAAAGCGAGTGTGTTATTTCGTGGACTCAAAGGGAAGTCAAATACTAAACATTTTTTGCTTTCTAATTCAAACACATAATACCGCCCACTAATAAACACTGACTTTCTGAGTATCATCATTTCCAGTAAGGTTGCCACTGTGTCGAGATATCTATTCTGAAGCGTAATTTTCATATTATTCAGGAAAAGATACTCACAATAGGATGGCACTTTAGGAATCTGACACGTGCCGAAAAAGGAGACCTCATACCGATCTGACGTCGTTCTTCGTTTGTTCCTATGTGTTCCTACATCTAGTCTTTTGCACTGAGTTCTTTTAATGGACGTTTTCACTTTTCTCTTCTCATAGTAACTTAATTATTTCTCATTTACCCTAGTAAATCATCCATGTGTATAAATCTCCTCTTTTCTGAAAGTTACGTTTTCTTCTTCCATTCTTCCATCTTCGGTTTTCTAATATTGTTAGTTTTGATACTAGAGGACGTATAGTGATGGTTTCATCCACTACTGCATACATTTCTCGTACTTATTCTACAATGTGTAGTTGATACTATTTTTCTGAATCTAACTGTCTTATACTTAGTACCGTTTCTCCAGTAATGTAATTTTTGTTAGATGTATTAAGTACAGAATAACAACAGCTTAAAACAAATTGTTTTGCTTGCAGAAAATTTAGGCACAAGTATAACATATATGCTTATGAACTGAATATGGCGTCCCCTCACGATGAACCTTTTGGAGTATGCACGATTAGAATAATGAATTAGAGCTTATATGTTACTTTTACGTAGCATGAAAAAGGTAAAAACGTGGAAGCTCTTATAAGTAAAGAATACGCACCCCAATCACTTTTTATTATATTTTAGAACTTATTATTATTATGTATTTGTCAATTTTTTCATTCTTGACCCTAGTTTTTCGATTACTTTGATATCTTTCTCCATCTCTTTCTATCTGTTGCGAATCTTTTTCTCTCTACAAAGTGCATATAACAGTACAGATAATCTCTAATGTATATTCATCCTTGGATGACTCTATAAATTACTCTTCCAACAATGCTTCTTGTAAAGCCTAGTTGATTTTCTGGATGCCACAATACATGTTCCACTACCATGTCAAATGTCCCATCTTCGGGTAAGAGTATCTTACAGACTTTCTCTCTACTTTCCGTCTAGCACATTTGCACTTCATACCGTACCTGTTCACTTTATTAGTAAAACAGCTCTACAGACACGCAAATCAGATACTTCCAGGTTTTTCCCGAATGTATTTCAGTGTCTGATAGACAGTTCCTAACGATCCTATGCTCCTGAAGTACACATTTAGAAACTTCATCCTCAAATTCATCTCGACATACGATGAGAGTAGGATTTAGACGCGACATCTTTCTTGTCGACTTCCCGCCCTGCCTACTATTACTTCTGAATTACAGTATATCTATCCCTCTTTCTGCTAATATCTCTACCGTAAGGTGTTACCTTAAACATATCAATACCTTTTCCTATTATATTCAGCACCTTCGTCTCAGCTTGTTTGTTCGTAAGCCACACTTTGTGGTCCTCTTCCATCATATTCCTAAATTTCACGACGCCATATGTCGTATTACGTGTTCTAGTGACAGTTTATTTTATTTGATTTACTTTGCTTGAAGTCTTAACTGTCCTTTCCTTTTATTACTATTGCTGTTGATATTGCTGTTATTCTGATTTCTCTTAACATGTTTCTCCCACCTACACTTAGTATTTTCGTATCAAAAACAAATTATTTAAGTTCTTTAGGGAAAGAATCCAGATGAGCTGTAATTACAGCAAAGATGTACTGTCTTATAGTGGTGCTGGAAGTACTGAGCCTCCGCAAAGAAAAATCTGCAATATGATCCAAATTTAGCAAAGAATTTAGTACACTTTCTTATGATCCACATTCAAGCAAAGATTTCATAAATATCATGCTAGACGTCTGTGTATTTAATACTTCTAAGTAAAGAAGAATTAGAAATACACCTTTACAGCGTATCTTACTTATAACTAATTTCATTTAACTTAGATTTCCAAACTGCTGTCAGGAAGGTAAAACAGTAACTGCACGATATTTATGCATTAGCTACATTCAATAAACCAAGCCTGTTTTTCTAGGAGAGGTGGAATATAACTAACACAGAATCTGTTCTTGTTTTATTTTTTTTACAAGTGTATGCTAATTTTTTGGGCGGTGAGAAAAGCAAACACCCGGTTGGATAGTGGTACACGACTTGCCGTTGGTAGCGCTTGTGGACATGCAGTTTTCTTCTGAACGTCATCGAAATTTGTTTTTCATTCATATAGAAAGGACGGGCGGCGGTGTAATTATATTTCTGAGAATTCATGTAATTGAAGACCTTTTTGCCAAACAGTCAACCTGTTTATTGAAAACTATTCCTGTATGAGTAGGCACCCAGAAGAAAGTCGTAGCTATTCGTCTGCATTTATTTTTCTCTCTTTCATCCACTGTGTTTACCACGAATATTTCATTTCAGTATTGCGCTTTCGTCTTTGTATTGATTGTAATACGCTACAGGAATCAGTTACGATTGACAGATTGAGATATCCTGTATGTCTTCCGAAAATCATTGCTTCATTGCTTCTTTTTTAATGATAAGACTACACTCTAATATGGAAATTTTATTGGAAACGGAAAATTGGGGAATCTTTTAATTCCAGACAAGAACTGCACAACAATTTTTAGAAATATTGGTGCAATTTTCGGGAATGTTTATGGCAACATGTTTGATCCAGTCCATCAAGTGAAAATTCTGTATCTGAATATGCTGCAGTTTCAAACTGCAGTGAAGTAGTTCTATGTTATGCCATTGGTATCTCTACGGTAGTTCGAAAGGAAACCAACGGCTTATGTGTGTCTACATACTTTTATGTATTAGTCTGCCATTACAAGCCATGAATGTACGTTGATACACATTTGTGCTGTTACTTCACCACAAAAAACGCTATAGATAAAGTAATTTCTGTATCGTTCCTTGTCATTTTTAGAATCAACGTTTCAGTTAAAAGTTACCTTCGAATTTTCACTTTTCCACTAACGAGACATTTCTAGGTGTGGGGTGATTTTAGTAGATCCTATTTCGAACTACTGCCGTGAAATAAGCGGCCATCAGCTGACAACAATAAGACTAACTCTGTACATAAAGTCGAAAGAGTACTGATTTGAGATACCCACCAAGCATTGGCTATGGATCTCATAATTTTGTTTATAAAATGTTTAGCGTGGCTGATCCAGGTAGACAGCATCTCAAAAATCAAGCTGAAGGACCTCTTGTAAGTTCTGCCTCAAAACAACTTCTTCTCTAAACAAATATGCTCAGAAATAGTTTAATCATTTATATTCACCGAAGATGTCAACGTTTTGAGTATATTAGTCTATTGTTATTGGAGGCTACGCATATATTACTCCACAGACGTCATCGGCACATTATAGCTTCTTTATTGTTAACAAAAAATGTTTCCATTTTGCTCAATAATGAAGAGAGCAGTGTCTATTTGGTGTTAATAGGTAATTGCTTGATAATGACCAAGGGACTGCAGTTAGCCAGTAGCAAGTAAAGGGATTAAATAAAGTTAAAGATTGGGCCGAAACTTGTCTTCATTTAACCAGTACTGGATGTTTATGTTCCTAATCATGGAGAAAAGATGAGGTACATTTTTTCCTTGATAATGACTTGGCGTCTAATACAAGACTTAAGGGCTCTTAGTACTTGACGTCTTGCATTTCTCGAATACTGTAGAAAAAACTTGCTTGTGTTGAATAACCTACATCGAAAAATGCGTACCATGCAAATTATAGCTGCTATGAGTAAGAAAAATAGGAGCTACGAGCTGCCAAATATAGACTACGAGTAAATATGAGGACAGGAGCAGCTAAATATTGGAGTCGGACGAGTAACTGCATTCAGTAATGTTTAAGTGATGGACATAAACTACATAACGCACCTATGGCAATTCAAATACTGAAAACTGAAGATCGATAAGTAATCCATGGTCTTGACATAAAATTCTTATAGAGCGAACATGTCGAATAAAGACAGGTTGAACACAGTTATTTTTGGAACGTTTCTCTACTAAATCTCTTGCCGGCACAGTATTCGGAAGGTGTCTGAAATGATTCTGGATGCTCATCGGTGTAGCTAAATTTGAATAAACAACCTCGATCAGTTGTTTGAATCTGTTTGCCAAACGCTGGGAGAGTACATACGACTAAAGGCGAAGAAATTGTTCCGCTTGTTACACTACAACTCTGGAAGATAACACTAACATGTCTGTGACGAACCATACCATACTTTTGAATGGACGGAAAAGGAAAACATCCGCTGGTTGCACTAGCCCAGTACATTTTGCATGGATCAGTTTCTTGTGAAATTCAGAATCTGCTGGAACTTTCTCGTTGTACAGACCACCATCTTTATTTTTTGTCCAAGCGTTCTCTGCCGCGCAAATCCGGGCGTATCACCTAATCGAGGAACACTTTCAAATCCAAATCCCTTTTTGTAGATTTTGGTGATTTGCCAGCATATGCTTTAATATTGTGTAATTTAACGGCCAGGCTTGCTGGAAATTTCACACTGGGTTCCGAGACAAGGCCGACATACAAGTGTGGAAGAAGTGTGGCGTACATTACAATAACAGGGGTTACCAAATATGAATGAATGGCTGTAGGAACTGAATCGGAGGCCCCAACAATCGTCTTTGCTCCCTTAACGGCTAGACGTCTCCCTGTCAATAGCTCTTTAGCAAATCTTCATTGGTCTGTACTAATTATCCTCCATGGTGTAAAATTATACTGTTCGATGAAACACCTTGCTTTCGAAACAAACTCGTCAGCATTATCAGCGGCACCACCGACAGCTCTGCCACCAACTTCACTCGTGATCGTGTTAGAAACCATCCGGTTTTTCTTCTATTGAACCGCTGCAGCCCTGTTTTGTAATCTTTGAGTGTTAAGATGTTGTTTGGATCAACTTGTACTTTAAATGATATCGCCCAGATACACAGCGTTCGGTCGTGTATAATTCCATGTTGTTGTCGAATTGCAATTAACTGATCACGTATCTCGTTTAGTCTTCCTTGTACCACCTTCCTGTATCGCCATTTCCTTTCACCGTCTTTTCGAAGTTTAGCAAAACTGTCTTGTCTTTTATTTGTCTTTCGGTAGTGAATCGACTCTGGGGCACAAGTCTAAGACCACTGCGGAAGGGCACCATTGTAGAGGATCATTTCCTTTTAGATCCGTAGTCCAGATTCTGTAAGCATCAGCCAAGTAACCTTTAGGAAATTTTGTTGTATTCTTTTTCGGTTTCACGGGTAATACGGGAAACTACTGCTTTCGTCGCCGCCATGTAATGCTGGACAGCCTTCTGAAGCCCGCTCATTACTAGCTACATCGGTAAATCATCCTCAAAATCCATTTCATTATCATGTTCATCGGAGCCTTCTTCAGCAACAACGTCTTATTCAGACAGTCGTCTCCTAATCTGTTCTAAAACTATACAAACTACCCTGCTGAACTTTTACTCTGAAACACCAAAGAAATCCACTAGTAACTTGACTACCTCTGACTCCATTGCGAAACAGCCTATGGTGCACAACGTTGATTTCACCTCTAATGCGTAATTAGCAGACCGGTCCATGTCTACTCCTTTCCTTGCGCTCCATACTCCCTTACCCTTTGTCCACCTACAGAGCACGCAAAATAGCACTAAATGTCTTTTCTTATGTTCTGCAACATACATTAACTAGTACCGGCCACAAGGCAGACACAACTGTGGGAATCTTTCCTTGTCAGATGTGTCTTAAACATCTCACAGTTACTCCGTACTCTAGTATGTCGGTGTTTGAGCATAGATTTCTTTGATTTCATTGCGATACGTTCAATATACAGCATGATCCACGTGACAACGATACTTCATATGTAATGAAGGATTTCCTTTCCTTGCAATTCACTGTGTGTCATTCTGATTTCTTTTTCGTAAGTCTTATCGTAATTTTGACTCACGTTGATTCAAGGACTTTATACGATCTTATGTTATTTCAGAAGCATTCAGTTTACTCCACGATTTCATTAATATCAGTGACTATATTCTCTGTGACACACAGTGTTTCATCACATTACAGTTGTACAACAGATTTTAATGTTATTGCCAGTTGATTGAGGCGCTTTTCAAGGTTTCTGTGAATCGGTCGTAACTGTGTTCTCATGATTGAATTAGGACGGAGTCCATTTAATGTGCTGATTAAGTTGCTAGTGAAATTTTGAATGAATTTGTTACCATGCAGTTCTGTTTGTTCATCAAAATTTGTTCTGCGTACTTAGTCGTGTGAATGTAGGTTTCTGTCTCTTCTAAAATGTGCATTAATTGGACTTTGGAATTATTATGTAAAATATTGGGTTTCCTCTCGATATTTTCAACGTATTTTTTCTGAGATACACGCGAAAGCTGGAAGGTTATTTCCGCTTACCTTTAAGTTTTTCTCTGTACTTCGTAACTTAATCTGTTTCATACATGACGCCAGTATGGAAGTTCTACAGATTTATCCTTCTTTTTTGTTTCAGACTTCGTCAGCGTGAGCTTGTCTTTAATGCTTTTCCGTTTTGTATTTAATTTGACTAGCACTAGCTTATAGCCATAACCGATTGCCAATGTTATGAGTGTGTTTACTTCTGATTTAATATTTAAGTTGCTGTCAACAACTTGACAGACTCAACCGAAAATAATTAAAGACAACAGTACACTCTTTTCCTTACATGTAATCAATCTAATACCAGTGTCCCTGCTGATGAGACTATGGACGCCATAAAAGAGAAACTTTTGAAATGCAGAAAAATACCACAAGCTAAATTTTACGAACTATTGGGACTATTAATCATAATATTATCCCAGAACTAGCTTCAGTGGCCAGATACTCTCACTGAAAGGTGGTCTTGTGATGATAGTCACCTATCTGGCACACTAATGAATATATTTCTAGATCTTCCGGAAAATAAATTCTTTGAAGAAAAAGACCTCTGGAAAGGAAAAGTACACAGTAAGTGTATGACACAATCATTCTATTTAACGGACCAGTGGAAGAAATTAGCAGCCGGCCGAAGTGGCCGTGCGGTTAAAGGCGCTGCAGTCTGGAATCGCAGGACCGCTACGGTCGCAGGTTCGAATCCTGCCTCGGGCATGGATGTTTGTGCTGTCCTTAGGTTAGTTAGTTTAACTAGTTCTAAGTTCTAGGGGACTAACGACCTCAGCAGTTGAGTCCCATAGTGCTCAGAGCCATTTGAACCATTTTGAAGAAATTAGCGACTTCCACCACCAGTTTAACAACACGCACAAAAACATCACCATCACAATCGGAGACGAGCTTAATAAAAAGCACTAACTTCCTCGAATTAAGTCTCACCAACACTGACACTGCATATGTGTTTAGTATATTCCGCAAATGCGCAACTACAGACATAATCGCTCATGGTATAGCTCTTACCACCCAAGGGCCAGACAGAAAGGGCAATGCTTTATAAATATTAAATCTGAATTAAACACACTGAGAACATTGGCATAATCAGTAATGGATATGATCCAGAGCTAGTCAAACAAGTAAATAAAAATAAAATTTAACACAAAAAGGAAAGTAATAAAATCGAAACCAAGCTTACAAACAAATAATAAATGTAATTCTTTTTTTTACTTCCATACTAAAATCATGTGTCAGTCAGTAGTTAAGCATTAAAGAAAGCAAATCTCAAAATTGGGTTCTATATCAGCAAAACATTAGGAATTAACACCAGTCATAAAACAGATAGCTGCAGTTATTCCAGTGGTTATGAAATCGAATGCAGCGATTTTAATAAAGCCTACATTGGACAGACAAACAGAACATTTGAACGATGTAAGGAGAAAACGTAAGCGTAAGTGGAAATAACGTTTCAGGTTTCGGCATGCACCTCAGAAGAAAAACCACTGTACTGAAAATATCGCGAGAAATATCAATATTTTACATAGTGCTTCCAAACGACAATTATTAAAGATCATTTTCAGAAAAAACTAAAATCTATTTTCACACGACTAGGCACCAAAAACGAATGTTTAATGGACAAACATAATTGCGCAGAAAATGTTTCATGGAAAATATCAGTACTATCTTAATTCACATATGAAGTGCACTTCGTTCTACACTACTCACCAAAATGGCGACTACAAACTATTCATAGAAACCTTTAATAGCACCTAAATCATCTAGAAATCAAATGAAAATTTATTGCACATTTATAATGTAAAATAAATTGCACAGTTAACGAAACACTGTTCCTCGCACTGGCTATTGTTAGCGATATTAAGCAGTAGTGGAGTAATAATTGTCGTTTGAAAGCACTATATAAAATATTTATATTTCTCTCGATTTTTCAGTACAGTGCTTTTTCTTCTGAGGTGCATGCCGATTATATAAGATGATATCATACTTTTTGCATCAATATCTGTGAAATTTGTGATAACACCTACGAAAAATAAATTAGAGTGCCACACAGTGAATTTCTACAAAAACAAAGTCTCCTTTATACACGAAACATCGTTGTCAGATGATGCTGGATAACGTACCACTATATTGTCAAATATATCTTATGCCTACACATGGACATATAACAGTATGGCGTTGTAAAACAGATCTAAACTTAACTAAAAATTTGATGACGTAAATAGAACCATCCACAGCAAGCGTATTCCAAATAAAAAGTACATAATTACTTACAACCTGATATTATTATGATAACTTTATTAACAACATTCGACCTAACCACTAATAAATCAAAGCTTTGCATGTAATAGGACCCAGAACACTACAACTAACATGATAGACATCTCAGAGGAAGATGAGGAAACTGACCCAAGCAACAACTTTCCTATCAGATCACCTAGTACATAAGCCGTGACATGTTATTGTACCTTGGCTCACGTAATATCAGTATAGTAGAAGGTAAAAGCATGAACCATATTTCTTTGTAATAGGGATAATTTAACACTTGAAAAATAAAATAAAGTACTACCAGACATTAGATATCCAAATATGCAGTTTATCAAATGAGAAAGAAGCCCAAGTCTACCAGCTATTGGAATAGAGTGTTAAGTTCCAGACACTAGTGAACTCGATTGGTATAGACTAATAATGCTGATACATATCATATTCTGCTACACATAAAGTGAATTACTTTTGCCCGTTCGAAAACCTAACTGGAAAGTTAGTAGAAGGCTGTCCAGTTCCAGCCACTATTCCTGGCAGGTCGTTACCATACTTTCAAATCACTTGACAATGCTGTGTTAATTCCAGTTTACTCCAAGGAGAATTGCATTGTTTTTGTGCGTTGAAACAGATATTACTAAAAATAATGTTTGTTGTTCACAATAGGCAAAGATTTTGTATTTGTTTTCAGTGTGTTTTGAAATTTTGACTTTTGAAAAGGATGGAAGAGAAATGGATCGAACATTTCTACTGGTGTTAAATTTGCAGAGGATGCTACATTTGGGATGGGAAAGGCATGGACGAGGGGGTAGGCGGTGAGAATGTACACAAACTCTTTTATTCATGTTTTATCTTTTTGTATCTGACTAGCATCAATGTAAAAGTGAGGTCGTCTCAACTCCCTTACAGAGCTATGTACGACAGAAATACTGGAATTCATATACATGTTTTCTCACAAATTCTTCCATTGAGCTCTTTTTATTTTATATTTATTTCATTTTAATACTTTTTCAACTTTTAAGAACGTCTTTGTTTGTGCCTCCACTCGCCTTAAGTTATATATTGTGGATGCGTCGAACATCTCGTGGGTGCAAATCTGCATCTTGCAACTGTTTGTAACACTCATTCTCCCAACAGCATGAGGGAGCAAGGGACGTGGCTTTATGCAACTCTACTGAATGTTCTTTCGGTATCGAGGCATATGCTGCGACCATAACTGTTTCTCTATCTTCGTCATAGGTTCCCTTCCGGTTTGTTGATTCCAGTGTATTCACAACTTCTTTATGCAATATGTCCTGATACACACTTCACTATATTTTTTTGATGTTTCAAACGTGGTAATGATATAATATTTAATATACAAAGCTACTAAGCAATGAATACTGATTCTCACTGACTCATTCGATAGTAACAATAATAAAAAAGCAAAGTGGGTAACGTAACTTCATTCATTTTATTTTACTCCATCTTTGACTTGCATGAACATCCCGATCTGATTTTCTCCGCCACCCCAATCGTATCATTCGGACATTGAATGCAAAGCTTGAATAGTTACTGGAAAATAGATTTTGTTGTTAAATCTATTGTAATGGCTGAGGAGGGAGTGTGGGGCACTACGGTGGTTGTAGGAACTGAGCTGGTTGTTAAAATTCAAATGGCTCTAAGCACTATGGGACCTAACATCTGAGGTCATCAGTCCCCCTACACTTACCCTACTTAAAACTAACTAACCTAAGGACATCACACACATCCATGCCCAACGCAGGACTCAAACCTGCGAACGTAGCAGCAGTGTGGTTCCGGACTCAAGCGCCTAGAACTACTCGACCACAGTGGCCGGCATTTCGTAGTTGCATGAGCAGATAGTTCATCATGCTGGGCGGGGTAGCAGACGGGTGGCGAGTGGTTTCTGATTACAGACAGACGAGGCATCAAGAAAATATCATTGATTAAACATAGATTTTAATAGGTCTACACTACAACAAAGGTAATGCCGCTATGCGGAGGTAATGCCCTGCAGGGCTATTGCTGAAGACGGCATGTATGATGATGCTGAGGTAAGCAGGCGACCAGCTGCTTTCTGTCGCCTGTTGTAATGCGAAAAACTCAGCGGGAACGTCGACGGGAAGTATATATTGCTGCGGGTACGTCGATTATACACAGCTTTGGAGCTCAGGGCAGGTTGTGTCGGAAAGTGTGGAATCCCGCCGTGTCACCGTAGAAGAGGACAGCTCTCAACAGTAGAGCCTGCCCTTGCAGATGGAGGTGTGCAGCGACGAATACCAGCATGGGCAAAGGTGGTTGAGCAGCTGCCCTGCCCAAGTCTAGAACAGTGGCCCTCCAGGTTAAGAGGCCGGCAGTGATTGGAAGTAGGTCTGGAAGTTGTCCACCAGCTGGAAGGTGCCAAATTCACAACATCGGACGCAGAAGATGCAGTACGCCTGTAGTTAGCGACGGCCAAGTTTCGTGATGGCAGCCTGTAGATTCATATCGACTTACAGACAAGCGTACACCTCTCCTTGAAGTTTAGGCTGCCAGACAACATGCACCTATTTAGAAATTATGGCTATTTATACGGACCTGGGGTCTATTCGTTTGGTCAAGGCATCTAGTTCCGTCACTTAGCCCCAACGGAGCCTGCTGCTCGATTGTGAAGTAAAAGCAGTTGCCTCCTTCGGTAGATCAGGCCTCCGGATCTCAGCTCATGGTAGTTCTGCAAAGACTCGACTTACATCCCATAAATTAATAACTATGTACAATACATTCAGCTTTTCCTTCAAATTGTCAGCTTAAACTACAAGTTTCAATGGATGTATATGCAATATCAGTAAAACAAACACCGTCCGAATAGGCTTTGAAGGCAAAACGGTACCGACCGGCTGCCATGTCATTCTCAATCCTTAGGCGTCACCGGATGTGGGTATGGAGGGCCATGTGGTCACTCATTCAAGTAGCTCCTCAGTAGTCTCACAAGGGCTCAATGCACCCCGCTTGACAACAGCACTGGGCGGACCCAGACGGTGACCCATTCCAGTGTAGTGTGGTATGACGTAAACTGGAGTTACCACTGCTGCACTCCCATAATTCTCTCCTTTTTAAACATGTTCACTAATTCCATTGAATGACCACCTACAAGCTAGCAAAGTATTATTGTCAGCTTCTTTGCTCTCAACTCATCCCCTAATAACTATCTAACAATGAACAGATTCGATCAGTCATTTCCTTATGGCCAGCAGAACAGCATCTGTACGAAATTCCAGTAAACTGTGTCTTACTGGCTACGAGTAGCTACTAGTTCACTGAATTTCCCTCGTTTTTCACATATAAACAGTAATCGGTTGACTAGTCACACAACAAACCATAAAATAATCGGATGAAACACTCTCCCTCTTAACAAATTTCTTTAACAAACCGTTTTTGTGCAGCAAGTGGTGCTATTCAACTGGTCACTTAAGTTCGGCAACTCTTTTCCTTTATCTAGTGGTTTCCTTACTCGCAGTTTAAGATCATCTCTTCGAACTTCGTCAACGTGACAAAAGTTTGCCTTATGTTTTCCCAGGAAGCACACACCAAAACAATCCTCACAAATAAGCCGCATACGTTACTGCCACACACAATACATTGGCAGCTAGTTTCAATTATTTCCCTCACTATAATGCTAATCATAGACTGACTTCTCCCTGCAGTGCTATGTTTTCTTGGGGTTTACAGTCTGCTTTACTCGAAATAAGTCGAACCCACTCGCCTGTAGTTTAATTGGTTTCACCTCCACCACAGATGAACGTCGCTCCTATTTATCGCCGATGACAGTTTTCTCTAGCTGGGAAAACGTTCCCCTAAGTTCCAGCATGTATCGTGGAAGATCAGTTTTAGCATGATGACTAATAAGAAAATCCAACCCCTAGATTATGTAGTGCCTTTCAGCCATATGAGGCATAACTACCACACTGACGTCGAATCATTCTGCTCTAACCCGGAAACACAACCTTGCGCACCCCACTACCTACTATTGACAACCCTTTGTGTTTATGACATGGAGGAGGGGGAGGGTGGTATCAGGCTGTTGTCAGGCGGTCTTTTCACGCCGATTATCAGTAATTATACATTGGTCATGTGATAGATTTTTCCCATTTTTAATCGATTAATTCTAAGTTTGCTGTCAAAATGGTTGATATATATGACTACAAATGTTAAGTCGTCCGTCTACAAATTAAATCTTACTAACTGATTTGCATGTAGTACTGGCTGGAGAATTAAGTCGAGTCTTGTAAAGCCATCCGCCTAGGAATCATTTGCTAACCAAGCGTCGGGGAGGGCCCCAAAGACGACAACTTAACCTGAGATTCAGAGGCCCTTGCCGCAAGGTGCAGGTTATGCTGGTCATAAAATAATAGGGTGACGGTGGTCATAAAGGTCATACTTGGCTCGTGAAAGGAAAAAGCACGTGATTGGTAATGGAATGTCAGTCACTTTGTAAAGAGTTCGTGGGCCATCATTCCGTCGATAGGCCATGGTATTTCTTGACCCGATCACTGCAGAATATCGCTGGAAGAAGTATAACTGGACAATACCATAAAGAGGAGCCTGAGTATGGGATTGGACGCCGTTTTCCCAGAAAAGGCAGCGCTGGTTCTGTTAGCATTGGCTCGTGTAGAAACTTTTCGCAAGGGTGGGAGTCTGTTGCGGAGATGTTAGCACTTCACCCACTTGGAAAAATTAGAGATTGGCCAGCTGTCTAGGATGATAGAATTCATGTTTTGTTATGAGGTCTCTATTGGGAGGATGCTAACAAATTTTGTGATTGGAGTATATTTTGGCGGGATTTCCATGAAATAGTGGGAGCAGCGCGGACTTACGAGACACTTAGCCTTTAGCTTGTAGATGAGGAAGTACCAGGACAGTCGATAGAGGAAATTCGCTTTGGGCTTTTCGACGGGAACGAAACGATACAATTGACACAGACTTCACTTTCACTTAGTTCTTATCTTTTAGACGAAGAAAGATTGGGACAGTGGAGGGCGGCACTTTCAGAGACTACAGCCTTCTGATGGGGCTTACATCCAGCACTTAACATGCAGACGTGAGTGGCAAGTGGCGTTGGTGTCCACGTCACAGGAGAGAGGAAATACGGTAAGAGCCTGCTGCCAAGGTGAAGGGTAGATGAGAGCGGTCAGGAATATGTAGGCATATTTCCATGATTTAATGGGATCTTGTTCGAGAATTGCACTGAGTTATTGGAGGCTCACTAAATGATTCAGACACTCCTCATTTTTTCCTGTGATGCCCTGTGACTGATAAATGCCCGAAAAAAATAATTGCGTGCTGATGTGTTCGTTTGTTTGATGAATTGCGAATCATTAACCTGATTCTTTCCTTTACCCAATATCTGCTGCATCTGAGTGAGCCTGTTTAACGATGTTATACTCGTATTTAAATTCTCTTTTATTTACGACCACATGGGAATAATGCAGTGCTAACATGTTTTTTAGTTCTCGACTGATCTTACGATTATAACAAATCTGGGTTGCTCTGAACCACTCGTTAATTTTAGAAGCTAGACCAAACACTATACCACCTTATCACTATTTGTAAGGAACCTGGACTCATTTTTGGAGATATTAATTGTCTACTGTTTCTATTGTGCGACTGCTTTTAATTTCATATCTGGGTCTGTGGAGAGCTGTCCCCACCTCAGTACAGTTGAGTCGATGTAGATCAGAGTGGCACCTACTAAGATATTAACAGACCACGAGCTTGGCAGGACCTTACAGACGGTTCAAGTGCCGTTCACCCAAGAAGTTCAGAATTGTCAGTAGCACATGCGCCCGTTTGTACAATAAAAATCCGTACTTATCATTCACAATGGCAACTAAACATTTCGCCCTGCGTACGTTTTCGCAGCATTTAACTTTACCGGGACGCCATCTGGCGGATTTGGAGTTCCCGTTGATATTCAATGGTACACTCATGCGCGCCAGCCCATTCCACCTTTTGTCTCTACAATATCGTTGTTGGTGCCCAAACCTCACACACTTTACACACTGTGACATGCGGAACTGTCTCTGGATGCGTCTCCAACGTTCACAGCTATAATACATTACGTCCTTAGAAGAAACACTCCTTTTTTCTCGTGCTCTTGTTGCGTTGTATATCTCATCGATCTCTGTAGCTGTCATAATGCTGAAGGACAAATAGTCTGCTGTTCCCGCCCCTATCTGCCAAGGCATATAGCTCCCTTAGGAAAGTAGCCAGTGCCTTGCACTCTGCGTCTTTGAGAATAATGTTGTTCAACTCGTAACTCTCTGTTAACTCATACGTATTTTCATTGATTTTTCCTGCTTCTTTTTGTCAAGAAAATCTTCCACCGACTAGTTCCGCCTCTGTGACATCCCGCTCAACTGCTCCAGGAAAAACCTAATGCTGTTCTGTTTCTTGTAGCGCTGCACGAGGCGTTCTATCAGCTCGTCGAATGAATGCACGTTTCTCAGTCCTTTATGACAACAAATACTTTTGCTGTCTCTGACAAGAGCAACCTATCCATTTCTAATAACTGTTGGTCCGTCCCCAGTAAGTAATCTATAAATGACACCATATCCTCCGCTGGCTTCCCAGAAGAGGAGATAACCAAAACTGCGGCAACTAAATCTAATGAAAGAGTGGTCAAACTAGATGAGGCTTCTTTTCTCTTGCACTGCATTTCAGAGTTATCTGTTTTTTACTGTGCCTCTTAAATTACGAAAGATTTATTCGTTTCTCATACGGAAACACCTTGTCTCTCAGACTCTAACATTATGAACACCTATCCATCAAATGACACTGCATAGAAACAAAAGACAATAATACGATACACTTGAAACAACGAAGCACACGGAGACAACAATATCAATATATTCAACTGAAATAGTTGTTCTAAGCTCTACACATAATTTTGAGCCACCTGTTCTCTGCACACTGCTAGAAAACTGGCCACAGTGACGGAAGGTGTGCCACTTAACCAGTGGTGCTGACTCGGTACATAGTACGCTAGGGACCAACAGGTTTTACCTCATGCACCGCACTACCTGCAGATAATGTTCTCTAGTGAACCCACATAATTGCTGCAACTCGGTCACTTCCTCAGCCTTTACAATCTCCACCTTCAAGTTCAAATGACAGTCCCGTTCCGTATTCATCTCCCTTGCACTCGACCCAGGAGCATAAAACAATTAATCCGCTCATCCGATTGTGCGCTTAACGCGAGTGGAAACATGATCCTGGATCCATTTTCAGCCGTCCGTGTCAGAGGTGAATGGAACCACTTATGTCACCACTTGTATTAGTCGGGAGTTGGTGGCTCCTACAGTGGGTGCTGGAACTACTTGGGCGGACCAGTAGCCGGTTGTTGACCACTTTGGACAGAATAGTAGTGGAGCGGCGAACTGTTGTCTCATTGCAGAATGATACGTCATCAAGGGAACATAAATGATTAAACATATATTTTATTAGTGTGTAGAACAGTCGTAACGACGATCAGCGTTGACGACGCTCTGCGGGGCGTTTGCTGAAGGAGGCGGGTGTGGAAACGCAGAGGTAAGCACACGACCTGCGGCCTCCGCTAGCCTACAATGATGCCAAGGACTCAGCAGGAACGCTGTCGTTGAGGTGTGGGTTGTGGCATGTGCGCCGACTGGACAGGACTGGTCGCGCCGGAAGACGTGGATTCCCGCCATGGACCCCGCGGGAAATCTCCGCAGTAGTGCCTGTTCTTGCAAACAGAGGTGGACAGCGACAGTACGCCCGCACAGGCAAAAGTGATTGAGCAGTTGCCCTGCCCGAGACAGACATCAAGGATAGCAGTCTGGCAGAGACTATAAATATGTCCGGAAGCGGCCGACCAGCTGGCAAGTCCACAACATCGGATTCAGAACCAACAGTAGCCCTGCAGCTGGCGGAGGCCAAGCCTCATGGTCGCAGCCTGCAGGTTCATGTCGCTTAGCAGACCGACGTGGGCCTCTACGCGATGATTTCGGTTACCAGACTGTTTGCGTCCACCTAAAAAATGACGGGAATTTTTACGGGCTTGGTGCGTTCTTGTTTTGCCAAGACATCGATTCCCGACTCGTAGCACCAACAGCACCTACGACTGGGACGTGAAGTAATCAGGCCTCTACGTCGCAGTGGCTGTCTTTATGCTGGGTCACTGTTATTACTACACTGCTGTCTCGGATGGCCGGGCCCTGTGGTGATCGCTCGACGTCATGGTGACACTTCCTGTCCTCTCACATGATAGTCCCCAATGTAAAAGGTTTTGCAGCCATTATCACTTGTTGAAATATTTTTATTTCCTCGATGACCGACCGGTTTCGACAGAGTCTACCTGTGTAATTGCGTTTTTTCTCGGCTCCGGTGTGGCCCGCTTCCACGGTGTCTTGCATTTGCTATGGCAGCTTCGTAATTTTATTCAGTAACACCAAAATATGCTGGTGGCGCTACAATAATTAATACTTGGGACAATTACTGTACTGACACGTAGAAAGAAAACTCTCAACGTGGCTCACTTGATAATAAATATGAATTCATAACAAAACCTCGTCTAACAAAGATTTTGCTTTTTGATTCCGCCTATGAACGTTCTGTGAACAGGAAAATCCATATGTAAAACGGAATGCAATAACCAAATAAACTAGGAGAGTGCACAAGGATGAACAGAAAATTTAAGAAAAGGCGCAGTTGAAAAGGTTGTCAGAATATTGTGGAAACATCGCTAAGATAAAAAGTACGTAGCGGCTATAAGCAGAAGATCACAAATTGAAACCACAGTAATAAGAATTGCGGAAGATAAGACTTATAAATTCTGAAGGTGAAATGAATAATAACGACTGTAAGATATTTCCGATATAAAGTACAAAACATAAGTATGGAACACTGAAACAGAAACTTCGCACATTACTTACATGGAGCTGAGGGTAGCAGATCCTCTTCGAAACTCAGTGTCCAGAAGTTTAGAAAAATTAGCAAATGCCTTAACTGTGCGACACTGAGAAAGAAGAAATAAATTTTGATGGGGTTTCGAACAACGAAAACGTTATCAGTTTCTAGTCTTCGTGAACTTCATGAGAGAGTTTCAACGTTTTCGAGGGCTGCTAGTAAAAAACCAATTTCTGAAAATGAAAGACAAATATTTCAATTAATATCAACTCAAAGTTTCATCAGAGCAAAAACGGTATTGTGGTCAAGAGTATTATATAGCAGTATAATATGGTCCTGAACCAATGAAGCATAAAGTGGAGATAGGGAAGAATGCTTAGGTACATTTATTTTCTCGGTGTAACATGTGGTTATGTGTTTTAATGTAAGTGTATATGTGTCATTCAAGTTAAAATTGCACATTATCATAGGAGGCCATGCTGAGCAGTAAGGTCTCCGAATTTTTTAGTTGAAAACTCTTAAAGCTTTTTAAGAAAGTTCTTAACATTATACATCTTTATTGTTCATGTCTACATATTTATTTCTCAGCTTAGTCACCCTGCTGACAAACACATTTGTCTCAACTAGAAGCCAGTTTGTTGATGTTGTCACTGCACAGTATGTGGCTTTGTTGACGGAGCCACATCCTCATTTCTACTTGCACCACTTCATTACTACAGAAGTGAAGTCCTCGAAGACAATCTCTAAGTTCTGAAAACAGATGAAAATCTGTTGGGCTCAAGTCAGGACTGCATGGAGAACGATCGGTGACAGTGAACCCAAGGCGTTGGATTGTTCCATATCTCGCACTCTAGAATGTGGTCCTCCATTGTCACGCTGAAGGAGAGGGTGTTCCAAAGATGGACCAACTCTTCGAACTGACGATTTCAGTTTTCTCTGCGATTACAGTATACCTTACCTAAGGCACAGAGACGATTACTTTACACACTGCCTCGGTACACGCTACAATTTGGAGCCCTCTAGCTGCAGATGGTAGCAACTTGCATTAGCGTAGCGGGAAAGTCGACGCAGGTAGTATGCATGACATCTAACACCTCAACCGAAATTGAGAACAAAATGAAAAAATAGGTGCCATTACATTTCAGCACGCCTTCATACATTATTATACATTATTGAAGTACTGAGATATCTACAAGATATCTTTGTGAATTAGTTATCAATACACTGAGTGTGAATGGAAAAATGGGTGTTTGTGCTTTCATGGAACCAAAACTGTATTCAGCCATGCACCAGTAATGGAAAGTGGTTCTCCACCTTCAGATACTTTCTTCTGAGAGAGTAAAGTATTTGTTCGTTCTATCAAACTAAAACAATACACTTTGCATCTTTCAGTTACCTCAATTATGAATAACACTATGCCATCACAGTTACATGAGAAGATGCACCATCTTTCCAATTCTCTAAATTGCATATACGTCACTGATATCACGTGTGTTTTACTGAAGTATTATATCGAGCACGTGGCGGTCGAAAAGCTGTACTTCGTAGAAGATGAGATTTTAGGCATAGATGCTGTCTATGTGTGCTGGAAAAGGCTTCGGCTCCTAGAGGTGCATGAAGAATGCCTTATTCGGGGTACGATATTTATTCTGCTCCTTTAACACATCTTACAAAGGTGGGTGAGGAAATTTTTGCTGATTGCTGTAAAACAGTGGTTCCCAACCAGAAAAAATCCACCCCGCCCCGCCCCACTCCCCCTGAGGCATAAAATTAAATTTTCTGAGGGGCAAGGGAACTAACCTAAGGACATCACACAACACCCAGTCATCACGAGGCAGAGAAACAAGAACAAAAGGGAGCGACTGTGTTTCTGTCACGAAACTAATTTGTCTTCAAAAGGTCGGTACTAGGTATTTAGTGAAACTTTAATACTGATTATATAAATCACCAGTAACTAATACTATTCAATTTCTAGTATGATGGAGATTACAGCTCGTAAAACGAGTATGTAAACATCTTCTTTCTCAAATTGCCTACCCATTACGTACATACTTTGTACGTTGTACCATGTTTCCACGACAGTAAAGTAGAATTAAGACATATAAATCATATATCTCATGAAAATGCTTTCTCCCGGTTACAGATATTTCCTGCAATGGACCAGAAATTGCTTCATTCATTTTTCACTTAGTAACAAATAAACGAAGTAACTGACAGCAAAACAGCAGTACCTGTGTAAAGGCCTATACATTGCTGCATGATATACACATTATTATTATTATTATTAATAATAATGGTAATGGTCATATACAAAGCACTGGGAGCCTGAATTCTTCCGATTTCTGCCAGTTCAGTAGCAAGAAATCCAGCGATCAAGTGGTTCACAATCTAAGCATAGTGCGCACATTTTAACTTGGTTGACATAAATGGAGATTCAGGGTGTGGAAGAAACAAGTGTCGATAGGGAGTGGAGTGCTGTATGGGAAACATGTTTTGTAATAATTGTCTACCCTCACTGCATATGAGTGGTTTTACCCTCACTGTAGATAAGTAGCAATGGATTGAGATCTGCTTCATCATTCTTTAGAAAAGACAGGATGTTAGAAACAAGTATTACCAACTGCCACATTGACTGATTAGTTCATAGTTCAATAAAACATCTATAAAAACTAAGTAGCATTATCTTTCGTCATATTAAAAATACAAATGTTCAAAGAAAATTATTTCCAGTTCTAAAGTCAGTTACATTCTAATATTGGTGTCGATAGGGGGAGGGGTATTAGTTAATACCTGATTGCACTCGAAGGTAATGGTCTCAGAAAAGTTGAGAACCTCTGCCAAGAACAGTATTATTCGCAGGTAGTCTCAGGAGGAGCTAATAATCGTCGTTCGTCAGCTGCACTTCGCAGTTTCAAAATCACAGATTTGTAATGCTATCACTTATAAGGCTGTATCCATCTATAGTAGTAGAATGTCCTAAAATGTAGATTTGAAGCCATTTAACATTCCATAGTCCACACTGATTTCCTAATTTACTGAAAACTATTGGTGTAACGTTCCCAGATGGTTTCTGCAAAATCATACGTCTCTACCTGTACCCTCAGAAACAAATTTAGAGGAAAAGATGTTCATTCAGAGGTTATCAACTTTCTAACATCTTCTGATTTGTACTAAATTGCCGCGTATTGAGGAAGATAAATCTATAGGTGTTTCTATCAGTAAAGAATTCAATTCCGACCTCAGTTTATTCACACAAGACATGATAGTTTATTATGAGGTTTCCTAAAAACCATAATCTTCTTTTGAGAGTTTCGCAAACGTCAAGACATTGCTGCTATTGAGTACAGGATAAATGAGTCACAACTCGAAAAAAAAAGAAAGGAATATTTGCAATTTTATGTCGCGTAGACCGACGGTCTGTCCAAGTACTACGTCAATTGTATACAGACGGCGGATTTGTTTCGTGCAGTCCTATTGAAAGAAAAATCGCGTAATCCACCTCAAATGCTTTAAAGAGTGGGTGAGAACATCAAATGAGCATGGTCGGTGGCCGTTGGGGCCGAGTGGTTCTAGGCGCTTCACTCCGGAACCGCACTGCTGCTACGGTCGCAGGTTCGAATCCTGCCTCGGGCATGGATGTGTGTGATGTCCTTAGGTTAGTTAAGTTTAAGTAGTTCTAAATTCTAGGGAACTGATCACCTCAGATGCTAAGCCCCACAGTGCTCAGAGCCATTTTAACCATTTTTTGAGCATGGTCGGACGCACATCTGAGGTGTACACCTTTCCAATACGCGTCCAGTTTTTCTGTTACCTCCTGATTCTGTTTTACATATATTTTTCCAATTTATTCCTCTTCAGAACTTCCCTGAACCCAATTTCATTTCCGTAGTGTGTTCCACAAATTCTTTTTCAGGCACTGTGCACGTAATCTGTTACTATATGATTACATGTATGAAAACGTCAACTCAAGAATTATTTTTATTTCATTACTGTGATCTGCAGCAATGTGGCTGCTAGACCAATGAAGAAGTAGAACTGTTAACGTACACATTTCCCGCCATGTGTAATGCCTTGGAGCAGCTGAATCCGATAAGATTTCACTTGCAGGCGTTTTTTCGGCATTCTGCAAACAGTTGTCTGTGAAATTCGGACGTCGCGACTGGCCTTCTGAGAAATATTTCCTTAATCCGTTCAACCTGTTCTTCAGATATTGATATCTTCCCACCACTTGTGTCGTTACAAAGACATCCCATTTTATTAAACTTCTATTCCCAGTTATAAGTAGAGCTTTGTTAAATAAGTTCCAGATTTTTCGATGCCATCATCGTTGATTTGGCGGCCAAAATCACGAGATAATTTTAATAACCTCATATAAGATTATCTCGGTAAATGTTGATTTTTATCATGTTGTTAATAATTTCTCCAATACTCTTTAATACTTAAGTTTGTATTTCGCTAATAATGACTTTATTTTTTTGGCAATTAGTCTGTGTATTATGCATTACAGTTCTTTTATAGCGTCCTAGCTGCTGATGGGAAGCGATATGTAGTTTGTGAAAGCCATCATGGTTAATTATAGCTCTGGCAGTACACTTTTGCTTTCTCTACTACTTGGTTGACATACAGGCTACACAGCAGTGTTTTCAATGTACAACTAGTCTTACGCCTTTCTTAACATCAAATTCTCAAAGCCACTTGGCTTTATTGAAATAACAAATTATTTGTGAGTATTTGTAGTTCGTCCTTATCATTCTATCACTCCGAAAAGTTATCTTGCTCTCGAATCATTTCCCTAAAAGTACAGTTGTCATGACGGTATCTGTCTTTACTCATCATCCATTCCATTTATAAGTGCAAGATCAGATATTTTTCTCCGAAGAATTTATGAAGCCGCTGCTTTACTTCGTTCTTCAAAATTTCTTTCACCTTTTCTACATTGTCCCTGGATAAAACTGACAAGAGCTGTACGTTGTGCTGAGTTCTCCATAGTTCTTGTGCTTATCCGTTGGTAATTGGAGAGCAGTGATTTTGTAAGGATCTATTCTAGTTTAGTCAAGTTTGTCGAGGAGTTTTATATTTCTGTAGTTTCCACGTGCCCACGTGTCCTATAATACGTAATCGTCTCTGTTATATATCTGAGTGTAAAACACTGTTTTACTTTAAAATCTCGCTGGGCTACTATACTGAATATCCCTTCACAGTAATTTCATTTTCAAAGCTTACTTTGAAGTTTCACATCTATACCTTTGTCTTCCATTATGCACGCAGTGTCACTTTCTGCGAAGGAAAAATATTATCAAGTTTAGTAACATATTTTTTTCTGTATCTTCTCTGTTCTCTTATTTATTCCTATTGCTGACTTGGTCTTTAAGCTGCTGATTTTTTTATAAACCTTTCTTATTCTTCTATTTCTTTTTCCGGCCATTCGATTGGGTACTACATATGAAATTTTCTGTCGGTATAGTAGCCTATATCACCTTGATTGTTTTCCACTCCTCCTGGAATGAATCAGCCTAAGTACTTTACTTATATCCTAGTGGTAAAATGCTTCAAAACACACATCTCTTAGTGTCGACGTATCTACAGTTTCGTATTACCAAGACATGATCACAGTTAGCATCACCGTTTTTCGTTGTTCGCATTGTAAATTATACTTCTCAAATTTAGACTACAAGTAACTTAGTTCACTTAATATATCCGCAGTGTCACTGGAATCGCATTCAGATGGAGCGGGGCTGCTTTCAAATCCTTCCGGTGAATGTGGCTTAGTCTTCACGTAGCTTCCTTACAACACTTCAAGCGGATGCTGAGACGGTCACTTTTAAAAGGTCATCGTCGGTTTGTTGTACATTTCACTCTATTGCGAATTTGTGCTCCTTCTTTCGGCGTAGATCAGAAGTTATAACAATTATCATCCATCCCCAAATTAACTCAGTTAATGATTTTGTAACAGTAAATTTTAAGAGATCCCAGAACTCAGAAGTATTCTCTTCCTCTTTCCAATCCACGTTCTCCGAGAATCCTACCTCACGCTCCATTCACAGCTACTGTTTTTAAACTATAACTTTTGCTGTCATTTACAAAAATATGTTTTACAGTAATTCTGCTTACGAAAGCATCGTGGTGGACCCACTAAATGACTGCAACATAATACTGCAAAAATTAAAAAAATCCATTGTTCATCGAAATCATCAACCAGCTAACCTCATTTCTACCAAGTCCACACAGCAAAGTAAGAATGTTTCAGGACTCCACTTATCATTTTGTAAGTTTAAACAAAGTATGGGATTAAAACACGTGTTCTGTGGAACATGCCGACAGCACGTGCACAAATATTTTCTTTGACTAAGATGATGTTTTCCTTTAGGTAATTTATGATGACGAAATAAAAACCTTCAACCTCTATTTAAGCACTACTAAAAGAAAACTAATACCCCCATCAGGTGCAGAGGACTGGACTATGCGGTGCTGACCGGTCACTGTGTCGCCCTGATCAGCACACCTTTCTCCCGGCCATTTTGCAGACTTTCCAGGTCTGGGAGCCGCTGCTTCTCATTCAGGTAGCTATATACAGTTTCGTCATGAAACGATCCATCTAAGCAAATGCATTACTCACAAACAGCAGCTCCCATTCCTGAGATTGAATTATTAAGAACAGTTTTGTCTTTACTTAGTAGGGCCTAAAACTATTACTAGGTAATTCATTTTACGGGCCAATAGTTTCGGCTGAATTAATTCCGCGGACCATTCACGCCGGCCAGTGTGGCCGAGCGGTTCTAGGCGCTTCAGTCTGGCACTGCGCGACCGCTACAGTCGCAGGTTCGAATCCTGCCTTGGGCATGGCTGTGTGTGATGTCCTTAGGTTAGTTAAGTTTAAGTAGTTCTAAGTTCTAGGGGGCTTATGACCTCAGATGTTAAGTCCCATAGTGGTCAGAGACATTTGGAACATTCAGAAAAGGAAAATAAGTAAACTCGGCGTAACGTTAAGAATCACTTGAATCAGTTTGAAAATTTAGCTTTAGTTACTGGTGTCTACTAATCCTAATAAATCAAAGAGGCAGAAAATTCATTTTCATTTCTCCAGTTTTATGGCATGAGTAAGGATGCTGCTGACGTCCTCGATCTCAAGCAATTTGTATCATCTCACGTCCAGCGAACCGCTGCATTATTTTTAGGTATCAGCAAGGTTTCCAAATTCACCTTTAGAAGATCGAAAACAAAGCACATCAAAATAGATGCAACTCAATTTCTTTCAAATTTTTCTTGATTTATATAATACGCCGAAAGGTTTGTTCACATTATGCCGAGATGCACAAATTTTAAAAATATGTAAAAATCAGCCAACCGGTTGCATAGGTTTTCTATATACCTTGACCAGGTATCGTCACCTCTAAGGGTGACTTCATCAGAATAAGTAACACCGATGTGGTGTGAGGAGACTGACTCCCCACACCACACCGGTGTTACTTATGTTTTAATGTTTGATATTTTGAAGAGCATTATGTTTTATATTTTAATGTAAGACTTGAGCAACTCAGCTCTTAAATCGCTGTACGTTTTTGACGATATGTTCTTCATGTAATTACCACACCTTCTGATGAAGTCACCCTTAGAGATGACGAAACCTGGTCAAGGTATATAGGAAACCTATGCAACCGGGTGGCTGATTTTTACATATTTTTCAAATTTGCGCATACGGTTGCTGCAAACGTCAGCCATGTTCAAAATTGTCGACAACTATTATCTTTTAAGTTTTTACAGCTTGATAATTACGTAATTAATCCCTTTTTCTAATATTACAGGCGTTTTACAAGAGGAAGTTGCGGTAGGCGGACTACGAAGAAAAACATATCTGCAGTTTCATATGTCAGAAAGAGAGAGAGAGAGAGAGGGAGAGAGAGAGAGAGAGAGAGAGAGAGAGAGATAAGCACAGAAACTGAGACATCCTCTGAAGGTGGAAACGAAAAATTAAGACACAGTAGCGTAAGTATGACCTTTCTGCAAAGAGATGCATATTTCATCGAAGGATTAAGTACGTGTTTGAAATGATTTAGAAATTTAATTCTGTTTGGAGATTTCCGTAAGAAGTTGTGGTTTAAGTGCAGTTGCATAAATGTAGAATAAATTGGTCCTCACTGGCTACCCACCTCGTTAAGTCTGAAAAAAATTTCTGTTTGTAGGTTGTAAACTTATTTCTGAATAAGGTTTCCTTTACCCATGAAGCATTTGATCCTGTGGAATTCAGATTTTTCCATCGCATAAAAGAAACACGTTTTTTGTATTCTGCAAAATACGTATCTTGTTGCTTAAAGTTGTGGCAAATGAATAACTGCCCTGAGATTAGTTGAGGAGAAAGTAATTAGAACTCCAACTAATGCATTTTCGTCTCTATGTTCGCTGCTGGGGCATTAGTCGTTTTTTTAACAAAATCCTGTTTCATTCGATCCGACAATGTCATAAACGAGAGGCCAACTGTGTTATTGTCTTCACCCCAGTACTCCATGAATGACAACTCACAACGAATATCTAGACCTCTATCTACTTTGTGGAGTTCTGTTCAAAAGTCAGCTCTCAAGTTATCCAGTTTTTAGTGAGGAATGTCGTACTAGAGGTGGTATGATTAAGGTATCAACTACTCCATAGAAATGTCTTTTGCAATCTTCCACTGTATCATGAACTTTAACATAACGAAGCGATTATGTACTTCTGAGACCCTACTCAAAATAAACATTGTTTGGATATAAGTCCAATCAACATTGGAACTAAATCTAATCCGACATTACTCTGCGTATATCGGGCGGTAGAATTGAAACGTTTGATAACACGATGAAAAGTTTTTCTCCTTCTGGATTAACAGCTATATTAATAAAACTAGAACTGAACATCATATCTGGTTGGGAATTTCCAAAAACTTCTGCAAGAATTATATTTAACATCAGTGCAGTAAAACAGTAAAATTTTCTGTATTTCCACATATGTTTTCAGAATTATAAATGTAATATCATATGATGCCTCGATCCTACGAACAGTGACGTACCGAAAAATAACCGAAACGTGACAGTTGAAAGAAGTCTGTATTAACAACGCTAAAGTACATGTGGTATAACTTCATTCAGCTCGAAAGAAACCTCCAGAATTCTTTTAGTTGAGGCAATTATAACGCAAAAAATAGCTGCAAGGAGCTGATATATCACTGTACAGCCGATAGGCTGCCGAAAATGCGTTACCACGTAAACAGGATGTACAAACAACATCGACACATATTTTCAGTCGACTCCTCCGAAGTTCCAGAAATTTGCCGGATTCACAACTGAGTGCACATAAACTGCCCCCTATCTGGCATACATTTTTGTATCAGATATAGTTGTTACCGAAGCACGGTGGTTAGTTGTGATAACGAAGTGTACACAAAATGCAGAAGCGGTAAATGAATCAGCAGCATATATCGTCCGAGACGTGTTTTTATTCCTTTCTTCTCTTTCCTTCCTCCATTGCTTTTCTTTGATATTTTTTATCCATATATTTTGTAGGTATGAGTCAAAATATCAAAATATATTCTAAAGAAGCTAAATGTAGCTTTATATAGCCTGTCACAATTTTATGCGAGTGGAAGAACTATAATGATACAGATGACAAATAATGCTCTTTAGTATTCGATTATTTGTGAGTTACCTTATTAAAGATATACTAGCGAGTGGTATGTACAAGGAAATTTTGTGATCATAACTGAAATGAAAGCCAGTGTTCATTAGATTGTTGCACAAGATGTGTCAAAATCACTCGGACAAATTTTTGGGGAGGATTCCTCGCTGCAGAACAAGCGAAAAATTACAGATTTCATAAGAGTAGAGAAACAAATAAATATGTCGGAAATGGTAAATAAATATGTTGAAATAGCCTTCTACTGTTTCCGGAACTCGCAGATTCCGTAAATCACGCATCATTTCCGAAATCTTCAAACGGTGTCGAACTGTCACACAAGTTTCTATGGTATATAGATAAAATTTCTCTACCTGGAATGTCTGCGAGATTTCTTGATTTCCTCCTTCTCGGGTGGCTAACTCCTCACATTCCATTACAGTGTTAGGAGTGGTCTTTGTAAAGGCTGCCGGGAGAGACTGGAGGATCGCTAGAGAGTGACTAATTACAAATATGAACAAGCATCCACGGCCTCACGTCGCCATGTACACTGATGAGCCGGAACGCTATGAGCACTGCCCACCACGATGCTGAATGCTACCTGGTGGCTCGAAACGCGCAGCGCGCCATGGTCACAGGCTGGAGGGAGCAGTATTATTCTGTGGAAGAGATTCCCCCGGCAGCAGTCTACGACACGCTGACGGCTGCGAACCACCTGCATCCATTCATGCTTGATGTTTTCCCGACAGCGATGTCACCTTTCAGCTTTATAATGGTCAGTGTCTCCGAGACAAACCGTGCAACAGCGGCCAAATTCGGCTGATGTAAGTCCTATGGAACCAATCTAGGTCGGTATCGAATGCCATCACATCGTATGCAATTCAGTGGCCCGTTATTTATGAGAATTGTATGACCTGTGCGTAGACATCCAAGGCCGAGCGGTTCTGGGCGCTTCAGTCCGGAACCGCGCTGCTGCTACCGTCGCAGGTCCGAATCCTGCCTCGGGCATGGATGTGTGTGATGCCCTTAGGTTAGTTAGGTTTAAGTAGGTTTAAGTTCAGGGGAACCGATGACAGATGTTAAGTCCCATAGTGCTTAGAGCCATTTGAACCATTTTTTTGGACACGTAATGCCACATATCTCCACAAACCTAACAACAAACTGTCGGATCCCTAAAACGTAGAATCAGTTGCGTATTTCGTTCCAAAGACGGACAAACAAGCTGCTAAGCAGCTGGTCATGATGTTTTGGCTCGTCAGTGATGTACTGAAACAGATCATCACTAGCTGACATATGTAGATCGTACTACACACAGAATGGCCGAAGATAGTACATAGTAGAGTGCCGATGAGTGAAGCATTGTGCTTTATCGTCGCACGGAGGCGAATAGAGGGAGATATTCTTGTAATTAGGAAGACAGCCAATGCTATCATTTCCTCTTTAGCAACGAAAGTAAAACTACATCGAAGAACGAAAGCAGAGTGTACTACAACGTCGGTAGCTAGGAAAGGGTGCGTTTCTTCCAAACAAACAATTTACTCGGACTGATTAAAAAAGCATAGCAAGATAGAATTTTTCCAACGTCTGTATCTATACCCCACGAATGACTGTGAAATGCATCACTGTTTTCACGTTTTGTAACACCTCTTAGTATATCTTTCCTTTCGATGGAACATGGTCGTTTTTGTGTCCGCAGGCGATGTAATTGGCCTAATTGTACCTCAGAGCAATTTGTAGGTAGCAGACCAATATTTGAACAGTACTTCCTGAAATAGGGTCTCAATATTCTGTGTTTTATCCATTTACAGAATTGCGTGACATTATCGAGCGCGCCAATAGAATGTTTTTAGCATTTCTATTACAAACAAGCTTGTGAGTGTACACTCGTTCCGTGTGTATTCTTTCCATATCCCTTGTCAATTAGCCGTAATATAGATACCGCATATTTAAGCAGTTGGTAGTGGCTACGCATTTTGCTCATCTTGATATCAATAAAGCGCCCTCCAAAAAGTGTCCCGATACATCTCAGACTTCTTACAGGCCATGCTGACAACACGTACAACAGAAAAGACAGTAGAATCTCTCTTACAAAGCTGGCAAGTAGTGGACTCACAAAGGCCGTTGTCACGCGTGTGTGGGCTCCGCTGCCGAGCATTCGGTATTTGGGCGGGGGCAATGGCGGAGTTTGGGAGGGGGACCGCCTGCCTTGGCCCCTTCTCACTGGGTCTTGAAGCTGCGCCTTCTGCAGCGCAAACCCTCCAGTGCCTGTTAAGTGTTGCGACGCGGCAAACTTCCCTGCAACTGTTCTGTTCACAGGATACGATATAATGAAATGCGATACACAATATGGTTTTAATTGCTACAGTTCATCTGCGAGTGGCAATGCTACAGCTTTCAGTGAGACTGATTCTTCCTCACGCGTGCAAGTACGTATACACATATAGTTGGTGTGGTAGCAAGTGGACATATGGACAGTGGGCGAGGCGGAAAGGCGTTTCATTGTACCAGCTTCTGCACCGAAATCTCTACTATGTGCAGCGTAGTAAGTAAATATCCTGCTGCGACCAGTAGCCATTTCTCCAGGACACAGATGACGGCCAATGATGAGCCGGTAAACATCACATTTTTTTTCTAACGCTGTTGCTCGTTTTATATCTTTGAAAAGAATTAGCTTAATCAACTGTTGTTGTGCTTTCTCCATAGCGTAATAATCCTTCTAAGGCCGGCCACTGTGGGCGAGCGGCTCTAGGGGCTTCAGTCTGGAAGCGTGCGGCCGCTACGGTCACAGGTTCTAATTCTGCCTCGGGCATTGATGTATGTGACGTCCTTACGTTAGTCAGTTTTAAGCAGTTCTCAGTTCCAGGGGACTGATGACCTTAGTTGTTGAGTCCCATAGTGCTCAGAGCCATTTGAACCATTTTAATCTGTCTAAAAATAAGTAATAGGGGGGAAATGTACTGACGGTCTGTTATTCCTAGGTAAACATTTTATTTTTCTGAAGATTTGTAATCATCGACTAGTCACACTGTGTTCGTAAACATCCCATCCCAAGAGGAAATTACCTCATAGCACCAGTAATATGCATCAGAAGAGAACATTTGACTATTGTCTGCTGTTACGGGAAGAAATTATTACCCCCGGTCTCGGTACAGAAATTGTACTTACCGACTCACGCATTCAATGAAAAATGTACAGGTGAGTTCAGAGTGTATATTTATACCAAAAGTGAGGAATTCATATCTTACTTCGTATATGTGTAGTCACTAAATATCGGAAATAAAATAAACTGTGTAACATCGGTGCTCTATCATCATTCTTCTGTTTCTCAGTGTAATTATCATCACCGACACCTATATCTGTACTCCGCAGATCGTCAGTTACCTCCACAGTTAAGGATCGATCTGGGTTAGCCAATAATTATCATCTTTAGCATGAATTTAGTTTCGTAGGACATGTTTTGCGTTGTGTACTCAGTTATATTTATATTACATCACACAGTCTGGTTTATATCATTTATGTGATATTCTTTTTAGAGCATCGGCATTCTTAATCTACTCTGTCCAGATGTTCTTGACTTTTAAAATAGCATTTCGTTGTATGGAAGACATAGAAAATCATTATTCCTCGAAGTTTTGCGCCCTTTTCTGCACAACATGGTATACCTACAGTAACTTACGAAATGTTATATTACTGCCTACTTTTCACTTCGTACACACATCCGAGGCCTTATTCACATTATTTTAATCCAATAATGCTTGCGTAAAAAGTGCGTGTCACATTATGAATTTTTCTTTGTTCTCAATACACACAGTTATGTTTTTTTGCGGTATAGTTTTCCTCTTTTTTTTTTTTTTTTTTTTTTTTTTTTTTTTTACTTTGAAGAACGAATGCGCTCATTGTCCTATCTCAGAATTACGATACAATGGCAGTGGAAAACCGTGTCAACTCGTTTTTAGCATAATGCCACATTAGAATTCAGTTGCAAGCGACAGATTTTCTGATTTCTTGATCGTTGCATAGATATCTGCAGTAACCTGTGTTACTTATTACAGTTCACTATAGAGGTTATGAGGAGAGAGGGAAATACATTACCTTCGATTTCCTCGTTTTTCCCGACTGACGTTCAGGTACGATGTGGTGCTGAGATACAAATACGAGTAAACTTTATTGTAGATGTTTTCTGTTTACAACTCCGATTATTCGTTTAATTCTTCTAGATCAGAAGACTTGATGTAATCCTGGTTATGCATGATACTGGTGCGACTTATTCCAGAACTGTCGTCCTTTCATCGCGAAATAGATTATCTTAATGCTCAAACCTGTGTCTTCCCAAAACCTCACTGTAACCATACGGCATTAGTAGGGTCGTGCGTTTTCTTTACGGAAATTTGTTGTTACCGCACGGTTGATAACTACCCTTAGTTAAGTGGTAAACTAAAACTCTTGATAGATTAGTCTGTATTAACAAATGACAAAAGAATATTAAGTTAAGAATAAAAGAGGTTTTTCACGTCAAACGCCTTATGACAGTCGATGCAACTGAGTGCGATAGATATCGTGTTCCCTCGTAGAGTCGGGCGACGTAGAACCCTTACCACCTGTTCCTGCAATAGAAACTAGTTTCCACCCCACGCTGTCCCCCACTACTATAGTGTACACTCTCTGTTATAGGGGGTCAGTGAATAAGAATTACAGTGGCGACCTTCCGGTGGGTTCCGGTTCGAGCCTCGACTACGCACAGAGCAACGTATTGCGCTGGCTCCCATGACCTAGTGGTTGCTAGCCCATCATAGGGAGTGCCGCATCGCACGTAACAACAGAGAAGGCAGTCAGCAGACATCACGAATGCGGAGGCCGGACGATTATCTCATGTGAATCTGAAACAATGAATAGCGGTACTAACAGCACAGATCATGAAATATGTTGTTCCTCATACGATGAAATAATTGTGAAAGTACTCGTTTACTATAAAGAAAAATCAGGAATTCGTTTTCTTTTTTTTACAGTTGCGTGGAAATTACAATTATTTATTGATATTTCAGGTCTGTAACAACTGCCAATATTTAAAAGTGGAGAGCATAGCTATAGTTTCGGTTTGCATCAAAAACGTAATTAAATATGCAGCTTAAAACAAAATTTTAGTAGGAATATTTTAAATAATGACTCAGCCTGAGTTTTAGCTGTTCATATTCTTCGAAATATGTCCTCTCCATTTTCTCTTTCTGGTTTGTATACCATTTAAAGCACTATGACCTCATGAAAATCTTCTTTAATTTGAATGAATTTTCAAAGGAAAAAAAAGGCAGTTTACTGTAGTCATCTAGGCAAGCAGAGATATTAATGATACCAACAATAACAGCTAGGTTATCGGTAACAAATCGTCTTGCCGTGGTCTGTCGATAAGCATTCACGATCATCGACCCTCACAGTAAGCAACATCTGATGAATAAATTGAACACCAGTTTGGAATTTAGGATCCAAGTTTTGACTTACTTGATTAATTATTCTCTACCTATAAAACAACTAGAAAGTAGTTTTACCTGATTCCATTTCTTCTGCATTTATTTTGTACTAGTCATTTTTGGAGCGGAGGCCTAGAATTCGATCGTTGGCTCTTTTTTCAACATTTATATATTAGATGATAAATTTATTTCTAAGGATGACATCGATATCCATGGACATTCGTTACTGTTTATTCCATTCAACGCAAAAGTTACCCTCTTGGCTATTTTATGAGCTTTTAAAACAGAATAAAGTGCGTTGTGACAAATATGAATAGTGAGATGGGCGGGAAACTATTTCCAAGAAACGCTCATACTCATTCGCCACTATAGCACTTAAATTGTTAGCAACTGCATTCCCCAGCCATAAGAATATATTCGACCTTTCTGCTTCATGATATAATAAAATATATCCAGTAAGTTGTATAATAAGAGAAAGTCAGTGTTTTATATGTTTCAAAGAGTCATTTACATCAACCAATGTGAGCTCCAAAACACTGTCGGCGTTATTGTTTTCTTCGGCATAAAGGTTTCTGAATAATCATGAACGGTTTTGTCTATGTGATGAATCTTGGAGTCATATTGCTGCCACACTCTTCGGTGACACTTTTCAGCTTTTCCAAGCACTATGTTGGTGTAATTCCCCCAGAGACTTAATGATCTAGTATCAACAAAAACGGCAGAGAGGCCTAGCTTTTTCAGAAACCGAACTCCGTTCGTGGTATTATGTACTCAACCGCACTATCGTAGTACTTCTCTCACGACACTGTGAATGTCATCGACGACTTTTTTCACAAGACATCACGGAACGAGCAAAGTGTACGGTTCTCGTACCACCACAATTAAATTTGTTGATACAAAAGGCAAGTTGATTACTGACCCTCAAGAACAGTCATCAAACTTTTGTGTGTGAGATCCTTAGTCCTTATTCCTCTGAAATTTTCTTGCGTGGCTATCTATCTAAGTCTTTATTTATTTCTACGAAACACCGGTCGGTTGTCCAGGAACAAACAGAAAATTGAATCTATGAATAATTTTAATAAGAACAGCTGGACTATTCACGTTAAACAAGAGATGTGCCGGTTCATGCTGTTTATTGGGAATAGACTTTTCAACCGAACTACGTATTTAACGAATCCAGACAGCTTGACTATCGAGTGGTCTGTAAGTTTAGTATGTTCATCAGTTGATGTGGCTGAGCTGTAGGAGCAGACGCGCTTATTTTGTTGAAGAGAGTAATATTTCACGTAATTTCTCATGAAACATTTATAGAATCCTCTCGTTAATGGTATAATTATGATTACTTGAACGAGAAGTGGGTCTGATATTACAGCTGTAAAGTGTACACTGACCATATTGAAGTACGACTGTTGTGGATGAGTGTTATTGTAAAAATAATCCATAAATTATTGCAACTGGCACTACCTGGGACTAAATACGAATATGTTCTAATCATTTCAAAGCTACCTGCATTGAAATAAAGCCCATTATTTCCTCTGTCGCCTGTCTTCATCATACGTTTTAGTGATTTGTTACGTCTATGGTAACTTTCATTACCAAACATTGTACTTTACGCAAAACATTGGTTTAAACGTGCTTGTTTGTAAACCATCACATCATTTCAGGAAGCCGAAAGGACTTCTCCTGTCCTCTGAAGTAACAGACTGTTGTTCATTCCCTGAAGTGGTTTCATTTGCCTTCTCTTCTTCCAAAAACGAACTACTTTTAAGGTCACATAGGTCTCACAAGGACAGACGTATTGTCATGAGGAGCTGTGTTTTTTTACTGCCAAAGAGTTTCGCAAAATTTTGAACTACAATGATACCAGAAGTTTCAGTCTATTGAAAACGAAATGTTTTCATGTCGTCATTAGTGGCACGAAATATTCAGACAGACCAGAACATCACTAGGGTTATCATTGTTGCAGTTATTTAGTATAGGGATCAAGTTAAAAGTAAACTTTAGGCTGCGAAAATACTTCTATTTCAACTAGCTGCACTATTTAGATTTTCTTTTTGTTTCTATTAATACATAACACATCTTCACATAGCCATTCTTCTATGGTTTTAGTGTTTTCACATTGGTTCGATGTCATGCATGATCTTGTACAAATTCTTTTTGCAAGCGCTATGACTGACCTGGTTTTGACTTGACAGAGTTTACGAACTTTTATATTGTTATACATTACATTGTTATACATTACATTTTCTTCAAGAAAATAAGGGCAGTAACGCATTACTTCTGACAAGTTATTCAATAGACAGCCGTTATCAGTTTCAACCAAAAGGTTCAGCTTAATTCGACTTTTCGTGATTAATTTTATTTCTTGTAAATTTTGATCGCCAGTAAACTGAAATAACATCTTCATCAATACCAAGCGTTAATCTGCGCCTGACTATCTCCAGTCTGAATTTTTTTGTTCTGTCTGTCGTTTGCTTGTGAGTGATATTTCTTATACCTTGTTTTGACTTACAGTGCAGCAATGAATTAGGTGTTCCGCCTTCCTACACTCTAGTTGCATCTTATTTCAATCTGTTCTCGCGTTTCCCTACTTTTTCCATTTAGATATAGATTTAATTACTCGCTGATATATTCAGTACTCTTCTTATCACGTAATTTGTTGCCAGCTACTGATCTCAGAAATTCTGTCTCTGTATTTTATATGCTTTTGATATTTTGTTTCATAAATGGTCAAGAACTACATTCATACGACTACGTTGGTACTGCCTTTACTATATATGGACGTATAGCTGAAGCAACCTGTTTCCTTTGCTATAGTTGAATTGTATTTTTAGTGAGCAACATATCTAGTGAATTTCTATAGTTTCCTACTCACATCATCATTTGATATGTAAGTAATATGAGACCCATGATGAAGGAATTACTTAACTTGCTCTATCGCTTTACTGAAGTTTTTGGTCCTAATAACATCACTTCCTGTAAATGCTAAATGATATCACATTTGTTTCTAATGTGGAAATATTTCACTTATATTCATTAGCTACTTTATGACCAGCTACATCTCACGTTCTAGATTGTCTTCCCTCCCAACTAAAATAAATTGGTGGTTTATGGAGAACATTGTGTTTACAACAGGTTTATTTATGTTATGGTATTTTGGTAACCAGTTTTGCCATTCATTTATGACATCATCAGGATTTAAATGAAAGATAGTAGAAGATAGGGGGCACCCTTGCCTACGTACTTAGGTTATTTTAGCTTGCGTCATTCCATTCAAGTTTATATAATACTGTATGTTTTGTGATACATACTTCGTGTTGCTCTTACTGGATACTGTGGAAGACGATCTTCCAGTAAAATGTGAAATAATTTGGTTCACTTTACCTCATCATACGGTTTTACATGGTTAGCAAGATGACTGTTTGTAGGGATATTATCCATTCTCAGTACTTTTGGTTAACAGTGTTATGTCGAAAATGCAGCCTGTGCACTATCTGCCGTTCCGAAAACTTTTCTATGCATTATTTATAACTGATTATGCTATTATGCGTACTCTTCTCATTTATTTTACGTATATTTTGCGTGTTGTATATATATATATTCCCGTAGTTTTCAGTTTTAATTTAATCTCCATTCTTAAAAATAGAATCACTGCTGCTTTATTCCATACTTCTGACACATGCACGTTTTGTAAAAAAATTTAGTAATATGTTTTTCAGTTTTTTATTCATATTTGTACAGTTCTGAATTTGTATCAAGACATCCTGGTTTCCTCATGTTTCGCAATGCTAATGAAACAAACATAGACAGAAATCTGAATTTGAAACTGCTGTCGGTCTAAAATCGGTAAATCTTCTACTCAGAGTGGAAAGATTGTCGTATGTGGAGGACCGCTTTTCTTTCTTTTCTTTTTTCTTTTCCAGGATTAAATTGTCTGCATTTTCACGTGGATAGTTTCATAACAATACAACAAAACGTAACATTTTTGTCACGAATAGATTTTTTGCCCTTTTATGAGGCCTCCTAGCGGCTTAAACCTAAACCTACCATCCATCTCTTCACTGTCTTTCAGGTTCTCTGTTAATCACGCTGATGTAACGTTTCAGTAAAACGGTAGCCTGCCACAATACCGTATTCATTCTCTTCCTCCACTTTTCAACAAAAAAATTTGACCAAATTGTGGCTCGAAGTTCAGGCTCCACCAGCTTTTGTGTTCATACAAATATTATTCACACGCTGTTGATGATTTCCACAATTATTTGCATACCATGTTCCGTAATTTTGTAATCGCCTTGAAAGTATATATGTATGCGTGAAAAGTGTGCACTTAACTCCAAGAGAATTATGAAACCAAGCAAACCAAGCTCTACTTATCTCCACATGTTCGTGGCCATACGATACAGTCACATGCGAGTTAAACTATCTCATTCAGAACTCAAGATTTCGTCATTTCATTCAATAATTCCACGTTGGAAACCCACCAGCTGAATCCCAATTTGGATCTCCTAACGTAAGTTTTTAAGCAGTTACGGTTCTTCACTTCCTTCTAATCGTCGTACCCAGGAGGGAGATGAATGCAAGTGTTCAGTCTTCTTGTTGCTTGTTTTCTTACCACGTCCTAGACATTGAGGTAAGTTCATCCGATGCCATTAACGTGTGGAGACAGATATTTTTTGATTGTAAGGAAAGTGTAAGAAACAAGCGTCGGGAAACACAGGTCTGAGGATCCATAATACATTCTTTAAACTGATGGGATGTGCGCATTATGTGTTTAGTCAGCAAATATCATTCACCATACACCCTAATGAAATGAACTGATTTATCTCACTTACCATAGTATCAAGACCCCAAAATAGTCGTTAATAAATATCTGCACTGTGACATCCGATGCATTCTAGCAGAATATTATGTGCGGTATAGAATTTTTGCTTGATGTTGAGAAAATGTAATTAGCTACTTTAGAGTGTGATTACGTACTTTAGAGTGTGCTTGTCAGTATAATAGGAGCCGATTAGATTAAACAAGTTTGGCATTACATGAGGGTACTGAAGCATAGCTTCATTCCCTTGTTTTGTGCTGATTGCGCAGTAAGGTACCCGAAATTTATAGTTTTGTTTGAAATAACATATGTTTGTTTGGATATAATTTGCAGGACATGAGCTTTCATAGTTTATTTGCAGTTTTCCTGTATTTCTCATACAAAAATCCATCATAGATGAAAGCTTCGTATTATGTATAATGTTTTAAAATTACACTAGCCTTGAGACCATGCTTTTTTACCTCAACATCTGCGTTTCATGTTATTGTTTGCCGGTTATATAAGGTCAATTACTAAAAACTGACTGCTAGAGCTGATTTGAAGAGAAAAAAAACACATTCCCTCTCTGAAAAAGAAAGATCAGAAACTATCAGTATCAAGCAGCATATGACGTGAATATGGACAATGCAAGGCCTCGTTACTCTGATTGCGTCTGGAATAAATACGGGATCTTATCCGAGCATTTACATGTCAAAAATACCTACGAATAAATCTTTCGCATCACAGTAAAATATAAACCGTGTAGAAGGCAGCATTATGTATTTTTAGTAGATCAGTGAATGGGTAGACAAGTGGTCAATATAGTTGCAAAATTTCGAGAAACGGGAGTAGTCCCACTAATACTTCTTTCGGTGTGTTGTCCATTTTTGTATTTGGAACACTTTATACTCTTATGGTGAGATCTCATCGTGAGGATTGAAAGTTTTGCAAGACCAATTTTTTTTCCTTGTGGTCAAAACTAACTTCCTCCACTTGAGCTCCAGAAAAATGAATCAGTGCAAATAATCGCAGAGTAAGCTTTGTAGTAGTGGTTGCACCGTTTCAAACATAGCCTCCGTTCCTTCTTTTTTTTTATACTGAATCCTCAGCTTTAACCTATGAAATTCATAGATTTGAAACCATTATGCGCGCTTTCATATATTCAATATATGAGACATTCCCTCTGCTACGAACGCATTTCTTTTTTTTAGATCCGGGTACCTTTTAAGACTAATTTCCACATCATATCTGTTGCCTTCATAATCATATGCTTAGCATCTTTAGCCGTTACCGAAGAGTTCACATTTCTATTCAAATGTAGGACCGAAAGACAACACATTTCACTGATAAGGTTCGTCTTTTTGAAAAATGAAATGCAATTCATTATTAATCTTAAGCGTTTCGCTTCATTAATTGCCTACAATTTTCTGGATGTTGGTGCTATGGTACCAACTGCGCTGTACTTAATCTGTAACTGACTTGGTGATATCCTCTAGTAGGTTCACTGTTACTTAGCTTCACCTATCACTGCATCACATGCGATTCTCTTTTTTTTAATGCTGTTTGTGTATCAGTTATAAGTCTTTCCAATTGATACCGTACTTCTTAAAATCGTTTAAATATTCATCAAATGTCTTCTTTGTAGAAATAGAGAAATAGCTACTGGTTTCCTTGGACAGGAAACAACAGGATGATTAGCGTGCTATGTATGGAATGACGGAAATTAATTTAATTATCAAACTAAGGATATCCATAATTCTATATATCTTTACGCAAGGCAATACTCACCACATTAGTTGCCAAAGGAACGGGTTCTGCTGAAAGAAATCCGGAAATCCACCATTTTTTGTGATTTCAATCTGAAACACTTCAATATTAATGTGTTATCAATAGTAGTTATTCAACCTCAGTGAACCAGTGCATTTGTCAACATCTTCTTCGTTTTCCGTTCTATTCTACTTGTTATTTTTCTGGTTAAACTGTAGTCACCTTGCTCTTTTTCTCACTTCTTCTATTGCTTTTGATTTTACGTACACATTTATTAATCCAGGCAAGAAATTACAGCAGAAATGTAATAGACGCATTATTTCCTTCACCTGGTGAAATGACGAAACATTACGCGTTTAACTAACAATATCTAGAAAAACATTTGTTTCAGTTATCGAAAATATTCTACTTAGGTGTGAGAAATGGGAATCTGTACCTACTTCGTATCATGTATTCTACTCAAACGCTGATGAATAAGTTCGTTCACTAATCGCCAATAAGAACGAAAAGCTAAGTAAAGATTCTAATGTTACTGTTTGCACTGATGTCTTATAAATGTTATCAGCGTAAAAGACTATGTTTTCTTTTGTAACAGTGAGAAAAATATATTTATCTATTCTGACTGATATCGTTTTCAATATTATGTCTTTCTAAATTGTGTCTGTTTTACCGACGACTTATAAAATTCAGATGTTTGTTCTTATCTGCATATATATATATATATATATATATATATATATATATGTATATATCTGACGCTTGGATAACACTACAGATCTCTTTGCACAATCTCCGTGTATAAAAACAGTTCTGTTTTAAGGTTCTGTTATTATTTAGTCTTCCTGAAATTGTACCTTAGTTCACACACATCTCTGATAATTGCTTGACATCTACACTTTCTCAGAAATTGTCACTATCAGTGGTTTTAATGTTATCAATATTTCTTGAAAAACAGTTGCTGCTAAATTTCTTTCGCACTAACACAAACGAAATAGTACATCTTTCTTCGAAATATGTTACATACCATTTAACGATCACGCAGTAGAAACGCAGTTCCAGCGACATTTTGTAGAAAACGGTTCTTGGAACTATAAATGAGCAAATGTAGGTCTGCGTTTTTTCAGGCAGTGTATTAAGCATGAAACGCAAATATGAAATGAACATCCGCTGCTTGAAACAGTCTGAAACAATTACACAAAAACTGTTAAACTGCATAACGAGATATATATATCATGCTTTTAGAAAAACTAAGTTAATTAGAAAAAACTTACGATATCAAGTTTGAATAAGAGTTTAACATTTGGATAAGACATATCGTTAGTTAATGTTTTGTAAATTGCAGTATTTCTCGCTTCTGTCCCTACGTTTCTTTTTCCTTAGTTTATAACCAAAACATGATATTGTCGTACATTCCACTACAATATTTAATTCAAATAAACCAATATCGTAATAATCACTTTTTGGGCAATCAGTTTTCCGCCTATTATATTTTGTAATGTTTTAACAGTTTTGCATATGATGGAAATAATAAAATTTTCTAAAGTAGTTGACTTTGAAGAATTTCGCTAGATCTACAGTCGAAAGTGTACAGAATTGCTTAGACGTATATCTTACTTGGTCTTCTGAGCAATTGTTAAGTTCTTCCCTCCTATGAGGTCTTCCTTATAATGACTCCTATCCACCGTTTTGATTTGTAGTTCACAGGAGAGGCTAACATCAGTCTTTGATATGTGATCCTCTACGTGTTATTATATCTTCACGTATGTAAAATATTTTGTAGTATTTCCTATCTTCATTTTTCATTTTACCATTTCCCACGTCCCTGCTACTATATTTTATTTCTACTCCTTGTGTTCTTATATCCTACCAGTTTCTTACAAATCAGCATTCACATTCAAAAAGCAATATACGCATTTTCATTCCTTTCTGATAGCGTTTGCCGTCTTATGTTCCCGAATCTCGTTGTCATAGTGCCTCAAGGTACTGGACATTAGAAGTCTTTTTTGACGAATAATTTGATGAGATAGTATGGTTGTTTCCTCTTGACTTATTCCCTTGTCAGTTTGTTAATATGTTTCTTATAGCTAACTGACTCACGTACATTAAATGCTCTAGTTCTTACATTTGTCGCAGAGGTATTCGGATAGTAATCCTCTTTTCCCTTTTCTGTAGTAATTGTAATTATTATTCAGTCCCGCTTATGATTAAACTAAAATCTTTTTTTATTTGAAAATAAAAAAAGTAATGACGTAAGTTGTATGACCTTAAAAAAGACTATGTATTTCCTTTTGCTAAATATCAATGACATCGCGAACATCAAGATTAAAATAATTGGCAGTATGGGACATACCTAGACATTTAGGCTGCAGAGTTGATATGTACGTTATCCTGTATACACTTCACTTAACTCAAACTATATGTTATGGTAAGCGTATTTCCGGGAACACCTTGACTGTGTAAAGTTCTTTTCATGGTCAATGATAGCAACACATTACGGTACCTTACCTTCCAATTGTTTTTCACTTATGGGGAATGCAAAACGAGAATATAAACTAAATGAACAATCTACGTTTAGAAATGCTATTTTGAACATGTTTTCCTAGTGCTCCTGGCACCACACATTCTCTCATTTGCGTTATGAAAGATGATATTAACTGCTGTGCATATTAGTCTCATATTCCAGTAACTGGCTGTTTCTACTGTACATCTTTCCTTCAGTATTCTCCACATTGCTATTTACTTTCGTCTCTCCTGCATATGTCACCAGTCTGAAGACATTTAAAACAGTTTTAGGGGTTGTGTTTTAATACATATCTGTGTATGTATAAACAGCCGAATATCTATGACATTCCGGCATTGTGTCGGTTCCTTATTCAGGTTAATGCTATGTTTATCTCTTTTAGTAGTCCTTAGACCTACGATCGGTCTCGTGTGGTCTTTATGCTATTATGTCGAGAGGACCATGGAATGTTGCAGCTGTTTATTTACTGGCTTAGGTCTTTGAGTAAGCTTATCTCTCTTTTACGTCAGTAAAAGATGTTACCAATATATCTGAAGGGAGAATCGTTCAAGCCTTTTCGTTTTCTCTAATACTATTTTTGTCGTAACTAACTCTATCTCACAGAATATTATAAATTAGAAAAATTTGAATAGAATTACCACTAATGGAAAATTTGAAGTAAATAACTATGAACAGTGCTACAGAGTTGAGGTACACTACCAATGACACAATGGCACCATTTCCAGAACTATTTCAATTTATTTAGTTTGGATTGTTAGTTTAGTTTCGTATGTACTATCAATTGTTTTATTTCTCCCTTGGTGAAGATTCAGAAACAACTTTATTAAACATATAGGAGACCCCGAAACAACTGTAGGATCAGCTCTCTTATTAAAAGTAAAAATTTCCGTTGATATAAACTCTATGGGTAAGGTCAACCTTGTCTTCACTAACTTTGTAAATTCCATTGCCATCGAACCCATGTTTCAATATTGTTTCAATTGCAGCTGTGAGATTTAATTGCCGTGGGATTCTAGCTCAGCAGAAAACCATTTACGAAATAAATTATTTGTTACAGACTATTAATAAAAGAAGTTTATCTTCATTATCATACTTATTCTTTTCTTCAAACAACGAACGAACGGACCTCTTAATATTATGAAGAATGTTTTAGTGTCGTTTTGTAATGCACTTCGTCTATTCCTAATGTGATCCATTATTTTTTCATTTGAATTTTTTCATTTTCAATCCTTACGATGTGTACATGCGTATGAAAACTTTAATCATGCTTTAATCTTGCTTTCCCGACAGTGTCACTACCTTACTAACTGTTACTTACTATTTATACTTTGAGGAACTATTTCAGTCTAATACAGTGTGCCGTGAGGTGTAAAGCACTACACAATGTAGTCAGTAATTGGCAGCTATAGGTATGCTGAGCAACAACAGACAACACATTGCTTGTGACCTTTACGTGTCATCTGTTTTGAAATAGATGTTTTCTGGCCGCTCCTAAATTCACTCTTTATGAACTACATTATTATTGAGTCACAAAAAAATTCAAAGATGTGGGCCACGATTTTGTGGAAGACTACAGTAGAATATGGTGATGATACTGCAACCTAGAATACGGAAGTGTGACTGCCCTTGAAGGCGTGCGATTGTGCGCCCATATTTACGGATGTAATTATGGTACTCTTTCAGCACGCTGTTGCAGTTTTGCGGTAGACAAATAATCTGACCCTGTAGAAGGAAGATAGTACTTCAAGGAAATTAGAAAACCAAAAGCAGACTAGGAAAGGTGATTGAGTGAAGTTATATATAATTTTGCATCAGATAATGGGCAAGCTTTAGCTTTAGTACAGAGAAAAGACGTTTTCATTTGTCACGTGGGTAGTACAGTTAAATAACACAAGTTTCGTTGGTTCACTACATAGCTAGGGTGCTAACACGTGGGCCCGCCCACATACTAAATTTAGTGTAGTTTGCACTAGGTCGAGGCGAATTCTTTTGGAATATTTCTTTTGGACACACTCGTAATAATAAGTCCGTGCCGCTTGGAGCTAAGAAGGCTAGCGATGGTAGTACTTTGGTTAGTTCATTTCCCAAGTGATCGAGTACTTCTGTCATCGCCTTGATTCGTAAACTGAAACATACAACCTTATCAGACCCGTTAAATCCAATCCCTCTTCAAGAACAGCAATTATGTAACTGCTGCACATCTTCAGTAATGGAAAGTAATGGAAAAATATAATAAAATCATGAATAGCAAGAAAAAATTTATGTTTCTGACAGAATATCACTGTTCTTCTCTATTTCTGTCTTAAAAGACTGATGACGCTGATTTTGTTTCTATCGTTATTCTAGTATCGTACTGGACTGGTTCACTGGGGTTTGCTCTTATATACTGTCCTGTATTATTTTCTCAAAGTGACTACTATGTGCAAGTTGTCCTGATAGACAATATACCAAAACTTACAGTGTGACCTCTTACAAGGGCTAGGAAAGGGGAATATAAACCCAATCTATGTAAGGTACATTATTATTTGGCAGTGGTGAAAAATAGATTGCTTCGGGTATTAACAATGTTACAGCAAATAGTAAGTTAACCACTTTACATAAAGATAAAAGTGAGGACGGAATGTAAGTAATTGCTCTCAATTTATGTAGCAAAAAGTTGTAAATAGTGCATGGTTACTAAACGTCGTTCCTCGGTAATATACATTATATTCGTGGTGTTCGTTAATACATTATGTAAGAAAGCACAGACACATCAAACTAAAAATTAAGAGAAGTATGCGGAAACATGGTTAACTACTGACATTTTTTGTTCAAAATAGAGTGATAATAGTTGTTAGCTGTTGTTGTTGTTGTGGTCTTCAGTCCTGAGACTGGTTTGATGCAGTTCCCCATGCTACCCTATCCTGTGCAAGTTTCTTCATCTCCCAGTACCTACTGCAACCTACATCCTTCTGAATCTGCTTAGTGTATTCATCTCTTGGTCTCCCTCTACGATTTTTACCCTCCACGCTGCCCTACAATGCTAAATTTGTGATCCATTGATGCCTCAGAACATGTCCTACCAACCGGTCCCTTCTTCTCGTCAAGTTGTGCCACAAACTCCTCTTGTCCCCAGTTCTACTCAACACCTCCTCATTAGTTATGTGATCTACCCATCTAATCTTCAGCATTCTTCTGTAGCACCACATTTCGAAAGCTTCTATTCTCTTCTTGTCCAAACTAGTTATCGTCCATGTTTCACTTCCATACATGGCTACACTCCATACAAATACTTTCAGAAACGACTTCCTGACACTTAAATCTATACTCGATATTAACAAATTTCTCTTCTTCAGAAACGATTTCCTTGCTATTGCCAGTCTACATTTCATATCTTCTCTACTTCGACCATCATCAGTTATTTTATTCCCTAAATAGCAAAACTCCTTTACTACTTTAAGTGTCTCATTACCTAATCTAATTCCCTCAGCATCACTCGACTTAATGCGACTACATTCCATTATCCTCGTTTTGCTTTTGTTGATTTTCATCATATATCCTCCTTTCAAGACACCGTCAATTCCGTTCAACTGCTCTTCCAAGTCCTTTGCTGTCTCTGACAAAATTACAATGTTTTTATTTCACTTCCATGGATTTTAAGACCTACTCCGAATTTTTCTTTTGTTTTCGTTACTGCTTGCTCAATATACAGATTGAATAACATCGGGGAGAGCCTACAACCCTGTCTCACTCCCATCCCAACCACTGCTTCCCTTTCATGCCCCTCGACCCTTATAACTGCCATCTGGTTTCTGTACAAATTGTAAACAGCCTTTCGCTCCCTGTATTTTACCCCTGCCACCTTTAGAATTTGGAAGAGAGTATTCCAGTCAACATTGTCAAAAGCTTTCTCTAAGTCTACAAATGCTAGAAACGTAGGTTTGCCTTTCCTTAATCTTTCTTCTACGATAAGTCGTAAGGTCAGTATTGCCTCAGGTGTTCCAGTATTTCTACGGATCCAAACTGATCTTCCCCGATGTCGGCTTCTACCAGATTTTCCATTCGTCTGTAAAGAATTCGCGTTAGTATTTTGCAGCTGTGACTTAGTAAACTGATAGTTCGGTAATTTTCACATCTGTCAACACCTGCTTCCTTTGGGATTGGAATTATTATATTCTTCTTGAAGTCTGAGGGTACTTCACCTGTCTCATACATCTTGCTCACCAGATGGTAGAGTTTTGTCAGGACTGGCTCTCCCAAGGCCGTCAGTAGTTCTAATGGAATGTTGTTTACACCTGGGGCCCTGTTTCGGCTCAGGTCTTTCAGTGCTCTGTCAAACTCTTCACGCAGTATCGTATCTCCCATTTCTTCTTCATCTACATTCTCTTCCAGTTCTACAATATTGTCCTCAAGTACATCGCCCTTGTGTAGACCCTCTATATACTCCTTCCATCTTTCTGCTTTCCCTTCTTTGGTTAGAACTGGGTTTCCATCTGAGCTCTTGATATTCATACAAGTGGTTCTCTTTTCTCCAAAGGTCTTTTTAATTTTCCTGTAGGCAGTATCTATCTTACCCCTAGTGAGATAACATCCTTACATTTGTCCTCTAGCCATCCCTGCTTAGCCATTTTGCACTTCCTGTCGATCTCATTTTTGAGACGTTTTTGCCTGCTTCATTTACTGCATTTTTATATTTTCTCCTTTCATCAGTTAAATTCTATATTTCTTCTGTTACCCAAGGATTTCTACTAGCCCTCGTCTTTTTACCTACTTGATCCACTGCTGCCTTCACTATTTCATTCCTCAAAGCTACACATTCCTCTTCTACTGTATTTCTTTCCCCCACTCCTGTCAATTGTTCCCTTATGCTCTCCCTGAAACTCTGTACAACCTCTGGTTCTTTCAGTTTATCCAGGTTTCATCTCCTTAAATTCCCACCTTTTTGCAGTTTCTTCAATTTTAATCTGCAGTTCATAACCAATAGATTGTGGTCAGAGTCCACATCTGCCCCTAAAAATGTCTTACAATTTAAAATCTGGTTCCTAAATCTCTTTCTTACCATTATATAATCTATCTGATGCCTTTAAGTGTCTCCGGGATTCTTCTATGTATACAACCTTCTTTTATGATTCTTGAACCAAGTGTTAGCCATAATTTAGTTATGCTCCGTGCAAAATTCTACCAGACGGCTTCCTCTTTCATTTCTTAGCCCCAATCTATATTCACCAACTCTGTTTCCTTCTCTCCCTTTTCCTACACTCGAATTCCAGTCACCCATGACTATTAAATTTTCGTCTCCCTTCACTATCTGAATAATTTCTTTTACTCATCATACATTTCATCAATTTCTTCATCATCTGCAGAGCTAGTTGGCATATAAACTTGTACTACTGTATTAGGCGTGGGCTTTGTGTCCATCTTGTCCACAGTAATGCGTTCACTATGCTGTTTGTAGTAGCTTACCCGCACGCCTATTTTTTTATTCATTATTAAACCTACTCCTGCATTACCTCTATTTGATTTTGTATTTATAACCCTGTAGTCACCTGACCAAAAGTCTTGTTTCTCCTGCCACCGAACTTGACTAATTCCCACTATATCTAACTTTAACCTATCCATTTCCCTTTTTAAATTATCTAACCTACCTGCTCGATTAAGGGATCTGACATTCCACGCTCCGATCCGTAGAACGCGAGTTTTCTTTCTCCTGATAACAACGTCCTCTTGAGTAGTCCCCGCCCGGAGATCCGAATGGGGGACTATCTTACCTCTGGAGTATTTTACCCAAGAGGACGTCATCATCATTTAACCATACAGTAAAGCTGCATGCCCTCGGGAAAAATTACGGCTGTAGTGTCCCCTTGCTTTCAGCCGTTCGCAGTACCAGCACTGCAAGGCCGTTTTGGTTATTGTTACAAGGCCAGATGAGTCAACCATCCAGACTGTTGCCCCTGCAACTACTGAAAAGGCTGCTGCCCCTCTTCAGGAAACACACGTTTGTCTGGCCTCTCAACAGATACCCCGCCGTTGTGGTTGCACATACGGTACGGCCATCTGTATCGCTGGGGCACGCAAGCCTGCCCACCAACGGCAAGGTCCATGGTACATGGGGAGGAGTTGTTAGCTATGTGGGATTAATATCTAAAGTTATAAAATAATTGTGAGAGACCAAGTTATCTATTCTTTGGTTAATACAAGATAGCTTTCGTATAGTAAAACGAATATGTATTAACGGTTTCACGAATCGCTTCCGTCTTAGTATGACATTTATGCTAATTAACGAAACTGCTGTAGATATTACACAAACATTGTCTTGAAAATTATATTTGTTTCAAGCCTGCAAAGTGCAGGTCACTTTCTGTGCTACAACTGAGGTTTGTTAGTGTACAGTAGTTCTTAGAACAGTAGTAAATTCTTTAGGTACATACATAGCGTCCACTAGACGAAAAATTGGCTAGGTGAATGTAGGACTCACCACCGAGGGTTCCGTACAATCTTAAGTATGAATACAGACATTTTATCCATTCCGAAGATCGAGGATTTCGGCGTTTTTTCTATTATCGACATTGATACTCTCAAAATACCGGTTCCAGGGATTCCCAGACTTTTGAGATTGTCTTCCCCTCAAGTTCCAAGTCAGATAGCAACGAGAAAAGAATTTTTTTTTCGAGTTATATACTTGCAATTTAACAATCTCGTGATTGTTTTCATTTACTTGTGCTTTGAAACCTTTCTTATTGCTAAATTTCAAGATTCTATGTCGAGGAAGTATGCTCTATGTTAATAATTGAGTCTGCAATATGTGACATAAATGGCCGTATCTTTTGAGTGTACTAACTTAGAAGCTAACATTTATTGTGCCACCAACGGACCGTAAACCTAGTGTGTCACACGAATTTCAGCTTGATACGTCTTCCAGTTCCTGGGAAAAATGGGTTTTAACAGATGGACGGAAGGGATAGACAAACATAACAAATAACAAATTATTTTCATGAGAGGTAATTACATATTAACAATTTTCGGAGCTTTTCCTTTGATTGTCTTGTGAAAGCCCACTTTTTGTCAAATTTCATGATTCTAGCTCAACGGGAGTACCTTGTAGGTTTCGACGATTGAATTTACGGATATCAATATATGTATCATATATGGCCTTCTCCTTTGACTGCCTTGACGTAGAGGCTTGTCTTGTTTGCATCGTCAGTGGACTGTAGTCTTTGAAATGTGACTTACATTTCAACTTCATACGTCCACGCTATCCCGAGGAATAGCGGTTTTGAATAGTCGAACAGACAGACAGATGGACAGCAAAGTATTCCTATAACTTTTGAATGAAATAATCCGCACTGGCTGTAAGTACATTTTATTAAATTTAACGTCTGGTTAGCGTGAATTGAGGACGCGTTCTCTGGTGTTAGAGGTTGTTTTTAACAAGTCATACCTTGATCCAGTAGGAGTTCCGTATTTAAAGATTAAGGTACGACATCTTAAAAATTGAGGACGCATTCTCAGGTGTTAGAGGTTGTTTTTAACAAATCATAGCATCATCCAGTAGGAGTTCCGTATTTAAGGATTGAGGTACGAAATCTTACAAATTGAGTAAAGTGGGATATATTTATAAATTTCGTAAAAAGTAATTTTTATTGAGACTGGTCTTCTATTATTATAATGTTAACGGTTCTTAAGCGTGGTATGACTGGAGTGAGCCATTCTGAAACAAATCTTTGTGTTAGCTCTTGGACATTAAACTGGACACTCCTGGCTTTCCTTACCACACTCAACTACAAACGTAGTACTATTCTGTGATTATTACGGTACCTACAACCAAGAAAAACTATATGTTGTCCATGCTTTCTTTTTGGATGCTTTTATTGACATAACTATTAGTACCTAAACCATACAGGCCACCCGCAAAAATTATGTTATTTTTAGCTGTGATTTAAACAAATACATGCTTGTGTATATGTGTATCCACGTACGTATATATGCCAACAGCTAATCTTCTTATTTCAATATTTTCAATCATTTTGAATTCCCCATGGCAATAAAATGGGTACAGCGAGTATCGGGTGGTTCAGAACGTAACAAAACAATTGTTTTTCAGTGAAATTAAAATTTTTCGTACCTGGAGCGGATGGCAGTAAAAATTGAAGGGGTGAAGGTGGGGAACAGAGATTGGGGCAGGGGTGGGGGTACAAAGACAGCTCGCATGATGAGCGGCTTGTCGGTGGCCACGAGGGTCCTCTCTGCACACTCCTCCTTTGGGCCGGCAGGCAAATTGCAGCTCGCTCAGCAGTCGTTTGAGTGACGTGGTGCGTTCGTCTGTGGGTTCAGGGTACGTAGTAGGGGGGCGGTGGAGAGGGGGGGTGCAGCAGTCGCCGCCCACGCCGCTCTCGGCTGCAGTGCGCAGCTGCAAAAACGCCGGCGCCCATCGCAGCCCGTGGTCGGATAGCCCGTCACTTTGCTTTCTGTGCCCCACTCTCTCTGTCTCCCTCCAGTCCCTCTCTCTAACTTCGTCATCCCCTGCTCCCTCTCTTTCTGCTCTCCTCTTCCTCCACTTCCTGGCGGTTCGGCCGCTCTTTCATCTGCCGGACGCTCCTCTGACCAGCGTATCGGCAGCGGCGGAAATGCAACATTACTCAAAAATTGATAAATTTTATATTGAGGGCGGGGTAGGTCTCTCTCTGCCCCTTTCGCATTCTAAGCCTCTAGAACAGGCACACCTATCACGCTTTCACAATTTCTTTTTTTTCGGTTTTTCGTCCGTTTTTTTCTGGATTCTGCTTAGATCCGACATTCGAAAATGCCATTTGTTTTGTCTGCGGCGCGCAAGCGCAGTATTTTTAGTTGAGCCACGATATACTTTTTTACTTCACTTTACAATGTGCCTCGTTTGTGACGGCGGTGCCCCAACCGTACTATATGAAAATCGTAAATCTGATGTCCTTACAGCTGACTGATACAGCGAGAAGAACAAATTTTTTTCTTGCGTGCTACGTGCGTGGCGCTTTGAAACAATTTAGAGGAGCAAAATTTGCAGAAATTTCGGTGCAGAGGAGAATCGAACGTGCAGAGCTTCACACTGCACAGCAGGAATGACTGAGAGACCGAAAGTTCAAACCTAGCTAATGTTTACCTCAGTCTCACTGAACTCTCCTACATAAATGCTCTGGTACACATGGAAGCAGCCGCCGAAGATGAGTCTAGATTACAGACAACTTCGTGTTGTAGAATATGTAAGTGCAAATTGGTTCAGAACTGTCTGCCTGTGGCTATATCGACAGCCCACATATTTTCGACCACAACTTTTAGCCAGTAGTTGTTAATGACACTTAACGCTAAAATCGTGATGTCGTATTCTCAATTTTGAAGAACAAGTAATTATACTATATGTACGAAGAAAATTATATGCAGTAACATACAAAAAAATATTTTGTTTTCCTTTTAGTAACTGCGAGACCTTTAGAGTACTGTAAAATCATTAAAAGTGACCAAAGCTGTAAATCGATAACTTCCTTGTGCATTATCTGATCGGTAGAATTCTTACATGTGAAGTATTATTTCAGATACAATTAGCTCAAGAATATCACCCCGATAGTTAGGAAACATATTACAGACTTTTGCATGTCCTTTAGGAAACAGTTTCTATTTTTTAATATCCAAGCTTAATGTCGCAGGAATGCCTTATGCCCACTACTGATATATATTTTATTTGTTTCGATATTTCCAGGACGAGATTCGGATGGGAAGCTCTTTGTTTGGATGGCACTACTTCACTCGTTCATTTTAATTAAAACTAAGTTAACCTGAAGGAAGGCAACGTTTTAGCCAACGTCGTATTAGTAAGACCTTCATTTACGATGACCGATTTCGATAAACAGCGTTATCATCATCTGATCTGCGAATAGTGTACTTAATGTACTTTATGAAACATAAATAAAATACAAGTAGTGAATTATTATCATACATACGTCGGTAAAGATTAACACAAGCGCCCAATCTGAGCAACAAATGTGCTCTACATGTTTCTTAGCCGAACAGTTGACTTAAGATGTGTTGGCATGCCGTTAGGACTATATTTACAACATGTTTCGCCAAGTGCATTCGTCCTACATTACTAGCCACCGAGTATATAACTTATACAGGATCGCCACCGAACTGATGCGCCGTGAAAGTTACTAGAAAGTAAGCTGATATTTAGTGGCGCTAGAGACCTCTCGTGTATTCATGCCACTGGCAACTACAACTGTACGTATGTAATGTCAATAAAACTGTGGTAGCACAATTATAAAATTGTTGTGAGAGATAGAAGCTAAAGTATGATCTGGAACTAAATGAGGATGTCATTGTCAATTGCACATACAAATATGTAATTTTAATAAAAATCATATAATTGGTACACAATTATAACATTTTCGTGGTTGGCAGAGTCTAAAATATTGTCTGGAACAGCAAGAGCATACGTCACCATTTAGATGTAAATATTTTCTAGACACGGAAAAAGCGTACGTAGCCATGTAGATGTAAAGCACTAAGCCAAAAGATGCAACTTTCAGAAGAACCTGTCTTTCAACATTCTGTCTGTATACAACGTTAGTCACTAGACAAAATAATCACACAGCAGCATTTGTTGAAAATATGATTCCACAGCAGACGACTTGTACACAACTAAATTGCACAGTATATACGTAGCTGATTATGTAGGAGAGGAAGGGACAATCCTGCATTAAGGAAATTCAACGTCCGCGTCTTCGGTACGTACTAGTAGCGGCGAACGCATCTCAAGGGGTCATCTGCGCGAAAAAGCCTGTTGGATACACAACATCAACCATTACAAAAAAAAGCATTAAAATCTCAAAAACAAAATATTAATATGGCAGCAGTGAGAAGGAAAATCCACTGAGACACTACAATCTTTAGATGAAATACGAATATACAGATAAACATGACGCGCTATACTTCTAGTGGATATAAGAAAGGACGAATTATAAGATACAGGTACGTAAAAGTCACAGAATAGTAATTGTTGTTGTTTGTTGTGGTCTTCAGTCCTGAGCCTGGTTTGATGCAGCTCTCCATGCTACTCTATCCTGTGCAGGCTTCTTCATCTCCCAGTGCGTACTGCAGGCTACATCCTTCTGAATCTGCTTAGTGTATTCATCTCTTGGTCTACGATTTTTACCCTCCACGCTGCCCTCCAATACCAAATTGGTGATCCCTTGATGTCTCAGAACATATCCTACCAACCGATCCCTTCTTCTGGTCAAGTTGTGCCACATTCTCCTCTTCTCCCGAATTCTATTCAATACCTCCTCATTAGTTATGTGATCTACCCATAGAATCTTCAGCATTCTTCTGTAGCACCACATTTCGAAAGCGTGTTATAAATACCAGTTCTAAATTCGACATGCCAAGGCATTTTACATCAATTATCCAAGTAAGTAACATGTAAATACATTTATAGCTGTGACTGCGCACTTGTATTAACCTTTAGCGATGTACGTGTAATAATAATTCACTCTATGTACTATATTTATTTTTCATAGTGTAATATGCGTTGTACTTTATGCAAACCATTCCCAGAACAGATGGCAGTAATTCTGTTTACCGAAATCAGCCTCGTAAATAAATGTTTTACAAATGCGATCTTGTCTCAGGAACTGTCTTCCTTAAAGGTCAGTGTTTACATATCGCCCCTTATGACTCAGAATGAGGAAGCTGAAGCAAAGTTACGTCATCTTCTGTTCATACAACTTACACCAATCGCTCATCATAATTTGTGATACATATTCTCCTACCCGCAATGGTCTGAGACCTTATGTATGTTGTTGTTGTGGTCTTCAGTCCTGAGACTGGTTTGATGCAGCTCTCCATGCTACTCTATCCTGTGCAAGCTTTTTCATCTCCCAGTACCTACTGCAACCTACATCCTTCTGAATCTGCTTAGTCTATTCATCTCTTGGTCTCCCTCTACGATTTTTACCCTCCACGCTGCCCACCAATACTAAATTGGTGATCCCTTGATGCCTCAGAACATGTCCTACCAACCGATCCCTTCTTCTGGTCAAGTTGTGCCACAAAATTCTCTTCTCCCCAATCCTATTCAATACTTCCTCATTAGTTATGTGATCCAACCATCTAATCTTCAGCATTCTTCTGTAGCACCACATTTCGAAAGCTTCTATTCTCTTCTTGTCCAAACTATTTATCGTCCATGTTTCACTTCCATACATGGCTACACTCCACACGAATACTTTCAGAAATGACTTCCTGACACTTAAATCAATACTGGATGTTAACAAATTTCTCTTCTTCAGAAACGCTTTCCTTGCCATTGCCAGCCTACATTTTATATCCTCTCTACTTCGACCATCATCAGTTATTTTGCTCCCCAAATAGGAAAACTCCTTTACTACTTTAAGTGCCTCATTTCCTAATCTAATTCCCTCAGCATCACCCGACTTAATTAGACTACATTCCATTATCCTTGTTTTGCTTTTGTTGATGTTCATCTTATATCCTCCTTTCAAGACACTGTCCATTCCATTCAACTGCTCTTCCAAGTCCTTTGCTGTCTCTGACAGAATTACAATGTCATCGGCGAACCTCAAAGTTTTTATTCCGTCTCCATGAATTTCAATACCTACTCCGAATTTTTCTTTTGTTTCCTTTACTGCTTGCTCAATATACAGATTGAACAACATCGGGGAGAGGCTACAACCCCGTCTTACTCCCTTCCCAACCACTGCTTCCCTTTCATGTCCCTCGACTCTTATAACTGCCATCTGGCTTCTGTACAAATTGTAAATAGCCTTTCGCCCCCTGTATTTTACCCCTGCCACCTTTAGAATTTGGAAGAGAGTATTCCAGTCAACATTGTCAAAAGCTTTCTCTAAGTCTACAAATGCTAGAAACGTAGTTTTGCCTTTCCTTAATCTTTCTTCTAAGATAAGTCGTAAAGTCAGTATTGCCCCACGTACTCCAGGGTTTCTACGGAATCCAAACTGATCTTCCCCGAGGTTGGCTTCTACTAGTTTTTCCATTCGTCTGTAAAGAATTCGTATTAGTATTTTGCAGTTGTGACTTATTAAAGTGATAGTTCGGTAATTTTCACATCTGTCAACACCTGCTTTCTTTGTGTTTGGAATTATTATATTCTTCTTGAAGTCTGAGGGTATTTCGCCTGTTTCATACATCTTGCTCACCAGATGGTAGAGTCTTGTCAGGACTGGCTCTCCCAAGGCCGTCAGTAGTTCCAATGGAATGTTGTCTACTCCGGGGGCCTTGTTTCGACCCAGGTCTTTCAGTGCTCTGTCAAACTCTTCACGCAGTATCATATCTCCCATTTCATCTTCATCTACATCCTCTTCCATTTCCATAATATTGTCCTCAAGTACATCGCCCTTCTATAGACCCTCTATATACTCCTTCCACCTTTCTGCTTTCCCTTCTTTGCTTAGAACTGGGATTCCATCTGAGCTCTTGATATTCATACAAGTCGTTCTGTTATCTCCAAAGGTCTCTTTAATTTTCCTGTAGGCAGTATCTATCTTACCCCTTGTGAGATAGGCCTCTACATCCTTACATTTGTCCTCTAGCCATCCCTGCTTAGCCATTTTGCACTTCCCGTCGATCTCATTTTTAAGACGTTTGTATTCCTTTTTGCCTGCTTCATTTACTGCATTTTTATATTTTCTCCTTTCATCAATTAAATTCAATATTTCTTCTGTTAGCCAAGGATTTCTACTAGCCCTCGTCTTTTTACCTACTTGATCCTCTGCTGCCTTCGCTACTTCATCCCTCAAAGCTACCCATTCTTCTTCTACTGTATTTCTTTCCCCCATTCCTGTCAATTGTTCCCTTATGCTCTCCCTGGAACTCTGTACAACCTCTGGTTCTTTCAGTTTATCCAGGTCCCATCTCCTTAAATTCCCACCTCTTTGCAGTTTCTTCAATTTCAATCTACAGGTCATAACCAATAGATTTTGGTGAGAGTCCACATCTGCCCCTGGAAATGTCTTACAATTTAAAACCTGGTTCCTAAATCTCTGTCTTACCATTACATAATCTATCTGATACCTTTTAGTGTGTATAATAATTAAAATATCCACGGGTGTGCTGCCGGTCTATACTGTCCAACGGGCACAATATTTCGGCGATCATACATATCGCGATCATCAGGTGAACTGGCGGACTGAGCTCCTGTGAACGTGCCGGCACGGAGATCCGTACGCTATGGCTGCTCAGAGGGAATTGGGTTCGGTCGCGGCGGCGGCGGCTGATTTAAATACCCTCCGCCCGCGGCGCGCTCCCTCCGCCGTCCGTGCCCCGTGCCCTGTGCCACGGTCGCGCGGTGGAACAGATTGCGACGGCGTCTGAGATGGCGTCGGTGTGATGGCTCTGTCCGCCGTGGTCGTCACAACTATACGTCTGCTCGATTTACTCTTGATTAACCCGATCGCTGGTTCCCAAGCCTTGCTAAGATTATAGCCACAGTCACGGTTTATGAGGTCGTCATTGGTGCGAATTTCGATGGCCTCTCTAACAACGCTGTCCCAGTATCTCGACGTCTGTACCAGAATCGTCGTGCGGTCATACTCCATGGCGTGATTTTCCGACAAACAATGTTCAGCGACCGCCGACTTGCTCGGATACATCAGTCGAGTGTGCCTCTGGTGTTCACGGCATCGATCCTCGACGGTACGCATCGTCTGACCAATATACGACTTGCCACATTGACACGGAATCTGGTACACGCCGGCCTTCCTCAAACCGAGGTCATCTTTGGCGCTCCCCACTAGTGCACGAGTTTAATTGGAGGACAAAACACAGTTCCGACCCGGTGTTTCTTCAGAATGCGGGCGATTTTCCCCGAGAGTGCGCCTGTGTATGGAATAAATGCAGTGCCTACCTCCTCCCTCGTGACTTCATCCCTCTCAACAGGTTGTGCTGCAGTAGTTGGGCGGAGAGCACGTTGAATTTGCCACTCTGAGTACCCATTTTTTCGAAATACAGATCTCAGATGTTCCAATTCCTGGGGTAGACTCTCTGCGTCAGAGATAGTGCGCGCCCTATGTACTAGAGTTTTAAGTACCCCATTCCTCTGTGAAGGGTGGTGGCAGCTGTCTGCATGCAAATACAGATCAGTGTGCGTTGTCTTCCGATACACCCCATGACCTAGGGTGCCGCCAGCCCTTCTCTTGACCAAGACATCAAGGAAAGGTAATTTACCCTCCGTTTCGGTCTCCATAGTGAATTTGATGTTGGAGTGTATGGAGTTTAGATGTGTAAGGAAGTCAAGGAGTTTATCCATACCATGTGGCCAGATGACGAACGTGTCGTCCACGTAACGGAAAAAGCAAGTAGGTTTCCATACGGATGACGACAGGGCTTCCTCCTCGAAGTTCTCCATGTACAAATTCGCTACCACCTGTGAGAGTGGGCTACCCATGGCGACTCCCTCCTACCCAGGTATTTAAATCGGCCACCGCCGCGACCGAACCCAGTTCCCTCTGAGCAGCCATAGCGTACGGATCTCCGTGCCGGCACGTTCACAGGAGCTCAGTCCGTCAGTTCACCTGATGATGGCGACATGTATGATCGCCGAAATATTGTGCCCGTTGGACACTATAGACCGGCAGCACACCCGTGGATATTTTGATTATCAAACACGCCGGGAGAAACTCAAGAATCACTTATGTATAATGTATGATCATACACAGAAAGACAGGCCAATTTACTCGTTTTACTCTGTATCAAAAGAGTGTCGCCACGAGCTATATTTTGTGCCTGATGATCTCTCAGGACATGAGATAAGAAATTCTTCAGAGAGAAGAGGAACCAATTGACACTTTGTGTAGCGCTCTGTTACACCTTTGTTTTCTAATATCTGAGCGGCAAGTTCTATGAATTTATCGCATCGACTGCTGATTCTTGTCTCGTATTTTACGTGACTTCATGTTGTACCGAACAGGCATAATAAAGATTTCTGTATGATTTGTCGCTCTTCTGTAGTTCTTCATCGTGACACTTCGTCACTCTATATCAACTAGGCCATTCACTTATAACCGTCTTTGACACCAATTCTAGCCCTCGATATTTCTAGCAGTTGGCCTCTTCTTCTTCTTCACCCCGCTCTCTGACTAACTGAAGGACGTATAGATCATGTCACTACAACGAGTCCGCCTTGTACAAGCATGTAACTGCATTTCGAATAAAGCCAGTACCCGTGTCAAATTAGGCTGCTTGTTGAATAGAACTTCCTTAAAATAGAGAGCGAAAAATACTCGAGACTGGCTTACGTTCTGTTCTCTGAAATTAACTGTGGTGTTACGCAGAGAGTTGTATATGTCGAGTGCATGGGCATAAAATTTATTGTTGGAATACTTGCAAAGAATGAATGAACAATATGTGACTGGAAGCTATATTTTTAAGTTGACAGTGCATACACATTTTAATTTCCATAGTGTGATGCCTGCACAAAGATGTTATGACCACAGAGTCGACACATAGTAATTTTTGGTGATAGTGAGAAAATAATTACAAATTAACCAACGGAACATGAGTATTTTGACGTAGACATGTATAGTCACCGTTACTGTTAATCATAATAATAATGATTATTGCTATTATCATTAATTTGATGACGAAGAAGACTGCTCACTTTTATTTCCAATTTACATTACTAATTCTTTCGAGACTAAGCAACTGTCTTAAGAGCAGCATGTTCCATACTCACAAGAAACGAGAGGAGGGGTATTGGTTTCGTTTGTGGAAGTATCTCATTTCAGATATAGTACTCCGTTCTCACTGACGTCTTCCGTTTGTTGGTTGTGATCCTTGCGGTGAATGGTGGCATGCCTTCTTCAACGAGTGGTTTCCTACGTCAGTAGCGTAAACATGAACGAATGCTCCGTTTTCAAGGAACCTAGATAGACGTCAACATGACGTTAATTCCAGTGGAATGTAGCAAGCTGTGATTTTCCACTTGCTTTCCCTGTAATACTTGATACGAATACGGAGATGGTTTGTTGACCAAGTCCATGGTTTTCTGCATCGTGCTTCCCATTTGAAAATTGATGCACTTGTATAGATATTACCTTGCGATGTAAGCAGTAATTTCCATTATTGGATTCAATAAAATTAGTAACATTGTCTCTCGTGCGTGTTAGTTTCGATCAGCTGTCCGCCTTTCATGATTCCATACTCCACGACCGCTCATCCCGAACGAAATCCTTTATAATTTATGGGTGAATTACTGTACGATGACGGAAACAATGAGATACGTAGAGGAAGACATGCGCTTCAAGTACCTGCTGTTGGGTGTAAATTGCTAAATAGTCATTGAAGTCACCAGAATGATCCTCACATTCTAGTAGAAAAGCTACAGAGAGGTATTGAGCTACCCGTAGGGATTTACAATACCGAGACTGTTTGCTCCAAGAAGAGACGTGAAACATATTATTTCCTCCAAAGTACAATTCAGGAAACGACAACGATAGTAAAATCACAGGAGTTATGGCTTACAAGAGGTCTAGGTTACACGCGAATGGAACAGTGGAGTGAGTAAAACGACTATTTTACAGGTACCATCCGTCAGACACCCATAACGTGGCTTGCAAATACTCTACAGGCCATTAAAATTGCTACACCAAGAAGAAATGCAGATGATAAACGGGTATTCAATGGACAAATATCTTATACTAGAGCTGACCTGTGATTACATTTTCATGCAATTTGCGAGCATAGATCCTGAGTAATCAGTACCCAGAACAACCACCTCTGGCCGTAATAATGGCCTTGATACGCCTGGGCATTGAGTCAAACACAGCTTGGATACAGCTGCCCATGCAGCTTCAACACCATACCACAGTTCATCAGGAGCAGTGACTGGCGTATTGTGACTAGCCAGTTGCGCGGCCACCATTGACCAGACGTTTTCAATTGGTGAGAGATTTGGAGAATGTGCTGGCCAGGGCTGCAGTCGAACATTTTCTGTATTCAGAGAGGCCCGTACAGGACCTGGAACATGCGCTCGTGCATTATCCTGCTGAAATGTAGGGTTTCGCAGGGATCGAATGAAGGGTAGAGCCACGGGTCGTAACACATATGAAAAGTAACATCCACTGTTCAAAGTGCCGTCAGTGCGAGCAAGAGGTCACCGAGACGTGTAACCAGTGGCACCCCATACCATCACGGTGGGTGATACGCCAGTATGGCGATGACGAATACACGCATCCAATGTGCGTTCACCGCGATGTCGCCAAACACGGATGCGACCATCATGCAGTAAACTGCAACTGTAAACAGAATCTGGATTCATCCGAAAATATGACGTTTTGCCATTCGTGCAACCAGGTTCGTCGTTGAGTACACGACTACAGGTGCTTCTGTCTATGATACAGCATCAAGGGTTACCGCAGCAATGGTCTCCGAGCTGATAGTTCGTTTTGCTGTAAACGTCATCGAACTGTTCGTGCAGAAGGTTGTTGTCTTGCAAACGTCCCCATCTGTTGAGTCAGGGATCGAGACGTGCTCCACGATCTTTTACAGCCTTGTGGATAAAATGCCTGTCATCTTGACTGCTAGTGATACGAGCCGTTGGGATCCACCACGGCGTTCCGTATTACCATCCTGAACCCACCTATTCCATATTCTGCTAACAGTCATTGGATCTCGACCAACGCTAGCAGCAATGTCGCGATACGATAAACCGCAATCGCGATAGGCTACAATCCGACCTTTATCAAAGGCGGAAACGTGATGGTACGCATTTCTCCTCCTTACACGAGGCATCACAACGACGTTTCACCAGGCAAAGCCGGTAAACTGCTGTTTCTGTATGAGAAATCGTTTGGAAACTTTCCTCATGTCAGCACGTTGTAGGTGACGCCACCGGCGCCAACCTTGTGTGAACTGCTCTGAAAAGCTAATCATTTGCATATCACAGCATCTGCTTCATGTTGGTTAAATTTCGCGTCTGTTGCATGTCATCTTCGTGGTGTAGCAATTTTAATGGTCAGTAATGCAGTAGATAGGGGTGACGAAGTGCCTCAGAAAACATAATAACTAGTGAGTATAAAGTGACTTTCATGTAATTGCCTTCATCTTGTTTGTTGCAATGCAATCGCAGGAATTTTTACGAACCTGGAATGTATAAGAGTAATGTACTCGTGTAATCACCGTTGCACTGGACAGTAGTGCGCTGGCACTGGCAAAAAAGGCGGGCATTCTGCAGCACACTCTGTCTACGTCACCATATTTTGCCGGAGGCTATTCTGTGACAGGTGCAGGCGCTCGGGCCAGCGAGGGCGGCTTTCGAAGTCCATTTCCTTCTCGAAATAGGCGAGCTAACAATGGAGGGCGTGGCCGCTAACGGATGGCCGGAAGGGCCGCCGCCCGGCGATGGCAGCGCCCGGAGCTCGAAGCGGCCGCTCGAGGCTCGAACCGGAGCCGGCGAGGGCGGCGCGCGGCGAGCGGCGATCCGGTTGCCGGGCAACGGCGGCCGGCGCGCCTGTGTCGGCCGCCTATCGAGCGCTCTCGCCTGGCGTTTCCTACGCGGCTCACATTTTACAGCGTCGTGTTTCTCGGATACTTCAATACTTAATTAAATAGCGGCGAGCGGACAGGCGAGCCGCGCGCCAGGTAATTAATCACCGGCGGCGCGGCCAGCGATACGGCCCGCTGGGCGCTCGACGCCGGCCACTGGGCAGCGCCAGGTGCCCTCTCGCCGCGCGGAGGGCGTTTTTGTCCTCTGTGAGCGCCCTCGGATCCGTATGAGAGAGTGCACGTGCGTTTGCGCGTGCAACAAAGCCTGATTGTCCCACGCAAGAGATACGGGCAACAGCGGAAAGAGAGACACAGGGATACGCACAGGCCGCAGAATGATTCGCTGTTACATGACAACAGACACAAAGCCACATTTAATCTCTTTTCCATCCAGCTCTCGGATATGGGTTCCCTGCAATTTGAGAACCGCGTTTCTTCGTGAAGCGCTCACTTTACAACCACATTTCTTACAATTATTTTACCGAATGATGGTATTTGTGAATGTAAGCATTGTTATACACGAAGACATTAATTTTACAACACGTTAAGCATTTCGCCACTGGTACTCTAATTTCTACAAGTCATCAGATTTTTTCAATGCTGCAAAATGAAGTGCAAATAACTTTTTTATTCAAAGTGAAAGTATTTTTTCATAAATTATAAAATGCGAGACTCACAAAATTTGTATTTTATTACGACCGCTTTCGGTCGTAGACCCACGTTCACGGTCCTGTACGATGTAAAAAACAAAAATGATGTCAAAATTCAGAAAAAGAATCTCTTACAAGGTAACAAGATTATTTCGAATTAACAACCGAAGAACTGCTTAGCATCGAAAAATTAACCCGCAGCCAACTCTACATGTTAAAACTAAAAGTACCGTTCATTTCAAACATTGAAGGTATGGTATCCGTGTGAAATGCAGCCAACTGAAGAGAACCAACACGGGATAAACATTGGCATTACAGGGCCAGAACTCACAGTAAAGATGAAGATCTAAGAAGATATTATATTCGTAGTCAGGATGAAGATAATACGAGTACTAATCACATCTCGTAACAAAATTATATTTCAACCAAAAACTTACAAGAAGTCAAAGTAATAAACATTCACAATTACGTTACATAAGGCTTTTTTACATACTTATTTACTTTGCGATAACAATATCCTTAGTCGACATAAGGACTGAAGAGTAATACCATTAAAATAAAATATAACAAAGGAATCAGACTAGGACCAATACCATGCTTCAAATATCCAGTACATAGCTAAAAGGTGTCAAAACAGTTTACCGATTTTTTTAACTAAAAGGTACCGTCCAGTATCACAATAACTCTTAAACCTAATATCTAAAACGTATTCAGTAAAAGTATGCAGAAATTATCATTGTTACAATCACGTGAAACTATAAGAACATATATATGACAAGTTAGGCGGCTATCCAATGGCTTCATTTGAAGCCACTAAATCAGGTCGGAAAAGAGAAAAATTTAACAGAGTGTTGGAGACTAGGGTTCACTTAAAGTTAACTATTATTCTGACATATTCGTAATAAGTAACCTATAACCTACTGTTCGTAACACTGATGCGCTTTCTTGCCCAGTGGGTTAATTATCTTCAGTGGTTTGGGAATAGTGAGGTTGCGAAGGGAAGCTAATGTTATAAGAGGCTATCAAGAAACCATCAATATTACGGCCAACGCTGACTTTCCTTTTAATTGAAAACGAGATAGATGGAAAATGTACGTAAACTGTTAATTGTTTCAAAAGTAATCGCCATAGTTGTTTATATATTTATGCCACCTTGAGACAGATCAGTCGGTTCCTTCATGGAAAAAAGTTTTCGGTTTTCCTTGCAACCATGATTATACCCAAACGTGCACTGCTTCGTTCAAAGCAAATCGAGGAATGTCTTTCTTCAGGGCTCCAGAAATATGGAAATCGCAGGGGGAGAAATCTCAACTGTATGGAGAATGTGCAAGTACTTCCCAGCAAAACTTATCTAACGTAGTCGAAAGAGTCTTGGCAACATTTGGGTGGGTCGATCTCCCCATCCCTCCCCATGCGATTTCCATAATTCTGGAGCCGTCAAGAAAGACACTCACGACCGTCGATTTGCTTCAGACGGAGAAATGCAAGCCTGAGTACCATCACGGTAGTGTAGGAAACGGAAAACTTTTCCCATGCAGAACTGCTCTGTGTTACGGTGCTTTAAATGTATTAACAAATATGGCCATCAATTTTCAAATAATTTACTGTTTACTTATTCATTCTCATTTGACTGTTCCTTACAAGCATACGTGATTGATAATAGCCTCCACTTAAGTTACTTGCCACTTTCTGTTAGGAATTTAGGATATCGCAATGTATTTAAACAGTAACAAAGACTGGATAATTATATTCATTTTCATGTTGCAAAAATTTTTAGACTGTTTTTTCTTGGATAACAGTCATTGCAAATGGAGTTCTCGAGCGTCTCCTCCAGTAAATGTAGGTCTACTCCAAACAGAACGTCGAATACGTTTGTATCACACTTCCTTGTCTTGACCTGCCTCTTCACAGATGCAATATGAGTCACTATGTCCTGTGCTATGGATAGGGAGTCATCTCAATGCATCAAAAACTGGGTTTTTGTAACAATAGTTATTGCCTTCATCACAGATGCTGGAAACATCTCATATTTCGTATGACGTTGGTGTTTTCTCCTTACTTTTGGTTCTTTTTCTCTTTACTCGTGGCTCCTCAGTAAAGCTCCAACAAGTAGCTTTCCCACTCTTGTTCTTCAAACAAGTCTCACTCCTTACTCTCTTCTTCATTTCAGCTTCTTCAAACTTCATGTGAAAGGGATCCTCAACTTTTCTTTCTCAGTTCACCATAATCTCATCTGTCATTACATACTAATACTATCGGAACCTGTATATTAAACTGTTGTATTTACCAAGAAGATTTATGCATTGATAAAATGTATAATACATTTTAAAATATTTTCACTAAGGTTTACTTTCTTATTTTATGTCTACTGTAAGTAACAAGAAACAGTCCTGTTCTATTTTCCTCATGCTCAAGTATTCCATTGTTCAAATGGTGCCTGTCTTTTTCCTGTATGTTACATAGAAGGATCAGAAAAAGGCATCAGCAGGTGAAAGTCGTCACGTTTTCGCAAACTGCGGGTACTGAATACCTCTGATTACACGCTGCGCACTGTTACCCAACTCTTCCTTAGAGGCACGTTCTTTTCAGTCAGCCTGCAAAATGGGTGACTTTTGCGATTTTTCTGGAAAACCTAATAAAGAAGTCAGTTTTGCCCATTATATATTGATTCTTGGGCAACATTTTCTGATTTTTTAAAAGAAATTCGCTGATCGTTAAGTCGTCACACGAGGAGTTAAAGCTGCTTTGCTTGACATGAGGCGAGTCCATGACGGACGTCTAGCAAATCTTATCTGAAATTTAAAAAAACAGACTTTTTTTTTTAAGCCATGGAATATTGCGCACGGAATAATAGCACAATTTGTTGAAGTTCGAAAAAATAATAAAGTGTTAGACGTTTGAAACAAAGATGTAATTTTGACGTGTCTTTTTGATCTTTTTTGCAGTAAGTAATGAATAAACAAAAAGAAACCATCTATTGCTTATTGCGGGCATGCCCGATAAGTAATTAAGCCAAATTTCAGAAAGATATCTTTATCTACATCTACATCTACAGTTATACTCCGCAAGTCACCCAACGGTGTGTGGCGGAGGGCACTTTACGTGCCACTGTCATTACCTCCCTTTCCTGTTCCAGTCGCGTATGGTTCGCGGGAAGAACGACTGTCTGAAAGCCTCCGTGCGCGCTCTAATCTCTCTAATTTTACATTCGTGATCTCCTCTGGAGGTATAAGTAGGGGGAAGCAATATATTCGATACCTCATCCAGAAACGCACCCTCTCGAAACCTGGCGAGCAAGCTACACCGCGATGCAGAGCGCCTCTCTTGCAGAGTCCGCCACTTGAGTTTGCCAAACATCTCCGTAACGCTATCACGGTTACCAAATAACCCTGTGACGAAACGCGCCGCTCTTCTTTGGATCTTCTCTATCTCCTCCGTCAACCCGATCTGGTACGGATCCCACACTGAAGAGCGATACCCAAGTACAGGTCGAACGAGTGTTTTGTAAGCCACCTCCTTTGTTGATGGATTACATTTTCTAAGGACTCTCCCAATGAATCTCAACCTGGTACCCGCCTTACCAACAATTAATTTTATATGATCATTCCACTTCAAATCGTTCCGCACGCATACTCCAAGATATTTTACAGAAGTAACTGCTACCAGTGTTTGTTCCGCTATCATATAATCATACAATAAAGGACCCTCCTTTCTATGTATTCGCAATACATATTAGTGTGCCCACAGTCCTTTTCGTCAACTTGAGATACAGTGCACTTCAAGAAGAAGGAAAAGATTTCTCCCTGAATTTCGGCTGAAGTACACCTTTCCCATATCTACAAGGAGCAATGGGCGAATTTTTTAAAATTTATTCATTAGTTTTTGAAAAAAAGGTGGCCGAAAACACACGTCAAAACCACACCTTAGCTTCAAACGTCTGCAACTTTATTATTTTTTGAAATTTCAGCTAAATGAGCTATTATGGTTCAAATGGCTCTGAGCACTATGGAACTTAACAGCTGTGGTCATCAGTCCCCCAGAAGTTAGAACTACTTAAACCTAACTAACCTAAGGACATCACACACATCCATGCCCGAGGCAGGATTCGAACCTGCGACCGTAGCAGTCGCGCGGTTCCGGACTGCGCGCCTAGAACCGCGAGACCACCGCGGCCGGCTAAATGAGCTATTATTCCGTGCTTAGTGTCCTATACATTAAGGAAATTGTTTGGTTTTTGGTCTGAGATAATATTTGCATATTGCAGAGCTTTGCCTTACTTTCGGCAGAGCAACTTTACCCTCTCAGATGAGGGGCTTAATGATGAGTGAATTTCTTTAGAAAAATATCTTGTCCAAGAACCAATAAATAATGTGCAAACCGGCTTATTTCATTGCTTCATTAGTTTCGCCAGAAAAATTGTAACAGTCTATATCATAGGCTGACAATAGAATAAGCCCTTAATGTAAATCAGAAAACTTAATAATAAAATCCATCACTGTCTTTTCAGTAGCACTTTTAGTACGTCCATGTAACATTCGTAGTCAAAGTTTCTTCATCAGTACTTAACTTGTTATGTATGGAGCCTTGTATCAGTGGTGTTGATCACAGAGGAGCGCTGTACCTCTCAAATAAAGCCCTACAAAGGGACAGTGGACGGGTTTCATTCTTTGTTTTGATATAGATGCGAAGTAGGTAGAAAACGCTTACGAATCTAGTGCGGTGTTTTCATTACTAAGACCGATTTTCTTACTTTTCTCTTTTAGTTATACTCTTAATGAGTTCTGATGACTTTGTGAGTGGTCGAATAAACTTCTCCTAGAATAGCTAACAGTATTTTACTCTTTTTCCAACAGACACACGTGATGGTAATGAAAAATTTTCACAGGTGTTTTGTCACTGTGGTATCCACATTTTTTGCTCGATTTTATAGAGTTAAATAGTATTCAGATAATACGTCAGATATTGACAGTAGAGTTTTAGTTGTCCTTGATCTAGTGTTTTTAGTCCGAAGGCAAAAATTTGGCAATTATGTCTCAGTCCAGCACATTATAAACGTAACTTCATTGGGTGTATAATGTATCAGCTGTGATGGGGTTCTTGCTGTCTCAAGTGTCTCATGTGCTACATTTTCACTGTCAGCTGACACGGTACCATGAATTTTATCTTTCATTGCTTCAAAAGAAACCCCATTCAGTTGTTGTAAAGAAGTTCTTCTGACGAAGTGCGATGTCATTTGCATTCCATCAGTCAATAATGAAACGTCTAATGTGTTAGCGTCGGACACCTAGAAACATCGCCAACTCAGTTCGTATCCTGGGCTGCAATCCACTATTTACAGCACAGCTATTTTTTTGGAACTCTGATCGGTCACGAAATGAAAAACCCAGTGAAAATCAAAACTGTTTTATTAGAAACAGTTAGCTACACCTTCCACCTACTTCACTACACAGTCGCCGCTCCGCCATAGACTTTTGTCGTAACGTGATAAAAGCTTTCCTCATACTCTCGTGTTAGAAAGCCGTATGTGAAGTCTGCGAATTCCAAGCGCTGGTCTGCAGGTCGTCATCTCCGCCAACTGCTGTCCTCACAGCCAGAGATTGACGTCAACGAAGAGATGAATATCAGAGAGAGCCAAGTCTGGACCTTCTAGTGCCTGCGGCCGAGACATTCCATGAAGAAGGAAACGCATGACACTTACGTCGTATGGGCTGCATGAAGTCATGCGCTTAGAATTGGAAAGTGTACTAGAGTCACTCGAAACACGTCTATCCAAAGGTCCAGCTGATTTTTACTGCAGTTTTAATTTCGCACCTCATCGAATTTTGAAGAAAAGAGCCGTTGCACATAAACAGAGTTACAAATTTCCAGCATCTTAGCTAAAAAACAAAATAATAAAGAACTAGTACTATATATGACGAAAAAAAATTACGACAATGAAGCTAGCTTTTTACGGATCATCTAACTAAATTCTTAGTCTACTGACTGTTGAAAAGTGTGATAACCGTCTCTGTGCCAAGGCCGGAGATAATTAATACACATCCAATCTACAGACCACCTCATTCATTATGTGCTACGAGTTATTTTCGTTTGTGGATTATAAATTACTTGACGTAAATGAACTCTGAAACCAATTCTACAATAAAGGAGTGAAATTTTACGCCTGATGATGAGTTGATGATACGGAGACAGAACAATGGCTCCTTCCGAATCTGAGTCTTGTTTCTTAAGCATATCTTATTACATCTCGATCAACAACTTTATTAAGTTCATTAAACTTACATCTGTACTTCCATTTACGAGTAGAGACTGCTTCAAACTTGAGTTTTCTAATATTTCACAGCTTTGTTTATGGATTTTCATTAGTTGAAAGCAGGTCTTCCTGATTCAAGCATCTTCGTTAAGTAACCAGAGCGGACGATGTTCTGGAGTCTGCATTTGACTACAGCCACAACTATCTTCCTTAATGGACAACGTTTTTTTGTACGCCGCTAAGTCATTTAATCACTACAGAGCCCATAAAATACCCGATGATACGAACTAACTGTCCTCAGGGCCATTAATCACAGTATAACATTTAGGGAGGCCTACACCATAACAAAAAAGGAAACAAATACAGCAAGTAAAATAACAATATTGAACTGTCTTATTTCTTTTCCTGTTTGATGAGTGGCCTGGAAATAGTTGGTTGTTCTCTACGACAATATTAAACTATCCTTTTTTTCCTTTTACTATTTAAAGAGTGACGTGGAAATCTCTATAGTTGCTTTACAATCGTCTTCTCCTTATATCTACTGTTTGCATCTCACTGTACCAAAAACTTCACTAAGACTGTCTCTAAACTATAGAAAGTACTTAAAGCATCATTTTTAACCCTATAGCAGCAGTTACCACAAATAAGCATTTTTTATTGTTCTACTATCTTTTCGTGATTTATGTCTGCGGACTTTATGTGGTCTTTCATGTACTGTCCATCAATGAAGACGTCTGGGAGTGAGAACTGGAGCTTCCGAGACAGTCCTTTTCTCTCTTCAACTATGGTGCGACAATTGGAGCAGAAGACTGGTGTCTGAAGCGCAGCTACTTCGATTTTATCGGTTCGCTTTTTCTTGCCATCATTCCAAAGTAATGCATTTCAATTGTTTGACCATGTCAGTGCTTTCGAATAAATTAATAATAATTTGGTTGGAAAGAAGGATATGCAAGGCTAACGAGTGCATAAAAGGACAATGGTAATCATTTTTGTTGCTTTAGCAGATATGTCATTAACTGTCTTCCGAAGCTGGAGATGTTATTTATTTCTGCAGTTTAATACGAGGTACTGGCACTGAGAAAGACTTCGAGAAAATGGCTCAGCGATGGAGTGGGGCAGAAAAGAATTTGATCGAGCAATTGATTGGACACAAAATCCTCACAGGAAGTATAAATTTTCCAATCCCCAACTTGTTCAAATGTTATGGCTAGTCATAACAGTTTGTATTGTTCTGCAGCATTTTATTTCTAAGACCTAACAAAAATGTCGCCAAAATGTAATACTGGAGAGTTATTGTATAACAGATGGAGGCGTTGAGTCTTAATGGTAGGATGGAAGCTACATGATTTCGTAAATAATTCATGAAGCTCATCTTACGATTTTTAACGCATATTTTGCAGCGTTAACATAGAGATATTGTATGTCACTCTGTAGCTCTAAATATAATTTTCATAGGCTTTTCCTAACTCGAGTATGGGTACCTTTGTTACAGTTGCTCGATTTTAGTCTCGGTGTGATGATTATTTCAGAAGATAAGAGATGTAAATTAATTTTCTCCTGCTGAAGGAGTGGGTGACTGTCAGTAAAGTGTCCGTGAACATTTATCGTCTCCTTCTTGATCGCTCGAGTTCTCTACAGATGTTTCCCTCTGATCATAAATGAAGTATTTAGATCTAATAATTCGAAAAATCTGAAACATAATTTTTTCCCTTAGTATGGTTCCAGTACCTAAATGTTGTTCTACAGCGTCAACTGGCACCGTGAACGGGAAAAATGGTTCGGAAGGTACTACGCGTCCACTGAAGGTTTGGGGCTGTTGTCTCTTTGACTGCCACTGAAACTGTGAATTAATACATTTTCAACAACGTGATATTTTTTACTGATAGAAAATTTTTTTGAGATTAGACGGCACCGTTCATTTCACTAAACACCCTAATGAATTACACATAAAACTCTGGCTACACTAAATATACTATTTACTACATAACACTATTAAAATATCAGAACGAATGTTATGTATGGAATGAGACGTGAACGGATATACTGAACTGCAAGAAGACATGCAGGAACGCTTGTACTCCGCTTGTCGAAAAGATAGAACAATATGTACGAAATGAACGTCAATTCTTAAAATATTTATCCAAAATGATTAATGAACGAATGAAGTTCAGAGTAGTAGACTAATAAAACCAAGTTGTACGAAGTCTTAGCATCTTTGATATGTCCTTCTTTATGATAAGATGTCAACTTCGATTACATACATTCTGCTTAAGATATTAAGATGACATTGATTCGTACGTTGTCATGAGGTCATTCCACATACTCTCCAAACAGAAACTAATTTAAGAGATAGTGAGGTATGTTAATAGCCTGCGCAAGTTCCCGAATGTTTCACAAATTGCTTTCTAACACTCTGAATGTCCGATACATAAAGCCTTTCATGCATACATTCTGGTGTCACATTATAAGAAGGTTAGCTCTGTACTGACAAGTTATTCCCAAATTATTCTCCAAAGTTACTTGCAGCCAACTATTATACCGCTGATGGTTGTCAAGAGCCGTTGATTTGAAACCACAGTCCTGCTCCATGGTATTTTTCGAATCGTGGTAACAATTAAAAAGAAAATTCTCTTCTACAGTGATGGAGGACAACAAAAACTGTGCTTAATATAATACTTTTGTTAGGCCATATGCCATACATTCACCTTCTACACTTTTCAGATCAATGAGACTAAAATCCTGTAAAGAAACATCCTAACATTTTTACTAAGAGTGTAAAGAAACATCCTAACATTTTTACGAAGAGTATGTTGTTGCTGTTGTGGTCTTCAGTCCTGAGACTGGTTTGATGCAGCTCTCCATGCTACTCTATCCTGTGCAAGCCCCTTCATCTCCCAGTACCTACTGCAACCTACATCCTTCTGAATCTGTTTAGTGTATTCATCTCTTGGTCTCCCTCTACGATTTTTACCCTCCACCCTGGCCTCCAATACTAAATTGGTGATCCCTTGATGCCTCAGAGCATGTCCTACCAACCGATCCCTTCTTCTGGTCAAGTTGTGCCACAAAATTCTCTTCTCCGAAATCCTATTCAATACTTCCTCATTAGTTATGTGATCTACCCATCTAATCTTCACCATTCTTCTGTAGCAACACATTTCAAAAGCTTCTATTCTCTTCTTGCCTAAATTATTTATCGTCCATGTTTCACTTCCATACATGGCTACACTCCATACAAATACCTTCAGAAATGACTTACTGACACTTAATTCTATACTCGATGTTAGTAAATTTCTCTTCTTCAGAAACGCTTTCCTTGCCATTGCCAGTCTACATTTTATATCTTCTCTACTTCGACCATCATCAGTTATTTTGCTCCCCAAATAGCAAAACTCCTTTACTACTTTAAGTGTCTCTTTTCCTAATCTAATTCCCTCAGCATCACCCGACTTAATTCGACTACATTCCGTTATCCTCGTTTTGCTTATTTTTATGTTCATCTTATATCCTCCTTTCAAGACCCTATCCATTCCGCTCAACTGCTCTTCCAAGTCCATTGCTGTCTCTGACAGAATTACAATGTAATCGGCGAACCCAAAGTTTTTATTTCTTCTCCATGGATTTTAATACCTACTCCGAATTTTTCTTTTGTTTCCTTCACTGCTTGCTCAATATACAGATTGAATAACATCGGGGAGAGACTACAACCCTGTCTCACTCCCTTCCCAACCACTGCTTCCCTTTCATGCCCCTCGACTCTTATAACTGCCATCTGCTTTCTGTACAAATTGTGAATAGCCTTTCGCTCCCTGTATTTTACCCCTGCCACCATCAGAATTTGGAAGAGAGTATTCACTAAGAGTACATAACTAGAGAAAGTGGCAACCAGTAACTTTTTAAAATTATTCTTTTACTCCATTAAGTACTCTTCTTGCCTTCTCACGCTGATTTTCAAATGAGACCTATTGGCAGCATGATTGGAGATAAGGCTGAAAAAGTCCGAAAAATATTTAATGGAATAAAGCAATGTTTAAAGAAAGCGAGTGGTTGCATTTATGTCTTTTTGTATCTATCGTCTCAGATAAAAATTTTGGATGTTGCTTTCGTTCCATAAAAGCGAACTATTTTCTTTGATATGCCCATTTTTGGCAGGAATTATGTGGACTAAATGTGATTTTTGTGATATTTCAATTACTTGCTGTTCGATATTACTCAGTAGAAATGCAACAACGAAAGATGTGATGAACTCAATCGAATGCCAAGCGACACGACACAAATGTATCCCAATCAGCTGTTACTAAATGTGGTGATCCGTAGTACCTCTTATATGAGTTCACAGTAACTTCAAAAATAAGTGAACGGAAGGTATTAATAAAATCATATTAGACTGAAAATTTATTTATATTTTCATTCAAGAAGACTTTCATGACGTTTATATACAGCATGACGTTACAGTATGTCTTTGTCGAACAATGTAATATGAAATGGCACGACACTAGCAAAAAACGACGCCTTAGTTTCTTTGCCTATAGAAGACACATGTGTATGATCACTAAACTGTGGTCACAGTCATAAAATTGTAGCTAGAGATGATTTCGTAAGGTTTTTCTGTCTCAGGAAAGTACCTTAATACGATGAAACGTCACATTGCACTAACTAGTGAAGAGGAAGGTAGATTTACGGAATATATAAACGGAGGATAATCATGTCAGCAGTAATAGTTTCAGGCACAGTGTATGCCTTTATAAGTACAACATAGCAATTGAGGTTAATAGAATGTTCAGTAGGAGCCCTGGGCATGATTAAGGGTTGGGAAAATGTTATGATGGTTGCAGAGAATAAAAAAGAGTGGAACTCCTGAGGGATATTGTTCACAACATTGTTCGCAGTAATGCAAATGTGAAGAGAAAGTTCAGTTCAGCATAAGACTTGGGAAAATTATATGTGGCACTAATACTATTGGTTTGCTGATCTGAGAGGAAAGAAGAACTATCCGATATGCTACCAACAAGATCTGAAATTTTGACAGAGGACAGTGGAGATGCAATGGAAGTAGACACGGGTTCGCACTGAAGTTTATCATCTTACCAACTATAAGGATTGTAACAAGTCGGTATAGACCAGATGAAAATGTTGTAGAGATATTCGGGGAACAAGTATGAAAATCTTTCGAAGAATGACGACATTGATCTCGCGAAATTCTGCCCTCTAATTTTACAGTATTGACATTCATGGAAAAACCATTTCTGTTCACACCATGGAATAACTCACTTAAGGATCAAGAAAGTAGTATGACAGAGGTTAGGCCACGTTCGTTTTTAACTGCTTCCTGCTGACATGAATAGGTCGTTCCATGCATTTCTGGACGTTGATTTGCTCGTCAGTCCTTTAGGGATTATTCTTGTAGTTTCTTTGATGTCCCCCATCCACCTTTGCCATGGTTTCCCTCTGTGTTATTGACCTTCCACTTTGCCGAGCGTTACAGCTTTTCTTGCTTTCATACTCTCATGATGTACCCAAAGTACCTTAGTTTTATTTGAAGTATTTTGGTATCTAAAGATAATTTAGGATTTATTTTTCCAAGACTTTTTTTTATATTTTAGTTTTTTAACTTTCAAATCTTCAGGATACTTTTCCAAACACCCATTTCAAGACTATCTGTTTTACTTGCGATCCATTTATTTAATTATCCACAGCATGTATCCCTACAAAAGTACCAAAAAACCAAACGACTCAGCAGTTTTTATTTTGACCAAAGCGTGAGCCATTTTCATTTTGATCAGTAGTGATAATCTCCTATCCTTTAGCAACTTGGTTAGTTTAATAGACTGGTTTTTCTGGGTGTAACGTTCTTCGTATAGCCTCAGTGCAGGAGTTGATTTTTGTCATTGTAGATCCTCAAAATATACATCAATCGGCTTCTACAATAATTTCTCCTTATATTGTCTTCATTCCAGTTGCCTAAATTTTTGTTTTCTCCAAAGTTAGTCTTAGGCTAACTTTTCCACTTTCTTTCTTTTCTTTTTTTTTTTTCTTTTCTAGCGTACTTGTAACGTATTTGTCATTGCGTACTGTAAGTGTTTCACCATCTGCATATCTTAAATTGTTGATCAGATGCTCCTCAATTTAAATTCTACTCTCCATAATTGGAGTTGCCATTAGACATTCACCACACAAACTGAAAAGAAATGGAGACGTTATACATTTCCGTCTGATTCCTTACACTGTCTCGAAAGCTTCTGTATATTCTTGCTGTGGATTTACTGTTGCATCTTCGTTTTCCTACAGATTTCTGGTTAACTGTATAAGGTCCTCGAGTATTCCTATTAAGTCTAGTACTTCCCACATTTCTTAGTGTCTTACACAGTCAAAGACTTAGCTGGCTCTGTGAACTACAAGAGTAAGTGTTGTTGATGTTCTCTGAGTTCTTGTAAGGCCAATGTGAATCTTACTATTTGCAAGTGTTATGTTGATCATGGTCTGTAAGTACTCAGTAGGAAATAAAATTGTGTCCGTCTTGCTACATTGGACAAACGAGGTCAATCTGTACCAGGCTTAAAGAACACCGCAGAAGCTGGAGATTGAAGAAGCCTTACTCAGCCTTTGCAGAACTTTGCCTGAACACTAACCACAAATATACCATAGATGTACAAGTCCTACACACAGAGGAAAACGGAGCCAAACTTAACCAATTAGCAAGTTTAGAAATTAAAAGACAGATTTGCATGTCACCACACCTATTGTTAACAGAGCAAATGCATTTCCATTATTCACCTCTTTTAGATGAGATCACAACCATAGTTTAGAAGCAAAACTGTGCCCCCAGTCCATTCTAGTTAAGAAAGTTCTTGGCTGATGCGTAACTTTAGTCTGGTCACTGTAGTGTAATTCCTGAATGTGTATTAATGTACGTTATTTGTTAAAAATGGTTATTTACGTAATTGTTCATTAAGCTGTGGGTCGATGCCGTAAGAACCTGAGACGATTATCTTTGCCTTGTCATCATGTTCATCTGTGCGTTATCATATTTGGGAATCAGTAATGTACTTGAAAATTTTCTTACAACCCGAAACCCAGGTTGTGCAATAACATTATAAATAAAATTGTGAAACAAGATCAAAAACAATGTTTGTTTAGTAAATTGGAATGAAAGATTATTTGCTATTGTTTAAGAGATAACTGATGAATTTATTTCTGGAAGAATGTGTCTAGTTTCTCTGAGGGACGAGACAAAATACCTTACAGTCGACACCGAAATATTAGATGACAATGATTATGGTGTTTGAGGGGTGAGGAAGCCCCGTAGTAGAGAGTAAACCGGAGGTACGGAGATAAGTCAGTTACTTACGTTGTACATGGATTTAGAACGAAGACAAAATTGCTCCGAGATGGACATTGCAGATGCAATTGCTTGATAGTATCATACCCAGATACATTTATTTCTCATATATTTGAAAAAAAAAAAAGAATTATATGTGAAACAAATGAATGGGCAAGTAAACCATCTATCTATATATTTGTTTGTTCAGCCATTATAAAACATAGCTTTTACTTTCATGAACTAAAGGTATAGTACTGCGAATTGCTAGTATCCTTCTCAGCCTTCGAGCATTCGCTCTACTAGTGGACAGTATCTGGGAAGAGACAGAATAAGAAATGCGTTATGGGTTTTCCAGTAGCAGTAACTCTTTACAGGAAGTTGCCAGTAACTGGAAAGCGGACAGCAGAAACGGAAGTATTAATATTAGAAATATAATATAAAGATTTTATTCTGCAGCAGAGTTGATGTATTATTTTAATTCAAAGAGGACACAAAGACTTACATGCCAACAAAACCCCTAAACATCCTTCCTTCTTCTATTCCGTATGTGCGGAAGACAAGAATAGAATTCAAACAACCGCCAGTCAACAATTTCCTCGTTGTGCTTCTTCATGTAAATACAATTTGAACTTGAATAGCACTTGATGTACCATAGCAGTGCATTAAGGACACCATACGCTTTTGTGTGCATATTGTGTATGTGATCAAGTATAGGTTGATGTTATAAAATTGATAAAATGCACACTATCATTTACATATGTAACGGAATACGTCGTTTTTTTGTGTGTGTAACGCTGATGCTACAGTACACTGTGATAATGAATATCGAATGTCGTATGAAACAGACGGTAGAGAATGCTTTACTAAAGATGAAAAGTATCAAAAAGAAAATTAGTACAAATGGAGTTTATGTCGTTACATTGATAGTTTTCAGTAACTATAGTTTTCATGCAACTTTTCAACGTTGACCGAATTGTGAAAGTTCACTGAAATGTTGTTACATAGCAAAAAACTTCACCAGTTCGTTTTAGTAGCCACCGAATAAGACATTGCTGTACCAGTTCTATCAGATATTCTCCTCTTTCAGTGACTTAGTTCTGGAAATCGTACTCGTAACTAAATTTTGTATATACTACAATTTAACTAATTTTGTGCATGTGGTGTCATCTTATTTCGTGCGTAAGCAGTTGTTGAAAATTATTTGATTAAAATATATTTAGGAAATTCCGTAAAGGACTTTAACTGATTACAGGTCTTTCGTGTTTCAGTATCTAGAATGTAGTCGCTTCTAAAGTTCTTTTGATTTCAATTATTAACCATTTTACTAATACACCATAAGATGTCATCAAGAATAGAAAGATTATGTTACAGGCTACACATATTTACTCCTTCTTTTCTATGCGATACTTGTGTCCAATAGCAAGGCATCTTCTTGGACAATGACTTAAGGGCCTCTTGAAAAGTATATGGCAGTAGCTTAGCGCACGGTCCGCTTCTTCGTTCGCGTAAACTGTACGGCCTGTACAGAATTTTTTCTTTACTAGATTTTTTTATTTTGTACACGAACAGCGACACCTTGTGAAGTTTTCACACTAACTAAGGTCATACAGGCACGGTCTTTGCCGAATGTACTTCCGAGAAAAAGGGATCCTGATAGCTGGGATCGAAGGTTTTTGTTAATCATGCCTTTTGCGTTCTTGTGTTAGTATTTCCATAGAAATTTCATCCCGTAACGCATATTTCTTGAAGTCTAAGCGAGAAATGAAATACCAATTTTCATAGATTTACTTTTAATTTTTTTTTAAATAACGAAATATTTTTTCTAAAATTTTGGCCTCTTATTTTACCCCCTTAGTAGTTGTATTTCCAAAAATGCTGAAACAATTTTTTTATTTATGAGTGAAAAACCAAATATCACTTTTCGTAACTTTAGGTCGAAATTTCCTTATCAGCTAGATATTTTCAAAAAGCTTTTTATCACGTATTTCATCTGCCCCCCTACCCTTTCGAAGACAGTCCCTTCTGAACGACGCCTACAGTATAACATCCACACCCTCAGAGAATTTCAAGTTTCTATGACTAGCTGTTTGGGCTGGGCGAAGATGAGTCAGAGAACCAGTGTGGCCCTAGTCCAACTCCTTAGACACTGATTTTCCAAATAATAGTGAAACACGATTTTCTTTTACTTCTAACTGAGAATCCAAATACCAGCTGACATTGACATAGATCTAAAAATACTTTCACAATGAAATAGTTTCATAAAACGCTTCACCCCCTTAAGGGTTGACTACCCAAAAACAGTGAAATATGCACTTTTTTATTTCTAAAAGAGGAGTCAAATTCAAATTGTCAAAGATTTATCATAAAAAAAGCTTGCTTAATGAAATATTTCTGTAAAGACTTTTAGTACCTTATTTCACCTTCACAAGGGTTCAATTCCAAAAACAATGAAACATGTATTTCTTATAGCTAACAAAGAAAGCAAATTAAAGTTTCATATATTTAGCTTTAAAAATTCTTTCATAATGAAATATTTCATGAAACACCCACTTAGGAGTTGAATTTCCAGAAACACTGAAACACGTATTTTTTTATTAGTAGCTGATAAGTCAAATACCAGGTTTCATAAATACTTTAGTAGTTCTTTAATAATGATTTGTTTCGAAAAATTTACCTTTTTTTTACCGCCATGGAGATTAAAATTTACAAAAATACTGAAACACGAATATCTTTATTTCTGACCAAGAAACCGAATACGTATTTTCGTAGGTTTGGCTTCAAAACTTCCACAACAGTGACATGACTTCAAGGAATCTTTCAGCCCCTATTTCACGTCCTTATTGGTTGAATTTCGAGGGATACCTTCTTAAACGACGCCTGCAAATTTAAATATTGTATCCATAGTGGTTTGGGCTGGGCGATGATGAGTCAGTGAGTTAGTCAACTGAGACATAACCTATTACATAAATAGGTTACTCTTGTCACATACTAGCTGTATTTAGCTGTTAATGTTACATGACAGAGTTCTATTTATCAATGTATTGTACATTGTTTTCAGGGCAGTAGCTTGCCATTATTTTTTTCTCCTTTTCCATTATGATTATAAGCAAATCTAATACTACTGAAGCATCTGATGCAACTTTAGGCAACGGCGTTATTCTCCAGCAATCGTCTTGAAAACTGCGTTTGCGTTCTAATAAATCGGTAACTAAGCTACTCACACAATTTTCCAGTTTGCACTAGAAATGAGCAGCTCTGAAGTTCTCTATTCAGTTAAGTACTTAAACTCGCAAGAAGTAGTGTGGTTAAATAGAAGGAAAACGTAGAGTAAAATGAAAGACATCCTATGCCTCATCCAGCTGGTCATGTGTTAGAGACTTCACCAAATTTATGACTACATCTCGACTGTTGTGTTAACTGCACTTTTTATGTATAGGATCGTGCTAACATGATATTTTTATTATTATTATACATTTCTAGCGTGATTTATTGTCATCTATGAACATTGGTTTTGGCATATTATGAATTTTTGTTGTTTAGGACGTGTCTAAACGAGTTTTTCGGTTTTACTGAAGAGTGCTTACATTATTCCCCCAGTGATCATTCACATAACAATGTAACAGCTGCACGTGTAGTATCAGAATTTTCAATGAAATGTTTATTTTTGGTACTTTCACGCTACGTAATACAGAGAAGATTAAAGCAAACTGAGAGACTTGATTAACATTTCTGAAACCAAAGAATAGCGTTATACTGAGGCACATATTGGGTATTCTATTTATAAACAAACAGGCAGCCGTAATGGGAATCTTAAAGTGCAAAAACACAGAATAGCTACTGTCTAATGAAGTAATTCAGTGTTGACATTTGTATGATAATTTTCGTTTACGAAATTTGTAAAAACAGTTTGGAACGAGAATAAAATTAACTTAAAATCGTATTTAGGAAAAGAAAAGAGGATAAAAGAGAAACACGTTCTTCTGCTATAAAGTATCTTGGACCTCGTAGCTACAAACAGGTCGGACTAAATCTATGGCGTCATTATACAGACGGGGATTAGTGATCATAATGTCATCATAGCTACTGTGGTTACGAATGATAATAAACCACTCAAGAGGGCTGGAAGAGTGTTTCTGCTTGGAAGAGCAGATAAGAAATTATGGGCAAAGATTAAACCGATTGTAAATCGTACGCTGGACAAGCATGTGCCTAATAAGTGGATTAAGACCGGAAAAGTGCCAGCGTGATTTAATAACGGAATTTTAAAAATTCTGAGGAAGCAAAGGCTGTTGCATTCTCGATTCAAACGAGGATAGGCCAAGATTAGCAGAGATTCACGCGTCTGTGGAAAGATCTATGCACGAAGTATACAACAACTACCATCGTCATGCCTTAGCTAAATATCTGGTAAGGAATACAAAAAAATTCTGGTCTTAAGTAAAATTTCTAAGCTTGTCTAAGGCTTCCTTTCAGTCACTCGTTAACCAGTCTGATTGGCAGTAGGACATAGCAAAACGAATGCTGAAGTTTTGAATTCCACGTTTAAGCAATTGTTCACGTACAGAGTCCCTTATGGATGACATAGGAATAAACGCTCGTGGCGTTCAGAATCAACTGAAAGAGTTGAAAATAAAAAGTAACCAGTTCCGCGTGGAATCCCAGTTCGGTTTTACAAAGACTACAAATCCCATTCCGGTTTTAGAAAGTGTGCTCTATGTCATTGGCCCTTCACTTAGTTTGCATTTGTCGCGAATCTGTCGACTAGCGCAAAGTGCCAAGCGACTGGGAAAAACTGTACTCCTGGACATGACGAAGGTGAAAGGACGGACCCGCAAAATTACAGAACAGTTTCCTTAAGATCGGTTTGTTGCAGAATTCTAGAGCTTATTTTGAGTTCGAATACAATAAATTTCCTAGAGACCGAAAAGTTCATGTCCACGAATCAGCACGGCTTTAGAAGCACCGCTCGTGCGAAATTCAGCTTGCTCTCTTCTCTCGTGATATACTGCGAACAATGGATGAAAAGCAACGAGCTGATCCATATTTCTAGATTTCCGACAAGCATTCGACGTGCTACCCTACTACAGACTGTTAACGAAGGTACGTGCATAGCGCATACAGGCTCCCGGATAAGCGACTGGCTCGAAGACTTCTTAAGTAATATAACCCAGTATGTAGCCCTCGACGGCGATTCTTCATCGGAGACAGAGGAAACGTCAACAATGCCCCAGGGAAGTGTGATAGGACCATTACTATTTTCTACATACATAAATGATCTGGCAGACACGGTGGGCAGCAATCTGCAGTTGTTCGCTGATGATGCTGTGATGTACAGTAAGGTGTCAAAGATAAGTGAGTTTAGATTGATACAAGATGACTTGGACAATATTTCCAGTTGGTGTGATGAATGACAACTGGTTCTTACTGTAGAAAAGTGTACGTTAATGAGGGTGAGTAGTAAAAACGAACCCATAATGTTCCAATACAGCATTAGTTGTGTCCTGCTTGACGCAGTCATGTCGTTTAAATATCTGGACATAACCTTGCGAAAGGATATGAAATGGAACGAGCATTTGAGGATTGTGGTAGAGAATGCGAATAATCGACTTTTATTTATTGGGAGAACTTTGGGAAAGTGTGGTTCATCTGTAAAATAGACCGCGTATAGGACGCCAGTGTGACCTATTCTTGAGTACTGCTCGAGTGACTGGGATCCGCACCAGGACGGATTGAAAGAAGACATTGAAGCATTTCAGAAGCGAGCTGTTAGATGTGTTACCGGTGGTTTCGATCAGCATGCGAGTGTTACATATATGGTTTGGGAGCTCAAGTGGGAATCCTTGGAGGGAAGAAGACACTCATTTCGAAGAATACTACTGAGAAAGTTTAGAGAACCGCATTTGAGGCTGACTGCGCAACGATCCTATTGCCGTCAATATAAATTTCGCATAGGGGGCACGAAGATAAGATACGAGAAATTAGAGCTCATACGGAGGCACACTGACAGTCATTTTCCGTCGCTCTGTCTGAGAGTGGAACATATAAGGAAACGACTAGTTGTGGTACAGGGTACCCTTCGCCACGCACCATACGGTGGCTTCCGGTGTATGTATGTAGCTGTAGATGTAGGTGATAGATGCTGGACTGCGGGGAATAAACCACAAGAGGACAACAGTAATAACGGAAGAGCATAGCTGACGAAAGTGGTAGTTTTTGAACCTGCACATACGCAGCATAAAACTCCTTTAAAGTGATACGTGAACCTCCGGAAAATAGACAGAAAGAAAATTTGTGCATTTGAAACGTGAGGCTTCATAACAGTCACAAATTAAGCAGCCGAAAAGACATTAAAATGATCAAGTAATGATAAAATGTGCGGAAAATGTTTACAGATGGTGGGAAAAATCTATCAGACACGTGCATAGGCCATCAGACTGACTCTAGAGGTAATGGAATGGGGGCAAGAGACGGAATATCTTCCCTAGTTCACTGAAAACTTTTGTTAAACAGTCAGATAGAAGGAATAGAGCGGCGTAAGTGAGAAATAAAGTCAAGAGACAGAGCTAAACGTATGTGAAATAAAAACTAGAAAAAGAGCCTTTCTCCAATACATAGACCTTGAGAAATATATTTTGTGATAGAAAGATAGTACCTGAAACTCGGGGACGGAGAACGATGTATTAACAACACTGCTACCTGTAATTTTTAACGCTGTTAGTTAAGGATGATATCAGCCTGCTGTGTCTGAAATCCAACGCCTTAATTCGTACTACAGTTCACTGTAAGTAAATAAAACAAATGCAACAACAACTCTTTCCTTCGCTTAGTGTTTCATCCTACGTCATACTGCTCTCAGCGAAGCAATGGGTGAGCCTGTCGCGATTATCACTATGCAGCGAAGACTCTAAGGCTGTAGACTTACGTGTAAGAAATCAAACACAGACGTAAACACCGCCAAACTCACTTACAAAGCATCTAAAGCAAGACTGAAATTATTTTTCCGCCTCCTGCCCCATCCACACGCACGGTTTGCAAACCACTGTAGACCACGTCTTAGAGCTTAGGTCACACAATAGTGTTAACAGTTTTCTGTCCAACTCTGTCTGCTTCTTGATATACAACCAAAGTGCCTGTTTATATGCCAATATTCTATTCTCTTGAAGATCACCCAAATTCGACTATAGCCACAAATTGACAGAACTTAGGAGAAATGGTTTTGATCCGCGTTAAAATATTTTAGTGATTCCTGATACACATTTCACTTCGTTCTGTTAATTATTTGCCTGAGTACGTAAGCACAGTATTAGCGGAAGTACGGACAGCTTTACCCCATTCTTACTATTCTTACCATTCTTCAGTCATGACTCGTAGTTGTTGTTCGGTGCAGTTTTCAGTCCGAAGAATGGTTAGATGCAGCATTCCATGCTGCTCTCTCCTGTGCAAGCTTCTTCATCACCAAATAACTACTGCAACCTACATTCATCTGAAACTGCTTGCTGTATTCGTCTCTTGCTGTCCCTCTTTATAATTTAACCCCCTTCCCCTTCTCACACACATCCATATCTAAATTTATGATTCCTTGATGGCTTAGAATTTGTCGTATCAACCAGTCCTTCAGTTAATTTGTGACACAAATTTCTTTCCTCACCAATTCGAATCATCACTCCCTCATCAATTACTCGATCTACCTATTTAACCATCAGCACTCTTCTGTAGCAACGCATTTCTTAAGCTTCTATTCTCTTCTTGTCTCAACTGCTTATCGTCTACGTTTCACTTCCGTACTAGGCTACAATGCATACAAATGCTTTCAGAAAAGAATTCAAATGGCTCAAATGGCTCTGAGCACTATGGGATTTAACATCCATGGTCATCAGTCCTCTAGAACTTAGAACTACTTAAACTAACTAACCTAAGGACAACACACAACACCCAGTCATCACGAGGCAGGTGTTAATAAATTTCTCTCCTTCATTAATGCTTTCCGTAGTCAATTTACATTTAATACCATCTCTGTGTCAGCCATCGTGAGTTATTTTGCTGTCCAAATAGCAAAACCGACCTACTACTTTTAGTGTCTCATTTTATAATCTAATCCCCCTATATCGCCAGATTTAATTCGACTACATTCCATTACCGTTGTTTCGCTTTGGTTGATGTTAATCTTTTATCCTTTTCTAAGACATTGTCCATTCCGTTCCACTGTTCTTGCAAGTCCTGTCCTGTCCCTGATAGAGTTACAAGGTCATCAGTATACCTCGAAGCTCTTATTTCTTCTCCCCGAACTTTAATTCCTGCTCCTAAATTTTCTTTGGTTTCCTTTGTTGCTTGCACATTTTACAGACTGAATAACGTCGGGGATGGGCTACAACGTTGATTCACTCTCTTGTCAAAAACTACTTCCCTTTCATTCCCTTCCACTATAACAATCGTAGTCTGTTGTATTTACTTAATCCAAATAACCTTCCACTCCCTGTATTTAATTACTGCTATTTTCCGACTTTCTAAGATTGTACTCGAGTCAATATAGTCACAAGCTATCTCTAAGTCTAAAAATGCTATAAACGCAGGTTTATTTTTATTTAAGCTATCTCCTGAGGTGTAGGATCAATATTGCCTCACGTCTTCCTATAGTTCTCTGAAACCCAAAATGAAACTAGCCGATTTCAGGTTCTATACATTAGTTTTTCCATCCTGCTATAAGTAACTCGTTTCAGCACTTCGCAACCATGACATATTAAATTGATAATTCGGTAATATTCGCTCCTAACAGCACCTTTTCTTTTCTTTTTTTTTTTTTTTTAGAATTCAAATTACTACGTTTTTCTTTGCGTCTGAGGGTATTCTCCTGTTTCACATATCTTGCACATCAGGTGTAATAGTTTTGTCATATCCTAAGGACATCAGAAGTTGTGGGGCGATGTCGTCTACTCCCTGGGCCTTGTTCCAACTTATGATCTTAAGCGCTCTGTCCAATTCTTTTAGCTCTGTCGTATCTCCTGTCTCATCTTCATCAATTTCCTCCTCGCTTTCTAAAATACTTCCTTCAAAATCATGTCCCTTATATAAACTCTATACAAATTCCTTTCACCTCTCCCGTCTTTACGTAGGGCTGCTTTTCCATCTGAGCTCTTATTATTCACACAGTAGATTCTTTTGGCGCCAAGCGTCTCTTGAATTTTCCTATAGGCGGTATCTATCTACTTCCTGGTTGTGCATGCTTCTATGTCCTTACATTTGTTTCCTGGCCATTCCTGCATAGCCATTTTGCTCTCTGTCAGTCTCATTTTAGACGTGTCTGTTACCTTTCGCCTGCTTCATTTGCTGCAATTTGTAGTTTCTCGTTTCGTCGGTTAAAGTCAGTATCGCCTGTGATACCCAAGAATATCCACTAGGTCTTGTCATTTTTCATATTTAATCTTCTGCCACCTCCACTATCTCATTCTCAAAACTACCCATTCGTTTCTTAGTTTATTCACTTCCCAGTTTCAGACAAACGTTCCTTAATGCTACCTAGCTCTCAACAACCTCTGGTTGTTTCAACTTATCCCGGTCCCATCTCCTCAATGTCCTACCCTTTGGCAATGTTTTCAATTTTGATCTACAGTTCATGAGCAACAAGTTATGGTCAGCATACACATATGCCCCTGGCAATGCACCGCAGTTTAAAATTTGTTTCCAAAATCTCTGTCTTAACAGTATATAATTATTCTGACACCTGCCACTGTCCCGAGGTCACTTTCACGTATACAACCCTGTTTCATGGTTCTTAAAGGAAGAGTTGGCGATGCTCTGTGCAATAATCTATCAGGCAGCTTCCTCTTTCATTCCTTTCCTCCAGTCCAAATTCTCTACATTAAATTTCCTTCCATACCCTTCTCTACTATCGAATTGGAGCCCACATCACAAATTTTCATCTCCCTTAACAATCTGAATAATTTCCTTTATTTCATTATATACTACTTCAATCTGTTCATCTTGTGCAGAGCTAGTGCTGGTTCTGTTGTGGTGGGTGCTTGGGTTAGTATCTATCTTGGCTACGATAACACGTTCACTGTGTTATCCACCGCAGCTTACCGACATTTCTATTTTCTTATTCATTATTAGACCTGTTTAAGAATTAGCCACGTTAGATTTTGCGTTTTAACCATGAATCTGCCCAGAAGTCTCGTTCATCCTGTGAGCGAAGTTCAGTAACTTCCACTATATCTAACTTCAACGTGTCCATTTCCCTTCTTAAATTTTCTGACTTACCCACCCGATTAATTGTGCCTTGTTAGGAAAACGCATCTAATGGACGTTTGAATACGAAATCTGATTTTATTTTCATATCAAGAAGTTCGTTTAGGCCCTACAGCTGTTTTTTACTTTGTAAGGGATTACTCAACTCAGCTGTGCCTTGTCTAGCTGTAAGAATATGGAGTGCTCAGATGCATGCACCTGAAATAAATCACTGCTTGGCTAACTGCCTTATCATTTGCTTTCAGCTGCTTTAGTAAATGAGACTTTTGTTATCTAGCTGTCCAAGCAGTAGTCCAAGGTGTGACAGTGCTGTAAAGTTATACTTTTCATTCAAAAAGTAGGAATAAGCTGTAGTTAAATACTGCTAAATGAATAAAAGTTATTTTGTAGTTGTAAAAAAGTCATTTTAATAACACAGAAGTGACTCTTCCTAACACGAAATATGATTTTTTCTGAGAGTTCTCATATAGCATAAAAGTTAATTCATGCAAATAATACTTAAATTACGTAAAATTTACTCTTTGCTTTCCTAATGACGTAATTTTATCTGAAATTGGAGGGTGAAGAATAATAATGACGATACCACACACACGACTGAGAATTCGTACTTTATACCAAAATATACATGTTGTTAAACACAATGTAACTTTTACACTGCTTCTCCCCATAAAATAATCTCAAAATTTCATTATGTTGAGTCAAACAAAATTCAATCTCCCAACGGCACGTCCGCAATCAAAGGTCCTCACTCAGCGATTACTCGGGACTGTCCCTTTCTGCAGCCAGCTCACTCACTCGCTTGGCTCCACTACTAATACAATCTCTTTTAGCCAGAGAATACGTATCACTCATGTGTTAAGGCGTCCACAAACATTCATAGAGGCTAAAATTTGAAACTAACTGCAGTTTCTCATGATGTAGTAACCATTCAAGTTAGAACGTTCATTTAAATTTATGTAACATAGAGTTAAAATATAAGCAACAGTGCAGTCTCTGCTTTACTTCAGCAAGTCTAATATCACTTTTCACCTTTCTAGTAACCTGGATGGCAGTCGGTTCCCAATTTGAATTTCGATTTTTGTATGTCCCATAACAAGTGACACTAGGTCACGCTTAGGGTAGATCGCAAATGACCACATCAGTCGCAGAACATTTATGTAAAATGGTTTCATAGGTGAGCAGTCACACCGCGAAGAGAGTACACCGGCAAACTTAAAAGCTGTGCAATATCTGCACTGTAACTCACGGTCTTGTACCATTCTATGGGCATGAGCCGTTCAATCTCATTCAGTTTCTTTCCGTAACTAATTGTGACGACTGTGAAACTGGTACATTATTACATCTACATACCTGCGTTCTCCGTTCGGTGTTTCCATCTCGTGAGGGCAGTTCTGCGTTTTATTACAAACATTAAACGTTTCATCTGCAGGTTAAGTCGAGCAGTGGTAGCCCGGTCGCTCCCGGCTAAGGGGTGTACTGAAGTCCGACAACGCTAGACACAACACAGAAGTAAACGGCATTACGTCAATCAACGCGTTCAGCGCTACACGCATTTTGACTTTAGGATGATAGGTGTTCGATACTCGTAGATGTATTCTTCTGATTTTCATTTACTGAGTTTACGGATCCCAATCAATCATTTTGATTTATGTCAGTACCTGTCCGTCTACGGGCGGGGCAGCCGCGCGATGTGCGATAAACCTCGCTCGCGCTCCGCGGCCCCACCTGCGCAGACACTAGGCCCACAGGTAGTACTGGTTGTTTACCAGCAGAACTATTGGATCAGGCCGAGACAAGCGTAGCTGAAGCTATGAAATTTGACAGAGTACATATGTGCTAAATATGTCGTCTAAATGCTGTCACAGTTCGCCAATTTATGCATTTATCAATGGGCGTTCAAGACATCGCAATCTGGCCAGTATAGAGATATAAACATTTCTGATGATGGTACCGTTAAAAACGTGGTTTATCGTTTTACTTACACTATTCAAGATTAAAGAATTTTGTACTCTAATACTGCATCGATTAAATGACGTATTTGAGTTTACTCTCTATACAATTTTGTCCCGAAGGAACTTGGATCTCATGTACCGAAATTGACTAAATACATTGTTAGCAGCTTTCCGATAACTGACAGAGACGAGTATTTTCGTTTTTGTATAATTTCACGCATTGTATATCTACCAAGACGGAGACACAACTGCAGTTTTTATGAAGGAAACACTCTAGCTTTCTTAATAGTGTTCAGGGCAGCCGCCCAAAATGTAGAGCCCTTTTTCATTTTTGGAGCAATACTTTTCCCGCTAACAGCATTTAAATTTCCTGAAATTAGAGACCTGGCGTTTGTGTTCCTGTTTCATACAAATATTGGGTAATAACGTAACAATGACGCTAGAACTCCACTCTGTCTTTTCAAGGCGATTTTTGCGAAAAGCCTCACTACTGAACATTAGCGAATGTCGGATCACTGTAATTTTCTTTTCAGAGATAATGTACGTATTTCCGAATATGGCCTGGATTTTCACTAATACCTCTATTATCACTCATCGCTAACTTTGATTGAATTTACTGAGCTGCTTTTTGATTAACTGGATTGTATCCACGGTGACTGGAAACCTGGAAAATGTAATCTCTCTACATGGGAAATGGGTTGTAAAACACTCGAGCGACCCTCGCTAGAATGTTTTTCAAATGTGTGGATACCATAGCAAATGTGTAGGACTAACAAGAAATACCTAATGCATAGAAGGGTAGTTCTAATAGTCACAGGTATGTCTGAATATTACGGAAATGCTGATGTAACTGAATAGAGGCGGACAGTTTCAGGAATCAGCTTTGTAGAATCTAGGACCGTACTGCAACGTCCTATGTATTGCATAGGTAGGGTTAGACTAATTACAACGTGCATAGAGGCGTCTAAGCATTCATTCTTCCCACGCTCAATAGGTGAGTGGACGGGAAGCAGCCCCGATAAATGGTAAAACGAAGGGTACCCTCTTCCATGTACTTCAAAGTGATTTGCAGAGTATAGAGCCTTAGACCTAGACCTATATATTAATTGGGACTTTATACATTTAACAAAAAGAACTAAAATGAGAACATTACGTTTACTATGTACTTATAATGGTTACAGTAAGAAACACATTTCTAGATGGAAAGACACAAGGAAAAATCAAAGGATTGGAAATTTCATTTTGAAACCAATCTTGACTGAAGAGTGAACAAGAGGTCTTTGCATTAGTGAACAGTACAGGTATTACATATTCGTTCTTTTGTTATCTTCCTGAGACTTCAGTTGAGTATTGTAGAAGTATAACAATGACTGAAATTGTAAAAGTTGTCCTCCAACTAAGTTTGGAAACAATTTCAGATTCGACTTTCATTCTGACTGAAATTTCATACTAGTTAGTTACTGTGGTGCCTTTCACCATTTTAGTAATTTATGGAAGGATATCAGAAACGAGTTATATATATATATATATATATATATATATATATATATATATATATCGGCCACGTTCGTAACTGCTAAAAGAATACGAAACATTAAAAGTACGAATAATGCTTGAGTTATCGTAATATTGAAATTTAATTCTGTCAGAGACAGCAATGGACTTGGAAGAGCAGTTGATCGGAATGGACGGTGTCTTGGAGGGAGGATATAAGATGAACATCAACAAATGCAAAACGAGAATAATGGAATGTATTCGAATTAAGTCGGCTGATGCTGAGGGAATTAGATTAGGAAATAAGACACTTAAAGTGGTGAAGAAGTTTTGCTATTTGGGGAGCAAAAAAACTGTTGATGGTCGAAGTAGAGAGGATATAAAATGTAGACTGGCAATGGCAAGGAAAGCGTTTCTGAAGAAGTGAAATTTATTAACGTCTAGTATTGATTTAAGTATCAGGAAGTCGTTTCTGAAAGTATTTGTATGGATTGTAACCATGCATGCAAGTGAAACGTGGACGATAAATAGTTTGGACAAGGAGAGAATAGAAGCTTTCGAAATGTGGTGCTACGGAAGAATGTTGTAGATTAGATGAGTAGATCACATAACTAATGAGGAGGTATTGTATGGAATTGGGGAGAAGACGAGTTTGTGGCACAACTTGGCAAGAAGAAGGGACCGGTTGGTAGGACATGTTCTGAAGCATCAAGGGATCACCAATTTAGTACTGGAAGGCAGAGTGGAGGGTAAATATCGTAAAGGGAGACCAAGAGATGAATTCACTAAGCAGATTCGGAATGATGTAGGTTGCAGTAGGTACTGGGAGATGAAGAAGCTTGCACAGGATAGAGTAGCATGGAGAGCTGCATCAAAACAGTCTCAGGACTGAAGACCACAACCATAACATATCGTAATATTTCTACATATGACAGATTATCAAACTTTACTAAAGATACCATGAGAAGAATTTGGTTTTTACAATTTAGTAGTAAATCTGAGTGAGCAAAACCCAGCGTTATTCATAGAATGTAAGTTTTTTAGTACTGTAGAGGCCACATAGAAATGTCATCCGAGTAGCTGTGGTTTTATTGGACTGTAAAAGTTACTTTTTTTCCTGTCAGCGTCAGTTAGCATTGTGGCCATGACGCTTCGGAATGAATATTCATCTTCCCCCTAAAGAACTAAGGGATATAAATCGAAAGTATTTTTTACGACGAAGATTCACTGTGAATTGACGGTTTTAGAGACAGCGGGTAGCCATTGTATCATCAGTTTGCGTAGCACTTGTTTTTCTATATGAGCCTCGACCGTTAACTTTTCTTGAAACCAATTTTATAGAATGTGTATGTCATTAGCTCATATGTGGTATTCATTTCAAAGAAAAGTTTTTCCTAAAGTGAAAAGATCATATTCCAGGACTATAAATATCAGTTTCGTGCAACTAACATCCGATATATTGTCGAGAGGTTTCCGTTAACTCCTATAAAAAAATGAAGCTGCATCCATGAAGCTACTATTTGGTTGTTCAACACAAAGTTCCACCTCGGAGATCCACAAATTGTCATTATGGCAATGAATTCTAGGCAATGGTTTCCTCATCCGAGGAAATAACAAAATAACTGCCATGTAAGGAGAATTCTGAGTGTTAGGGGTGGGGGAAGAGGCAAAATTTGATATTCCAAGGAAACAGCATGTGTCACTGTATCCCGTGTGGAATAAGCTGAGTCACTGTCTAAAAGCAAAAGCATCCCCTTGGAAGCGTTCGTCATCGCTTTGTCTTGAGACGCTCCCGTAACCTCGTCAGGAGACTTCGTAGTATGGTAGCAAACTACTGTGGTGTTCCCTTTACGGGCATAATCTGCAATCACCACACCATGGTGGCCTCAAAAGACACTAGACATCAATTTCCCCAAGGTTGGTTGGATCCGCTACTTTACGATGGTGGTAAATCCGTATGTTTCCACTGCAGGCTTTATTCCTCTGTACTGGGGTGACAGTGATACACCTACTACTCATTGTTTAGACGGATAACGAAGTTATTTGGATTGGCCCCACATCGGTGCAACATTTTACGCCACTGTCTCACTTAGGCCCGCTTTTTGTGTACGTCTAAACAGTTTCTTCGCCTATTTACGTCGTCTCCTTTAGCAACGTGATACAGTACCGTGCCGTGGGAAGCTCTCTGTATACTAGAATTGAAGATATTTGCCCGCATTCGAAAAGAAAATTAATTAGACATCTTTACTTTCCAGGTGATAATGAGAGCTTTATGACTGCCTCTCCCAGTTGATTAAAAGGCACTGCCTCCAGACAACGATGGCTGCGCTATAAGTTTTCTCCCAGATGTAAAATGTTTGTTTCCTTTTCAACTACCCTCTTTTACAAGAGAAATGGCGCCATAGTGCTGAAATAAACACGACAAAGACATTTACGTAGATGCAAGTAAAAATATGACGACTAGAAAAGCTTACATGATGATATAAACAATAAGACCTGAGTTGCCTTGGCCAACTCAGCTCGTATATACGCACATATAACAGTCTCATACCTAACATAAATTTTTACCAGAAATTCTAAATGGAAAAAAAGTGTTATACTATAAATGATACGAGGAAGATACGCTGATTTCATTTATTAGGTCCTTTGACGAATTCAAAGTTTCCTCCAACTATTTCTATACCATTCATAAAAGAATCATGTTTACTATGGAGCAGGAACTAAAATCTGACTGATATATTCCCTTACCTTAATATTAAGACTTACAGATATAATTTATTAAGATGTTTATGATGTAGGATGGCCTCTGAGTGGACTTTTTTTTATACTTTTATTTTACAACAGAGGATTAATTGAACGCAGTGATTCCCAAGATGCAATTTTCAAGCTAATACACGTTCTGAAACTTTATATTATCATGTTTGTTAAACGCAAGTCTTCCAAATTAATGGAAGTTCTAAGGATTTTTTGCATCACATCTGTTTTTAGCCATTCATGTTTCTGTTTGCACAGAAGTAAATTATTTTACATTGTTTATTCCTATATTATTGTTCATTGTTATTCTTATATTATGATTGCATTTCTTTGGGGAAAGATGAGTGCTGAAAATAGACTTTAGTCCAAAATGTGTTCGGTGTGAGAAGTCTAAAACTGCTAGCACAGTCACAGGTGTCCAAAAATGGTGTCATCTGATTAGTGTAGATGTAAACTTTACCTTAATTGTAGTCCTATTTTCAAGGATTTTAAGAAGGTTTCCTCTTGCGTGGCACTTAGTTTATACATAACGGCCATGGCCAATTTTGAACTTGTTGTCCTCTTTTCTATTTTTCCTTTTAAGAACACTGTGATTAAACAGCGCTACATTTGGTAGAACAAGGTTGTAATCAACTGCAACAATTTTTGCTATTCTTCGATACTCAGCTTTTTCCACATTTATATGTTTTTCTTAAACTACAAGACAGAGAATATTCTATTACCTCTAGAGGAATGGTGTATCATAGATTTTTATATATGTATTTCTAATGTGTTACCATTATGCTCGTTATGTTCCATCTGCTCTGTAGATGTGACTCATTTGCACATGCTCACTCCCAAATGGAAATATTTTTTAGCTCATTCATGACGAGTAAAAAAACCGCTATTTTAAAATACGAGTAATTACCTCAGTTCTGAAGAAATATTCGTTTTCGAAAGTTGGTAAAACTTATATCAAAACTGTGAAATGTATCATGTTAGAACGTGACTTGTTTATGAGTCAGGGTACAAAGTTTACATCTTTTCTTCCGTTATTTCGTAATTTTTCCCCTTTGTAGCTTTGAGAACACTAGAGCAGTGCTCATTTATATGGAATGGCTTATTGATTTACTTTACCTCGCGATAAAGAGTAAAAGGCAATGTGTAATAGGCATTGTAAAGTATCTCATAAGTATTATTTTCTTCTTTAAATTTCACGCTTTGTTATTTTTCTGTAACAGTTTCCAGTCTACTCCGTATTCGTGAAACAGCTTCAGTGTTGAACAGTAGTTTAATGAGACAGCTTCCATTTCTTAGTCTTCTGTCATTAAATTGTATCACAATTTGGTCATAGATATGGTTGGAGATTGTGACTGTTATACACGATAAATTATTGATGGTGAACAGGAACCAGCCACAAGTTAGTTTTACCTTACTTTTGTTAAAAAAAGTATCGTTAACGATTCCGAATTTTATACAATTCATCCTCAGACGGTTTTTTCATACTTTCATCAATACAGACTATACACTGGTTTCCTGTGAGTTGCCCTAGTATAAACAATAATTTATAAATTACAAACGTGTAACCGATAAATGTAGCACAATCATTTTGGTTACACATTGTAATTTGTAAATTATTGTTTATACTAGGGCAACTCACGGGAGACCAGTGTATAATCTGTATTGATGAAAGCATGAAAAAGCCATCTGATGATGAATTGTAAAAACTTCGAAACCGGAAACGGTATTTTATCAATAAAGTACCGTAAAACTAATTTGTGGCTGGTTGCTGTTGATTATCAACAATTTATTAAATTTTATTCCCAAAGAAGTTGTACTCTCCATTCTCAATAATTTTAACTCCATGACCCAATACGCTACGTTTACAAAATGATTCGGCCTGGATACGTAAACCGATATTTAGTTTACCTTTCGTTTCTTGTATTAATGTTTTGGCGGTGACTAATTTCATCATTTGTCCAAGCTACATATGTGCCCCTTTACTCATAATACTCTCTTGTAGTTGCATATTTCCATTGATTTCAAAACGTTCCCCAAGTTTGGTACGTAAGCAAATAAAATCGGATCTCGTAGGTTGCTAATAGATACATGAACTGGTCTAGGGTGCTACAGAACCGGTCCGGATGGCCTTGACTGTCAAGGCCGACGGTCAGTAACCAGAGGGTGGTCGGCTCGAACCCCGACTCCGCAAGAGCTGCCCGGGTTGTATAGTGGTTGCAGACAGACCTTTCATGTTCCGTGTTGTCTGTGGTCACATGCACCGCCGTATGCATTTCTCTATAGACGCCACAGTAAGGTGGCATCAAATGTATCTCATACATGTTTCGCAGTTTGTTTGTCTTACATGAAATTACTTTTAAATAATGTAGCATATCTCCCGTGACGGAAGCGGCGTAGGGAAAAATAAAAATGAAACATTTATTGGACGAAGTAAATTATGCTGTCGTACCATATTACGTTATAGGGTCAGCAGGTGTAGCTGTGAAACTGACAGAGATCACGATAAACTATTGTATCTTCTGCACTGGACGCAAGCGTTGGAGTACTTATCAGCTGGTGGAGATGTGAATCAGTTTGAAACTGAATTACTAATTACAGGTACTCTTAAATCTGTGAGCAAAATACTCGTAAAATCCTAAAATAAACGTACATCACTTTTGTACTTGTGCTGTGGTCTGGTTAGATGCAACTTTTATTTTCATTTCATTTCACTGTCCACGCTAGTCTGTCTGTGCAAGGCGCTTCATCTCTGTATAACTTTAGCATTAATTTCAACTTGCTTACTACAGACAAGCATCGGTTTCCCTCTACATCTTAGCCCTCCATCCTTATGCCCAAACACACTTTCCCCATTACCATTATCTCATCACCAATGATCCGATTTACACACAAAATATGAAGCATTCTTTTGTGGCACCACACTGAAAAAGTTTCTGTTCTGTTCTTCTCTAAACTGTTTCTAAACCAGGCTTAAATTCCGAACAAGGCTACACTCAGAAAAATACCTACAGAAAAGACTGCCTCTTACGTAAATTCATTTAAAGAATGGCATCGCGAAACAACGAAAGGTGACGTAATGTGCGCTTATATACGGAAGATCAGTCGGCCAGACGTCCACGGAAATCATAATGTCAGGTCAAAGGAAGGTTGATTGACGTTAAGGTCACAACTGAATAGGAAAAATCTGCCGCTAAAATGGCTCATTATTTTGTTTGATTTCACAATGACCTGTTTCGACACAATCTTGCTGACATCATCGGATTTACAATGAGGCTTTATCACAGTGTAGAAATCAGTATATCACCAATAAGAAGTACGCAAGCATATGTTACATACCTGAGAGAAATTCTTATTAAGATATATACACGTCCCCACTACAATGAGAACATTTTCTCTCATACGAAATAATATCAGTTTGGCTTGTCGAACGTATAAAATGTACAATGGACCAACTGTGTGCCCAGGAGTGGACGGGAACAAATAGCAAGTGCTGTCGTGATCCAAGCACATCAGGAAAAACTGAACGTGTAAGAAACCTACGGCAGAGCGAGCCGTTACGCGAACGGTCAGCAGGTGGCGTTGACATTCTTACAGAAATACACTGATTTAAGACTGAATAATAGCCTTAAATGTGGAATTGTTTTATCGTGAAGTAACGGAAGAATACATAAATAAGGAATACACTGAAGAAGGATTAACATTCTTATTAAAAAACATTACACTATGGGATCCAAAATACCACATCATGCAGTGAGTACTTTACATCCGCACTGATACTAACTTATCGTAAATACTGCCCTCACTAGCGTGAACAGGTCTGAAACACGTCGTATGATAGCACAGTACACCATGATTCGCATACCATAATGAGGGCGACATAACAAAGCACGACCTCATAGACCAGATATGCACAACTACAACTTTATAGTGGTGGCATTAAGGATGTTAATAAGAATTTTCCGAATGTACGTAAACTGTGTTTATGTACGTCTTATCAATGATATAAGGATTTCTTCACGGAGATTAATTCTCACTGTAATGGCTTTACTTTTGGTACACTGGAAGTTATATGATGAAAGAAAGAGTCTGTCGAAAATGGCTATCGCGAAAGAAAATAAAATATCAAGTGATGTTGGTTACAGAACATTTTCCTCTTCACCAATGACAGATCGCTTCCTACGAACATGTTAACCTATAGGATCATAATTATTACTAGTTACAGTACTTGTCACTTGTACATGCTTCCACTGTCATGCATTCTTCTATTAGTCGTTTGCTAATAGACCTATTTATAAGTAACAGACGATGCAACTCATAACAATTATGATCTTGACTTCAAGGAATCTTCCTTTAACCTGATTTAATGATGTTTGTGGCTCACAGACGGTCGTTTTACCGAAGCTGCTTATCGGTAGTTAATACTCATCGCAGCAGCTTTTGGTAGATTCGTGATGGTGTTCTTTAAGAATTGTTTGAAAGTGTTTTAAATGCTTTATCCGAAAATTACTTTCAGCATTTAATCAGAGTAGGGGGAAGGCAACTGCAAACCACCTCCATTAAGACGTTGCGTAGTACCGCGGTGCGGGTCTCCCGAATCGTTCCCCTATGCTCTGTCAAGAAGCATGGGACTTCATGTCATTTTAGTTAAACATAGAACCGACGCGTGACGGTAACGTCATAGATATGCCGGTGGTAACGGACCTGCATACTTCGATTCAGCATAGAACATCAATAACCACAAGATCATCACTGCGTTACTGAATAACACTGTGAACTTGAGCACAAAGAAATGTAGGAAGATCTGTCTGCTTAGCAACAGAGACAAGGAACAGGCTTCAGATTACCTTAGCGATCAGCAAGAAAATTTCATCTCCAGCACTAAGAACGTTGAGTTCAGTGCAGAAAGTTCAAGAACATTGTACAAAACGCTTTGGACAGGAATGTGACGAACAAAATGGCGACAGACGGGAAAGACCTGACGTTGTTCGACAGCCATGTTAGAAAACTGCTACGAATGCAGAGAGAGCTTCACTGCTAACTTAAAAGTAGTCGGAGCATGACAGACAAATAAAAAAACGAACGAAGCAAAATTAGGTTAGGGAGAGGATGTGTGAAGCGATCAACTAGTTGGAAAGTAAAAATCTATCTATCGACTTGACGGAATATTCTAATAAGTTTTTGTCATATGTTAAATCAGCAAACGGATCGAAGCTATCTCTCCAGACACTAAGATGTAGGATGACACAGAAAAGAAACAAAATTTTACACCTTTCAAAATTGTTTCTCGGAGAAATATTGGACTGTAGAATTTCCTTTATAGTCGCAACTTAGTGGCCACAGGACAGAAAACCAGCTGAAATCGTTCAACAGACACAAGGCTACTAAATCTGACAGGATACCAGTGCGATTCTTCATAGAGTATACGGAAGAACTTGCCGCTCTACCAGCGGCATTGTACCGTAGGACTCTGTAGGAGCGAAGTGTAGCTGATGGTTGGGCAAAAGCACAGGTCATTCCCGTTTTCAAGGACGGTAGTCGAAAAGGCGCAATGAGCTGTAGGTCTACTGGTATATCTCTGACGTCTGTCAGTTGTGGAGGTATGAAACGTTTTTATGCTCGTGCATTATGACATGACAGTAGATCAACCAGCTCCAGAGGCAAGAGAGGCTAGAGAGTCTTTCCATGTCCTGCATGAAGATGTGGTTTATTGTTAAAGTTACGAGAGCGTGCGTTCCTAGAAGAATCAGTAAATGTATTTCTTCTTTCCACGTATATCTCACGAAAAGCCTTTAGATAAAATTAGAGAGTCGAGCCACCACAAAGACTTACCGGCAGTCGTTCTCCCCACGAACCGAGAAACCCGGAACAGGAAAGGGGGCATGCAACAGCGGTACACAAACTACCCTCCATCACACGCCCCAACGTGGCTTGTGCAGTATACATACAGACGTACGCTGAAGCTGTGCAGCTCTGTTTACAGAAAGTACATAAATGTAAATTCATTTATTAAGAAATTATGATTTTCGGGAAATCTTTTTTGCAATTGATACTCTGCAAATTACATCAAATTTTAACGATTGTCTGTTTTTCAGAAACGCTTTCTTTGGTATTGCCAGTCTGAATTCGTATCTCTCTGCTTCCATCGTCGGTTATTTTGCTGCGAACATAGCAAGAACATGCACTGCTTTTGAAGCTCATATCGTTATGTTATTCCCTTAGCTTTACCTAATCCGATACTACTACATTCGATTATCCTTGTTTTACTGTTATTAGTATTCGTTTCATAATCTCTTTTCAAGACGCTGGCAATTACGTTGGATTAGTCTTCCCAATCATTTGCCGCCACTGACAGAATTTTAATGTCACAGTAAACAGCCAAGTTTCTATTTATTCTACCTAAACCATAGTCCCCTTTCAAAAGTATATTAGGTAACCTTTACTAATTGCTCCCTGTAAATACTGAATAACGTTGGAAACAAGGTACAACCACTGTTTCACTCACTTCTCAACTGCTGCTTCCCCTTCATGTCCTGCAAAATGGTTTCCGTACAAACTTCCGTACTTCCGTTCCCTTTATTGTATCCCTGCTAACCCCATAATTTCAAATAGTGAAGCCCAATCAACACTGTCAGCATACAAATACTATAAACTTGGGTTTCAGTGTATCTTAGGCTAAGTCGAAGCGTTCTCCTGCACTTCTCCGGAAATGAAACTGTTCTTTCCAGATATCGGCTTCGGTCAGTCTTTCCATTCTTCTATAAATAATTTGGGTCATTATTTTGCACCCATGGCTTATTAAACAGATAGTTCGGTAGTATTCAAATTCTCCAGCACTTGCCGTCTTTGGAAATGGAAGCAGCTTCATCTTCTTGAAGTCTGAGGGTATTTCGCCTGGCTTGCCTACGGTGTGCAACAATTTAGCAATGGCTGGTTCTCCCAAGGTTCTCAACAATTCCAACAACTGTGAAGGAATGTCGTCTATTCCAAGGACCTTGATTCTACGTACGTCCTTCAGTGGTTTGCCAAATTCTTCATGCGGTATAATATTTCCCATCTCTTCTTCACCTACTGCCTATTCTCTTTCTACATTTTCCTCAAGTTCCTTTCCCTTATTGGACTCTGTATATAAGGGGTAGTCAAATGAAAACAAGACAGACGGAAAAAAGTAGGTAAACCGGTCATTAATGTCCAACATAATTGCCGTAACTATGAATACAAAAACATTCATCCTACTGCGAGACGCGACTGCCAAAGCCTTCATGGAAAAATTATTTGCAGTTTCCTACGAAACCACGATTGTACCCAGGCGTGGACCTTTTCGTTGGAAGTGAACTGACGGCAGGGGATCAAAACTATGGGAATCTAACGGAAAGAGCCGTGAAGAAAGACATAAGTGGCTGTCAATTTGCTTAGGACGAAGAGGTGGACACCTGACTAAAATCACGGTTTCGCAGGCAGCCGTAAATATTTCTCCATGAAGACACTGATGTCATGTTTCACAGTGGATCAAATGTGTTAGGAATTATGGCGATTACTTTTCAAATAACTTCAGTTTACATACTTTCCTTTCCATGCGTCTCGTTTCCATTTGCCAGCTCCTTACGTATTCCTTCATAGTTTCAGCTTGCCCTCCTTCACGCAGTAGTGGCTAGACATGTGGGCTCTTTATATTCAGAGAGTTATTTCTCTTTGCTCCATAGCTCTCTTCAGTTTTCTTCTAGGCGGTATCTATCTTTTCGTTTTTGACCTCTACGTATGCCTGCTTCCGTGTATCTCATTTTTAGACGTCTGTATCTCCGTAAATAACCTTTCTCTCTCAGTATTTACTCCCTGCTATTTTTATTATTTCGTATTCTAGTCAATATTTCTAAATAGTCTAATAAATATACAAGTGCTATAACGTAGGTTTACCTTCCTGTAATCTCTCTTATAACAAATCAGCCTCGTACGTTCCTACTATCCCATGAAATCCGAACTGATCTCCTTCAAGATCGGCTTCCAAACGTCTTTCCGTTCTCCTGTTAAGTAAGCTAAACTAATAATTTCAACGATGACTAATAAACTGATGATTCGTGGGTGTTTAGAGTTGTCAGTACCTGCCTCTTTAATAGCTGAAATTATTGCTTTCTACGTCCAACACTATACTCTTCAAGTCATTTTACAGTGAGTGGCGGAGGGTATTTGTTCTAGCAGTATCACTTCATCTTTTCCCAGTTACAGTCGCGAATGGTTCGTGGGATGAACGATTGTTGAGAAGCCTACTTGTGAGCTCGAATCTTTTTCATTTTGCATTCCTGACGTTTTCTTACGTTGGCTGACTATTCTACGAGCGTATGCTCCCGGAATTTTAACAGTTAACGACATCGTGATGCAGAATTACTAACTTGCAGCGTCTGGCACTGTAGTTCACTGGGCATCTTCGTGACTCCTTCGTGCTTATGCGCTGCTTCTCTTAGGATATTCTCTATTTCCTCTATCCATCTTATCTAGCGCGGATCCCAGACTGACGAGCAACATGAAAAAAGTTTGTCGAACGGGTGTTTTGTAAGCTACGTCCTTGGTGGGTGGACTACACTTCCTGAGTATTGTTATAATGAATCTCATTTTGGTATCCACCATACCTGCGATTAGTTTTATGTGGTTGTTCCACTTTAAATTCCTCCTTATGAATATTTCTAGATATTTTATGGATGTGAATGCTTCCAGCTATCATTCTGATGTTCTGTAATCGTACAATAATGGGCCTATGTATGCGTAATACCTTACGTTTGCTTAGGCTGAACGTCGAATACCAATCCCTGCATCAAAAGTCTATTCTCTGCACGTCTTTATGCATTTCGGTACAAATTTCTAGCGCTGCGACTCCCCTGTATCCAAAAGCATCATCAGCGGAAAGCGTCGTGGGACTTCCGACATTATCTATAGGTCTCTTTATGTATACTGTCAAAAGTGATGATCCTCTGGAGAGTAGCCCATTGCGGTATGCACGAAGTTACTTATACTCCTGAAGATTTCTCTCCGTTGACAATGACATCCCTCGTTGTGTTTTATAGAAACTCTTCCGTCCATTCACACAGCTGATACGATATTCTATACGCTCATATTTTGTTCACTATGAGGCAGTGCAGAAATGAGTTCTATTGGTATTTCGCCTTCCTTCTTAAAATACGTGTGTCATACTGAAATGGTTTTAAATATGGAGGAAGCTTGTCGTACGTGCTGGTACTTCATAATGTACGTTTTTGGGCTATCGAAAATTATGTTTCTTCTAATTAAAAAAAGAAAGAAGGAGAGAGGGAATATAAGCAATTACCGTAATTTTAGCTGTTGTAATGTTAATTTCGGCTCGAATCGAGTATTTACAGATCGGAGACTTATAATTATTCTGAACTTCACTATCTATAGTAAGACTGAATTTTAAAGCCACAATTCTTTTTACATGAAACAAAGACGTGGGTTATATTTACATGAAATCCGAGAGTCTTGCAGAATAGGCTTCAGAAGGAAAATTCTAAGACGCTTTATCTTAGATAAAGTCAGAACCCGATTGAAGCACCCATTCAGTAGCTCAGTGTTCGTACTGACACTAAAAGGGAACAGGGCACAAAGATGAGTAAACCAGCGTTCGACCATCCAGATTTAGGTTTTCCGTGGTTTCCGTAAATCGTCCCAGGTGAAGGCCGGGATGGCTGCTTTGAAAGGGCACTTCCGATTTCCTCACCCACCCTTGACAAAATCTGAGTTTGTGCTCAGTCTCTAATGACCTCCAAATCGACGGGACGTTAAACCCAATCTTCCTTCCTTCCTTCCATTCAAAGATGTGGAATCACTGAATTCAATTTTTCAGCGATACCTCCGTATCTTAATCACCAATGAACGTCGAAATGAGAAATATAAAGTTATTGAAGATATGAAAAGCAACTAAAATCGCTCAAAAGAAAGAAAAACTGTTTTACATGAAGAATAATTGTAGGGCCTACATGTATTGTATACATTATGCCAAAGAACTTTCTCCATTTCTAGGAATAGTTTCCTGTAGATTTTTTGACCACAAGCGTTCCAAGGAATAAGAAAAAAGTGTACATCATTTCCATTTCAATGAAACATTGTCAGAGAGTTGAGCAAAATTATATCACTGTAACCTACTTGCTGCTTCTGAGTTTCGTAAAATGTTTTGTACTCGCTTTTTGAAGACTGAAATTACTCTAAGTAGGAATTTACTTGTGTTCTGAAACCAATGATCTTAATCTATTCTTGCTATTCTGACTCGAGATTTAAAAAGCAATAGGTAACGATTCCATACGATGCCATGGTGCTATACTGCGTAACTTCCGGAAGGCGTTCGGTGCAGCTCCACATTTTCGCGTGATGAGTAAAATGGAATACGGAAACAGCTTTTTCGGTACTCTAGCAGATAGAACTCAACGCGTTGTACTAAATGAAGCGGAATCGTTAGATGTGAAAGTAACTTCAGGTGTACCACTATAACGAGAAAAAAGTATAATTAATTAGTACCAGGCAGGATAAAATAATATTTACAGTATTCTCTTCTCGGAAGAAGAATATAAATCCCTCACTTTATCGCATACGAAACAAGCAACTGCCTTCAGTATCACTGTAGAGGATGTATTTTTAATGTACATTTACAATAATCAACGAATCACCCCGTGCCACTGATTTAGAACCTATAACATTCATTGTACATTATGCGTAAAGTATGTGGTGGATAAATTGGAAGCTCTACAAAGCTGCCGGCCGGTGTGGCCGATCGGTTCTAGGCGCTTCAATCTGGAACCGCCCGGCCACTACGGTCGCAGATTCGAATCCTGCCTCGGGCATAGATGTGTGTGATGTCCTTAGGTTAGATAGGTTTAAGTAGTTCTAAGTTCTAGGGGACTGATGACCTCAGATGTTAAGTCCCATAGTGCTCAGAGCCATTTTTTTCTACAAAGCTGTCTGAGGATGATGCTGTGGTATGCAAGGAAGTCACAACGCCAGGTGTCAAAGATGATTGTCGGACAGTTACTGAGCAGCAGTACTTCGGGTAACTTGATTCCTCTGTTACTATGCCGAATATTGGTTTTCTCTGTTGGGAGCTGAAAGACAAAAACAGGCTGATTTAAGGCATGCCGATACGATTTTGTCTATTACGGCATGATGTTTCATTTAATGGGTCCCTCTGGTATGGATCGTTAGGCGCATTTTCTCTGGTGTTCAGCAGATATTTTCAACTCCCCTCTTGCAGCGTGTAGTTCCAGTCAGCCGCCACAAATACTGCTCATTATGTCTCTCATGCCACGCCCAGTTTCGACGGAAAGCGATGGTTTATGTCCTGTTCAAAGGAAATTGGTTTTTAAATCGGAATTTTACGTACCCATTCGACAGAGAGATCTCAAATTGCTCTAGTGCTATTTTCGTATTATCTACGTATATTAACAGCTACAGTAAGAACTCGGAGAACAACCTGGAACTCCAACTGCGGCTGAGCAGCACTGCTGTATGGCGGCAGCAATCAGCGTGATGCAGGGCGGTGCTGTCACTGCTGGAGCACTTGCTGTACTTCGTGTTTTACCGTTTCTGTTTATTTATTTATTTAATCGTATGGTGACTTTATACAATATACAGTTGATATAAGGCAAATGATTTTATACCATATACATATGATATTAGTCGAGATTAAACCATAAAGTCCGTGTTTTGGTTCAAATGGCTCTGAGCACTATGGGACTCAACTGCTGTGGTCGTAAGTCCCCTAGAACTTAGAACTACTTAAACCTAACTAACCTAAGGACAACACACACATCCATGCCCGAGGATTCGAACCTGCGACCGTAGCGGTCGTGCGGTTCCAACTGTAGCGCCTTTAACCGCTCGGCCACTCCGGCCGGCAGTCAGTGTTTTTCAACCAGTTAATTTAGCTGGGTGTGAGAGTGAACAAGTCATCGGGAATTCCAGGGTATGAATGAAGCGGACAGCGTTGGACTAAACGTTCAGTTGTCTGCTCTTCTTGAATACATTCGCACACTGGTGAACTTATCCAGCCCCATTTGTACCTGAAGTACCTACAACAACCATGTCCAGTCGTTAATCTGTTGAGGCGGTACCAAAGGTTCCTAGGTAGGTCAAAACATTTTGGCTTCTTTGTGGAATCAAGGTGATGGGCTCTTGTTCCCAACGTTCTGTCAAAACTGGGCGTAGCATGAGAGGCATGACGAGCAGTATTCGTTTGCACTGACTTCAGCAACACTTCGCACAGTTGAAACAGCAAATATCAGCCGAAACACCAGAAAAAATGCGACTGACGACTCTGTATAGCACTCGAAACCCACTCGTTGTTGTGCAGCGCGTTGATCTACGAATTAGGGTACCAGCCACAGCTCATACGATATTACGACAAGAGCCGAAATGAAAAGTCTGTATCACCTCACTTCACATACTTTCAGCTTTTTCTAGCATTTTTGATGCTCAAGATAGGAAGAAGACTCTGCAAGAAATATTTCTGTAAATTTAAGAAAATTACTTGTGAGTAAACCCAGGAATTTAAGCATGTGAAAATTGTTGCAAATGTGTTTTAAGTACCTTCGAAAATTACACATTTTCAAAAAATCTTCACAATTAAAAGTGTATTATCAAACAAATATGAGTTGTGGTTAGAACTGTCATACCCGTGACTGTTGTTTCCATGGTAAGAAATGATAGTGTACATGTGTTAAGAAGAGGATACAACTTCTTGCTAAACAAATTTCGAGGAGCGAAATGTACTACTGAATTGCAAGAACTATTACTGCATGGAATCCTCTAATCGTCTTGAGAACTTACTCTTCTGAATTAGTTGAGACCTAAGGCTATGAAAGTGGCTATGTTATGTGCACAAGCCGGCTACAACGTCATAGTTAGACGATGTTACAAAAATCCTGAAAATGATTCACTTTTGTTTTAATATCTTAGAAACAACTTATTAATCCAGCAGTACTTCTAATAGGTGTTGTCAAAAGCATTTGGATATACGAGAAGTAACAATCTACCTAAAAATACTATTTCAGTGAAGTAAATACGCACATACATTCTTTCTGTACTGATGAAAAAACTGATATTTGAATGAGAACAACATTTCCTCTGAGATGTACACAAAATTCATATCCTGCAGTTCGATTTATGTAGTATACTGCTTGCACTAATGGTTAATGCATTATGACAGGTAATATGTTGTTTCTCTGAGCTACAATTGCAAAACTGTAACTTTAAAACTCTTACTTCTACATAGTAGTCCAAACAACTATGTTAGGGTTCGAGAAAATTTGTGTATCTTGGTGGCATATTGGAATTACAGGCAGTCGGCAGGTAATAAAAGCCACTAGCTAGAATAGATGGTTATTAATAATTTATGTTGACTTCACTGTTGCTACTAGGTGAAACATAATAATTACCAGCAAAAAATGAAGTTTTTTCACTGTTTTGCTGATTATTTATTGTTTCTGTGAATTAGGTTTCACAATATTGAAACATTCATTACTTTGCTTATGTTTACATCGGTAGGCACTAAAGCATCTATGCTAATGATGCTGCACACATAAAAACGCGGGAAGTTAAGGCATACCAAACCAACGATAGTTAATGACTTATCTAAATGTCGGTAGCAGTAGATGTGAGATTATATTGAAGAGAGAGTGAAAGCTGTTATGCTACTCGAAATACATCATCTGCAGGTAGTAATAGCAAAAGGAAGGTGTTAGAAGTTCGGAAATTTTGTTAAATGGCTCCCTCACCATTTCAAAAATTGTGAAATGTATGCTAGGAATTTAGGATATTATTTGTGGAACCTTCCTTTGCAGTCCATATAATTAAAAAAACCTACTGAAATTAACGCAACTTTGAAGCGGGTAACGCCGCAAGAGTGTCACACTTACTTAACAAAATAGGTATTTGCAGATCGAATTCTGAGATCCTAAAATCATTAGAAGTAAGCAGAAATTTATATTCTCTTTGGTTATTCATTACGATGTGAAAGATTATGGATGTGTGTATGAATCAGGAATTCCATGAATAATCTATGGGAATTTAAATCAGATGAAAAAAAGAAATTGCAGTGAATGGAGCCTGAGTATATGAAGAATTCGTTGCCACGGTGCAGCAGTTCTCTCTGAGGTTACATCTATAACGCTGATATTTCAGGCACATCTAACAATTCCACTCGTTATCATTAGATGCCCTGCAGAGTCATCACAAGAATATGATAGATTGGGTGGCGTATACACCGTAATTTTTTTCATGCACTTTGACCAAAGGAAATCGGACAGGCAGTGTCGAATGAGGTATTATGTACCTTCCACAACGTTTATACTAGCACGAGAGAAGAGTAACAGCAGCATAGACATGAAGAACGTCCACCAATATTTGTTAATTTTATTCCTTGGTAAAAAAAAGGAGAAAAAATTATGAAGAATGGCAAGAGGCGCTAAAGGGAACTGACGCAAAGCAAAATTTTAATCTTATCTTCCCTTTCGTGTTCATCTTAGTTGCCTCAGCAATTAGATTTTCTTTTCTTGGGCCGTTGGCTTTTATAAACATAAATGTACTGAAAGACTCACGAAATGTAGTTACATATTTTTGTATTCGCACTTTGCATCCAACGCGTCTGTGCTGATGTTGATAGTGACATTTCTGCCAACCGATGTACGTAATAAATAATGACAGCCACAGATTTAAAGCATGAAACAGAAACATAAGAGCAAGAGTGAAATACGATATAATAAACTCTGTGTAGATTGGCGTAGGTGCTTCTTTTGCAGTCCTTGTGATACATATCAATCCACCATAGTGTACTGTATGCCTCAGTAAACGGTCAACGGTACCGTGATTTATTTCCGTATTCAATAATGTAACACGCAAATTTTATCTCACAGTGTACGGTCTGTACCTCGTAGAGGAAAAGGAATATGAAAAAAATCATTAATTTACATACCACTGCTGTATTATATTTCCCTCTCAGCGCAGGAGCCATCACAGTTAAGCCACAGGCTATTCCACTGTTTCGTAAAACCTATTTTGGAATATACGGTGTTCTTCCTTTCTTTGTGGAAGCAAAACAGCTGTATTTATAACGTTATAAAAAAGGAGGATATGTTTATAAATAGATTTTACATCTGATTCTCTGAGGATAGCGAAGAAAGTAAATATTAGGATTAAGATTTCAGGACAACATATGAAGTCAAGAAAAAAGTACAATTGCAATTTGTTGGCCCGAGAGAATGAAATTCGTAATCACATAAACGGAAGACGAATAAGTGAGAAAAGTGAAGTGTCAAGGACGCTCCCGCAACCCCGCATTTTCCTTAATACAGGTTGACGAAACTGATGTTTGGTTTATGCCCTTATCCTGAAAACAGTGAGAACATATTTTACTAGGTTTGGCCAGTTGCTAATCTTTCTTTCTCACAGCGTCCACTCAGAGCTTTTGGAATTGGACTGACAAAAATCTGAAGTCGAATGACAGAAATAAAACAGCTACTGTCAAAGTAATCAGTGCAATCAACATTCATGAACATAAAAGAAAATATCACTTGAACGAGTCCAATTACGAATCAAATGCGATTTGTTTATATTTGAGGCTATAATCAGAATGATTATCACACCAATAAATGACGCAAACTGGCATTTTCGATCAAAACACTACCACAAAAAGCTAATTATTTGGATTTAACTAACATGGCGGATTTCCACTTTAAGTTTCTGGCGTCGTGACAACTGTCCTTGTTATATCTCCGTGCTCTTGATTAATGTAGTACTGACACTTCTGGGACTTTAAATTTTATTTGTTTCCTGAATAGATTTGCCCTTGGTCTCCGTGCGTTACGAAGATGCAGGGGCTCACATGTCAATACACTTGTGACTCAATTGTCTCGAAAAGGAATTTTAAGAATAAAAGTGACTGTAAATACAGGAAGTGTATTTTAATGTATTTGTAGTAAATTTCATAGAAATGAAACTGGAAAATTAAAATAAAGTATTATCGACGCTGACGATGCCGCTCTTTTACCTGTGCCATTATCACCTTCAAGTCTTGTGCACTAAAAAAGTTTCTTGTCACGATGCACCTATGTGAACCGATTTTGAGGATCTTACAAGTGACTCTTGTCAATGTGGAAACTAAAGCAGAGTGCTTACAAACCATTTGTTGTAATTCATATAGCACGAGTGGCGTTCAGTAAGTACTGCAACACATTTTTTTGTCTTAAAGGAGATTGGTTTTATTCAGAATTCAAAAACATTATAGTAATGTCCACTCTTTTGGCTGCAAACTCATATTTTTCAGTAAAAATTCCGTTCAAAGCAACGCTCGAACGCCACCTAACCGGGAAGACATGTATGCATGCGGAGTACCACTCTATTGGTCGACGTCGAAGCCAATGTCTTGCTGCATCAATAAACTTCCCAACGACTCACCGTGCTTCCCTCACAAACACTTTGTCACGATCAGACTCAAAAAGCGCAAGCAACTCCGCGCAGATGGTCCTCCGCTGCCCTGTATAGTCCTCCGTTGTGCAGCAAGGAACTCAGCGGGTACACACCTTTGAGAACCTCAGCCGGTGAGCCCGCGCTTCCCAACATTGCAGGAGTCACAGCTGTGTGCGGGCGGCCAGCAAACGGCAGATCGGTCAGGTTTGCACGACCTTCTTGCGATAATGTTGGTCTTCTCGCCCAATGACTGACCGTGCTTTTGTTCACTGTAGGGTCTCCGTAGACATTCTGCATGCGCCTTTGAATATCTGAGACGTTCTGGTTTTCCGACAAAAGGAACTCAATGACACTTTATGGCCGGAAAGCAAATCCGTTACAGAAGCCATCTTGAAGGCTGGGTATAGTGCCGCCACGTATCGGAACTTGATGAAGCTGTTCGGGCTGAGGCGAGAATATTTCATCGCTTTCCATACCAAATTCCGCATTTTTTCGACGGAAGCAGGCAGAGAGAAAAGTGTGTTGTATTACTTACTGAACGCCGCTCGTTTACGGAAAGGAATAGAAAAAGGGATTCAGTCTTACTAAGCAAGTAAAAAAAAAAAACATGCTTCTTATGGCGGCTCTGCAATTTCAATTCACTAGACGATGTTTTCAGAATCGTAGATCACTATTAACGCTAATGCGAATTACTCTAAACTGATGGGCCTGTCCGTTGCAGTTACCACCGTAAATTCCTCTCCCAACGAATATGTTGTATTTCATTAATTGTGTATGACACTGCCAATCACAGAACTTGAAGCAACTATTTATATATCTGAAAATTATTAGTTAACAGAAACTGAGCACAACACACATGTCTAGCTCGACATTTCCTACGAGTTGACTGCATTTGGAAAACAGTTTCCTGTGGAATTTTAAGCAAGTTTTCGCCTTATTGTTAATAAGTTGAGACAAATGACGGTACTTGATAACGTTGGCCTCTTCAGAACAAACGACAGAAAGAGTCCTGCATTACCTGCATATCTGCAAAGGTTTAGATTCAAGGGGCTCAGGGACTGAAAAAAAGACCTCACGAAACTTTTTTAAAATGAAGGTTACTATGAGGTAAAACCATAAAATACGTAACCCTTAATTTGCTACGCATAGAAATATTATGAAGGAACTATATTAAGTTACTTAAATTAGATGTATATGGTCATACCAACAATTTTACATGCATTTTGTTTTTCAAACTGCTATGTGTTGCGTGGATGTACCGTTTCCCGCAGAAGTCTCCTAGGTGCTACAATATAAAAACTACAATGTTGCTGCTGCGGCTGAAAAAGATTTACGTTTTCGATTATTTCACGTGAAATGAATTAAGACAATTCCTTTTTGGTACACAGGACAGAGTACTACAACATTTTAAACGTTTTACATTATAGTACCCCTGGTCCGTGAATAAAACTGACGCCCTACATGATTCATTGGCACAGGAGCCGTTGTTTTCTTCTTTTTCTGAACATTTTGTCCGTCCAAAAGTAAAGCCAGGCTTCCTCATCCTATAGCAGATCAGTCCATTTGCAATGCCGCAGGTAAGAATTCGACAACACATTAGCATTGCAACTCACATCCATGACCTCTTCTTTCCATTTATAAGCTGTTTTAGTTCTACAAAGGAAAACAGGGCCACAAAATCGAATGAAAGTGCTACAGCAGTAACATATGCTCACATGATTTCACACTGTGTCTGCTAAAGATGCATACGATTCAGAAACTTTTCACCAGAGACAGCCATTCATTCTATACGAGAGCTTAAATGTAGGTTGCAAAGCCCCATTGTGCACCCAAGGAGGGACATGTTGCGGAAAACTCTGTGGATTTTTGGTGCTGCTTGAGAACAACAATGCCAAACGAAGGGCGAAAATAAAGGCAGACTGTTCGATGGTGCACCTCTTAGTACAACTGCGGAATCAAAATCTACTGCCATGTAACATTTAGTAGCACGTTTCTTCAACCCGTGCACTGTAAACACGCTTGGGTCCTCTTCGGTGGTAGTCCACAAGGGCGTCAAGACATAGCTGTTCAACAGTGCCCCACACGTCTATAGCTGTCCTTTTGAGGTCATGGTTCCCGTGACGAAGCGCAGAAGGCTGCAACCAGTCCTACCCATGTGCAGTCGAGTTCATGTCGGCAGAAACAGCAGGCCATTCGAATTAATTGATTCCTGCCTCCTGGATGGAGGTGGTGCGCGTCTTATGCTTCTGCGTTGTTGCCTTGAAAGATGGGTCCATCACCAGACTGCTGACTGTATAGCTGGGGAGTTGATAGAAAGATCCTGATCTGACTGTATATCCCCCCTATTATCATCTATAAGATGAGAGGCGCCCGCCACCGCATCAACGCAAAACATTGCTTACCCACCTCCCTGCTGAACACGTGGAACAACACAGGACGCCTGAGACGTCGGTGGTACTCGGCCACCTGCACACCCTTCTACGCGAACATCACGCGTCAGAAAATTCTGCAGTCATCGATGAAAAGAAACCGACTCAGCTTCCTTCATGGGCGTTCCTTAGTCCCCATTACCCGCATGTTGCTAAGGAGGCGTGGGGCTGATTAAGTGTTGTTTACAGAGGACAAATAAATTGTCCAAAGACGACTGCGTTTTCCCTGTATCAACATTCGTGTACCAGTTGCCTTAAAAAAAGGCACCTAATGGTTCTTTAGTATTCCATATGCCCTGTTCTGAAACGAAACTAAGCACATCGTAATCGTTTCTGTGGTCGTGTCTTGGTAACTCGTCACCCAGTAGTACAATACGAAGTGAAATATGCTACGCGAGAATACTCGCTGACATTAATGACCTTCGGTGTTTAAAATATTTAGCTGAAATCATGGTTACGATGCTGCCAAGGTGCAACTCTGAAGAGCCTTACAGCACAAATAAACGTAATGAGCACGTGTAGCTAGATGAAACAGACTCATAATGTGATTGCAGGTGAGCTGAAGGGAAAGAATAGGTAGAGCGTAACTGGCAGAAACTATAACCGAAGGAAAACGAGAAGTGATACACAGGGTGTTTCAGAGAGGGTGTTTTTCTCTGTATCTTGCAAAGTAATAAGGCGATGGAATATTAATTTAGATACGGTTGAACCCTATCCCCGATGTTATTTTAAATGTACACTCCTGGAAATGGAAAAAAGAACACATTGACACCGGTGTGTCAGACCCACCATACTTGCTCCGGACACTGCGAGAGGGCTGTACAAGCAATGATCACACGCACGGCACAGCGGACACACCAGGAACCGCGGTGTTGGACGTCGAATGGCGCTAGCTGCGCAGCATTTGTGCACCGCCGCCGTCAGTGTCAGCCAGTTTGCCGTGGCATACGGAGCTCAGTCGCAGTCTTTAACACTGGTAGCATGCCGCCACAGCGTGGACGTGAACCGTATGTGCAGTTGACGGACTTTGAGCGAGGGCGTATAGTGGGCATGCGGGAGGCCGGGTGGACGTACCGCCGAATTGCTCAACACGTGGGGCGTGAGGTCTCCACAGTACATCGATGTTGTCGCCAGTGGTCGGCGGAAGGTGCACGTGCCCGTCGACCTGGGACCGGACCGCAGCGACGCGCGGATGCACGCCAAGACCGTAGGATCCTACGCAGTGCCGTAGGGGACCGCACCGCCACTTCCCAGCAAATTAGGGACACTGTTGCTCCTGGGGTATCGGCGAGGACCATTCGCAACCGTCTCCATGAAGCAGGGCTACGGTCCCGCACACCGTTAGGCCGTCTTCCGCTCACGCCCCAACATCGTGCAGCCCGCCTCCAGTGGTGTCGCGACTGGCGTGAATGGAGGGACGAATGGAGACGTGTCGTCTTCAGCGATGAGAGTCGCTTCTGCCTTGGTGCCAATGATGGTCGTATGCGTGTTTGGCGCCGTGCAGGTGAGCGCCACAATCAGGACTGCATACGACCGAGGCATACAGGGCCAACACCCGGCATCATGGTGTGGGGAGCGATCTCCTACACTGGCCGTACACCACTGGTGATCGTCGAGGGGACACTGAATAGTGCACGGTACATCCAAACCGTCATCGAACCCATCGTTCTACCATTCCTAGACCGGCAAGGGAACTTGCTGTTCCAACAGGACAATGCACGTCCACATGTATCCCGTGCCACCCAACGTGCTCTAGAAGGTGTAAGTCAACTACCCTGGCCAGCAAGATCTCCGGATCTGTCCCCCATTGAGCATGTTTGGGACTGGACGAAGCGTCGTCTCACGCGGTCTGCACGTCCAGCACGAACGCTGGTCCAACTGAGGCGCCAGGTGGAAATGGCATGGCAAGCCGTTCCACAGGACTACATCCAGCATCTCTACGATCGTCTCCATGGGAGAATAGCAGCCTGCATTGCTGCGAAAGGTGGATATACACTGTACTAGTGCCGACATTGTGCATGCTCTGTTGCCTGTGTCTATGTGCCTGTGGTTCTGTCAGTGTGATCATGTGATGTATGTGACCCCAGGAATGTGTCAATAAAGTTTCCCCTTCCTGGGACAATGAATTCACGGTGTTCTTATTTCAATTTCCAGGAGTGTATATTGAGCAAGCAGTAAAGGACACAAACGAAAAATTTGGAGCAGGAACTGAAATCCAGGGAGAAGAAATAAAAACCTTGACGTTTGCCGACGACATTGTAATTGTTTCAGAGACAGCAAAGCACTTGTAAGATCAGTTGAACGGAATGGACAGGGTCTGGGAAGGAGGATGTAAGATGAACATCAAAAACAGCAAAACGAAGATAATGGAATGTAGTAGAATTAAATCAGGCGATGCTGAGGGAATTAGATTAGGAAATGAGATACTTCAAGTAGTAGATGAGTTTTGCTATTTGGGCAGTAAAATAATTGATGATGCTCGAAGTAGAGAGGATATGAAACGTAAACTGGCGATGGTAAAGAAAGCGTTTATGGAGATGAGCAATTTGTCAACATCGAATGTAGATTTAAACGCGAGGAAGTCTTTGTTGAAAGTATTTGTATAGAGTGTAGCCATGTATGGAAGTGAAACAAGAGGAATAAACAGTTTAGACAAGAAGAGAATTGGAACTTTTGAAATGCGGTGCTATAGAAGAATGTTGAAGATTTGGTGGGTAGATCACGTAACTAATGAGGCGGTGCCGAACAGTATTGGGGAGAAGAGGAATTTGTGGCACAACACGATCAGAGCAAGGGATCAGTCGCAGGACACGTTTTGAGGTATCAAGGGATCACCATTTTAGTACTGGAGGGAACCGTGTGGGGTAACAGTAGTAGAAGGAGACCAAGACATGAATACAGCAAGCAGATTCAGAAGGATGTGCGTTGCGGTAGGTGCTCGAAGATGAAGAGGCTTGCACAAAATACAGTAGCATGGGGAGCTATATCAAATCAGTCTTCTGAAACAGGTAAAACGTAAGAATTGTTACTCTTTCTGCGGAGATATGAACATACTCGTAGTTTACTGAATTATTTTGCACAGAGTTACCGTAACGAGTTTAAAGTTATATATATCTATATCTATCTATCTTATATATATATATATATATATATATATATATATATATATATATATATATATATATATAATCTTCTTTCCTTCAATAATGCAGCTGATATACCAACTGTGTACAAACCAGTCTAAATCACATTTCCGTCAGTTCTAGTCAGGAAGCTAGGAACGTTCGAAGTTCCTCTTTCAGGAAATCTGTTGCTTAGTTCTTTCGCAACATTAAGCGAAGAATGGAGTGGGTGACGGTAGTATTGCATCCACATACGGTCTGTAATGCCTAGATTGACTTTTTCAAGGAGAGCACCGAAATTGTCGACGATAAAATCCCGGAAAATATCAACTCAAAAAATGGTTCAAATGGCTCTGAACACTATGGGACTTAACTTCTGAGGTCATCAGTCCCCTAGAACTTATAACTACTTAAACCTAAGTTCTAGGGGACTGATGACCTCAGAAGTTGGCTCAGAGCCATTTGAACCACTTAAACCTAACTAACCTAAGGACATCACACACATCCAAGCCAGAGGCAGGATTCGAACCTGCGACCGTAGCGGTCGCGCGGTTCCAGACTGTAATGTCTAGAACCGCTCGGCCGGCGAAAGTTTCATCTGTTCGAAATTCTGCAAAGCAGTGTGGACCGATGGAATCATCTCCAATGGCTCCACTCCACACATTAAAGTACCATCTACTTGGACGATTGGAATGACGTAGACATCTCAGATATTCTGGGAGACAGTAATGTAAATTATCATGGTTCAATTCAGTATAATTTGTGAATATGGGTTCATCAGTGAACATATTACTTCGTAAGGCAACCAATGTAGAGTTATTCACAACCTATTCGCATAAACGAACTCTCCGATAGAAATCGTTCTCATGCAACTCCTGTGTGAGTGGCAGGTAGCATGTGTGACACTGGAGATGATATACTGTTCGCCACACACGTTTGGTCCCAGTGACTGCAGCAACTTCTCGCAAGCTGGCGAAAGCTTCCAAATCCTCGCTTCTGGTCCGTTTTATAGCCACATCTTCTCAAATTATTTATTTCTCATTATTCTTCTTCCATCTGTGAGAACGTAATGGCTGATGGAGCTCTTCTGTTAGGATATCTCCCAGCGTAAGCCACGGCTGTTTCATTGGCGTCACGTCGGCATTTGCAGAGCATCAGCAACATGTTAACGTGCTCGTCTGATTTGTATCCAATGTTTATGCCGAGTCTGTATCCGGGGTGGGCCGAATCTCATTTGTTTCTGCATTCCGACCTAGCTTGAATAGGGCAACGTAAGTATACATTCTACGGTCCATCCGAACAGTACATTGGCTCCGTGACATCAGCAACCTTATACACATCAAGCTGTACACAGCCAAAAAAGCTTGAAAGTTTCTAGTTCCCTTACCAAAATTGACAGAAATTTGATAAAAACTGGTTTGGACGCAGTTGGCTTAAATATACCAGCCACGTGATGTAAAAGAATAAAGCTGTACTTTAAAAAAATTTAGCTCTTTTCTTTAACTCTCTGTAAAATAACGTAATAAGCTGTGTTCAGAATTCCACAGAATGAATAAAGTTTCTTAAGTTTACCTATCTATATTAATATTTGTTTAAGTTATTATTTTTTAAGTTACAGAGGAAAATGCCTTTTAATATTATACGTTCGTAGATGCAGCCTGTGAACTCAGACACTGAGCAAACACGAATTCCCACGCCTGCTCATAAATGAAACTTTAGCGGCGTATTTCCCAAGCCTTCGAAGATATGACCCAAAGATCAATACAGGGAAAGTAAAATCTAAGTTAGGAGCTAAAAGGGGGAGGAACATTGGCGAAAGAACATAGACAAAAATTCAACACAAGTTAGTCAAAGAACGATTCAAAAATAATATGATAATGTGAGTGGCGAGTCTTAATTTGTATTCCGAAAGTTAGTATATCATTTAACTATGGGTTGATGTTACTTTAAATGATTGAACTCTATAGTAGTAGCCTGTACAAAGACGCAATGAGAGCAAAAACTGTCAACGCTACCTATAACAGTTGCTCAGAAACGGTAGTAAAAAGAAAAGAAGAGAAACAGTCTCGGCTTCAGTTTCACTTATCATTGTTGGCGGAGAAGTACTTTGTGCTAAACGGTCGTAATGAAGCTAGTAAGTCTGCGGATACAGCTCAGGTTATGTTGAGAATGCACAAGGTTCTGAATGTTAGCATGTCATAAGCAATACAGTGAGACCGTTGGTTTGCTCAAGGTGACTTTAATGAGCTCAGATAACTAAACTATCGAAGTTTATTCATTTTAGGTGCCATTGCCGTGATTACCTTGATCCAGGAAATACCAAGCAAACAGATCATTTCGGTTACAATTATTCCTTATTGTTTCTACATTCGTCTGGATACATTCTGTATACACCTCATTGTTCTGGCAAAACTGTAGAAGAAGCCTTCGCAAATAATGGTGCGTTAAGAACATTAAAGGACAACTGCAACCGAAGTGACTTTTTCTTCAAGTAGTACGTGCAGTGAGCAAGACGTAAGAGTAATATCGCACGGAAAAAGGCACATCGTTTTATGCAGGCAATTCTAAACTAAGCGCTTCCTAAATGAATGAATACCATGTTTTCCATAGAAGAGACGTACTTGCGTTCTAGCACAGCTGACTCCTGAATCCACTGTGGACAAGGAAAATAAGAACGCAGTATTATTTTAAAGACTCTCAGAATGTTTTCAAGAATAACCGGAAACAATCAATAAAAGGTGAGTCATATTTGCAATTCAGTCGGCAATCATCCGAATTTTATGCGGGCCGTCGACATCGAAACAACTCATAATTCCTGAGCAAGTGGATTCATTGATGTATATTAGAATTCTGTATTTCGTTTTCGATTATGAAATCACACAGCCTAATTACTCAAACAAACAAAAGCCTACGATTATGGCATGCAGTTTTAGCACGAAAAACAATTCTACACTCCATTCCTGGGGCAGGAGAGGCTATTAAGTACAGTGCTTAAGATACCTTCATCACCTCTCATCAATTAGAAATACCTTAGACTACTTTAATTCTGGTATACCCTATTATGGAAATAGTCATTATTTGTCTACTGTGGCAGTTTTTAATAAGCTAGCCCCCTCCGAACATATTTTAGATGTCTTCCGACGTCACTTTAAGCCACTCACGTCTGTTTCTTAGAAGGGGATATTTTAATTTTCTTCGATACAAACAAACAGCGTTAACGGAGTATGAGTACTCAGCACAGACATGTTCAGTAAACACACAACAGCTTCATTTTTCTAACTGCTTAACATCTCAAATTACTGTGTGGGGAAATCGGCCACTCGGTGCCAGTTGCGGTTTCCTATGTAAAGGCTTCCAATACCAACATAAATTAAATTTTTAGTATTTCACATAATCACTGACAAAATTCAAACTTTTAAACTGCTGTCATAATTTACCCATGATGAGGTACGATTTTAGATTAAAAGTTTTAACACAATACGAGATATATCCTATATTAAAGACAGAAGCAATTTAGATATATCAGGTAGGATAATTCATGTCACAAACGTTATCCAGACTATTTTCGTTCAGTATTTCAGAATGAGAGCACTTAGGGGCTCCCAACAGACTTTACGAAACTTTTGTAGCGAACACCCACCACAAAATAATGAAAGGAAAGTAGTCTATCGCCTATCACATTTCTGCTGTTTATGTAGCAAAATAAGGAATGACGTTTTAACTTATTACTTATTTACTAATAAGTCAATTTGCAACACACTTTGCAGACAGTATCCTCATGTACCTCTGAAAGAATCTGCAAAATTATACCACCGTTAGACACAAATTTAAGGAGATATTACGTCACAAACATCGAGATGGTGGAAAAGCAAGCTTTTCTTAAAACGGAGTTGAAATTACTAAGCTACGTAATTACTCAAGCAGTGTAACAAATGTAATGTAATTAGAGATTTGTGTCTTGAACCATAAAAGTATTACATGGTTAATGTCATGGGAGTTCGATTTAAAAAAAAGGGGGAGCGGGCGGGGTAAGTGAAAGCGTTTAGTGGTGAACGCTGAAGTGCAAAGGTGTGATCATCTTCCACAAATACGACTTACATGAAAAAAATTGTGTTATTATGTTGTCACTTCTGACAATGTACTGTCATCATGTGGATGAATATCAGCGCATTCAAAGAATTTTTAGAGAAATATCTACATCTACCTGTACATCTAAGTGATTACTCTGCTATTCACAATAAAGTGCCTGGCAGAGCTTTCAATGAAACGCCTTCAAGCTGTCTCTCTACCGTTCCACTCACGAGCACTTAACTTTTTCTGTGCGGGCCCTGATTTCTCGTATTGTATTGTGATGATTATTTCTCCCTATGTAGATGGGTGCCAACAGAAAGTTTTCGTAATCCGAGGAGAAAATTGGTGATTGAAATTTCATGAGAAGATCCCGTCGCAACAAAAAACACCTTTGTTTTACTGATTGACACTCCAATTCACGTATCATGTCTGTGGCACTATCTCCCCTACGTAGCGATAGTACAAAACGAGCCGCCCTTCTTTGAACTTTTTCGATGTCATCCGTCAGTCGCACCTGATGCGGATCCCACACCACACAGCAATACTCCAGAATAGGGCGGACAAGCGTGGTGTAAGCAGTCTTTTTAGTAGACCTGTTGCACCTTCTAAGTGTTCTGCCAATGAATCGCAGTCTTTGGTTTGCTCTACCCACAATATTATCTATGTGATCGTTCCAATTTAGGTAATTTGTAATTGTAATCCCTAAGTATTTAGTTGAATTTAATCCTTAAGATTTGTGCGACTTATCGAGTAATCTAAATTTTGCGGATTTCTTTCAGTGTTCATGCGAATAACTTCACACTTTTCTTTATTCAGGTTCAATTGTCACTTTTCGCATCATACAGATATCTTATCTAGATCATTTTGCTACCTCGTTTTGGTCATCTGATGACTTTAGAAGACCGTAAATGACAGCATCATGTGCAAACAATCTAATAGGGCTGCTGAGATTGTCTCCTATGTCGTTAATATAGCTCAGCAACAATAGAGGGCCTATCACACTTCTTCGGGGAACGCCGAATATGACTTCTGTTTTACTCGATGCCTTTCCGTCTATTACTACGAACTGTGACCTTTCTGACAGGAAATCACGAATCCAGTCACACAACTGAGGCGGTATTCCACAGGCACGCAGTTTGGTTAGAAGACTCTTGTACGGAACGGTGTCGAAAGCCTTCTGGAAATCTAAAAATATGGAATCAATTTGAAATCCCCTGTAGATAGCACTCATTACTTCACGAGTATAAAGAACTAGTTGTGTTTCACCAGAACGATGTTTTCTGAATCTGTGCTATTAGTTAATAGATCGTTTTCTTAGAGGTACTTCATAATGTTATACAGTATATGCTCCAAAATCCTAGTGCAAATCGACGTTAGTGATATGGGCCTGTAATTCAACAGATTACTCCTACTTCCCTTTTGGGTACTGGTGCGGCTTGAGCAATTTTGCAGTCTTTAGGTACCGGTACACAAGTACCTGTGAGATAGCGGTTGTATATAATTGCTAAATATGGAGCTATTGTATCAGCATACTCTGGAAGGAACCTGACTGGTACACAACCTCGACCGGAGGCTTTGCCTTTGTTAAGTGATTTAAGCGGCTTTGGTACACCGAGGATATCTACTACTATGTTTCCCATCTTGGCAGTTGTTCTTGATTAGAATTCAGGAGTATTTACTTCCTCTTCTTTGGTGAAGGAGCTTCGGAAAACAGTGTTTAATAACTCTGCTTTAGTGGTACTGTCGTCAGTGACTTCACCGTTTTTATCGCGCAGTGAAGGTATTGATTGCTTCGTGCCACTGGTGTGCTTTATGTATGAGCAGAATCTCTTTGGGTTTTCTGCCTGATTCCGAGACAGAGTTACGTTGTGGAAATTATTAAAAGCATCTCGCATTGAAGTAGGCGCTATATTTCGAACTTCTGCAAAACTTTGCAAATCTAGGGGATTTTGCGTTACATTACATTTGACATGCTTTTTTTCTTTGCTTCTGCAATAGCGATCTGGCACGTTTTGTGTACCATGGGGGATCAGTATCATCAATTATTAATTTATGTGGTATATATTTCTCAATTGCCGTCGATACTATCTGTTCCAAATCATTCCACATCTATTCTAGGCTTACGTGATCAGATCGGACGGAGACTGTCTCTTAAAAAGACGTTAAGAGCATTTTTATCAGCTTTTTAAAATAGATGTACTTTGCGTTTCTTTTAGATGGTTGTAAGTGTTACGGTATTCAGCCTAGCAACAACTGTCTTGTGGTCGCTCATCCCTGTATTCGTCACGATACTCACTATTTGTCGAGGATTATTTGTTGCTAAGAGGTCAAGTATGCTTTCGCAACCGTTTACGCTTCGAATGGTCTCATGAACCAATTGTTCAAAATAATTTTCTGAGAAAGTGTTCAGTACAATTTAGGATGACTTTTTATGCCAGCCACCGGCTTTAGCCGTATAATTTTTTCAGCATATTGAGGATTGAAGTCTCCACCGACTATAATTGATTCAGTGAGATATCTATTTGAAATGAGACTCAAGTTTTCTTTGAATTGTTCAGCAACTTTACGTTCTGAGTCGGGGGGTTGGTAAAACGATTCAATTAATAGTTTGATCCGATTGTCAAGTATAACCTCTACCCATACTATTTCGCAGGAACTATCTACTTCAATTTCACTACAAGGTAAACTACTTCTGACAGCAATAAATTCTCCACAGGCAACTATCTATCCTTTCTGAACACTGGTACGTCACTGTAACTATTTGAGCTTCAGTACTTTCTATCAAGGATTGGAGCTCTGGTTCATTCCCAGCACAGCTACCAAAATTTACAACCACAATACCGGTAGCTTCTACAACTACATTACTGTGTTTTACCTGCCCCTTTTGGAGCGACGCCCTTCCTGTGTTTTCCTGAGACCCACTAACCTAAAAAGCCGCCCAGTCCCTTCCACACAGCCCCCGATACCCGTGTAGTCGCTTTCTGTGTGAACTGGACCGCTGACCTATTAAGCGGAATCCGGAAACCCATCAGCCGATGGCGCAAGTCAAGGAATCTGCAGCCTACACGGACACAGAACAGCCTGAACCTCTGATTAAGACCCTCCACTCGGCTCTGCACCAAAGGACCACAGTCGGTTTTATCGACGGTGCTGCAGATGGTGAGCTCCATCTTAATCTCGCAAGCAAGAGTGGCAGTCTTTACCATTTCCGCTAACCGCCCGAAACCAGAGAATTCCCCCCTGATCCAAAGCGACATATGTCATTGGTAACGACATGGAGCACCAACTGCAGTTGGCTGCACCCTGTACTCCTCATGGCATCCGGAAGCACCCTTTCCACATTCGAAATGACTCCCCCCCGGTATGCACAAGGAGTGCACACTGGCTTACTTCCCCTACTTAGCCATGTTCCTAAGGACCCCATTACGCGCCTAAGGTTGGAGCTCCCAACTGCTAGCAAACCCACCCTCTGTGAATGCCCAGACCTTGCGGGTCGAAAAGCTTCCTGTGGAACAGGGTGGACGACTGCATCCGGCTCAGAGACCTCGTCAGTCACAGATAATGCCCGAAACATGTTCGTCAAACTATTAGCCCCTCTGAAATTCTTTCACTGCCTGACGAACTTTGGAACGATCTCCCACTTGACCACGGGAGAAGCATCAACCTCACTGCAGGCAGTACCCAGGGCGGCCACAGCAGTGCACCGATCGGGGGACACGTGGGACGTGCTCGACGTCCCTCGCACATCTTGTTACTGTAGTGCTGTTTTCCATTCAGCTACTGCAATATCTGATAGTAGTCATTTGATGCTCTTGTTGCTCTTTTTTGTGAACTCTAGTGTGTATAGACTATTTCTCTCTGTGCTAGATTTCAAAGGTGCTTGATGGTTGTCGTCAGAGTCAAAATTGTATCTGGCGGTGTCACCTCCGTACGTGGTTCTCCGACCACTCTTGGCGACGTTCTTCAGTTGTTGATTTGATTTCATGTATTTCGTCATGTGATACATGACGATTGGTGGATTTGTAACTGATTTAGCGTTCACTTTAGAGCTACTTGTTTTACTTGCTTCTCGTTTTTCGTTTTGTCATGGGAAGGCAATGAAAATGTTGTGTGATTCAAAGTTAATCCCCTACTTAGGTGAACTTCCAGATGCTCGGACCCTTTTGAACGATTGCTTGGCTTTTACAACTTGTAATTCTTCTTCTTCATTTTCTTTTGATTACATCTGAGCATCCACAGCTTTGTCTTCTGACTGGTTCCACCCTGCTTGGACTTCCTCTTCTTCCTCTCTCTCGCTCCCTAGTAAGCTTTCTCTTCGGATTCTTGAGCTCGTATGTCTTGTTGTACTTTTTATTCTCTTCTTAGATGTTCGATTGTATTTTGTCCAGTTTCTTTGACTCTAGAGGCGTTTTTTGGTATTCTGATCCCATGAGCAGCGGTGTGAGTGGGGTGATACTCATTCGTCAAGACTGTCTCGATTTAACAGACCGCGGGCAAGTCCTGTAGCACTAAATTCCACAACGCAAGTGCGCTAAAAATTGACAGTTCAACGACAATGTTGTATGTCTTAGAAACAATTTGTTTGCGTGGTTGGAGTCATGATGTGACCTCTCTCACTCTCAACACTTCGCACAGGGAGGTGTCGTCACTAAGGGGCTCCAACCCATTTATGACCAACAGCACCTTCGCACCGCTGTATATCTCGTTCGATGTGAGAGACTCTCAGCAGTAAACTTCACATTCCAGAGGCCATAACAGTGGCATCACGTCAGCAGCGTAAGAATCAACGATCTCAGCGTTACGGTTGATAATAGCCGAAAGTACAATCGCATTTATGTTCGCCGGTTCAGGACGCCTTCATTGTTAACTAACATTTTCGGAAATAGCGGAGTATTTACTTCTTCCACCTCGAATTCCGCTGAAACGCTCTTGATACTGCCATAAACTGGCATGCAGAACACCCATGGTTTAATTACTGCCCAAGCTACGTGAAAATTACTGAAAAAAATGCCCCGAACTTGATAAGTGAAGGAAAAAAGCTAAGCTAAAATCCTGTGAACTGTCTGGTGAACAGACGTGAAAGTATATTTAAAGAGCTTCGTAATATTTGAACTTGAGGAATGCAAAATAGGTAAGTAAAATGACTGTTGGAGGTAAGAGAATTTGTACAAAATCAACTACAACATCTCTTCACGCCTGTTCGTAACGACAAATCACTGACGTAATGTAATAGCAGTGGATGTAATCTGTCATGAGACAAACCACTAAAGTTGTCAGTTTCAAAAACTTCAAAAACTTCGGAACAACTGGATGTTAATTTGTATCTGATCCTATATAATGTCTGGAGCACTTCACGTATATCAGCGATTGTCGTACGTAAATAAATATTTTGCTCCTACTAATGATTACTGTAACGAAAAGTGGTACTGATATGTACGGTGCAGTTAAGTAGTTCCATTCTCAAAGATTTCGGAGATGGGTTTTTCTTGACGAATACGAGATTTTTTAGTTTACACTCTTCAACTTCGTTCATTAGTCGCAAAAACGGTAGCATAAAATACTTCCTTGTTTTTGTTTCATATGAATACGATTTCTAGTTTGTTTATTATCGTCAACTGTTGCTATCATACGATAGTAACTGAGAAATATTATCATTTTCTGAGGGAAGAAAAATTGCTATAGTTATTATTCTCCACTTTCTTCCGGGTACTAGCTGATGAAACAGATCCACCAATATACAGCCGGTTCGTAGTAACCAGACTGCAGTGGACACCGTATTTCGGCGATAACACGTCATCAGGTACGTTGACGATGGCGATGTATCTGATAGACGGAATATTGTGACCGCTGTACACTATAAACTGTGTGCATTGTTTCCAATTTTTTACGTACTTACGAAATTACTGAAGAAAAAATGTTTACATGTGCAGTTATGGGTTATTTCATATCTCGTTTGCAAACGTACCATAGGCTGATAAATATCCAATAACAAATGAAGAAGTCTTTGAAATATCTTATGAGTCCCAGTTATCTTGGAGAACTAGGGTCTAAATTCATGCTCCGCAACTTTACAAAGACGCATGACTTTCAAAACGAAGCGATTCGGTAACTATCTTTCTTGTCATATAGTCCATACGCATATATGCCCCGTATGATGATCTGGAACGACATATATATTCAAACGCCCACAGAACAGCATTAAGATTATTTCGTAACCTGCTAATAAAAAGACGACTATATTTGAAAGCTTTAGTACATCACGAAGAAAATGGCCTTGCTTATTAAAAACCGAAAGATTGGTTCTGTAGTATGGACACAGTCAATTTTTTCAGTCATCCCTTTGAATAGTCTACACTAGCTATAAGTTACTACAGCAACACTTAAATTTTATAGATAATATTTTCTGAATTCTACGGAATGTAGCCTAAATATTTTTTCTTCTGCTTCTTCTATTTCTTCGTGACCACGCCATATAGATCCTCGAACTATGTTCTCAGTCTATCACAACTCATTATTCTGCGTCTAGAGAAGAAGAGTAGACCCGGTTGTTGCTGTAAATACAGTGTGAACCTTACTTACGGTTGTGTTTACGACGCTGTCACCTTGAATTGCACTTCTTCATGGATAGAGTTGCTTCAGAGCTATGCAATGGAATATTTAACATCCTATGGTACGCTTGGGAGCGAGGTTTCATGAAGTAACTAAATTTCACGTGAGATGGACCCGTCACCACGAAAGGAGGAGGCGAGTTTTGTGTTATCAGCAGAGAAACGGTAACATCAGAATGGGTCGGTCAGCAGAACGGAGTCACTTCGAACCTGATCTAGTCGCTGGATGTCACCTGAGTACATATCCATCAGGGGGATTTCAGCCCTTGTAAAGCTGTTCAAGTCCATTGCTGATGATATGATGTGAAGTGCAACGGCGAAAGAACAACCACAGATAAACCAAGACCAGATGGACCTCAATTACCTGACGTACAGACACCGTCGAGCGTAGCGGAGGGGGGTTGTGACAAAAGTCGCGTGAAACGAGCCGAAGGAGTCTCTCGTGAGTTCCAAAATTGTCACCAGTAGTTCGGTTAGCACAGTAATTGTGCAGTGGTTCGCGGACAATAACATACCTGAAGTAGATCGGCCTACCCACAGTCCCAACCTGATTCTGATGGAACAACTTCGGAATGAATTACAATATCGACTTCGCTCCAGACCCCTGCGTCGAACATGACTGTCTTCTCTCGTTTCGGTTCTCGAGGAAGAATGGGCCGCCATACCTCCACAAACTTTCAGACTTCTCATTCAAAGAGTTCACAGAGGAGTATAAGCCATCATAGAGGTCAAAGACGGACACACGTCTTATCAGTATCAGCTAACAGGTGTGCGGATATTTCTGATGAGGAAGTGTAGAGTGGATACGTGACTCACGAATGAAAACTACCCTCCAGAATATTTTATATTACAAGAGCAACATTCGGGTCAGTTAGAAGCAGAAAAAACTCTTCATTGAATTAAATTTGAACTATAAATTTAACGATTATCAGGAAATATCCAAGATACGATTTATTTTCCAACATTTACCTGGGCTTGTCGCACAGATCATGTATGATTTCTGAGAGTCGTTTTTGGTGATCCAGGAAGTGTGATACTCTAGAAACTGAGGACATTGAAAGAGTTGCAAGGTAATGTGTTGGGAGTGGGAAACAACCTGCTGATTGTCATTACAATGTAAGAGGATTGAAGTAACGATAACAGTAATATATGCTTACTGTGTACAATATAAATCTTTATGAAATCCTCGTTTACGCGGTGTGGAACATGATAAATGTTTTTCAGGTTTTTTCTGAGCATCCAACTTTTCCAATCGTGTATCTGAAATTTGATGTAGAGAACTGAAACTGAACATATCTGAATCATTTGAGATACGTTAATGTAATTTCACATTCACGGAACCCAGCATGTCACAAGCGATCCCTGCAACGTGTGCATTCGTGACTGACAGTTAATCTCCGCTTTATACACAATTTTCATTACGTGTGCTACGATCGTTAATTCTATAAATCATCACTGCGGGTTAGTTTATTTTATTTAGAAATAGTTACTAAATATTTCATATTATAGACATAATGGAGGACGGTGAACATAATAGATACAGCTTTCACGAAATTACTGTATCAGCGTAAGTGACTCTTTTGCCAGTAATATCTCTGTAAAATACATCACTATTCACTGATATAAACGACTGTAATATTAGTTACAAAAAATTTTATGAAGTATTTCAGAAATACATTTTTGAGCCATTTCATAATCCATGGTTCATGTTGTAAAATGAGTATTTCCCTTCCATCTCTTTACGTAATGCACCAATTCCTTATCTTTCTATGTTGATCAACAGCAGAAAACATGAAAGTGTAGAATCTTCTTGACTATATTTTTCACTTCCTTTCTACCACTCACAACTAATTGTGGATTGCTGTTCTGGAACTTTGTCAGAAAAACAGTTGCATTTTCAGCGTTAATTGTCGAATATTGTTTTTCCAGCCATATATGGATGTGAAACATGGACAAGAACAGAATAGAAGCTTTTGAAATGTGCCGGTACAGAAGAATGCTGAGGAATAGATGGGTAGATCAGGTAACTAACGAGGAGATAGTGAGCAGAATCGTGGACAAGAGGAATTTGTGGCACAACTTGAATAGAAGAAGGAATCGGTTGGTAGGACAGATTCTGAGGCATCAAGGGATCACCAATTTAGTACTGGAGGGAATCTTGGAGGGTAAAAATCGTAGAGGGAGGCCAAGGGATGAATGAAACAGATTCAGAACGACGTAGGTTGCAGCAGCTACTCGGAGATGAAGAGGCTTGCACAGAATGGATTAGCATGGAGAGTTGCGTTAAACCAGCCTTTGGTCTGAAGGTCACAACAACAGCGAAACAATGAGGTGAATGGTTAATAAAACGTATGATAATTTTTATCACTAACGCGGTGGTATCAAACTGGAGTGATCTTTAACAATGGAAAGAACGATGTATTCAGATAGGGAAAAACTAAAAATTTACAATATAGCGGAGTAATCTGAACCGATCAAACCCTCATTTTAAAAACTTCACTGGAAGTAGAGTGAGTGACAACCATTTAACAAACCATTATCTTTTTTTGTAAACATTTTTGGAAAGCAGTGATCAATTAATTGTTATATTTTGACTAAAGTTCAGTCTTGATCAAGACTGAACTTTAGTCAAAATAAAACCATTATCTGTTACGATTCAGTAGCATTGTACCTGTCATCGCGTGCAGGTTGCGTAGTCTACCTCAAAAAGTGAGTGAAATCGGTGTTCTGTTACAACTTTCCCGGCCATATCCAACTTACGTAAGTGTCTCATATTTTTTACTTCACAGCCAGCGTTCATTCCACCTAAATGACTAAATTCTTAAAGATCTTTGTATAGAATGCGATTGGAAAAAAATTGTTGGCGGCAGTTACTTAAGACACACATCAAAAAATATCTTGTATCACCTCGGTTCGGAGAGTTCCGGAACGTGCACATAAAATAGGAACAGAGATCAACATAAACATTATTTTCGCCCTTTTTATTGGTCATGAAAACCACTAATTGCATGTTGTACCACAATACAGCGAGACCTTCGGAGGTGGTGGACCAGATGGCTGTACTCACCGGTACCTCTAATACCCAGTAGCAAGTCCTGTTGCACTGATGCATGTCTGTATTCGTCGTGGCATACTATCCACAAGTTCATCAACGCACTGTTAGTCCAGATTGTCCCACTATTCAACAGCGATTCGGCGTAGATCCCTCAGACTGGCTTGTGGGTTACGTCGTTCATAAACAACCCTTTTCAATCTATCAGGCATTTTCGATAGGCTTCGTGTCTAGAGAACGTGCTGGCCACTGTAGTCGAGCGATGTCGTTATCCTGAAGGAAGTCATTCACAAGGTTTGCAAATTGGGGGCACGAATTATCGTCAATGAAGACGAATGCCTCGCCAATATGCTGCCGATATGTTTGCACTATCGGTCGGAGGATGGCATTCACGTATCACACAGCCGTTACGGCGCCTTCCATGACCACCAGCGGCGTACGTCGGCCCTATATACTGCCTCCCGGAAACAACAGGGAACCGCCACCTTGCTGTGCTCACAGGACAATGTTTCTAAGGCGTTCAGCCTGACCGCTTTTGCACCAAAAACGTCTCCGACGATTCTCTGGTTGAAGGCATACGCGACACTCATCGGTGAAGAGAACGTGATGCCAAACCTGAGCGGTCCGTTGGGCATGTTGTTGGTCCCATCTGTACCGCGCTGCATGGTGTCGTGGTTGCAAAGATGGACTTCGCCATGGACGTCGGGAGTGAAGTTGTCCATCATGCAGCCCATTGCGCACAGTTTCAGTCGTAACACAACGTCCTGTGGCTGTACGAAAAGTATTATTAAACGTCATGACAAATAAAAACACCTGCAGCCGTACTTATGAATTTATTTCATTTTGTCGCTACCAGTTTCAACGCTTCAGGCTGCTTTTGATGCGGTAAAGGTTGATATAATCCCCATGCATAACATAACAATTGCCAGCATTACTGGAAACGCAGATAATCTTAAGTGTCAGCACTCCAACCATCAACTGCCAACTGACTCCAGAACCATTCAAATACCAAGTGGTTGGAGTGCTGACACGTAAGATTATCTCCAGTAATGCTGGCAACTGATGTGCTACGCATGGGGATAATATCAACCTGTACTACATCAAAAACAGCCTGAAGATGACGCACTGAAGCGTTGAAACTGGTAGCGATAAAATAAAATCAAATCATAAGAACGGCTGTAGGTGTTTTTATTTGTCACTATTGTAAACGTCCGTCGTTCCACAGACCTCGTGCTGAAAGGATGGACAAACAAATTATTCAACATGGTGGCATTGCTGTCAGGGTTCCTCCGAGTCATAATCCGTGGGTGGCGGTCATCCACTGCAGTAGTAGCACTTGGGCGGCCTGAGCGGTGCATGTCATCGACAGTTCATGTCTCTCTGCATCTCGTCCATGTCCGAAGAACATCTCTTTGGTTCACTCCGAGACGCCCCTTGTTGAGAGCCCTTCCTGGCACCAAGCAACAATGCGGACGCAATTGAACCGCGGTATTGACTATCTAGGCATGGTAGAACTACAGGCAACACGAGCCGTGTACCTCCTTGCTGGCGGAATGACTGGAACTGATCGGCTGTCGGACCCGCTCCGTCTAATAGGGGTGGTTCCTCCATGGTTGTTTACATCTTTCGTTGGGTTCAGTGACATCTCTGAAAAGTCAAAGGGACTGTGTCTGTGATCCAACATCCACAGTCAACGTCTGTCTTCAGGAGTTCTGGGAACCGGGATGATGCGAAACTTATTTAGATGTGTGTATTTTCTCAACAATTATACGTTTGGTGTGGAATGGTGTACTATTATAGTCCACTTATCCGCGATCGTCTTTTATTCTTAATTTGACGAGTACTACTTCATGGGCTGCCTTTCTCTTTAGCAGATGGTACGTCATTATCCACGGAAAGCGAAGAGACAAAATTTGCCCATGATAAACAAGCAACAAGCTGTTGAATCGGTAATTAATAGAACGATGAAACGCGAAAGCGCATCGAAACAATTTGTCATGCCTATGCAATAATGAAAAATTATAGCCCTCTTTCAAAGATTAATAAAATCGGTGGAAAATATCAATGTGGTTTCAATAAGAAGCAAGAGTTAGAGTTTGCAAAAATTTTCTTAAAGATCATAAACAGCAATGTCTTGAGATGACTATGAAAGATCTTCTCAGATTGGCGTATCAACTAGAAGAACGAGACGGATGTCCGCACCCATTCCGCAACGAAAAGAAAATAGCTGAAGGAACTAGATCCTTGGATTTCTGGCTCCTAATCCTGACCTAAGTTTCTAGATGCAGCGCTAGCAGTCGACTCATAGCTCTTCTGGTAACATAGAGGCTGACGATGATTAATCACAGCTCATTTGTAAGATGTGTCATCGAAGGAAAAAAAGCGGGGACCATTTCGCCCCGTGCACGGAGCAGAATACCGAGGGTGAATTATGCTAGTCAAACGACATATCACACTGTCCTGTGTACTTGTCGTGAAATGATCCTGCCGGTAACGTCCTACAAGAATATGGCACTGGTCGTTCTCATTGCACATGAGATTCACTTGGTTTATGTGACTGCTTTTAATGTGTTATCATGACATTTGTCAGTTTTAAATAGCAAGAAAAAACGTTCTACGCAGTGATAGGAATACTAATCAGTTGCCTCAGAGCCTCAAAGAAAATGAACTTCTGGAAATACGATTTCGATTAGACTTTTGTCTCTATATTATTTTCATTGCAGCTACACAAAGGACTTTACTAGCAGTGGCCCATTTTCAAAGCTTGTAATGAGAAAAGAAAAGCTATTACCAGAGTGCATCCGAACGAAAAACGACAGCCTTGTGCCACGTAGGACCTGAAATCTCTTTGATAGGTGGTACCAGCCTTTCGAATCCATCCTTTCTTCAAATCCTCTATGTTTATCTCGCTATGTGGTTTTCCAAAGATGATGAGTTAGTTCAAAGAACAATTTCTGCTTTTCGTCTAACTTCAGATTCACCCGAGCTATAATTTAGGTGACATGAGGTTTGCTGTATGAATCGTCTTACAAACCCTTTACTTCTACATTACGCTTCACAGTTCTTGTCGTACACTTACAGGTAATAAATATAATACCCTATACAGCAACGCATCTCAAGAGAAGCAAAAGAGAATTAAGTTATCAAGATTCACGCTGACGTTGACATTTGTCAAATAGTAGTACTGTTTCATGAACAACGCACATTTATTCTGTACATGATATGATGATATTATATGATGTCTTATGTTTACAGTTATCAGTGGTTGTTTTACTTTGCAGCAAAGCTTTCCTCCTATCCTAATAGATCGGACATAAATAAAACCCTATTTTCCAGCAATAGCCCAGGCGCAGTACTTCAAATGCGTCAATCGACATCACAAAATAACTTTGGATTCAACACGATGATTGGTTAGCACATGAAAGTTTCTTTGCCATATTGTCCTGAAACGACGTTCGGGCAAAAGTGGATAGGTCCAAGTCGATCACATGCTTCGTCGCTTAGGTCCGGATATTTAACTTCTTTCGAGTTTCCCTTCAGGGGCTGCTGGAGGGGTCTCGTGTGGGAGATAACTATACGGTCGGAGGAAGACATAGTTGAATGGACTACGCTACCGTAAAAGTAATTCATCGTGCCAAAACGAAACAACAAGAACATTTTTGCGTGGATATAGCTTTATTACCTAAGTTCACTCTACATCTACTAGACGAATACAGTAGGAATCGCTACAGTCTGGAACCGAGCGACCGCTACGGTCGCAGGTTCGGATCCTGCCTCGGGCATGGATGTGTGTGATGTCCTTAGGTTAGTTAGGTTTAATTAGTTCTAAGTTCTAGGCTACTGATGACCTCATAAGTTAAGTGGCATAGTGCTCAGATCCATTTGAACCATTTGAACAGTAGGAATAGTGGAATATAAGATGAGATATACAGCCTGTCCTAAAACTGTAGAACCCAAGTTTTACAAATTCTACATCATCCTTAGCCTAGTACTTTGAGAGCGGGCTAAGGATGGGAACTGAATATTTAGGAGTTGCGAGACCTGAGTTTCTCCTGCAGTATACAATGTTTATATAACTTACGGAAATTCTGCCGGTAACGCAGTGGACAACCGCCAATGTTTAGACAGGTGCACACCGTGCCATTTTTAAGGTAAAACTGCAGCAAGGAAGTGTTGTGCAGGGGAACTGAAAACCTCTCTTTTTAGATAAATTGCAGAAAAATAACGCCCACACACGCTGTAAACACCAGCGCCGTCACAAACCAAAAGTTACCGATATCAGAAGTTATCGGTAGTGAAATTAATACTCAACGGATGAATTTCATAAACTCTGTACCTCCGTTTTTGTTAAGGGAGATCCGGCCGAAGTGGCCGTGCGGTTCTAGGCGCTGCAGTCTGAAACCGCGCGACCGCTACGGTCGCAGGTTCGAATCCTGCCTCGGGCATGGATGTGTGTGATGTCCTTAGGTTAGTTAGGTTTAAGTAGTTCTAAGTTCTAGGGGACTAATGACCTCAGAAGTTGAGTCCCATAGTGCTCAGAGCCATTTGAACCATTTGTTAAGGGAGACAGCAGGATACCATGCAGAATTTAAAGAAAAACCACCGTCTCTGTTAATAAAGTTACTTGATAATTCGAATTCCTTCATTAATAGCACTATTCCAACAGCTGGAAGTGCTTGCTATAATCTCTGTTGCGTTGTAATCCGAAGGATGAGCGGTGCCACGACAACGTTCTGCAAAGGCGGATTATTTGGCCGTTGTAAGCTTGTGTGCTGCTTATGATCAGTACAGCGGTCTTCCACAATTCTGATAGCCTGACGAATATATGACGTGCCACAACTGCAAGTAATACGGTAGGCACCCGCCTTACGGAAACCAAGATCATTCTTTACGGTAGCTGAAAGGACCCTGTTCTTAGATGATGGTCTAAAACCACAATTCACGTATCTCACAAAAATATGACCAATTTCTTTTGAAATTTCCCCTACCTAAAACGAAAAAGCCGTAGACTTCAGTGTCACCTCGGTATTATCATCATGCATCTGATGCACAACGCAACGCACGTCGGATCTGTCTTTTACTGTAACTATTCTGACGAAAGTTGACTTGGAGATGGGCTAACTCAGCTAACAAACTCTTTGGGTCTTAGATGACGTACGCCCTGTGAACAATGGTACGAATTACCCATTCACTTTGAGCCGGATGGTGACAACTATTAGCTTGTAAATGCAAGTCAATGTGACAAGACTTCCTATGAAAGGCTTATCCCAGCCTACCATCCATCTTCCTTCTCACCAACACATCAAGGAAGGGAAGACAGCCATCCCGTTCCACTTCTGTTGTGAAAGAAATGTTCGGGGGGACTGAAATTTGATGTTCTAAAACGTCGTTCAAATTCTCACTGACTTGAGGCCGATCAACAGAAGTATCGTCCACGTATCTGAAAAAAAAACAGGCAAGTTTCAAAGACGCCGACTCCTAGCCACGTTCCTCGAAATTTTCCATACACACATTGGTAGTAGTAGGTGACAACGGACTTTCCATAGCAGCTCCATCTGTCTGCTCATACTACTGGCCTCCGAATAAAGGTAGGCGGAAGTCAATACACGTCGGAAATAGGTTCGTTAATTATGCATCAATACCTAAAATCTATCGCCCTAACCTCCTCCAATCGTAACGAATGAGCTACAGGAATGCAACTGAAGAGAGAACGACATCACAATGTACTACAATATCACAGCCGTTCAGATGCGTTCCCTTTATTGAAATAAGAAATACGCTGAGTTCTTTATGTGTTGCTCACACCGACCTACTGCAGGGCTCAACAGAGTTGCAAGGTGCCTTGCTACACACTATGTCGGAGCTCCAATGTAACTCACAATCGTAAGAAGAGGAACCCGTTCCTAGAGAATCGTAGGGAGACCAAATAACTTAGGGGGAACAGCCCAGTAAGATTTAAGACTATCATGAGTCTCCTGCGATAAGGAACTTTTCTTCTGGAAGCTGTTTTCTTTCTCTCGAAATCTTTTGTCGAATCAACACCGATAGTGTGATACGCTGTATAAGACGGTAAAGACTGCATCTTTTTTAATGCAATCCCGATTTTCCAAAACAACGGGTGTGCTCGTGTTGAAATATCAGCGGTTGTCGACGACGTCACCCGGCTGTATTTCCGTAAGTTATTTGAATATTTAGGAGCTGATTCACATAGAAAGTTAATATTCTACATCAACAACTTAAACGTATTGCTGTTGTTCCAAGCGACGGTCACTTGTATCAGTGCATGCGTGTACTGTTCCATTGGTAGAATGTGTATACTTTAAAACTACATATGGACAGAGATTCGCTGCTATGGATGTGAAAAGAGCTTGGCGTATAGCTTTGGCAGACACGGGTATTACGGTAGTTAAATACAACGTAAGGTTGAAAAATATCTCATCCGTAAAGAATAGAAACTGTAGGACAATCGGTACTGCGCTACAACATTTGTATCCATTCACACTAGATTCGAGATCCTTTGGCACCATTGCTTCACTTGTTTATTACATTATATTTTATTTTTATTTTCAATGAATGGAGAGTAATTTATGCTTTGTCACTAATCTTCACAGAGTGCTCCTCGAAATTTCACTTTCATATTGGAAGGTGCTTATTGATGAATCTCCTTGCAAAAGATCCAGCATTATGTCATGAAGCTCCACATCACGAAAAATTCTTTAGCGAAAACCGTTGAAGCTCTTAACCAATGATTAGCCCACGTTCTAAGTCGCTAAGTTCCCCTAATCCTAATCAATCCATTCTGCTATTAATGCTTCTGTAATGACAACACAGCACTCAGCGTTTCCTTTTAAGGTAGCGAGTCCGCCTCTTGATACATATATTGGTCAGTTCCGCATTATATAGGGAACCTTTGAACAGATAGAGTACGCCATTGTGTTCCACCCTATAGGCGATATTCACAGAGGCTAAACTTTGTCTTTGCTTACGCTCTGTGATACTGCGTTACTATACTTCCACACATTTTTCGCATCTCGTTCACAGTGTCACCGATTCGTGTCGAAGAGACGCCATTTAATGTTTAAAATACTTTCTCAGTATTCAAATCAAGCTGACAATTAAGAATTTCGAAGGCGTCAGCCACTAGTTCTTCCATTTCCCTCATATATGTAATGAAGGAGAAACGACCACGTTTAATCATCTACATGTGCCATGATCTCTCGCAACTACTATTTTTTTCGTATCATACAGATGCGCGATTGCTGGATATGAAACTAAGTCTTTCCACAGGTAAAAACTGGGAGCATTATGTTATCGGAGCTCCAACAGGATGATATTACATGCGTGTCTCTCCTACTGTTTCAGATTCGCATGTTTGGGATCAATTAGAAAATTGGTGCGGAACAATGGCAACGAAATTTCAGAGCACGGAGCCCTTATAATACGCCATTACCCCGGCGACTGCGAAGTTCTACATGGTGTATGTAGATTGTTCGTTATCAGTTTATCATTTATTGTCTTATATAGCAAGTATTGAACATGTACAGCTGGCTCTGATATCACATCAGGGTTCTACATTGCATCCTTGATGTCGCAGAGCTTATGTTTATGTATGTGATACAATTTTACGGTGATATATTATATAAAGGCAGTGCAAATATATGTAACTGTATACTTACATTCCATAATTTACACTACAAAGACTTTTGAGAACGACATTAGAAAATATGAAATTGATCTTGCTATGAGAGAATATTTGAATAAACTCTAAATTTACATCATGAATGGTTCTTATTATTTTTCATAGAAGCTACAAGAGATAAACGATTAATTAATGGATTAAACCAGAATCGTTGCACCCCTGTCTAAATATCACATTTACCACACCCACACACACACTGCTTCCCTGGATCGATCGACTTTCTTCCACAGATTCACACTATAATTTCCTGAGTATTACTAGTATAAGCTACAACATCGGATTAGGTTCCTTGAGACAGCTGTGTGTCTTCCATGTCTACTGTCGGAACTACTTATCTGTTTAACAAATGCGCGTTGTTTTTCCGGAACACTCAAAGTAAATGTTTTCTATTCATTTTCCCTTCGGACATCACATATGCATGACATGTGTATCTACATTCACAATTGGTTAACACTGTTTTAAAACGGGAGTAGAACTTACAGTGGTTCCGTTTTTCAAAGGTATTGTTGACACCAACTAAAAGTCTTACTGGTTCTTCTGTATAGAAGTTTAGGTTAGCAGCTAGGGTAAACATACCGTCCTTGGTGACCAGGTCAAGCCGGCCGGAGTGGCCGTGCGGTTCTAGGCGCTACAGTCTGGAGCCGAGCGACCGATACGGTCGCAGGTTCGAATCCTGCCTCGGGCATGGATGTGTGTGATGTCCTTAGGTTAGTTAGGTTTAATTAGTTCTAAGTTCTAGGCGACTAATGACCTTAGAGGTTAAGTCGCATAGTGCTCAGAGCCATTTTGACCAGGTCACGGGCCGGCCGTGGTGGCCAAGCGGTTAAAGGCGCTGCAGCCTGGAACCGCGCGACCGCTACGGGCGCAGGTTCGAATCCTGCCTCGGGCATGGATGTGTGTGATGTCCTTAGGTTAGTTAGGTTTAAGTAGTTCTAAGTTCTAGGGGACTGATGACCTTAGAAGTTGAGTCCCATAGTGCTCAGAGCCATTTGAATCATTTGAACCAGATCAAGGAAGTTAGTTTCATAAAGGAATTACTCGATTGAATTAGGAAACCCGCTTTAGTACTCCTCTTCTACTATTTTTACTGCAGATCTGTAATTTATGTAGTTCTCGAGTTATCGCAGCTACGTTCTAAAAAGAGCCCTCATTTTTCTTATTTATATCCCTTTTGCAGGCTATGCGTATCTTATTCCCTATTCTCATCCTCTTCACTAGAGTCTAAGTCTGCTTGACTGGTAACTAATGTCACTACGTTAAACGAAATTTTACAAGAAATGTCCTTCGTAATTTCCAAGGACGTATCCATGTGGTCTTCAGGCGAGGCAATGGTTTTTTAATAGTTTTATGGGCAAGGAATAATGTCTAGAGTTTCAACATACAATGGAGCACTAAACGAATTCAGCAACAACTGAAGAATATAAAATCTATAGAATCCAAGGAAACATTGATCAGAATGGCTGGAATGAGAGTTGCAGCTGGAACCCAGCGTGCTAGTACCGCCAATTGGGACAATTCATATGCTAGATCTTTGTAGAACATTGCTTTTGTGCCAGATATATTTAGAAACTTACAGTACATCACTGAAAGAGCGGCAGAACATATCCTTTGCGTGGTGTATTCTTGAATATTCAGGGCAGAAAATGCCAACGAACTAATACAACCCTATCGCAGTAATTTCGTAAGAGGTAAAAGAAAGACTGATGGGTATCTTCAGAGAGGAAGCGTGCGTGAAGGATTGTAAAATTATAGCAGTAAATTGGATGGTGTATACTGCGTAAAAAGAAATAACAAAGAGAAAAAGTACAATAGAGTTACTGATTTTATCGATAGTTGCTATACATATCTTGCATAGAGTGAATTTTTCACTCCGCAACGGAGCGTGCCCTGATTCAAAACATCCTGACAGTTTAAAACTGTTTGCTGGTCCGGGCCACGAACCCTGTGGCTTTGCCTTTCACTGGCAAATGCTTTGCCTACTGGGGAACGCAAAGGTGACTCACCATCCTCCTTCACATCTTTAAAGTATGGAGGGGAGGAGATGAAGTACTGGTGCCCGCATCTCGTGGTCGTGCGGTTGCGTTCTCGCTTCCCACGCCCGGGTTCCCGGGTTCGATTCCCGGCGGGGTCAGGGATTTTCTCTGCCTCGTGATGGCTGGGTGTTGTGTGCTGTCCTTAGGTTAGTTAGGTTTAAGTAGTTCTAAGTTCTAGGAGACTGATGACCATAGATGTTAAGTCCCATAGTGCTCAGAGCCATAAGAAGTACTGGTAAGCAAATCCACAGTTCCACGTTCAGTCGATAACGATGGCAGCCATGACACGGTACCAGTTTTGTTACTGACGGTCGAATGAAGAAATCACTATGGCAATGACCTCAGTGAGGTAGAGAAACCACTGAAAGTTTAAATAACAAAAGCCGAACGGGTACTTGAACACATTTTGACTGGGATGTGAGTTAAGTATTGTAAAATACATCTACATCCAGACACATATTCCACAAGCCACCATACGATGCATGGTGGAGGACACCTAGTAACACTGCCAGTCATTCCCTTTCCTGTTCTATTGGCAAATGAGAGAGGGAAAAACTATTGTTTGCATGTAATCGTACGAGCGATAGATACGTGATGGCGGAGCGGTTCTAGGCGTTACAGTCTGGAGCCGAGCGACCGCTACGGTCGCAGGTTCGAATCCTGCCTCGGGCATGGATGCGTGTGATGTCCTTAGGTTAATTAGGTTTAAGTAGTTCCAAGTTCTAGGGAACTGATGACCTCGGATGTTAAGTCCCATAGTGCTCAGAACCATTTGAACCATTTTTGATAGATACACGAGATGAACGTTGGCAGCAGCAGAATCGTTCTGCAGTCTGTCGTAAATGCTGCTGCTCTAAGCTCTATCAATAGTGTTGCGCGAGAAACGTTACTCTACAGTTTATACCCTCTATAGCTCCATCAATTGGCATGGAAATTGTTCCATGATGTCTTAAGACGTGTCCTACTACCCTGTCTCCTCTCTTTGTCAGTGTTTTCCATTTCCTGTCTTCGGCTCTTCACTCCTTCCTTAACCAGTCCACCTGATTTTCAACATATGTAGCAATCTCTTTGAATCTCTTCTGTTCTGGTTTTCTCACAGTCCTTGATTCAGTACCATAAAATGCTCCAAATGTACACAATCAGAAACTTTTTTCTCAAATTAAGGCCTAATTTTAGCCGGGAATATCTTCTTTGCTTGTGCTAGGCTTGGTTTTTGTATCCACCCTGCTTCGTCCGTCATGGCTTACTTTGTGCCCAAGACAACAGGCTTTCTTAACTTCGTCTGCTTCATAATCACTAATTGATGTTAATCTTCTCGCTATTCTGATTTCTGCTAATTCTCATTACTTTCGCCTTTGTTCGGTTCACTCTCAAGCCATGTTCTGCACTCATTCCGCAGGACATATTCAGTAGTTCTTCTTCGCCTTAATTGGGGACAGCAATGCCATCAGCGAACCCTGTCATTGATCGCCTTTCAACTTAGATTTTAATCCCATTCTGAAACTTTTCTTTTATTTCCGTTACTGCTTCTTCTATGTATAGATTTGAGAGTTGGTGCGAAAGACTCTTCCCTGTTCTAACACACTTTTTAATCTGAGCAATTCGTACTTTGTCTTCCAACATTATTGTCCCATCTCTCATCTTGTACATATTGTACACCAGCGTAAAAATCCCTCTATCGGAGCATAAAAAGGCGAAAATGTTCCTCTTTATTAAAAGACTGACTGAAAAGTAGGGTACCAGCTGCCTCATTCTACCTTCCTCAGTATATTTCAAATTTTCACAGAAATTTTGGCATGTGAACGTATTCGATGCTCATTTTAACGTGCAACTCACATCTCGATCCCACAAGGTGCCTTTACCGTAACTTGATCACACTCACTAGTTCATCGCTGTAAGTCTCTTATGCTCATCTACACCCAATTGCCCATTTTCACTCACTTATACGACGAAACTCATGGTCCCTTTGTGGATCTCCAGCTGTCACTGTCTCCTGCCTCTCATCCACAGTCGCCTTCGTTCTCTACTACTAGTACTACTACTACTTCTGTCCGCTCCCATATCACTGTCTACCTCTTGTTCTCTCTTACAGCTGCTATCTCATTCATTCATTCTCACTGCAACTTTCACTCTCTCTGTCTTCCTGTCTTTGTGTCTCATTATCAGTGGCTCTCATCCACCTCCACTTTCTCCTTCTCTTTATTGCTGTCCCACTGGCACTGTCTCTCCTCTTTTCCTAGCGCTGTTCTCTGTGTACTAAGTTCCACTGCTAGTATGGCCCTGTCTTTCTCACACACTGCCACTGTCTCAGTCGCTCATTCTGTACCACAACCATCGTCTATCTTGCAGTATTTATTAATTTTCTGCCTCTCTCCTTCTCGCTCAGCATAAGAAAATGGCTCTGAGCACTATGGGACTTAACATCTATGGTCATCAGTCCCATAGAACTTAGAACTACTTAAACCTAACTAACCTAAGTACATCACACACATCCATGCCCGAGGCAGGATTCGAACCTGCGACTTTAGCAGTCGCGCGGTTCCGGACTGAGCGCCTAGAACCGCTAGACCACCGTGGCCGGCTCAGCATAAGAAATCGCAAATATGATCACATGTCAATATTTTTACGTAAATTCTTAAAGGTGCTAAGGAAGGTAGAATTATGCAGCCGGTGCCCTACTTTTCAGTCAGAGTCTTTTAATAAAGAAGAACATATTCGCCTTTTTGTGCTCTGATAGGAGCCACAGCAAGGCACGTCACTCATGTGAAAAGAACTTGATCGTCAGGAAATATTTGAAAGTTTACTTATGTGAAACTGAAATTACACAAAACATACTTTGCGTCTCATACTGGATTTTACGTGCATAAGAATTTTGCATGTGCTTCAGTACTATAACGTGAGGTTTCCAGAATGTTTCCAGTGATAACCAAGACATTTTACGCCATATTTCTCAATGCTACGTCAATTTATAAACTACGTTCTCGTCTCACACCAAACTTCACGTTCGGATTTTGCGTGCATAAGCAGGATAACTTTGGACCTCCTTATCTCGAAAAAGAAAACAATATCAAGAAAAGTTTCAAAGTTGTTCGATATCGAGAAGTTACGAATATATCGTAAGAAGTTCAGAAATTTTCTGTCCACAGTAGTCTTGGAATCCATGGATAAAGTTTAGTACTAAAGAAAAAAAGTTTTCAACAACTTATAAGGCTACAGGTAATACAGTTCTGTAAATTTTTACCCTCAAAATCTACACAAATGCATCATTCATTAATTCATGACGGGTATGTCCGTCAGTTTCAGTCAGGTGGTGTCACGGATATCGGTGTCATCAACAATCATCAATCAATTTATTTAATAATCTTTATGTGTTCATTTTACTTATATAATTACTGTAATTTTGAACCTGTGTATCTTGCAAATGGTTAAAAATATCAGTAAGGTTTCCAAGGTAGTTCGATAGCGGGATCTAAAGTGTATATATATATAAAAAATGCAGCCGTTTTCTGTACATAGCCGTATTGAAATCCGCGGCTGGAGTTTAGTCGATTGCTGATGGCGAAAAAATTCTGAAAAATGCTTTTTTGGAATTTTCTGGGGAATCGCTTACGAATTTACGCAACTGCATCATACGTCCTTCGTTCATCTATTCATGGGTATGCCCATCAATTTAATTATATCACTAGTTTAACACAGGTATACACGTCATTAATGAATCAATTTTTACGTACGTGTTTTACGTGTACCGGTAGCATAAGTTTGAATAAAGATAACAAAAATGTTTTCATGGTAGTTCGAGATCGAGATCTTAGGAATATATTGTAAAAATATCAGCTATTTGATGTGCAGAGTCATCTTGGAACCCTTGACTGTGTTTTGATCCGCCGGTAACAGCGAAAGTATAGGTAAAAACCAGTTTTTTGGGGGTTTCCGGAGGAACCGCTCGTGAACTAACAGTGCCTCCCTAAGTTCCCTTAAGTCCACCATAGACGAAATAAAATATAAAAAGAACCAACCGATTTTCTCCCTTTTTTTAAGTAGGGGGAATTCTGTAATATTCGTATTTTGACCCTGTACTCTAGGATAGTGATATTAAGACGATCCTTCTGTTGGGTATACAAATGGTTTATGGCCAAAGGGCTATCCAAAACACTTTACCCTGCTTTTTATTACTAATAGAACCTGAGGTATGAGCACCGGGAAATCTCGATTTTTGTGCGGCATTTTGAAACATACTAGTAAGCGTCGTTCCCTACAGCTTATTTCTATCTTTATCAAAATTTCGTACATCTTGCACCATTTACGTAATCGAATGCTTTTTCCAAGTCAAGAATCCTATGAACATGTCTTGATTTTTTTTGCAGTCTCCCTTCGATTATCAAGCGCACGTTCAAGGATGTCTCTTTCGTGCCTTTACCTTTCTAAAATACAAACATCGTTATTCACTAGAAGCTCAGTTGTTTTTCCGTTCTTCTCCATATTACTCTTGTCTGCAACTTACATGCATGAGTTGTTAAACGGACTGTCCAATAGTTCTCGTAAGTACCTGCACTTGCTATATTCGGAACAGTGTGGATGATACTTTTTCGGACGTCGGAAGATGTGTCGACTCTTTCATTGTTTCTAATCGTATGGGTGCTACTTCCCGGCATGAATTTATAAATTCCGAAGAAATGTTAACTATCCCACCTTATATACTCTTCTGTCTTCCATCGCTCTATTAGATTTTAATGCGGGATACCCTGTATCTTCCGTATCAACTCCAATTTCTGTTTCTACCACGTCATCAGACATTTTCTCCTCCTCATATAGATCTTCAATGTACTTTTTCCATCCACCCGCTGTCTTCTTTTCGTTTAAGAGCGGGACTCCCGTTGCACTCTTAATGTTCACTTTTAATTTCACGCAAAGTTATTTTTGCTTTCCTATATGCTGAGTTAGTCCTTTTGACAATCATTTCTTTGCCGATTTGTTCACACTTTTCCTGCAGGAATATCGCCTTGGCTTCCCTGCATTTCCTGCATATTTCATTCCTAAGTGATATATATATTTCTGTATTCCTGTCTTCTCCTGGACATATTTGTACTTCCTTTTTTCGTAAACCATCTGAATTTTTTAACCTATTACCCAAGGTTTGTCAGCAATTACCTTTACGTACCATCGTTTGTGTGTCCAACATTTATCATTACTCTTTATAGAGGTGTCCACTCCTCTTCAACTGCTGCCTAGTGCGGTATTCCTTGTCGCAATATTCACTTCTTTAGCGAACTAAAAACTCGCCTTACCATTCCTCAGTATTTCAGTGTCCCACTTCCTTCCACAGTAGCTCTCCCGCACGATTTTCTTAAACTTCGGTTTATTCTTCATCATTACTAAACTTTAATCTGAGTCTGTATCTGCTCCTGGGTACTCCTTCCAATCCAGCATCAGATTTCGGAATCTCTGTTTGACCATAATATAATCCAGCTGGAATTTCCAGTCTGTCTGGGCCTTTTAGAAGTATGCTTCCTCCTCTTGTGATTCTTGAACAGAGCATTCGCTGTTGCCAACTGAACGTTATTGCGGAACTCTATTAAGTCTTTCTGACCTTGCACTCCCGCTAGCAATCCCGCATGCTCCTGTAACTCTTTCTTCCACTCCTTTCCCTACAACAGCACTTCAAACCCCCATGACTATTAGATTATCATCTCCATTTAGAAACTGAATTATCCCTCATATATTTCCTGTATATCTTCATCTTCTGCTGGCGACGTAGGCGTGTATACATGAACTATCGTCGTCGGCGTTGCAAAAGTGATTTGAAGTCTTTAAAAATTGTTAAATTTCATGTGGTTTATGCCTTAAAGTACAAATTACTTTCTATGAGCTGCCTTTTTTTCGTATTGTAGGCGGTACTGGTGGTGCCTAGTTACGTATCAGAGATTAACTATGCATGTGTTACGGCAACAGCCACAGAGCAGGCTTAGGAACCTTGTGACGGGCAGCCAAGTGAACTGCCTACGATGTCCTGTCCCTGACCCCAGAATCTTGCTGCCGTACCATTCTGCAGCACTGCAGTCAGCCGTAGCCATCTAGCCGACAGGAGGCGCTCTCCTGTCACAACACAGCTGGTCAGAATAAACGTAAACACTCGCTGCCATTAACAGGAGTTGTGCTACAAAGATTCCTAGATTTCTGTCCGATACGGATGTGTTGACAGTCTCTACGCCAGCCATTTGTCTAATCTGAGACCAGCAGCTTCAACCACAACAAGCGGTGTCCCCAGACAGTGCTGGTCTAGACGTGATTGCTTTGAGTTTCTAGACGGTGGCATCAGGTGAAAGCCGTTTCTAGGATTCATTCAGAATCCGAGTGACTACGAGGGTCCTGCGTTCAGCGCTGTGCGTCTGTGAGCTTGACCTGCTGTGCAAAACTGCTGCATGGTAAGCTTGCGGCTGCTGGATAATGTAAAGAGATTCAAAGAATGTACGATAAGACAGATAAATAATTCGCATCGTGAAGAGAGAGAAAAATTTAACTGTGTTGAGGAAATGATAATCGACAGCAACAAAAGGACGAGAGGGAGAGACAGGAGAACCGGGACTGGAAGAGGGGATTGAAAAGTAGAGCACAGTTTTAACACTGCAGACACTTGTTTTAAGAATCCAGAAGGAAATTGTATACGTTAAAGAAACACCAGAAAACAGGTACTTCGAAATCAGGTTTAATAATGAAAATACACTCCTGGAAATGGAAAAAAGAACACATTGACACCGGTGTGTCAGACCCACCATACTTGCTCCGGACACTGCGACAGGGCTGTACAAGCAATGATCACACGCACGGCACAGCGGACACACCAGGAACCGCGGTGTTGGCCGTCGAATGGCGCTAGCTGCGCAGCATTTGTGCACCGCCGCCGTCAGTGTCAGCCAGTTTGCCGTGGCATACGGAGCTCCATCGCAGTCTTTAACACTGGTAGCATCCCGCGACAGCGTGGACGTGAACCGTATGTGCAGTTGACAGACTTTGAGCGAGGGCGTATAGTGGGCATGCGGGAGGCCGGGTGGACGTACCGCCGAATTGCTCAACACGTGGGGCGTGAGGTCTCCACAGTACATCGATGTTGTCGCCAGTGGTCGGCGGAAGGTGCACGTGCCCGTCGACCTGGGACCGGACCGCAGCGACGCACGGATGCACGCCAAGACCGTAGGATCCTACGCAGTGCCGTAGGGGACCGCACCGCCACTTCCCAGCAAATTAGGGACACTGTTGCTCCTGGGGTATCGGCGAGGACCATTCGCAACCGTCACCATGAAGCTGGGCTACGGTCCCGCACACCGTTAGGCCGTCTTCCGCTCACGCCCCAACATCGTGCAGCCCGCCTCCAATGGTGTCGCGACAGGCGTGAATGGAGGGACGAATGGAGACGTGTCGTATTCAGCGATGAGAGTCATTGGTGCCAATGATGGTCGTATGCGTGTTTGGCGCCGTGCAGGTGAGCGCCACAATCAGGACTGCATACGACCGAGGCACACAGGGCCAACACCCGGCATCATGGTGTGGGGAGCGATCTCCTACACTGGCCGTACACCACTGGTGATCGTCGAGGGGACACTGGATAGTGCACGGTACATCCAAACCGTCATCGAACCCATCGTTCTACCATTCCTAGACCGGCAAGGGGACTTGCTGTTCCAACAGGACAATGCACATCCACATGTATCCCGTGCCACCCAACGTGCTCTAGAAGGTGTAAGTCAACTACCCTGGCCAGCAAGATCTCCGGATCTGTCCCCCATTGAGCATGTTTGGGACTGGACGAAGCGTCGTCTCACGCGGTCTGCACGTCCAGCACGAACGCTGGTCCAACTGAGGCGCCAGGTGGAAATGGCATGGCAAGCCGTTCCACAGGACTACATCCAGCATCTCTACGATCGTCTCCATGGGAGAATAGCAGCCTGCATTGCTGCGAAAGGTGGATATACACTGTACTAGTGCCGACATTGTGCATGCTCTGTTGCCTGTGTCTATGTGCCTGTGGTTCTGTCAGTGTGATCATGTGATGTATCTGACCCCAGGAATGTGTCAATAAAGTTTCCCCTTACTGGGACAATGAATTCACGGTGTTCTTATTTCAATTTCCAGGAGTGTACATTTCCAGGGACGGATGTGGTCACTGGCCATTCTTTATCGGTTGTAAAAGTTGGAGCAAAAAGGGATCAATTGCAGAAAGCTATGAAATTTAAGAGAAGTGACCTGGACGAATTGAAAGTGTGGTGTCACCGCGACACCACGCTTGCTAGGTGGTAGCCTTTAGTCGTGGCGCCACTATGAGTGATTGCAGACCGAGCGCCGCCTCACGGCAGGTCTAGTCTAGAGAGACTCCCTAGCACTCGCCCCAGCGAGTTTCTAGCAACGGTTCAGTGTCTACATACGCTCTCATTTGCAGAGACGACAGTTTAGCATAGCCTTCTGCTACGTCATTTGCTACGACCTAGCCAGGCGCCATGTTCAGTTACTATAATTTGAACAGATAATATTGTGAATCATGTACCGTCATGAGCGACGTTCGTCATTAATGGATTAAAGATATCAAACTAATTACGTCCGCTTTCTGAATTCTAATTCCTTGTCATGTTCCAGACCTCACGTCAGTAGAGTCCTTCCCTCCTCACGTCAGCCGGCGTGATCTTAACGCGTTCATTTCGGCCCCCACAAGTAACACGGTGTTGGCTCTTCTGCCAACACAACAGAAAGCATCACCGGTTGTCGGAAAGATCCATGGTAGCTTTAGGCAATGATTCACGGAAATAGCAGAGATGAACGCAGTAGAAGATGAATGACTAGCTCAAACAGTGAAGGCAGCGAGATATTCAACCCAACTTCTGAAAGGAGAAACTGCAAAACTGCAGCAGTTGAAGCAGCCAAATTGAAATACTGACATCTAAAAAATGAGAGGGAAATGGCAGTACAGGTTGATTAAAGGAGAAATTCAAATCCGTAGAAGCATGCCACCTATAGGAAAATTTAAAAAACCGTTGCAAAAAAAAAAAAAAAAAGGAAGCAGCTTTATCAACACATAGAGCTCATATGGCAAGTAAGTACTAAGTAAATGATGAAAGGCTAGAAGGCGGAACGAATATGTACGAGAAGACCTATACAAATGACACGAACCATGTAACAACATAATTGAAAGGGAAACGAGGTAAATGAAGATAAGATGGGAGAGATGCTGCGAGAAGACCTAGTCAGCTCACAGAAAGGCCTGGGTCGTTAGAAGGCACATGGAGTAGACGACATTCCCTCAGAATGATTGAGAATCTTGGAAGATGCACTCATGACTAAGTTATACCACTTGATATGTGAGATACATGATATTAGAAAAATACCCCTCGGACTTAATGAAGAATGTAACTTCCACCTCCACAAGACGCAGGTACCAAGAGGTGTGAATATTACAAAACCATCACTTCAGTACGTCATGGTTGCAGAATATCAACACGCGTTATTAACAATAGAAAGGAAAGAATGTTACCTCGAGAAAGATGACTTTGATTCTGAAGAAATACGGGAACACGAGAGACAAAATTGACCCTACAAGTCATTGTAGTAGGTTGACGGAAGAAATTCAAACAGTCCTCTATAGTAGTTGTAGATTTACATAAAGCTGTTGGCAATGTTGACTGGAACACACTCTTTGAAGTTCTGTAGGTACGTAGAAAGGATAAAATGCTGGGAACTATAGATCATCTCTAGTTTGTACAGACACGAAATTGCGGGCGTAAGAATCGAAGGCATGAAAGCGAGACAGTAGATGATAATGGTGTGAAGGGTTGACATCTGTCTCCGATGTTATTTTATTTTTCCGTTCGGCAAGCAGTAAAGGAAACCAACGCGAAATTTGAAAATGAAACTAAAGTTCACTAACAAGAAATAAGACCTGTGTTTGCCCATGACATTGTAGTTCTGATACAGACGGAAAAGGACTTAAAAGATCAGATGAATGTTATGTATGGTATCTTGGAAAGAGTATATTAAAATAGGCATCAATAAATGCAAAGCAATGGCAAAGGAATGCAGTCAAATAAAATAAACTGCTGAGGGTATGAAATTAAGTAACGAGAGACTAAAAGGAACAGATGTCTTGCTATTCAGGCGGAAAAATAAGAGATGATAACCGAGATAGGGAGATGCAGACTGGCAACAGCAGGGAAAGTGTTTCTGAAAAAAAGTTATATATTACAATGGAATAAAAATTTAAAACTTAGGGTGTCTTTTTGACCATATTTCTCTGGAGTCTATCCCTGTGTAGAAGCGAGACGTGGTTGAAAGGGTTCAGTCAAGAAAGGAATAAGAGCTGTCGAATGAAGGATGCTGTAGATTACATAGCGTACCTACCCAAGAGATACGGATAAAAATGAAATTTATGGCACTTGTCTAAATGAAGAGATCGAGTGATCCGACACATGGTGAGACCTCTAAGAATTGTCAATTCGGTAACGGTCGGATGTGTGGATGGCAAAAATTACAGAGGAGGACTGAAGTTAGTCTATAGCAAGCGGGCTAAAATGGCTATAGGTTGCAGTAGTCAGGCACAGATGAGGAGAGTTGCATTGTATTGACCAGCGAGGAAATCTGTATAAGTCTAGTCCTCGGGCGGAAGGCGACAACAGCAACTACATGGAATTTCTTTTTGTCAAGACTATTGTTTTTAACTTTCGCAGCTGATCCCAAATATAATTTTGTTGTTTATGTGTGGATATCGGGGATTGCTAGTTTTGAAAGGTTTACAAAAAAAATTTATGCCATTCAATTAGAGTCAAGAACAAGCGCTTTTCATAATCATAATGCACCCCGTACAGTGTTGGTATGGTGTATACCCAATGAAACATGGTTTAGTCAAATTGTACTACCTTCCTAACTTTTATCGAAACTTTTAATTTTGACTATTGCAAATGACACCAGTGACGAAGTTTACAGGAAAGCTAGTACTGGCGCAGAGATATTTACATAATATAATAAAAGCATAATAACCAATAAAATGATTGCAATATTTACCATTTATTAGAGCTTATAAGAAACAAAGAGTAATATATATAAATATAGCTACAGCAAGGTGGATTTTTGCAAATTTTATGGAAAGCTACACCGCTTATTCTAATTTACGTCATCGATAAGTAACGTACGAACTTCTTCCTACCTATCACAAGTAATTCTAAAGTAAAACATAGCGAAAATACTAACAAAGCTACGATAGTGTTCATATAACCCAAAAAGCATCAAAACTGACCAGCACCAACACCGTCTTCGTTCTGCAAGACCTGCATTTCTTTTATTCTCTCACCTAGTCTAATCCCATATAATCATCCACAACTTTTAACTCTGCTGTCTCACTGAACATAAAGAACGATTTAGTACAAACTCTGAAATACTTATTCCCACAGAATCATTTTGATTCCTGGTTCCATGTTATGTGCCTGAACGTTCATTCCGGTTTTGTGTACAAAGAGAAATTTTGTTCACGTGCTTTTGAAACTGTGGGAGATTGATATTTAACGTCCCGTCGACAACGATGTCACTAGAGGCGGAGCATACGCTGAGATATGGAAGGATGGGCCAGGAAATCGGCCACGCTCTTTCAAAGGAACCAACCCAGTATTAGCCTTGAGCGATAGAAAGAAATCACGCAAAACTTAAATCAGGATGGTCAGTCGGGGATAAAATCCACTTATCAGTTAGATCTCTAAAGATAAGCTTGATGTTTGTCGTTAACGCTTGTGAATATATGTATTCACGTTGAAAATCTCCTACTGACACCAACATCTTTCAAGCAAAACACGTGTTGCCCATACCGCTCTTCCTCGTGTCTCTTAAAAGTAGTAACATTGGAGAAATTGACGCTCAAAACATGTCAGCAACTCACCATGTGTTAGTGGCTTACCATCGTACGAAGCAGTGCTCTTTATATTCTTCTGGGACAATACTCTCATTCTTTCCTGCGCATATCCACAACATTTTAAGCTGAAAAGTTCTGTCACTCCATACGCTTTTGCATATTTCACCCTCAAGAGACCTACAGCTTCTTCATCCCCAAGATACGAGATATACCTAAGATGCCCTAAATTCTACCTTTGTCAAAATGAAAAGATTTTCATTGACCGCTAATAGTCACCAAATTTGTTGACCTCCTAATTATATTTGTGACTGGTACCAATCTCTGGAAATATTTCTCATATTTTCGAAATAGTCACGGTGGTTTAGTTGTGAAATGGTTTTAAATTGTGAGAAAGCCTTCTTCCATACCATCTCTGCAACTTATACAAGGTCTTTGGAAACTTCTCATTAAATGTCTATGTGTTACATATCATGTCATGGGAATCAAATTTTGTTGTAGAGAAAATGTTTCCTGACGCTTTCCGGCAACATTAGGTTTTCTTATGTATTGGTTACGCCGCTGAAAGGCAGCAAGACATAGGCACATTGCTGTGCATGCACTGGAAAGTGTATTGCCTATAAGCCAGTTATTTCCTCCATGCGAAAGTGCCTGTAAGGAGCAAAATTAAAATTCCTGGTTAGCTTCTAAAATGCCTTTCTTCACTCAGAGAAACTCATTCTTACGATTTTCTTGTTGAAAATCACCATGAATTTACTGTATAGGTAGAGTTCATCGCATCTGGTTTGTATACTCTGTTAGTTCAGTAAAATCACGTCGTTCTAGGGCTGCTAAATACTAAAAGACACCTATCGACCCCAGGAAACGTTAGTAGGCCCTAAACGATTTGACTAACAGAAGTTGTTAGCTGCAGAGACTTCTGGTGCAAAGAGTTTGAAAGACCCTGTATAATCTATGCAGTGCGCACATAAACTATCGTCAATATCATAATCACAGAAAAAGATAACCTCTGTCTCTCCACCTCTAAGTGCTCGCGTAACACTTCTTAGGGGTACAAATGATGCAAAAGTAAACCTTTCGAGTGTACAATCAATTAGCGGACCACATAGGATGAAAATAAAAAGTGTGATTAATCTTCAGGGCACATATCATTAGGGAATGTATATATTTACTGGCACGCAAGTATGTACCCAAGTCCTGTGATGTTGTCTGCTTAGTGAAGAAATAGAAAAGCTTGGTCTTACTCTGTTTGTATTTTCCTTTTTATTATTATTTTTGGTCACTGGTTCGATGAAGTCATTCAGCTTGTCTCATATTTTTATCTCTACACTTCTATCACACCAATTTTCTTCAGACCTTTGGGTGCATATGTGATTCTTTGATCTGGACACTACTGCGCCCTACCACTGATTTTGCAGCACGAACTTACGAAAGCGATCTGAAAAGTAGGGCCTCCGAATATTTTATTCTTTTCTGAGTATCGGTTGAGGTTTTACATGTCGCACACATTACTTGGTCGACTTAACAGTTTCGCTAACGCAAGCTGCTTCCCTTTCCCCCCGGACGACTCCGAATTGTAGCGTGTAACTTAGTGCCGTGCAGCGCGATTGTGTCGGTGCGTGAGAAACAAGTTGCTGTAATAGAGTTTCCAACCGCAGGAAATCTACGTCCAGCTACGATCCATAGAAGAATGGAAGATGTGTACGGTGATCATTGTAGAAATGTCAGTAATGAACAACGTTCCCGAGCGGTTCTAGGCGCTTCAGTCCGGAACCGCACTGCTGCTACGGTCGTAGGTTCGAATCCTGCTTCGGGCATGGATGTGTGTCATGTCCTTAGGTTATTTAGGTTTAAGTAGTTCTACGTCTAGGTGACTGATAGCCTCAGATGTTAAGTCCCATAGTGCTTAGAGCCATTTGGACTATTTTTGAAGCAACGTTCGGTTGTTTCTGCTCGAAATGAAGGAAACAGTGATGCTAATCTCAACTTGGCCACATTCGCTTTTCATCTACTTCCAAAACTTAAAGAACATCTCCGAGGCCTGCACTTTGGTAGTGGTGAACCGGTGCAAGCATAGGTGAAGCTGTGGCCCTGTGAACTACGTATGGTATCCACAAACCGGTCTCTCGTTGGGAGAAATATGTTCGTCGCCAGAGTGCATATCTTGAGAAGTAAATACGTAGACGTGAAGAATAGTGATGTAGAATGTTAACAAGGTTTGTTTTACTAAAGCTTTAAGATTTTTCACGTAAGATTGGGAGGTATTACTTTTCAGCACGCTCTGGTATATTGCTTCGAAGTTTTCTCATTAACGGCTCTGTTCCTTTTGTTATAAGATACTCAGTATAAAGCCAGTCCAGTAGCGTTGTTGGAGAGGATTGACAGTGCAATACTGTACATTATATACCACCCGTGGGTAACGTATCGCTCTTGAACCCCAGAGGATGCGACCAGAGTACAGCACGGGTAGCTGCAATCATCGATAGAAACAAAAAAACGCTGTCCAAAAGGACGCGTCGTAAATTAGTGACGGTATTTATCGCCGGCAAGAAAATGTAAACGCGGCATGTTTGCGGCGGCCCTGATGACGGCTGCATAATGTAGGCGGCCCCACGGGCGCGCCGCAGCGCCGCCGAGTCTCAGCTCCTGCCGGGCCGGGGGCTTAATTTTTCAAAAAGTTGCTCGAATTTGCCGTGGCCGGAGGATGGCGGCGGCGGCGGCACCGCTGCCACTTGCCAGCGCCCGCCAATGACAGCTCGCCAACCCGAACCGCCGTCGGCCAATCCGACGGCTTTTTGCGCCGCCTATTTTATTTATATTCGAAAGTGCAGTCTTTGATTTAATGCACCATTGACCCTTCCCGCCGGATCGCGCTTTGTGTCTGTGCGCGCGTATGCGTGAATGCAACTCATTATGAAAGAGGACGGCCAGGGGCCGAAAGCGCTGAGAGAGAGAGCGAGTGAGAGAGAGGACAGAGGTCCGGGAAATCCGATGCAGCGGTCTGCGAGGACAATGGCGGTGACTGTGGATGAGGCGGCCGGCTACCTGTCGGACAAGAACGCGGGCCCGCCTGCAGCTAGCTGCACGGTTGCACCCGGGCCGGGCAGCGCAGCGCTACGCGGCCGCGATAACACGGCGCCGGCAGCCCCAGCTACAAAACTGCGCCGCACCACTCACTGGCTGTTGCTTCTGGCAGTCTGCCCGCACGCCATTGATCCCACTCGTTTGGCACTCTGCTCAGCGTTGTGTCAGTAGATGCAAAGCAATGCCGTTCGTCGGTTTTACATCATTTGGCGCTTGAGGCTTGATATGACCACAAAATCTTTTGCGTCGAATTAGCTATAAAAACTATTCCGTAGAACTAGTCATGTGAAACTGTTAAGTGCTGCATAAGTTATTAGCGTTTTTCCATATGTTTAATAAACACAACAGATACACGTAATAGAGACTATAGTCATTCATAATATACACCACCTTCACTATTTACAACATTCTGGAAACGCTAGGGTATCTTTTCGATTCCAAAACTGTAAAAATCACGTTGTTTTGAAGCGGAGAACTCGTCGAGCCTTGCTGAGAGTGCCTTATCACTCGAAAAGGAATTACCTTTAAACGTTGTTCGATAGAGCGGAAAAGTTGAAAATCCCAGGACTCAAGATCAGGTGAATAAGGGGGGTGCAGACTGATTTCCCAGCGCGACTCCTGCGTACTGTTTTATATCAGTGCAGCAGAATGCGGTCGCGCATTATCGTGATATATCATTACCTCAGACAGCCTTTCTGATCGTTCTTCTTGCATTGCGCCAGTGAAAGAAATCAGTTCAAAAAATGGCTCTGAGCACTACGGAACTTAACATCCGAGGTCATTAGTCCCCTAGGACTTAGAACTAATTAAACCTAACTAACCTAAGGATATCACACGTATGCATGCCCGAGGCAGGATTCGAACCTGCGACCGTAGCGGTCGCGCAGTTCCACACTGAAGCGCCTAGAACCGCATGGCAGAACTCAGTTGTAGACAACAAACGTCGGCAGTGATGGTTACACCTCGGGGAAGCAATTCTTAGTACACCACACCGTCGCACCAGAAGCATAACATTATATTTTCTGGCTGTGCCCAGGTCTTTGTACGAGGAGGCTGCGCTTTGAGCTCAACCATTCCATTATTATCTTTATGCTAGCGTAAAGACACCATTTCTCATCACCAGTTACGATACGTGGTAGGAATGGTAGGTGCTGCAAGAGCCAGTTGATGGCTTGCACACATGGCCACCCGCTGATTTCTGTAGCTTTGGTTTAGAGCATGAAGCACTCATACACCGGATTTCTGATCCTCCCCCACCACCCGCAAATGTCGCAAGATGGTGGAATTATCACAGCTGATCACATTTGGCGGTTCTCGAGTACACAAACATGGACCATTGTTGATTAATCTTTCGCTTCTACGCATTACTAGACTCTAGAGCTATATATTCAAAACAGATATCCTTTCATTCACATTTATATTCGAGATTAACAAATTATTATATTTCAGAAATGCTTTTCTTGTTGTTGCCAGTCTGCATTTTATGCCCTCTGCAGCTGGGCCATCGTCACTTATTTTGCTGCCCAAGGAACAAAACAGTCTACTACTTTTAATCGGTTGTTACCTAACAATGTTCCTTCAGCATCGCCTGAATGGATTTGGCTACATTCGACTACCACTCTTTTAAGTTATTGATATCCATCTTAATAGCCTCTTCTCAGGATATTATTCATTCCATTCAGCAGTTGTCCCAAGTTTTTTTTACCATATCTAGCAGAATTACGATGTCAACGGCAAACAAGGATCTTACTTGAATGAGATTTTCACTCTACAGCGGAGTGTGCGCTGATATGAAACTTCCTAGCAGATTAAAACTGTGTGCCGGACCGAGACTCGAACTCGGGAACTTTGCCTCTCTCGGGGTAGTGCTCCTTTCTTTCTTTCAGGAGTGCTAGTTCTGCAGGTTCGCAGGAGAGCTTCTGTTAACTTCGGAAGGTAGGAGACGAGGTACAGGTAGAAGTAAAGCTGTGGGGACGGGTCGTGAGTCGTGCTTGGGTAGCTCAGTTGTTAGAGCACTTGGCCGCGGAAGGCAAAGGTCCCGAGTTCGAGTCTCGGTCCGGCACACAGTTTTAATCTGCCAGGAACGGATCATACCTCTTCTCCATGAACTGTAATCCGTTTTTCAAATTTCTCGTCGGTTTAGTTCACTGCTTGCTCACTGTACATATTGAATAATATCGGGGACAGGCGCAAACTCTGTTTCATTTTACTCTCAGCTCCTGTCACGCTTTCATGTACTTCTACTCATATGGCGCAGTCTTGTTTCCGTATAAGTTGTAAATAACCTACGGCTCCCTCTGTTTTATCCTTTCTATGTGCCTTCAGAAATTCGAAGAATGTATTCTGTTGTACATTGAAAAATATTTTCTGTAATTGTGCAAGTGCTACAGATGTCAGTTTGACTTTGTTCGGTTTATTCACGAAGACAGATTGTATGGTCAGTATTGTCTCTCGATTTCCTATATTTCTCGGAAATCAAACTCGTCTTTTTCGCGGTAGTAGTCTTCCTTTTCTTAGATAAATAATGCGGGCTGATATTTTGCAATCATGGTTTTATAATATCAACAACTGTTGGCACTTACGTTTTGTATTTGGAAGTTTCATTTTTCATTAAGTCTGTAGATATGTCTGTGGTATCATATATCTTGCACATCGGGTGGAATAACTTCGTCATGGTTTGTTCTCTCAAGAATCTCAATACTTCTGAGGGCATGTCGTTTACTTCAGCTACCTTACAACGATATATATACTTTTAGTGTGCCGACCAATACTTCTCGCAGCATTTCTTCCGTTTTATCTTCATTTACTTCGTCTTTGTTTCCATTTATATTACCATCAACTTTACTTCTTTTGCATAACTATTCTCAAATGTGATCGTGTCACTTTTCTGCCTGCCCTTCTTTGCTTAGAACTTACTTTACATTTGAGCTCTGTATACTCTTACAGCTGTTTTCCTTTTTTGCAATGGTGTTTTTCATTTCCTGAACGGTAGGATCTCTTTTGCTCATTGTTATGCACCCTTCTACGGGTTTGAATTTTTCCTCTAATCAAGCTGCATCGCCACTATGCACTCATTTTTTAGCTACCTGTATTCTCCTCAGCTGCTTCAGTTGCAGCGATTTTGTGGTTTCTACTTTCGTCAGTTAGATGGAATATCTCGTGTGTTATTTGTTGTCCTTTGTTTTCCTCTACCTTATTCTCTGCTACATTCATTATTCACAGCTATTCATTCGTCTTCTACTGTGTTCATCTCCCTTGTTCTCCTGAATTACTGCGTGAAACTGCCTTGAAACCTTTCAAAAATCAGTGAAGATTTCATTTTGTGCACATCGCATCTCCTTAATTTCTTACATTTCTGCAAGTGCTTCAGGTATAATCTGCAGTTCATTACCAACAATGGATTGCCAGAGACCACTTCGGCCCTGTAAATATTTTGTAGTTTTAAACCTGGTTTCGAGAGATGTGTCTTATTACCTGAAGGCTTCCGGTGTTTCCGGGTGTCATACACTTATACAGCGTCTTTCTTGATTCTTAAATCAAGTGTTAGCGATGTTAAATTTGTGGACTGTGAAAAATAATAGCTTTCAATCTATTCTTCCGTTCCAGGTTCTCCTGTTTCTCCCTCTCACCCATTTCTTGCTGTCGAATTACATTTCCCCATCATAATTAAATTTTAGTCTCACTTCACAACCTGAATAATTTATTTGTTTCATCACACTTTATTTCAATTTATTGATGACCAGCGGAGCTAGAACATCCATATCTAGGGTTCAGAATGTAGGTTAATGTTCTGGTACAACTGACTATGACAGTAGTTACTATTACTACAACATATCGGAATATTTTGAATAATTATCATGAATTCTCCGATAGTTTAATGTCATTACGATACAAATCTTAAATTTTCCTCTACAGTGGCCATTGAAAAGCTATTCAAATGCTGTATTTGAAGTTCTAGGTGAAAACAGCTGCTGAGTCGAAAAGAGGAAGAACAGTACTTTTCTTCATATTATCATTTCTTTCTTAACGCACATATACATACATCAAGCAAGCAAGAGCACTTAGCATCATTATTGACGGATTAGAACAAATCAGTTGTAACCTACAGTGGTTGTGTGTAATTGTTAATGTATAATTTGCCTTGTTTCATATCCCTGAAGGCTATATTTTATTGCGGGATTTGTGGAACATCATTTAGGTGTGTGTGAGAGTGAATGAGTGGCTTCAGCCGAGAACAATGTTTCTCCTCCCACCTATTATTTGCATATCGTGCACTCCCCTTACTCGTTAATCGGACTGAGTTCTTCACGGCGTCTTGTCTCCCTTTGCTTTAGCCCACTGTGAGACTATGTTCGACTCAGTTCACATCGTTAGCCCACACAATCCTAATATAGCTTACGCTGATATTACGTCGTGTCTAAATAATTTGTCAAAGCACTTGTCACAAGTAAGGCTTCTTGAACACTGCAGGCGAAAACACTGAGCAACATGCGATCAGTACGCATTTGGCACAATGAAATAAATAGAGAGAGGTTTTCATAACCTCTGGTGGCCCATACAATGTCCTAGACTGAGGTTAAGTAGCTTACGAGACTACTGAAGAGACAGAAGAGTTGTTTACGGTGCAAAAGAAGACTGGTCGAAAATCTGTTAACTGTTTTCTTTTTTTCTTTGCTAATTATTGGTTTGGAGTGTAAGTTCACAGTGTTTTTCTGTAAGTTTAATAAACACAACAGATAAACGTAGCTCAGACTTTGGTAATCAATAATACATTCTCTTACGCTATTTACAACACCCTGCCTATTCTGGGGTAGCTTTTCGAGTCCGCAACTGTAAAAATCACATGGCTTTGTTGGAGGCGAAGAACTCGTCGATCCATGTTTGGAGCCCATTTTCTTCCAGAAACGGAGTTACTTGAGTGTTTTCGATAGACAGCGAAAAAGCTGAAAATCTGATGGCGCAAGATCATGTGAATAAGGCGGGTGTGGAAGGATTTTCCAACCTAATTCCTGTGTTGTGTTTTTTTGTCAGTCTAGCGGGATATGGGCAGGCACTGTCGTGGAGTAGAATCACCTTGTCGTATTCTTAGAGTGAATCTTCAAGACGTCTCAGTTGTTGACAGTAAATGTGGGGAGTGATGGTTACACCTCGGAGAAGCAATTATTAGTACACTACACCGTCGCTGTTCCATCAGATTCATTACATTACCTTTTGTGGATGCGCGCAGGTTTGTGTACGGGGAGTTGCTGCAACTTTTGGCTCAGTCGTTCCTTTCTTTTCCTTAAGTTAGCATATTGACATCATTTTTCGTCACTAGCAACAATGCAGGATAGGAATGGTTGGTGTTATTCACGAAGTAACTGATGACGAACAGAGATACAATCACAGCCACCCCCTGACTCGTGTGACTTTGGCTTAGAGCATGCGATACCCGTACGCTCTATTTTAGAACTTTCCCCTTTGCATGCAAATGTCTCACGATTGCGGAATCATCACATTTGCCAATTCGTGTGCATTGACATGGTTCATTACGGATTAAGGCGTTTAAGCGCTGTTCCTGAACATGGAAAGGCACTGATGACAGAACTATCCTTCTCCTACAGAGAAAACCATTTTCTTGCCGTGCTGTGTGTAATTGCACTACCCCCATACACGGTGCAAATATTTATAGCTGCCATCGCTGCTGTCAACCATCGACTGAATTCAAACAGAAGAATATTCCGATTACTCCACTTGGAACTCCATATTGTAGCTTCCACAACTCCAATCACTATCTCCAGATGACAAAATGACAACACGTGAAGTCAGATAGAAAAATGAACTAGGAACAAAAAATGATAATAGATAAATGAACCCACAGAAACCACAATACCAACATGCGAGACAGAAACGGTACGAACTTAAGCTGCAACCTAATACCACTAACGCGAGTGCACTGTGTGTAATACATCCAAAATTGTGAAGCCCGGCTCATATTGTCAATATTTTCGTATGAATTCGTCCTTCACATTTGATAGAACTCTATGATCCATTAAATATTTTAGCTTTTAATACTTCGTTGTGCTGCAGGAAATTGAGACGGTACATTCGAGGGCCAATACTGATTTTTAATAAAATGCTTCTTGACATGCGGCTATATCATTAACCCATGACTTTCAGAAAGGTACAGGGAGTATTCACTGAAGGAGACCAAGCACGCGGTATAAAGGACATGATCATTTCACTCAATATCACTGTATCTTTCGAAGACTCTCCATGACATCCATCTATTGACATGCCAGATCACAATATGCGTAGATGTATTTAGTAGTTCCACGATACCGAGAAATACTCATGGAGATATATTTATAGAGTCGTTTGTGGCACAGAAATTATTCTTACCTTGTGCCTCGGAGATAAAAACGATGTTTCTGCGTTTATCTGTTCACACCAACAAATGGCAACAGCCTTGTACACTGCAACTTCTTTAACAAGATAACTGCATTTCAGTGTAGTTGAAAGTTGTGGAACTTGGAAGCGGCCTACGCGGAGGAATGACCAAGTGTTGTGAAACCGTTTAGAAATGTGCTATAAAGGGATACGGGAAAATAAAATGTTTTTTTTCTTTGTGCTCGCTAACTCGAAAAAAGCCAAAACACTTGATGGTTTTCATTCAGCAGTTGGGTTGGTGTTGGTTCGGTTTGTTTTGCTTTAGGGCGCAAAAATAACTGCGGTCATACGCGCCCAGTTGGATTGGTGACAGTTATACTGACTTCGTTAACACCACGATTACTACCACTAGTAAGGAAACATTAAAAATGTGGAGAACATGAAATATTAATGAAAAGAGGCCGATCAGATTGAAGTACTTGATTGTAGATAGAATATAACGAATAACCATGTCATGAACGAAATGCTTAACCTATCCTTGCACACTTAGCTATCAAAAGTGAAAGCTTTACATGTAGTTTAGTTATACGAAAATATTGAATGTATAATACAACGTAATGACGCTGGCAAATCTGGTTTGTGTTGCGCAAATGAAAACAAATTTGTGATAGTATATTCAGCAGATATTAATTATTTCGTCAGTGATTTTTTTACGGAAAGTACGTAAGAAATACATGAAACTCTGCTGTGCTACAGTACTTATGTTGTCCTGCAATTATGGCGCAAGTTGTACCGCTGAAAACTGATAGTACTCTCCTTGTGGATTTTTGTGACTTCCCGTTTACATGATACTTTGCATAGTGATCATCTTAGTCACATACGGGTCACCATGAAGAATGAAAACAATGTGCGATAAATGCAGCTAACCTTGTTTAATTTCAATGTATAGCTGGAAACGTCCTGAAAATGCCTCTAGGTTCCTGAAACTTTCTCTAGGTGAGATACCTAACCAAATACATAATAAATCAGGCACGAGAGTGGCTCCTGAACAAACAGTAATATCATAATCTATATTTCTAGATCATCATCATCATCATCATCATCATTGAAGACTGATTATGTCTTTCAGCGTTCAGTCTGGAGCATAGCCCCCTTATAAAATTCCTCCATGACCCCCTATTCAGTGCTAACATTGGTGCCTCTTCTGATGTTAAGCCTATTACTTCAGAATCATTCTTAACCGAATCCAGGTACCTTCTTCTTGGTCTACCCTGACTCCTCCTACCCTCTACTGCTGAACCCATGAGTCTCTTGGGTAACCTTGCTTCTCTCATGCGTGTAGCATGACCCCACCATCTAAGCCTGTTCGCCCTGACTGCTACATCTATAGAGTTCATTCCCAGTTTTTCTTTGATTTCCTCATTGTGGACACCCTCCTGCCATTGTTCCCATCTACTAGTACCTGGAATCATCCTAGCTACTTTCATATCCGTAACCTCAACCTTGTTGCTAAGGTAACCTGAATCCACCAAGCTTTCGCTCCCATACAACAAAGTTGGTCGAAAGATTGAACGGTGGACAGATAACTTAGTCTTGGTACTGACTTCCTTCTTGCAGAAGAGAGTAGATCGTAGCTGAGAGCTCACTGCATTAGCTTTGCTACACCTCGCTTCCAGTTCTTTCACTATGTTGCCATCCTGTGAGAATATGCATCCTAAGTACTTGAAACCGTCCACCTGTTCTAACTTTGTTCCTCCTATTTGGCACTCAATCCGTTTATATTTCTTTTTCACTGACATTACTTTCGTATTGGGGATGCTAATCTTCATACCATAGTCCTTACATTTCTGATCTAGCTCTGAAATATTACTTTGCAAACTTTCAATCGAATCTGCCATCACAACTAAGTCGTCCGCATATGCAAGACTGCTTATTTTGTGTTCACATATCTTAATCCCACCCCGCCAGTCTATTGTTTTCAACATATGATCCATAAATAATATGAACAACAGTGGAGACAGGTTGCAGCCTTGTCTTACCCCTGAAACTACTCTGAACCATGAACTCAATTTACCGTCAACTCTAACTGCTGCCTGAGTATCCATGTAAAGACCTTTAATTGCTTGCAAAAGTTTGCCTCTTATTCCATAATCTCGTAGAACAGACAATAACTTCCTCCTAGGAACCCGGTCATATGACTTTTCTAGATCTATAAAGCATAGATATAATTCCCTGTTCCACTCATAACACTTCTCCATTATTTGCCGTAAGCTAAAGATCTGGTCCTGATAACCTCTAAGAGGCCTAAATCCACACTGATTTTCATCCAATTGGTCCTCAACTAATACTCGCACTTTCCTTTCAACAATACCTGAGAAGATTTTACCCACAACGCTGATTAAAGAGATACCTCTGTAGTTGTTACAATCTTTTCTGTTTCCATGTTTAAAGATTGGTGTGATTACTGCTTTTGTCCAGTCTGATGGAACCTGTCCCGACTCCCAGGCCATTTCAGTTATCCTGTGTTGCCATTTAAGACCTGACATTCCACTGTATTTGAAAAGTTCCGACTTAATTTCATCCACCCCAGCTGCTTTATTGCACTGCAATCTGTTGACCATTTTCTCCACTTCCTCAAGTGTGATGCTATTTCCATCATCATTCCTGTCCCATTCTACCTCGAAATCTGAAACATTACTGATCGTATTTTCACCTACATTGAGCAACTCTTCAAAATATTCCCTCCATCTGCCCAAGGCATCCGCAGGATTCACCAACAGTTTTCCTGACCTGTCCAAAATACTTGTTATTTCCTTCTTATCTCCCTTTCGAAGACTGATAATTACACTCCAGAATGGTTTTCCAGCAGCTTGACCCATAGTCTCCAACGTGTTTCCAAAGTCTTCCCAAGATTTCTTCTTGGATGCTGCAATTATCTGTTTGGCTTTGTTTCTTTCTTCAACATAACTTTCTCCGTCTACCTGAGTTCTAGTATGTAGCCATTTTTGATACGCCTTCTTTTTCCTTTTACAGGCTGCCTTGACTGTGTCATTCCACCAAGCTGTTTGCTTCATCCTACTTTTACACACTACTGTTCCAAGACATTCTTTAGCCATTTCTAGTACTGTGTCCCTGTACCTTGTCAATTCCTTTTCCAATGACTGTAATTGACTACATTCAACTAACTGGTACCTTTCTGAGATCGCTGTTATGTACTTGTGCCTGATTTCCTCATCCTGAAGTTTCCCCACTCTTATCCTCCTACATATGGACCTGACCTCCTGCACTTTCGGCCTCACAATCCCTATTTCACTGCAGATTAAATAATTATCAATGTCATCAAAGAATCCCCTGAAAACACATGTGTCCCTCACAGCCTTCCTGAATTCCTGATCTGTTATTATATAGTCAATGACAGATCTGGATCCCCTGCCTTCCCAAGTATACCGGTGAATGTTCTTATGTTTAAAAAAGGAGCTTGTGATTACTAAGCCCATACTGGCACAGGAATCCAAGAGTTGTTTCCCGTTCCTGTTGGCCTCGATATCCTCTCCAAATTTACCCATAACCTTTTCATACCCTTCTGTTCGATTTCCAATCCTGGCGTTAAAATCACCCATCAGCAGAACACTGTCCTTGTCCTTTACTCTAACAACTGCATCATTGAGTGCCTCATAAAAACTATCCATCTTATCTTGATCTGTCCCTTCACAACGCGAATATACTGACACAATCCTAATTTTCTTGCTAGACACTGTCAAATCTATCCACATCAGTCGTTCGTTTACATACTTTATTGCAACTACGCTGGGTTCGATTTCTTTCCTGATGTAAAGCCCTACACCCCATTGTGCTATTCCTGCTTTGACTCCTGACAGATAGACCTTGTATTCTCCCACTTCCTCTTCTTTCTCACCCCTTACCCGAATGTCACTAACAGCTAAAACGTCCAGCCCTATCTTACTTGCAGCCTCTGCCAGCTCTACCTTCTTCCCAGAGTAGCCCCCATTGATATTAATAGCTCCCCATCTCATTACCATTTCTTTGCCAAGTCGTATCTTAGGAGTCCATGGTTTGTCAGTTAGAGGTGGGACTCCGTCACCTCCAAAGACCCGAGGCATTTTGCTCTGATTGTTGCCAGCATCATATTTAAAGTACCAGGGAAGCAGGTTGCTAGCCTTACTTGCCCCGAGTTCCATTGGGTTTTACCCCTAACGGTTGAGGGACTAACCGGTGGATTTGGTAGTCTTTGTCGTATGAGCACAAAGGTGACCACGCCTCAGAATATGTCCGAGATGCCCAGCTTATTCCGAAGTAACTGGTATCCCGACTGTCGGGACCACTTACTTGGCCACTCATACATTTCCCGTGGTTCATGAACTAGGACATGACTACAGGAACCCACACCATGAACCACAGATAGATACAGTAAAAAAACAACGCAATATAGCATCTGAATACATGTCAAATGATAAATGCTCACCGAAACGGAAAGAACGGCTGGAGAGTCACCATAAGTTCTTGTACTGACTTTGTGCAGTAGCTGATGCATGAATCCTAGGATTAAATCTTCGTAAATACGTGACAATAGGATAAATCACTATAGTGAAGAACACCTCTTATGGAACATTGATTCACACGTTCTGCAGGATTAAATAAAACCAACTGAACATGATTGAAAATTTTCTCTTCCCTGACATTGGCGGAGCCTTTAGATCATAAGATAATTCGGTCAAAATTATATGAACTATGTCTAGTACGTGTCCCCAATCAACAGAGACTGCTAAACCTCGTACAGGAGAGCAGCACCTCATCCTTGGTACAGGACCAGAGTATAAATACTGCACATCGTTGCTTGTGTAGGGTGAATAATTATGACAGTCCGTTCTATTGCTTCGATGGAAGTTGGTCGGACTGAATTTCCGGTTAAATAACTTTTATTCGAATTTAAGAATTTCGAGAGTACTATCCGATCATCAAGTCTACTTCTACTAACCTTCGAGTGGCTGCACCTATGTACAAAGTGTGCCAGCCACAAATGATTTTTTTTCCGCTATTGCATTGCTGTTTCAGATTTTCGAGTCCATACCTATTCCCTCAGTATTGCTTCAGCTAACACAGTGATAAATTGTGCTGTCATACGTCCAAGTGCGTAGCAGTAGTACAAAATAATCAGAGAGCTGGCTGAGAAAAAAGTTACGATCCCTGTAAGAAAATGACCCAGCCTACGAGCTAGTAGCAGAATCCCACAATGAGGCAGTTGTCTACGAGATAAATAGTTATCGAATAAGACGTTCGCTGGGATCTGATGCAATTGCGCTGCTTCCAGTGGGTCAATACTGTGGGGTAACACTTGTCCGAGGCAATGAAGTCGTACAATGAAAGTTGATTTGTTTATTGCTTAGTTAAAAAGTGCATTATCTCATATTCCACAAGTTCATTTTATCGTTATTTAATTTACCTAAGATTAAACTGTGATTCTGCTCATTCGTATTTACCTTGATAACGTAAAGACAGCTATCCCTCAGTTGTGTACAAAGTACGCCGCGCAGCCGTCTATGTTACGAGAAACGGCGCGCTGCTCGAGGGTTAACAACCCAAGTAAAAGATATTTGTTTCATTCGCTTTCTTTCTAGATTTTTGTTACCACATACCATTTTCGACCGAGACGTGTAATGCCGATTAAACACTTCGAAAGAAGATATCCAAATAATTTCGTTTTATAATCCTTGCCAGTGCAGTAGTTTCACAGAATTACGGGCAACGTTTGAAAGACACCTATGGGTGGAAACACAAAAAAGCGGATGCAACAGCCATCATATGACGGTAAGAGCACGTGATGACGAGAGCGTGCCCTCTAAATGCGCAATGAAATAAAAGGTCGCGACTGCTGCAGAACAATAACACGTCAATCAGTTGAACAGCTATGAAGTGGTCACAGCACTGGATGACCGTTGGGGGTAACATGTGGCTCCATCACACAAACCAGAAGCGAAACGTCCAAAAAAAGACGCATACATGTCCAATTGTTTGATTTTATTTAGAGTCTATTTTATAGACTGGAAACGGCATCACCGCGGTGTAAATCTTATAGGTCACAGGAACACTGAGCTACACCGCCAAATTTCAACTCGATCTAAAGGAAGATGCATTTTTATGAATCCCATCGACTTCTTCCCTCACGTCGCCATGATCTGTACCCAAAACCCTAGAAATATATTGTAGAATCCAGCGGACAGGAGTTTTATACTTTTTTTTTATTTTGGTTAGAGTAGCACATACAACATACGTCCTCAATTATTTCTGTATGTATTCCAATCTCTGTCTTCCTGTACAGTTTTTGCTCTCTACAATTCCCTCTAGTACCATGGATGTCATTCTCTCATGGCTTAACAGATGTCTTATCATTCTGTTATTTCTCCTTATCGGTGTTTTCCGCATTCTCCTTTCCTCTAAGATTCTGCGCAGAACCTACTCATTCCTTACCTTATCACTCCACCCAATTTTCAGCATTCGTCTGTAGCACCACATCTCAAATGCTTCGACTCTGTTCTGTTCCAGTTTTCCCACAGTCCGTGTTTCACTACCATACAATGCTGTACTCCAGACATACGCTCTCAGAAATTTCTTCTCAAATTAAGGCATACGTTTGATACTAGCTGACTTCTCTTGGACAGAAATGCCCTTTTTGCCAGGGCTAGTCTGCTTTTGATGTCCTCATTGCTGCTTCCGTCATTGGTTATTTTACTACCTAGGAAGCTAAATTCCTTAACTTCATCTACTCCTTGACCATCAATCCTGACGTTAAGATTTTCGCTGTTCTCATTTCTGGTACTTCTCATTTCTTTCGTCTTTCTTCGATTTACTCTCACTTCATATACTGCACTCATTAGATGGTTCGTTCCGTTCAGGAGATCATGTAATTCTTCTTCACTTTCACTCAGGATGGCAATGTCATCAGATAATTGATAACCTTTCACCTTGAATTTTAATACCACTCCTGAACCTTTCTTTAATTGCCATCATTGCTTCTTCGATGTACAGATTGAGCAGTAGGTGGGAAAGACTAAGACTACATCCGTGTTTCACACCCTCTTTAATTGGAACACTTCGTTCTTGTTCGTCCACTCTTATTATTCCCTCTTGGCTCTTGTACATATTGTATATTACCCGTCTCTCCGTAGAGCGTACCCCTATATTTCTCAGAATTTCGAATATCTTGCAACATTTTATGTTATCGAATGCTTTCCTCAGGACGATAAATCCTATGAAAGTTTCTTGATTTTTCTTTAGTCTTGCTTCCATTGTCATCAGCAACGTCAGAATTGCCTCTCTCGTGCCTTAACCTTTTCTAAAGCCAAACTGATAGTCATCTAGTACATCCGCTACTTTCTTTTCCATTCTCCTGCATATTACTCCTGTCAGCAACTTGGATGCATGAGCTGTTAAGCTGATTGTGCGATGATTCTCGCACTTGTCAGCCCTTGCAATCGTCGTAATTGATGGGATGATATTTTTCCGAAAGCCTGATGGTATGTCGCCAGACTCATACATTCTACACACCAACGTGAATAGTCGTTTTGCTGGCGCTTCCCCCAATGATATTAGAAATTCTGAGGGAGTGTTATCTATCGCTTCTGCCTTACGTGATCTTAAGTCCTCCGAAATTCTCTTAAATTCTGAGTTCTAATACTGGATCCCCTGTCTCTCCTAAATTGACTGCTGTCTCCTCATCTATCACATCACACAAATTTTCCCCCTTCATAGAGGCTTTCAATGTATTCTTTCCACATATTCGCTCTCTCCTGTGCGTTTAGCAGTGGAATTCCCGTTGCACTCTTAATGTTACCTCCCTTGCTTTTAATGTCACTGAAGGCTGTTTTCACTTTCCTGCATGCTGAGTCTGTCCTTCCGACAATCATTCCTTTTTAGATTGCTTCACATTTATCATGCAGCCATTTCGGGGGTGACTTATATTTCCGTATTCCTGAGTTTCCCGGAACATTTTTGTAATTCCGCCTTTCATCGATCGAATGAAGTACTTCTTCTGTTAGCCATGGTTTCTTCACAGCTACCTTCTTTGTACCTATGTTTCCCTTTCCGACTTCTACGATGGCCCTTTTTAGAGATGTCCATTCCTCTTCAACTGTACTGCCTACTGAGCTATTCCTTACTGCTGTATCTATAGCGTTAGAGAACCTTAAGCGTATCTGGTCATTCCTTAGTACTTCTGTATGCCACTTCCTTGCGTATTGATTCTTTCTGGCTAATGTCTTAAAGTTCAGCTCACTCTTCCTCACAACTACATTGTGATCTAAGTCTATTCTGCTCATGAGTGCGCTTTATAATCCAGTATCTGATTTCGGAATCTCTGTCTGACCATGATGTAATCTAATTGAAATCTTCCCGTATCTCCCGGCCTTTTCCAAGTATACCCCCTCCTCTTGTGATTCTTGAACAGATATTCGCTATTAGTAGCTCAAACTTGTTACAGAACTCAATTAGTCTCTCTCCTCTCTCAGTCCTAGTCCCAAGTCCATATTATCTTGTAACCTTTCATTCTACTCCTTTCCCTACAACTGCATTCCAATCTCCCATGACTATTAGATTTTTAACTCCCTTTACGTTCTGTATTAGCCTTCCAATATGCTCATATACTTTCTCTATCTCTTCATCTTCAGCTTTGCGATTTCGGATTATATAACTGAATTATCGTTGACGCTGTTGGTTTACTGTCGATTCTGATAAGAACAACCCAGTCACTGAACTGTTCACAGCAACACACTCTCTGCCCTACCGTCCTATTCGTAACGAATCCCACCCCCGTTATACCATTTTCTGCTGTTGTTAATGCTAACCTATACTCATATGACCAGAAATCCTTGTCTGCTTTCCATTTCACTTCACTGACCCCCACAATATGTAAATTGAGACGTTGGATTTCCCTTTTCACATTTTCTAATTTCCCTACCATGTTAAGGCTTTGACATTCCACGCCACGATTTGTAGAACATTAACCTTTCGTTAGTAATTCAATCGTTTTGTCATGGGCACCTCCCCTCCCGCAGATACGAATGGCGGACTACTCTGGAATCTTTTGCCAGTGAAATATCATCATGACACTTTGATACTTTTCAACTACAGACCACATGTCGTGTGAACAGACGTTACGTGTCTTTAATGCAGTGGTTTCCATTGCCTTCTGCATCCTCATGCCGTTGATCACTGCTGATTCTTCCGCCTTTAGGGGCAGTTCCCCGCCCCTGGGACAAGAGAGTGCCCTGAAACTCTGTCCGCTCCTCCGCCCTCTTTGATAAGGCCGTTGGAAGAACGAGTGATTTCTGATGCGGGAAGTGTTCGGCCGCCAATGCTGATTATGAATCAAAATTAAAGCAGCGGTGGGATTCGGACCGAGGACATTTTGATTACTATTCAAAGACTCTACCCAATTTTTTCCTAACACAGCTAAATGTAATTTGCTTCACTCTAACACAACAAAACTTTTACTGCCTCTCTCTGCCAAACCTTACTTTTTTTGTTTTCCTCCTCCAAACCACTTATTTAAGGCAGTCAACTAAAATATAACAAAAGAAGTCATTTCGAGAAAAACAAAAGTGTTAAATCAGAAAAACGTATATGAAATAATATGGCGTTAATTTTGACGTGCCCACACCTTATTTCCTCCGTCATTTCTACACCGTGTAACATTTAAATTTAAATAAGAGTGTCGTTAAAAAAATGCGGGGGAGGGGAGGATGTCAACTCATCCACCTCCTTGTCGATGAAAAACAAGATACAGCGTATTAGAATAAAGCTCACGGTAACGTGGCTTCCTGAGCCACGTCCAGTGGGCTGTGGCCATATATAGGGAAAAGGCACTCGGATCCGCGTCCATCCACTCACCACCACGTACTGGACGTAGTGTCCAACAAGCCACAAGATGGCATTGTTCTTCGATCGGGGAAAGAAGGTTGAATCGAGACGCACGAGAATCTTCCCCGAGATAGCCGCCTCCGACGTCCATCCCCTGGACCATATTCCTCAACACAAAAGCCACACTTTTCAAGAATTATCCAGAAAATTGAAACCTTACTTTCAGACGTCCCGAAAATAGTTTTCTGCGTTACTTCATACTGTTTCGTAGTGATATACTTGCAAACCGTAACCAGGTGAGGGCTGAAGTCGTCCAGAAATTGAGATCTACTGAAAGTTTTATTCTCTACATGCGCTATCTATCGCATTTATCTACGTACCAATAGCGCTACCATTCATGTCAGCGTCAAAAGTAATTCTAAGTCGTACTGAATCCTATTACAGCTACATTTCCATTGTATTTTACAGTAGAAAATAGCATTGTCAACAATTAATGCGACAGCTGTTTGTTCATTTGATGAGTAATTGATATGGTGCCCACACACCTTCCTGGGAAAATCTGAACATCAGAGAGCCACTGTTGACTTCTCTCGTTATACAGCACAGAGTGGTTAATGATTTGTAAACGACAAGTCAACCTTGACACTTGAATGGACGTCTGAACGTGCACCTCTGCGATGAAAACGTAAGCAACTCTGTTCTGCATAAACGTCCAGCTTTTACTGGTTGCTGCACTATTTCCAGTAACAAACTACCTGTATTACTATTTATTATCTTTGTCAAAAACATAATACTTTCCTGGGCTTTCGAAAGGCATTTTACGCGGTGTCGTCTCTCTAAAGACTTGCAATATCAATTCGTTTTTTAACGTCCTTAGAAGAGGGATGCCTAAAGCGCACCAAATTTGAAATTTTATTTATTATAGCCCAAATATTAAATTACAAAATTATTAAAAGTATACCCTCCTCAACTATATAATGTTGTTCTAGTTTCGGATTTAAAGAATGAAAATTCCTCGGAAAAGAAACACACTACTCATAATTTTCTAAATATCTGTAAGCGGGAAAATATAGGAACTTGCTTTCCTAACTTTTATGGGTGGGCACATAAATTTTAACACCCTTACGGAATATGTCCTTGAGTGTAAAGATCTGCACTTTTCTACATTTAACGGAATGTTCCATACTTTAGTTCTTATGTCACTGTTTACAGACACTGCAACGTACATTTTTCCTCCTTTCTACACTCCTGCACATTCTGCGTTAAACCATATCTGGCATTTCATGCTTATGATCATAACTTCCATTCTTTGCACAATTTGCTATAACAGTCCTGCCTTTTGTGAATCAGTTTCTGCGCTGGATTCCCTGCAGAGTCTCAAAAACACTTACTGTTCACATATGGAGCTGTGCTTCTATACCGTTTCTCCGTTCCTTCTGTTAGCATTTTTTTGGGTGTGGAGGTCGTCAGTTTACAGGCTCCTTGGCTAGACCTTCATGTTCTGCTAAGAGGTTTTCTCATCTCCCTCAGGTCCGGCGATATTTCTTGTAAGGATGACTTTGGCTCACTTTTAGTCTGCCATGGCTTCTTCCGCAATGAAACTACGGGGAAATTCGTTTCGTTGTAGAAAGTCTAATGCAAGTTTTCTTATTTCCGACATGCATCTTTTCAGATGTATATGCTCTTCCAACTCGCTCTCAACTTCGTTGGAAAACACTACGCTGCGGCCATGAACTTACATATCCCCGTTTGCGTTTTTATTTTCAGCTAGCCTCTTAATTGTCGAGGCATATTTCATTGACGTGCACCTCCATTTAGTCCATGATCCCCATTTGGATTTACCTATTGTTACAGGTAAATGCAATTAATCCGTGCTCCACTTTCCATTTAATTAATACCTTAGCACAAAGAACGCACTCGAAAATTCACCACATCGTTTCTGTTCGTTATATTGCAATGATAACGGTAAATGCATATTTTAAAGCTCGCCATAGGAGGAAGTTTCTCAGACTGTACCGTTAGAATAGCAGTAACTTGTAGTGGTACATCATAGGTAACGGCGCCATTTCGTCTTTTGTCACTTCCCTACAAACAAACCACAAGGAATACAGATTCATAACTGTCTGAAAACGAAGGTTATTACATGTACCTTCACCAATAAATAAAACCTTACGCCCCCACTTACCTTATGAGAGCAGTTCTCTTTGGCATGTACATAAAAATTTAGATGAGAAATCAAACAAAATCAATACTGTGTTGAGACGATCTGTTCCACAACACACGAACTCGTAACTGGCTAATTGACTACTTGAAGTACGTACTTCAGGCCAATCTCAATAAATGCCGGATGGTAGAAGAGGTGCAAAGTTTATATTAGTGGTACAAATTAGTATGTACTTCTTGAACAGCAATAGACTACACACTAAGTTAAGAAAAGGTTATTCAGAAACGTGGCTACACGAGTATAAATAACGTAGAACACAAAATGTAATGCTGTAACGTGGAATGTGATGCTGATGAGTTTGTAATGTTGTGGTTTTCAAGTGGTTTGCTCTGCTGATCGGGCCAGAATACAGTTTTTAAGAGCAAGCTTGCACCTATAAATCTGCTATTTAAACTACGCATTTCATCTATAACAGAGTCTCAGAAAGTTTATTTACAAAAAGAGGTCCTGAAGATTATACAATGAAATATTTACGTACTTTTCTTTTGGTAACAAACGCCAATTTTATAATTGCATTTTATCGGCTTAGATGTCTTTATTTTGCCATTTGCAATCTCTCTGGTAGATGAAACTGGCAGTGACTGAGGAAGAAAGTAACATATCTTCTAAGTGAAATTCGACAGGGTGTCTGGAGTAAAGGCGCTTCAAGCGACGTGATCCAGTAGTTAGCATTTGTAAGATGGCATTGCTTGCCACATTTCTTTGCGATACATCTTAAAATGATCAATTTATTTTTATTTCAGCTATCTAAAATCGCGCTATTACTGGCTGTTGTGTTCTAAGAGCATTTCCAACATGTTCATTTTAAATCATGCTAGATGACAGATTTGTGTTCAAGATTCCAGAGGTATCGAATGTAGCATCTCATTATTGAATTACGTCTGTTATTTTACAAAACTTGTAGTCATAAACTAGCACAGAACTGTTATGAAATCTGCTGCTTTTTCCCCCTAAATGTATTTCTCAGAGATGCAAAAACGCTGTCACTTTCAATGTAAACTACTTCAAATCTATACAGTTTAAGTACATGGCAGTTTCTGGTTTTAAAAACAATATCGGTCTCTGTGTCTAATGCTGTAGGGGTGTGAAAGTAATTTGATGAGAGTCCGGAGTGCACGAAGCACTGTTGTGCCTGACTTGTATCAAAATATAAACATTCGCCATATAGCCTAGTTGCATGAGGAATAGACTGTACTTTTAATTGCATGAAAACTTACTTTACATCAAATTCAAATTTGCGGAAACTATCGAAACCACTTTAATAACAGCCTTCGTGAACGTCGATACAGCATCTTAACAACCGACCTTCCTGCGAAGCCTCCCGAGTGCATTTAGATATGTATTAATTTTCAGAAATTAAGGATCATCGATTTGAAAGCTGCTGCGTATAACTGTTGTACCTATTTGCAGCATAATACCTTGTGGTTTTTGTGCACAAATTACAATCACCTTTGTAATTGTTGCAGTAATCAGCAAACTGAAACAAATCTAGGGCAATCAGTAAGACCACAATATGATCCAAAATAACTTCAAAAAGTAATCATTAGATGTTATTGGCCAGAAGTCTCAGAGCGCTGCAACTTGATTACATGAAACTGTAATAACAACAGAAATTGTAGTTACGACTCTCGTTCTGTAATCGATATTTCACTGAATATTAAGTTGATGCGTTGGGTTGCATAATAATCATTGTAGTCTGAATTGTAAACTTGAATCTGCTGGTGTCGGCATACACGTAGCAAATGCTTCCAACAAGGCGACTCACATTTGGACCGGTAATTGTTGTATGAAGCTTTCACGGATCGACGGATTTTGCTGACGGTAGTAAGCCAGATGCCTTTATCAGTTACTGTCTGTCACAGGCAGGTAGTATTGCACTTTCATCGTAACACTTTAGCAGAAATCTTTCGACGAAGCTAAAACAGTACTCGTTCGCTGTCTTAAATCTCGGTGTTGTTGGCTGAATATTTTCATCAATAGTTGACTCCTATCGATGTCTAACAAAGCAGAAAAGTCTCTTTCCGTATATAATTGGGGACATTCCTTGACTATAATTCTCTAGAGTGACTTACAGAAAAGAGCGATACTTAATGTTAAGCTTCCAGATTTTCGGAGAGTTCTATAAACTCCTCTTTGTTAGGTATGTATCACAAATATTTTGTTTGCATTTTATTTCAGTTAAATTATTCATTTGTGCCTGTTTCGCAAAATATCTTTACTTGTACGAAGTGATACACTTTGTCTTTCTTTCGAAGTAATGGGACTGCAGCATGACGTACGGCTCAGTACCACACTATAAAGAAAACTTAAATCTTAAACCTTCTTTCCCCTATTCGCAACTTTTATTTAAACCATTTATACTGCTTTCTCGTATATTAAGCACGAAACGTCTGAAACGAGGTGGGTAATCGGCTGCTATGTTGAAAGTTAACATGTTGTTACGTATGCTGTTATGTGTCCAACAAATGGTGTGTCATGTCATGGAAATCATGAACGCGCTCGCGCGTGAAGAATGCACAGGTACGGCTCCCTCCTGTCCGGTCGTCCCTAGTGACGGTCCTTGGTTCGCATCCTACGACCGGTTTTCCCAGCGGAACAAAAACACTCACTGTGGTTCTTGTTTCTTATGATAAACTATGCGGAACTACAGCAGGTTGGCTATTCATGTTCATCTAGGACTATAGTAGAACCTGTCCTGACCTTGAGCAGGTCATCATGGGATCCGGAGAAGGCAATCGCAACGCACAAGGGAAGACGAGATACCTGCGCAGCCGGTTGTCGACTGCCGCTGCAGTAACGACTTTTACAGTTGGTCTTCAAGTGCACCAAAACATAATAAGTCGTTAGCAACATAAGAGTGCATTTACAAAATATAACCCACAAAAATATCGTTACAGCTTATCACAACAGCAAGAAGACCTTCTGTCACATTTAAAAAAACGAATACTGCAGCACGAAGGCAGTAAATACTTTACACGGCGCAAATTATTTGCATCTCGTTTATTTGTAGCAGAACGTGTTCCAAAGTAGGTTATATCAGTTTCTTTTTTTGTGGGAAAGACAGCTAAAAAACTATATTAACAAGTATATGAAATTTAGTCTTGAGTATTTCACGAAGCACCATTTTTCAAGTTCCTAGAACAATCTAAGCAGTCAGAACAAACGCATGAAAGTTTGTTCTTTACGCCACACACGTGAAGAACGCGTGACGAAAATATGACTACACTAAAATTACCCCAGCAACATCAGCAGGAGTGAATTTATGACTATTCTGCAAATGATGTTATGCAGATACTGAAACAGAACATTCAATAATCCATACTAATTGCTTTCTAACGCTGATAAATATAATGCTGATCATTATAGCATGTAGGATTACAGAGTCGTTGGGGAAAACTCATTGCTAAAGACTAAACGACGTATTTTTGCGTGAAAGCGCAGGAAGACGAAGGATACATTTTTAATGTGATTGGTTTCACAGTTAAATTAAATACATAAATCTGTATTTACAGCACTACAGAAGAAACCAAACGCAATGTTCAAAACAAAATAAAAGTTTCTATCTTAAACGTGAGACGGAAAATGCATCTCATCACGGCCAATGTTCCAATTTAGCTGCCGCACATTGGCTTTCTCAAGAATTAATACAGATACCAAAGTCTAATGAAATTTTAAAACAATATTACCTGTCCACTACGAGACAGTCAGAGTCCAACAGGCTCTATCACACTGTCGACTTTTAAAATATGTACCTGCATCTAACCTTGGTAAACTGCCTTCATCACAATTTCATGTCTTAATATATGACCAAAATATGTGTATGTAGCATTACTTTAAATTTTCAGTGCTTTTTCTGTCATCCGAACCCACTGACATTAGATCGATGTTCTCTCTCTCTCTCTCTCTCTCTCTATTCGTTTAGTCAGTTCCGACTCTTCGCGACCCCATGTACCAAATCACGCCAGCTTTTCCTGTCTTTCACTTTCTCCCGTAGACTTTCCAGTTTGGAATACATTGCTTCTGTGATGCCATCGATCCATCTCATCCTCTGACGTCCTCCTCTTCTAGTTCCTTCAATCTTCCCCAGCATTAATGTTTTTTCCAGCGACGCATGCCTTTGCATTGTGTGTCCAAAGTAGGTAAGCTTTTGTTTTAACATTAGACCTTCCAGGGAGAAATCTGGTTTTATTTGCTCCAATATTGATCTATTGGTTCTCTTTGCAGGCCATGGAACACTAAGAAGTTTTCTCCAACACCACAATTCGAAGGAGTCAATTTTTCGCCGTTCAGCCTTTCTAATGGTCCAGGTCTCACATCCATGTTATTCTTTACTTTTTCTGTTTGGAAACCAAATGTCAATAACGTCACTTCTTTTCTTGTGTGTTGTTCCAATTGTCCCCATTTCACAATGACACAATACTCTGCTCCGCAAAGATGATCTGAGGCGATTCATGCTTTGGAATAATTTTGAAATACATTTCTTTCTCTTGTAAGCTAAACTTCATTGTTACACTGATTTTCATTTCGCTTATATCATCTGTTGTTGTAATATTAACTTAGTAATTAAATTGTTCTAAATGCTAAAGGGGTACACTTCCTTAAATCTTATGTTGAGCATAGGTGATGTGTCTTAATTGCTGCTTGTATCCAGATTACGCTGTTTCTGTCTTAGCAAGTATTTACGACGACTGGATCTCACTTTCATGCAAGGCTGGTGTACCGTCTACAAAATGTAGCACATCTAGCAGTGTGACAACTCCTCCTACCACAATATATTCCTTTCTCTGCTTCGTGTAAGTTCATACCAAATGAAACAGGTGGCACGGTTATGTGCTGTTGTTATCCAAATCGTCGGGACAAGAAAAAGACCGGTAAAGAAAAGGTATGAAACATGTGTTCCGGTGAGCGAAAAGCTAGTTTTCAGTTACCGTATTTTACCGTTGCAGTAGCTGTTCTTCAGCTTTATCCATCAGTCCATGAGAGAAATAAATTTTACTGTGAAACTATTATTCCTTCTCTGATAATAGAGAATTTTTATTACAAAATAAACAGTACGTGTTACTTTCTGTACAGTTAGAGTGATTTTACAGACCAGGCGTGGTGTGAAAAGCCGTTCACAAATTTCTCAAAGTAGACAACTTTCTTAATTGTAAAAACTTGGTGAAACAGGACGTCTTTGGTCATACATAATGTCAGCATAGTACGCAACCTTATATCTTTATTGGAGAGTAAGAAGAGGGCCAATGGAATTCCATCGACACAGCCACGTCGTATTTAGTTGACGGACAGGACAAATTTAATTCAAAAGCTTCTTTCGACGTTCGACGCATATATTCTTGTAAAGAAAAAATAATGGATAACTCATGTCATGATTCGGTATCTTTAAGTAGCCGTTTGCCCACTCTAAGCGCTCATAAACTCTCTTACGTGATTGCTGACATGGTAGAAATCTCAAGTGCGTTACATCACGCACGGTACGGATTTTGATTACGTGCTACGCCGGTCTCCACAGAAATACGACGGTCTAAATATAGACTGAGTGTCTTTCGTATTATAGTTACATGGTTACTTGTTGGTATCCCTTCAATCCCTGAGTTCTGGTTTCTGCTTTCTGTTAGTCTTCAATAAATTATAACGTTTCGCACGTCATCTTCACGTTGCGCAATGAAATATACCGAGCACTATGGCTGTCCTCACTGTGAGTGCTCCAGCTAACCCCTGTTCAACATACCATCGTTTCCGAGGGTGAGTGAACTCTTCTACTTTGCATGAGGTAGGTCTGTCGAAATACATGGAAGTATAATTATAACATCGGACAGAATATGGCAGTTCTCCATCACAGTAATCAGTCGGCAGCCTCAGTGCACGAGTCCCTCACACGGTTGTGAAAACGATCCTCTATTTCGAAGCATATGTGTCTGTTATTTTGATAACTCTGTGTGTGTGTGTGTGTGTGTGTGTGTGTGTGTGTGTGTGTGTGTGTGAGTGAGTGAGTGAGTGTATGTGTGTGACTACATATATGCACACCTGCCAGCACTTATAAGCATAATTAATACTGATATTCTGACGAACCTCATTAATGAGACTGAAATAATACGGTTGTTGTTCCCCGTTAACGATCACTCACTAGTTTGAATATACAGTAACATATATCTAACAGCGAAAAGATACTGTTTCAGGTAGATTATTACGACGGAAAGCAGTTCATCTCCATTACACGAATCTGATCGTGAGATGAAGTAATCGCAAAACTGGGACAGAAGACCAAGCAGGGCAGTTAGAATTGATTATCAGATATTCCCGAATTTGACGGTTTCGTTAAGATCACTTTCATGCTTTCTTGAAAAAACCATTCAGGTTTCTCCATTTCAATAGAAGCCAATAGATATATGGAATTTCTCAAAGCTTCATAAGTTTACAACTCGTCAGACGATTTGGTACCATTTTAAATTCTGATCATAACCAAAGCTAATGCATTTCAGTAGCTCTTTGCCTTCTCTTGGTGATCACTTGTTACTACTATAATATTTTGTGTAGTATAATCACACATATGGATACTGACGATAGCAGTATTCTGCCGAAAACCATCGCACGAAACTAATATTGGAAATCAAAGGAGGCAGTAAGCGCGTGACGCTTTGTTGTACATTTCCTAAGAGAGTAATAAGCCTCAGCAAATTCAAATGGGAATATGGGTAAGTGTAAGAATTCCAGAATGAGTATAAATAGCTGTGAATATTTTACACAGGGGTGAAAAAACTAGAAACAAGGTGGGTGATATACCTGCGCGGACGACAGTTTACATTAACCTCAACATAATCTGGAAATAATTTATTTATAATTACATAACCAAATTTCATGTCGTACACTACTTCTTAATGGTACTAACGTATCAGTCGGCCAACGATCCTTCAGTACCACCAATTTTGTTACGTTACCGTACATCCCAAAAGAAGAGTGGAATTGACGTTGTATGGTTTTATGAAAACAATGCTACAAAAACCGCACATCACACTGCATCCAATACACGCAGAAAGAAAATCGAGAAGAATTGTAGGCCTAAATGATCTCGAAGAACTGCATCATTATCTCCGCTAAAAGCTTAGGTTGGTTGTCCTTTTCGTCACCCTTTATTTCCTCGGTATTCCGGGGTTTCTTCTACCGATAGGACGAAACCTCCACGATTTCAGAGGGAGTTGACAAACATATAAGATTATCAAGTGTTCATTTAATGTATACTATTCACCAACTTTGGTCAGTAATTCCTTTCCACTTTTCAAGCATACGTTTTGTCTTGTACCTCAATAAAGTTTTTGAATGTTATTTCATATCTTTACATAGGAACGCCATAATTTACACTTTGCTATAAAATGTTATTAATTTTTAGTCTTTTCAAGTGAAGAGGATATCGTCAGCATGCAGAAGATGATTTAGTAATGTCGACGGAACATTAAACCTTAATCTAACTTTGCTGCTTATTTAGGAACGAGTAAGAATTCAAATAGAATCAGGCTATTATTTCGTTAATACAGGCCTTTAGAACAGTGTAAGCATGTACATTGAGAGTTCTCAGGGCAACCATGGCTCTCCCCATTGTTACGTAGAATTTATATTCTGTTAGAACGTCTGAATCTAAAGTTATTAAATAATCGTGCTAGGACTCTGAAATCCTGCAATCACTGTGGAATATCCCCTTATCTTCATTCATTTGCAGTAAATATTCGTTACAATATACCACTGCCTCCGATAGGTGCAGTAGGTAAAAGAGATACACAAGTATAGGAAGAATTCACTAACTGTTGAAACATTTATGTAATCAGTGTCGGGTCAGCTTTACTGCCTGTTTTGTCAGTATCATTTAAGACGTCAGAATGTTACTGTGAAGAATGTAGTTCCCAGGAATGACATTCTTTGTAAAAAGAAGACTCCTACGTTTTGAATTACACAATTACTTTGTAAGAGAATTTGTTAAGAAGCAAACAGTTAAAAATTTTTGTAACCTCCAATAAGGGCATTAACCAATTAGACAGGGGAGAAGCTCTGTGAAGAATTAATGTTTAACGAAAGAGAACCAAAATTCTAATTGCAAAAATGTTGTCACTGGTATGAATAAAACATAAATAGAATGATGTTACTTTCAGTAAGTAACTGGTTATGTATGAACCACCTCACGTGTCAAGCGATTCGACCCATAACTGTTTTCAAAAGTTCTCAGCTTGTAGTCTGAAACAAAGTGTTTAGATTCAGTGCCTGTAGGTCCCGGGGTCCCGGGTTCGATTCCCAAACGGGTCAGAGATTTTCTTTCCTCGGTGACCGGGAGTTAGCGTTGCTCTAATCATTCTTTATCACCTCCATCAACGCGCAAGTCGCAAAAGTAGCGTCACGTAAAAAGACCCACACATCGGGGCCGGACTACGCCAGAACAATGATGGAATGCAATTATTAATCTATTATTTGTTTTCGAAACACTATTAGTGAGGTAATATCCGTTTTGAACGCTAGAGGATTTGAATTAGTATCTTGGAAACGTGGACTATCACATATGAAATGTCCTTGCAAATCAACAACATTAAATATTCGAGTATGTGGTTTGACTCTAGACTATCACGACAGTGGCTCATTAAACAACAACAAACGAAATATTCAACAACGTTGGGAGAGGGGACCATGACAAGTCTAGTCTTTGGCATATGAGACAGAGAACATACTCTCAGCCTTCAAGAAGAATGTAATAATTCTAATTTGAAAGAAAGCACATGCTGGCAGGAACTGCAGTATCAATTTAATAAGTCACTGTTGCAAAGTTTTAACACAAGTTACTTACAGGAAAATGGAAAAATTTTTACAGGCCAAGTTTTGGGAAAACCACTTTGGCTCTCGGATAAATTTTGGAACAGTTGAGGCAATACTGACCATACGACGTATCGTAAAAGTTAGGTTAAAGAAAGGTAGACCCAAATTTGTGGATTTTCTAGACGCGTAGAAAGCTTTTGGCTGTGTTAGCTCGAGTACACATTTTGAAATTCTGAAGGACAGAGAGATAAAAAAGTGGGGAGCACAGGTTCAACTAAAGCTTTTATGGAAACCCTACAAAAGTTAAAAGAGTCGAAGGACAAGAAAGGGAAGTACTGCTTCAGAAGGGAGTGAGACAGGGCTGTAGACAATTACCAATGCTATTATATCTGCACATTCAGCGGCTATGAAAGAAACCCAAGAAAAATTACTATAAATAATTGAAGTTTAGGGAGATAAAATGAGAAATTGGAGTTTTGGAGAAGACACTGAAATTTTGTCAGCGACAGCTGTGGACTTCGTACTGCAGTTGAAAGGGGTGGACAATGTCCTGAAAAGAGGATATACGGGGTGGCAGTCATTGAACTACGTGAAATAAAATCGTCATGAGTTTTGAACGGTTTGCGTTAGGACGTTCAAGGTACACGACTTACCGCGGGGCATGATGGGAATTAGTATGCGCATGTATGGTTTGGTTTAAAGATGAAGCCCTCTTTCATTTGGATGGGTTCGTCAGTACGCAAAATGGACTCATTTGGGGAACTGAGAATCACCATTTCGTATTCGAGAATTTTCCTCACCCTCAGTGGATGTCTGTGTACAGTGCAGTGTCCAGTCACGGAATAATCGGTGCAATGTTGCATGATTGCACGGTGGCTACTGAACGCTACGGAAAGTTCTGGAAGACGTTTTCATCCCTATTAACCCACGTAATCATGATTTCGATAGTACGTGCAGCATGTGGTTCACACAAGACGGAGCTCGACTCCATCGAAGCAGGAGAGTGTCTGAGGTCCTGGAGGAGCACTTTGGGGACAGTAATCTGGCTTTGGGGTACCCAGAGGCCGCTGGCGTGGTCTTCGATTAGCCGCCACGTTCTCCGGATCTGAACACATGCAACTCCTTTTTGTGGTACTATATGAAAGACAGCAGCAATAATACCAGAACCTCTGCTGAGCTGGAAACAGCCATTCGGGTCTTCGACAGCGTCATGTTCTGACACTTCAGCGGGTCATTCAGAATTTCGCTGTTCGTCTGCACCACATCATCGCCATTTACGACAGGCATATTGAACATATCGTAACCTATATCCGAATATTTGTAGTGACGTTTGCATTTTGAATAAAGTGTGTGCACACCGTAGTTTGTAACTAATTTACGTTTATTTCATGTGGGTGAGTAATTGTCACTCTGTAAGATGAACATTAAGGGGCTCCGGAACGCCCTACACTTGCAATGTTAAAATAACGCTTATTAATTACATCTTTCCTCACAAAGTATTTGAGGTAGGAAGTTGAACTTTTTACAGATTATTTATTGGAATATGGGCTACAACTTAACACAGGGATTTTACAAAATTTTAGTTCAGTTATTAAAGATGATTTTTTTTTCAATTGTAATGAAAATTCACAAATTTTTTTTGCAATTTTTTATTTATATATTCAAAAATATACAGTTTTTTGGAAAAAGGCTGTGTTAAATTATGCAGAAGGTACTGTGTAACGTTTACTGAAAGTTTGAAACAAATATGTTTGGAAGATCCTTAGAAAACATGTAATTAGTATGAGAAAATAAAAGTTTTGGGAAGCGAGCGACAAAGATTGGATTAACTTTTTAGTGCATTCCGGGTCCATAGGATGGATTATCTTCATCCTCTGCAAACTCCTCCTCCAGTTTCTTCTTGTTCCTCCTCCTGTTTACTCTTGCTTGTATTTCTAGACTCTTTACAGCCCTGTCTGCAGCCCGAAGGCGTTCCTTGTCTAAAGCAAGCATCGTTCGTTGTTGTGTTCGTAGATTTTGCTACCATTTTCTTCAGTTGCAGTTACTGCAACACTGTTCCAAAAGGTGGTCATGTATGAACACTTATCACATTTCAGTTGTATTTCACTAGCAAGTCCTACGTGCTTTATTATGGAGAGTTCCAGACCAACTTCACTACAATGAATACATCTTACACAGTTTGAAAAAATTCCTTTGAGAACCGACATATCAAATATTTCATTCACATCCGATTCGCCCATAAAACATTCATAGTTTTCACTCATTGAACCAAGCTTCTTCTGTGAAGTATTTTCTCTCCCACTTTGACTGCTACGGGCAGGTGTACTTGAGAGGTTAGGTTCACTCACTTGGTTATCGTCTTTATTGTTTACAGTAATAACACATACCTTTGGCCTTCCAACATTTCTCCTTTTCTTAAAAGCCTTCAGAGGATTTCTAATAACTTTACTTTTACTCATTATTATACTTCAACAAAACAGAGACTCAAGAAACAGAATTAATTATGAATATTTTCGAGATAACGACAGAGTAAATAAACATGAAACAATCGACAATCACACCAGCGATATATATTGAACCATCACAGGTTAGCCACAACACATACTTTATCTCACATCACTAAAATGTACCTGATGAACACGGACGTTAATAATAACACCATTTGACAGCAGTTTAACAGCGCCACAGTGGGTCACGCCCATGTAGAACACATTTCAAAAAAAATTTAAAAATAGTTGTAGTCTTCGGAATTGAATAAATTATATATCTATTAAAAGGTAATAGTCTGCAGATTCAGAAAACGCAAAAAAGTAAAAATTGAACTTTTCATGATTTTGAGCCTTTCCGGAGCCCCTTAACAAAAGCAAAACAAGGATAAGAAAAAGTATTCGAGTTAAATCATACAATGGTGAGGGGATAAGGTTAGGACGTGAGACGCTTAAAGTAGCAAACGAGTTTCGCTATTTAGGTAGTAAAGTAACTGGTGATGGCCGAAGCAGAGAAGATACAAAATGTAGACTGCAATGGCGGGAAAAGGGTTTCTGAAGAAGTGGAGTTTGTTAACGAAGAATACAAATCTAAGCGTTAGGAAGCCTTTTCTGAAGGTATTTGTAACGAGTGTAGCCTTGTACGGAAGTGCAACGCGTACGATAAGCAGGTCAGACAGGAAGAGAATTGAAGATTTTGACTACGCGGCCCCTCCCGCAAGAAGTTCTAGTCTTCCCTCGGGCATGGGTGTGCGTGTTGTTCTTAGTATAAGTTAGTTTAAGTAGTGTGGAAGTCCAGGGACCGATGACCTAAGCAGTTTAGTCCCTCAGAAATCACACATTTTTTGAAGATTTTGTGATGTGTTGCTACAGAACAGTGCTGAAGATTGCATGGGTAGATCATGTAACCAATGAGGAGGTATTTAACATAACTGAGGTTTAAAAAAATAATGTGTGTATTAATTTGATAAAAAAAGGGATCGATTTATAGGACTCATTCTGAGATATCAGGGAAACGTCAGTTTAGTAATGGAGAGGAGTGTCGGGGGCAAAAGTACAGATCTACACTCAACATCTACACGAATTAAAAATAATTAATAAGTATTGATTTCGATGTGAAAAAACTAATATGATGTTTGAAATGTTTACTTAGCTTTCATTCCCTTGAAGAAAAGTAATTAATTTTACGACAGAGGGAAATTTTGCTTTTGAGATAAATTTTTGTTGTTCCAAAGAAAGGCTCTCGGCACTGAGTAACTCATATATTTTTCCGAGAAAAGCCATGTGCTTTGCCGTGCTTAGAGAACCTATATTCTCGACTTCCTCGCTAAATTTCTATTTTAGAAGTAAAATTTTCATAGGTAAATAAGAAATCAGAAATCAATTACAAACTTGTATTTACCTTTTTGAGAGAAAAATACATGCAATCTAAATTTTCTTATATTTACTATCTTTGTATTTTAGATTAATTCAGCCTTAACATGCCACGTATATGTGTTGACAGCGTGATCAAGTTTTGCTATGTGAGGGATGAAGTCATTTTTGCTTCTCGGAAACGTAAATTCAGTCAGTTAGTAAAGACAGCGTATTAGCTCTACTTTGGCTCCTAAATAGGTGAGTATAAACCTTGCGCAGTAAATAATTGCACTAATTCATGTGCAGTAAGCCTCCATTGTTTGTTAAACAAAACATTAAAGTCAATGCCATTCGCAGTCTCTTGACATAGCGAGAACCCTCAAATCATGTCAGTGATTATACCTCCTCTTAAACATGGAATATCGAAGAAGAAATCCAGCTCTGACAACACCTACACGACCAGTATAATATGACACTGAGAAAAACTTCCTGTTCCTATCCCTCTGGAACATGATTTAGTAAAATCTCACGAAGACTCGAAGACTGAATGCCAACAACAGCCTGAAACTTTACAGCACAATCCAGCTTATACACGAGAATCTATCTCGCCATGTAGGCTATATAGAATTTCTCAAGGGGAACTTAATGATTCAGTTCTCGATATGACTCCAGGCTTCAGCAGTGAAACCTACTGGGAAAAAATGTGGACGTCTCTGTCTGTAGACAGAGCATAAAGCCATTGTTTGAAATAGAAAACAACCTTGATGCACACAATGATGAAAATGGCCTGATTGTATCCTTTAGAATAGACATATTCTTGAAGACTAGAGACTTTTCATTGATTCCTCTAAGTTAAGCTTGAAAGCTGTTTTGTTTCACAACGAAAACGCACTGCCATCTTTTCCTGTAGGTCACGCTGTACATATGAAGGAGAACACTGAAAATGTAAAATTGCTTTTTGAAACATTTAATTCTATTGGCCATCAATGGCCGATATGTGGCTATCTGAATGTTACTGGTGTCATACTTGGAATGCAGTTGGGATGTACCAAATATTGCTGCTGCCCTTGAGGCCCGACAGTGAATCACACTATATACGAAAAATATGACCTGAAAGGAAAATGATGGAGCACCACACTACCTCATCGTCCCTTTATTGCCACATTTGCACTTATGAAGACAGTAGTGAAAGTGCTGAATCAAGAAGAAGAAAGTTTCAAGTATTTAAAGACAAAATTTCCACGTCTCAGTGATCCTAAAATCGAAGAGGGGATCTTTCCTGGACCACAAACTCAAAAACTGTTTAAAGATGGATCATTTAATAAGACCATTGAAGGGAAACACAAAACGTTGGTCACCGTTTCCCTGTAAACAAAGAGCTCAAAATTAAAATCTATCTGTTAACGAACTTATAAGGACATAACAAGAGTTAGTTTGTTATATGTCACTCATAATTCGCTTTTTGGACTTACATCTCGACTTCTTCCCAATCAATTGTGGCGCTGTGAGTAAATAGCATAGAGAACGCTTCCATCAAGACATTTCAGCAATGGAAAGAAGATGTCAGGGTATGTGGAATTCATCTATGCTGACAGATGCCCGGAAGTAGATTATAAACGAAAATAAAAAAAGAAGGAACGTTCCAGTGAATAATTATATAGATAAGACACCAAAGGGAGATGTTCCATAAACATAGGCTACCTATATATCCAAAAATATCTTTGAACCTAGTACTAACAAAAACTTTCTGTTGTCATAGTCTTGTTCTTTAATCTCAATTTGGTTGGAATCGACTTTTTTATACGGTAGAAAACCTTAAATTTGTTTGTAGACCAGTGAAATTGCAGATGGAGACCAAAGACCATCACAGTAACAAGTTGAAATGGATGTAGTTTGCGGTAGTTACTCAGAGGTGAACAGGACTGCAAAGGCTATAGTAGCATGGAGAGCTGCATCAGACCTGTCTGTGGATCACAACAGCTCAATAACAACGTAGCAGGCGGGAATTAGTTGCATGTATATGAGTCTTCCTTTTCTTCTGTACTAAGTACGTTAGAATGCCTTCATTCCATTGATCTGCATGTCTGTGGGGAAATATTATAACGGGAGGAAATTCAATTATACAAGCAGAAGAGGAAACCCTAGTGTCTCAAGGAGGAAATTTCAGGGATCAAGGTCTGTGGCGTAAGTAAGATTGTCGGTAAATCATCCTATGATAAGCAAAAAAGTCCATATTACTATATCCTTAGGAGAGAAAGCAGTTTGGGAAAATAAATGCAAATAACTGTTACCAACATCACACTGCATGATCAGGCCGTGAGAAACTTGCCAGTACTGCGTATGTCCAATGTAATAGCACCTCTTAAATTTATAATAGCAAGTCTTAGCAAAGATAGAAATGGTTAGGCGCCAGTTATCCTGTGTATTTGGAAATAGCATTCCCCTAATGAGTCAGACATACCTAGATCAACAAAACCTTACTTTGACTAATGCCATAAACTTTCCAGAGGAGCCCGCATCTCGTGGTCGTGCGGTAGCGTTCTCGCTTCCCACGCCCGGGTTCCCGGGTTCGATTCCCGGCGGGGTCAGGGATTTTCTCTGCCTCGTGATGGCTGGGTGTTGTGTGCTGTCCTTAGGTTAGTTAGGTTTAAGTAGTTCTAAGTTCTAGGGGACTGATGACCATAGATGTTAAGTCCCATAGTGCTCAGAGCCATTTGAACCATTTTTTCCAGAGGAACCGAGATGTTAATGGCATGTACACTCGAGATCGTGGGTCTGACGTACATAACCGATAGACCCATAACAGACGACGCAAGGATGACATCAAAAGCAGACTAGTACAGGCAAGGAGGACATTTCTGGTCAAACATAGGCATTAATTTGAGGAAGAAATTTCTGAGAGTGTATGTTCTGAACACAGTATTGTATGATAGTGAATGATGCAGAGTGAGGAAACCGGAACATAGCAGAATCGAATCGTTTGAGACGTGATGCTACAGAAGAATCTTGAAAATTAGGTGGGCAGACAAGCAAAGGATGAGAACGTTCTCTGCAGAATCGACAGACAAGAGAAGGGTACAGCATGATAGGAAAAGTGTTAAAACATCAGGGAATAACTTACATAGTATGTTAGTCACGGTGTCCACTTTCTGCTGGCTCTTGATGTAGCTCACATACATCTGTTTCGGCTATCGCATGTTAGGTCAAAGCATTATTATTCTCCTCGGAGGACAGTCGAAAATTTGTCACTGCTTGGATACTGGATAATTCAGCTAAGCTGTTCACCTCAGATGTTTCGTGAACAGACTAAGATAAGTCCGCGCAGGAGAGGAATTCGTGGACGGCCGCATCACACCATTCGGTAGACTCATGAATAAAAAAATAAATTGGAAAAAATCGCGCTGTATTCAAGTACAACAATGAATGCAACAAATGTATCGGGATACGAAAGAGTTCAAAGCGAAATGTAAAGTAAAAAATAACGGACACCAGGATCGAAAAAAAATCTAATTTTTTTCAAGATGGGAGACAATATGTACGACGAGGTCGATCGCGAAGAATAATCAGTTCAAAGGTCCATTTCAGTTAGTCATAACTAATGAACCTAATGTAGTAGTAACTTTAACAAAGAAAAAATTCCTTATAGTTCACACCAACTGAGTAAAGGAGCTCTTCCGAATTGTAGACGACGCAGTGGCTCACACTGTGAATATTGGCGTGTATATAAGCAACAATATATGGTTATCAGCAAAGACAATTTTTCGAAGTAATAAAGTTTAACTACGCACCGGGATTGCACTACCTAGAAAAACCTTTCAGATATACATAAAATAGAAAATTGTGATATCTGTAAAGTTAGAAACACTAAAAAATAAATACAAAGAAAAAGAACAATTATTACAAGTAAGAGCAAATGTCTGTAAAAGAAAGCTACGGAAACTGAGGCTGAATTTACTGGAGTGGCGAGTAGCGGAATAAGCATTAGAATGATAAAGAAAGCTAAAAACTATAAGTTTGCAAATAACGAAGTAGGAGAAATGAAGGAAACGTGAAGGCTTGAACCTCGTGGGTGAAGTTAGTAAAATACTATTTGATACGTCCGGCGAGGAAAATGCATTGCCCGTTAAAGCAAAAATAGACATGGTGGAAAAAGAGCAGACAATTATTACACCATATAAAGGAACAAGTTACCGCAGTGAAAGACACTTTAACCGGTTCCAACTAAACATTGTGAGCAGTAGATCGAAATGAAAAATTTATTGTGTGTGGCGTGCAGCAGTTAGAGGCATACCTTAATAGATACGTTAAAATGCCTAGAGAACATTACAGCGTGACTTCATAATAACTAGTAGAGAAGAGCAGTTAATACGGTTTACGATCATACTTAGTGAGTTAGAAAGAGAATACGATAAGTTAGCGAACCCCATTGTGAAAGCACAAGAAGTACTAGAACCATGCACTATAAAGCCAACACAAGTTGTGAAGTATCTAGAACTAATCGGGGATGACATTGAAGATAAGAAGGTCCCAATATCACTGACGGAGGGCAGTGGATATCAGCTGTTACGAATAGTCGATTTAGATGTTTTCACCTCAGTTAGCATACTGAGCTACTTTCTCAACATTCCACTAGCAGAAAACAAACGGTTCACCCTCATAAGGTGTTGCCATTACCAACGGAAATAGAACCTAAACAGAAAGTACGTATGTATGAAGGTCCCGTGACTGGGTGGTTACAGCCAGTGTGCGAAACAACTGCCTACTGCAGGAAGAAAGTGTTTAAGCTTAAAGATATCAGATGGACAAAGCTTAGTGGTAATAAATGCTCGTTCATCACATCTCATCAAGAAGGGTTGAGTATTTTATGTAGCCATGGAAATCTGACAGACGTTATTATAAAGGGCACGAGTAAATTAAAATTTTATGAAATATTGGAAAATTTTGTGGTAAGGTGTTATGAGACGGTCCCTAAGCTTACACTCTACTTAATCTAAGTTAAACTAACTTACACTAAGAGCAACACACACACCCGTGCCCGAGGGAGGACTTGAACTTCCGACGGGGGGAGCGGCGCGGACCGTGACAGGATGCCTCGGCGACTCCGCGCGGCAAAATTTTATGAAGATTGCCCTAGTGTTTGGGATCCTCACAAAGTGAAGAGAAACTTCGTGCAGTTCGGAGGCATGCTGCTTCATTTGTTGCATGCAAGTGTTAAAGAAATTCTCCATGATTATGTTCGGGTACATCTGGACGGAACACGACGTTTCCCCGCGAAACATTATTGAGGAAAGGTAGAGAATCGTTATTCAAGGCTGACTGCTGAATTGTTCTACTTACTGCCAATGTGTATGTCGTGCAAGGACCACGAAGACAAGCTAGGAGAAATAAGGGCTCGCAGGAGGCTTACAGACAATCATTTTTCTCTCACTCTGTTTGCAAGGACATGACTATCTCTGCTACAAGGTATCCTGCGCCATGCAGAATATGGTGGCTTGCGCAGTATGTATGTAGATGTAGATATTCCATCTCGTGATCATTATTCAGTGTATGATTATAAAGTTAGTAAAGCGACCATATCCACGAGTGACTTCTGGCTCCTGTTCTTGGCAGGACTGGAGAAAGTGTGTACAGATGGCTCGAAAATACAAGTCCTTTCTGTGGGAGATGCTACGATGAGGAATGTGGACATAGCCATTATGTCTTGCAAGAAACAGAAATGTCCGTGCTGATAACTGAGTTATTTGCTATCTTACAGGCCATATAATATGCAACAGAGATACAAGTCGACAGTGTCCTGACGTGTATCGAATCAATGAGTGCCTCGTGTTCCTTTGAAGATGGAGCTTAGGGAAAAACTGAAAACTGCCTATCTCAGGACCTCCGAAGACGTCTTACGAGATCGAAAAATCTCCATAAGTGGATCTGTTTCCCGCGGGTAACTGTCTACATCGGTAAACAGGCCAACGAGGGCGAACCAGCTGCAAAAATATGCAGGTCGTATCTACTTTAATATGCACTGCCATAACTGTCGTCGGCCTGCAGTTAAGGCGAAAGCACAGTGTCTAACGCATATAACTTTGAAGGAACTTAATACTGAGCTATCTACAAGCATACACCACATACCCCGTAATTCCCTAATGTTGATCATAAGTGGAAGAAGATTTCCACTCGCAATAGGCTAAAAGCAAGCTACATGAGCAACAGGAAAACGATACTCCTATTTAAGTTAATACGATATCCGAATAGCAATTACTGTATCTTTTTATACTGGAGCGTGAAAAACACAAAAAAATTGCAGAAGTTTAAGAACTCATAATTGTTGAATACTTCGCAATCCGATTAGTTTTTGAACCTGAAAATGTATTTAGAAAATCACTGAGTATGGAATCGTGAATAACAATTTGAGATTGTACTTGGTACCAGTTTGATTCTTTAATGTCATTACATTAGTCGAAAGTTTATCTTTGAATGACAGGAAGTTATATTCAAGATGACAAAGTCTTCAAAAATTTTAATATATTGCTGCCCTGTAAGTTAAATAATTTCAATTCAATTTTGTGTCATGCTTATGAATTTCGCATTTGATTGTACAGGCACCTGCCTGAAACTATCTGTAATAAAATAAATTAATTTAGTTTTTTATTTATACCCTTGATATTCAAGGGTTATTTCTATTATGTCATACCAAGATGAAAGATTTAGACTCACCGATTTGCCTGTGGTGTAAAAGTATTCTAAAAAACAGAGTAGTCTTTATTTATTAATGACTGTATCTGAATGACGTTAGCAACTGGTTTTTGGTGATATCACTCACGAATTGTCATCAAAGTGGTGTCATTAATACGAAACAGAATTTTGTGAACAACAGCAGTAAGTGAAATTAGGTTTAATGGTTATTCGGAATATGTTAAGAAGTAGTCACGAGTTATTTCAAGGTAACACTCTCAAGTAACTCACATTAACGGCACTATTAACGCACGGATGTCGTATATCTTATTACAGCATTAGTGTGACGTATAGTGTTCCACACGAGACATCTGTACAAAATGTTAAGACATCTGTTCTTGGCATTATCACAATATTACGCTTTTCACGTCCTGTCTCTGTCTTGTTGCTTTCTCTTCACTTTACCTCTTTGTTGAACCGTCCATGTTACCCTGAGCACTCCTAAAAATGCTATTTGTTTTGTCTCCCTAATTTAACTTTTCTCTAACCAGCTGTATATCGGATGAATTTTCGCGTCATCCATACGTCATCAAAGTTATGTTTTATACGTTAATGGCATCAACTTCAAATACCACTTCAGGCTGCTCTAAATTGTTATCGTGTTTATTATATCTGGCACCATAATTTGCAGATCTTCCTAAATCTATGCAAAGGATTAAGCTTTACTTTTCTCATTACGTCTGTTGCAGTTGTATACCAGTTGCTACACATCTTTAAGTCAGTTATAAGTTCTGTCTTCTCTGTAAAAAAATTTGAGATATTGCTGACAGAACAAACTTGGACATTCTCATACTACATCAGCCGTCTGGTGGTTTAAGAGATAATCATACTCAAAAAGGGTGGCATTCACTTCTTATTGCCATTTGCTACGCCGGTATTCGTAAACTTATGGAATGCTAGTTGCAAGACACTTTCTTGTGTTTCTCATTCGTCAGTCATGGCATTAAAGTATTAATGTGACTGGTGGTCCATCTATTCAAAATAAAGCTTTCATCATGTTCTGTTCTTATTAGTTCATTTAGTAATCGCGGACAAAAATATGTTATTAAATATCTGCAGCTGGTTTACTCGATTTCGAAGTGTCTCCATTCCAAGGTATGAATTTACAGTTCGTATATCCTTTAACTAGTTCTGCTATTTAATTTTCGAATATCTCATTACTGAACTTTGTCTTCAGTCGCTACCCAGCGTTGGAAAGCGTAATTGCTAGCATACATTCGTAAAGTAATTCTTATTGTCATTGATAAGTCTGATCAACTTTTTTGATAGTATTTTACGGATGAAAATCGGAAAAACAGCGAGAAATCGGAAAAAATGTGTTTCGTCATGCTGACGAACTAATTTATTGAAGCGTGCATAATAAAGTGTCTTGAGACGTAATATTCTCTTAACGTATTGCTGAATATGTATTGCCATAATACACAAATGTATTTAGCTTTGTGGAACGATTATTAATCTGAAGAATTCAAAAAAGTAACCTGACGATTGGAATCAGCAACCATTCACATGGAGCTTCACGGATATCGGATACTTCATTTAACAACGCTGTTTCCCATAAAAAAGTGAATTTCTAGTATGCAGATATTCTTACCAGAGTCGTGTCACAGACGTATGTTTAACGTTAAGTAGTAAATGTCACAGCTCATTTGCCTTCGAATCTTTGCTTTAATACATGGGATTATTACCTGTACGTTTATAAAGAGACACGTTTTTGTTACCTAAGTCCTTCAGAGGTAGGTAGAAGGTCTTCCTTGACGTAATCAGGAAGAAAAAATACATTTTAGGAAAGGGAGATGTCATTAGAATGCCTTCCTTGCTCGTAAAATATTTTTATTGCTATAGTTTTTAAATGTTTTTCAAATGTTTTCTTGTAATGAAGTGGATATTTTCGCACTGGGGACAAGCATTTAAGATTAAATAATTGTTGCTCTTTAGATAAACGTAGGCTTTATCATAAGGATAAGTTTTTAATTATCTACTTATTGTCTCCACTTGTGCTCGTATGACATATTTTTCTGGCTGCGCAACAAACAGATTGAGTTTCAGCTGAGAAGTTGCTGAATTTCAGACGAAACAAAGCATATATCTTTATTCCTTATCAGATACGACGGTGCGTACATTTGTGCTTGTAACAGATATTTCGGAGCTGATCGTTCGGCTTTGAAGCTAACCCAAGTTTCGAAGCCATATGACTAAAAATAAAACATACCAAATTTGGTATAAGACGCACTGACAGTAGACTTCGAGGTGTTTAGAGAATACTTTGACACATGCGTCCGAACTGGTGGTGATATCAATGAGTCGAGCAGTACTGAAGAATGTGGCGTACTAGTATTCTACACGTGGTCACGTTTATATATTAGTTACACTTTCCTAGAATCCTCTCAATGAAAAGTGGATGACGATGATGCGATGACGATGGAGAGTCAAGCGTAGGCTTGCAGGTCATTGGCTTTACTTCGTATTACAGGCGAATAAGGAGTGCCACTGATGATGGTACGAAGCTTCATATGACATATACTGTACTGTGCTGTATGAAGTAGTCTGAAATATAAATAAAAAAGATTTAGGTGTAATTGGAGGGCAATAATTCATTAAATGGTGCTAAACCTTTAGCCAGTGCACACAAAAAATGAAGGATTCTAGCCGATCTGAATTATGGGATAGTGAGAGTTGGAGATTGTAATACAGTAATCAGAACGTTAAATAGCGATGTTCACTTTTTGCGACAACCATGGATTATCGGTTGGTAGGTTCTCTAGGAATTCCAAAAGTTTGAAGAACCCAAGCGTTTGCTAACGGTGAGGCATAAGCCACATAAACACTATACTGTGGCTACTGCAGGATCAGAAACGAGGATTATGATACCTGAACTGACAACAATTTCTCTTATGTACAAATACAGGCAATGATCTTTTCTGAAGAGGGTAAAAAGCATGTAATAATTCAATGTAGCGAGATAGGCTGACTGATCTAGACGCATGATGCATTCATACGTTTCAGAATGTGGATAACGTAAATGTTTCGGCCATTATATAGTAATTTAATCAATGTTATTCCGAAAGAGTGAAAAATACTAGCAACGTGATGCTTTCATAGAGCTATGAAACTGAATAAAGTAATTGTTTCGATTAGTAACTATAGCGATGTTCTTAGCAAAAATTGGAACAAAAATTCACTTATCTTTTTTAGAATTCATAATGACGCTGTCTACGTGTTAAGTCGTAATTAGTATTATTACTACCAAATTTTTTCTTAGTTTACTTATCATGCCTTGGTAAAACATATAGTTATTTCCAGTTACTTGTACCGTAACTTTTGCAATATAGGTAACGCTGCAGCACGGATTTACGATATTAAACGAAAGAATAAATATACACCGAAGACTGAGACACACACAATAACATGTTGCATAATGCACTCTAAAGCTAGCGCCAGGGACATATCTGCACTGCGCCAACCCTAACTTCGCGTAATCTCTTCGTTTACGGGAAAAATATAGTAGCAAGAATTGACATAACCCCTGGAAGAATTGCAGTATATGTGCACATATACGTTGTTGGCAAGGCACTGCCTTGTACCGATATTAGGCAGTTTGGTTCCACTCTCTTCGCACATGGAGAGCAAGGAAAAAGACAATATGCCTCTGTACAAGATCTTCCGTTATTCTCATGGACCCTAGGCGAGACACTGTATTTGACGAAAGCGGGTGAGATTCTCGGGAACAGCTCATGGCTGCTACAAATACCTAATTAGCTTTACAATAGGTTCCACACGAGTCTTTTATGCGGTTTCCTTCGAATCTGCAACGCTGTATTATTCAACCTATTCAACCAAGCCCCATCTCCCATTCCCCTTCTTATGCAATTACTTCAGCCATTCTTTCTAGGTCATACAATTTCGTATTATACCCTCGACATTTTGACGATATTTAGGAAATTGCAAGTTTATCAGTAATTGTATAATGCGTTATTATACGGTTCGCCTATTCTTTATGTTCATCCACATGCATACATCTGCCTTTCAGTATAGCATGTATCTTCATCATTCCACTCGAACAAAATGAGAAGCGCGGTGGGCGGTTCTTTATTTCCCCTGTTTCAAACTTGGTAAAGAAAAAGTATTGGTAATACAATCTGCGAGCTGATTTGCGGTCTTCTATCGTATCAGACATCAACTTTACCTGAGAAAGTAAAAGAAAAATAAGATTGTAATCAGTGTTCTCTTTTTCCTTAAATGTCCAACTTACTTTTGTACATCAACCTAACTCAGTCTGTCAGCACTATAGGATTAATTAACATCTTGTCGAATCAGTCTACAGGCGAACTTCATTTTCTTAGTTCTTATTGTTGTAGTCTTCAGTGGAAAGACTAGTTTCATGCAGCTCCCCATGATAGTCTGTCCTGTGCAAGCCTTTCAACTCTGGATAACTTCTGCACCCCACATCCATCTGAACCTCCTTACTGTGTTCATCTCCCAGTCTTATTCCACAAGTTTTACACCTTCACAGATGTCTCTGTCTCCTAACTGTCTATTCTTTGTTGCCCCAGGATGTGTTCTGTCAACCGATCCTTTATTTTGGTCAAGCTGTGCCATAAATTTCTTTTTTGCCAATTCGATTCAGTACCTTCTTATTAGTTATATGATATTCTAGTTTCATTTTCAGCATTCTTCAGTAATGGAAAATTCAAAGGTTTCTACTTTCCTCTTGTCTAGACAGCTTATCAACCACGATTCATTTCCGCACGAGGCTGCGATCTAGACATATACCTTCGGAAAAGTCGTCCATACATTTAAGTTCCTGTTTTCCAGCAAAACGTTTCTTACTATCGCTAATCTACCTTCTATATTCTCTCTACTTCGGCCACCTTTCGTTATTTTAATGCACGAATAGAAAAACTATCTACTACTTTTCATGTCTCATTCCCCTAACTAATTTCCTTACCATCGCCAGATTTAATGCGATTACAGTCGATTATTCTTGCTCCACTTTTGTTCCAGTTCATTTTATGGGCTCTTTTTGGGACATTTTCAATGCTGTAGAAAATTTCTTACAAGTCGTTTATGCCTGTGACATACAAAGTAATCGCCAAACCTCTAAGTTTTTATTTCAAGTCAGTGAGCTTTAATTTACTTTCAAAATTTCTCCTACTTTTATTGTAGTTCTTGCTTTATAGTTTGAGTAACATCGGGAATTGGCTACTACACTGACTCGCTCCCTTCTCAACCATGCCCCTTTTTCGTGTTTTGACTCTTATAATTGCAGTGTGGTTATTAAATAAATTGTAAATAATCATTCGTTTCCTGTTGCATTTCAAAGAATGTATTCCAATCATCATTGTCAAAAGCTTACCCTAAATGTGCAAATGCTAGAAACGTAGATTTACCTTCCTCTAACTTATCTCCTAAGGTCGTAGAATGAGTTTCGATGAAAACAAAATTTCATTGTTCTTAAACTTTTTTTAAACATGCACGTATCAAAGAAATGTTCCACAGTGAGCAACATACTTATTTGGAAAAAAAATAGTGTGTTTTAAGATACATAAAAAGTCGGCCATCCAATATGTGATTAGCGTGATTCCTTTACAAAAACATATTTTGTTTATTAGATTAACATTTATAATCTACTGCAGCAAACATCTTTCGTACTATGTGAAATCGACTAAGTGTTAACAACAGTTACAGGAACTAACAACCGCTTGACAGTTCTACTCATTGTCCTTTGAACTCAAGGGCTACGACAAGGCAACGATAATGGCGGAGAATGTAAGTGTGTTCCTTAGTTATAACCCTGCCCTTTTTAACAGTTGTGAAATCCCAATAAGTGTAAGGCAGCGATTTTATATTGGTCATACGGGAAGGAAAGTTGGCACCGTCTGTTAAGAGCAGACGACGATAAGTTAAAATTACACCTCCACCCTTGCTACATGCTTAAAAGATTCCAGCAGTAAAGTACCTAGTGATAGCAAATCGCTACAGATCTTGCATAAGAAACACAAAGAAAAAGACCTGGACATGATAGGGGGCCCGCCTGACAGAGTTTTAAATGAACAAAAAGCCCTGCGAAATGGGAAATTTATAGACAATTTTGCTCTCATTTTGCGACGAAGCGTTGCAGTGCCACATAGGGATACGCAGTAGTTTTATGGTGATAGGTAGCCTACAAGTGACCTCAATGTGGGATGAGCATAGTGCGTTATAATAATAGGTCGTGGCAGCTGTATTCCATTTTTCTATTTCTCATTTTTATTTTATCTTTTAACTGTAACATATTAGAAATTCGTCTGGTAAACTATAAACATGGGCTTTTATTTTGATTTCATCAACCTCACGTCTTTTACTTTCACGTGGTAGAATAACACCCATGAGCACCGTTTATGTACACTGAGTACTTCGACCTGTATGTCTGTGTACACCTCAGCGTAAGATATTTGCAACAGCTGTTCACAAATCACATGCCCACATTAAACAATGTGCGGCCACAGAGTATTTATTGAGTGTGATACAACGTGAGACGTACGTAGTTTTTAAAAATGTGACTTCAGCCCATAACAGCGGGGCCAACATTTCTTGTTTTATGACAATTACGGCACTTCACTCATAAGGTACCATAATAGTGGACGCTGTTAGTTAAATATATGTATTGTTAAGTAAGTTTTATTTTCCTAGACTATCCTAAGGCCTGACCTGATTTTATTTTCAATTTTTAAGTAATTGCTAATACCCTGAACGTATCGTGATTCCGTTTAATACACAGCCTACTAGATAATCTACAATAATAACAATCATCTATGTTCAAAACTGTACAAACAACAAAGGAAAAATGACAGCTGCAGCCGGCACATAAGCATGTAGACAATAAAGTAATAAGCTCTGTTTACAGTACGAGCAACCCAACACTACGATCTTAGTGGCAGTATTTCGACGACGCTTTAATTTAAAAACAAATAAGATAAATTGGTGAAGCACCATCTAATCAGTAGTTATTTCGTAGTTGTCAGTAAAATTCTGTGTGAGAATACGTCGCGCTGGAGCGCTAAGCTTTACTCTCATTTCCTCTGGAAGTTACAAAGGTATAATGGGTAAATTGTAAAAGATTCATTTAATAATCGAGAAGCAATTTGTATGTGCTTCCAACAGAATCGCAGTTGTTTACTATGTGTCCACCTGAGCTCCTGGTTTCACGAAATGGTAAAAAGGTCACTACATCATTATCGGCAAGACGTAGAATGCTGGTCTCCCTCTGCAGTGCTCTACCGGTTGCTTGTGCGTAAGCACGCAACCCCGTCTCACGTCTGGGGTCATGGGTTCGACTCTCCCCAGTCCAGTCAGTCTCAGCAGGTGCAGAAACCTGCGAATAACGCTGCGTCTCCTATTGTGGATGCATTGATTACGGTAGTTGTCGGCCTTGGGAACCAGTACAGGTGGAGGGATAGTTGTTACGTGGAGGGTAGCTCACGCACTAGATCCTCTTCCTGTGCCAGAGCGTACCAGGGCGCGCAACTAGCCTACCCAGCAGAATTACGTATTACTCTTGCTTTGTTGACTGCCTCGTGTTTCGTGGAGCTGCAAAAAGTTTCCAGTGCTCAGGGCATTTAACATTAAAAATTGCTTGAAGAACTGTAAAGCATAAACTGTGTCAGTCTGCGGAGGAAAGTTTCCCTGCAGTATAGAGTCTTCTGGTCGGTTCAAAGTAGTTATTTCACCTACCCGAAAGACATAAAAAGTGTTAATGACATTCAATTCTTCTGTAAAATATGAACTGTGTTTCAGACACTTCGTTCAATACCATACAATGAAATCACTTCATCAGATAAAGAAATATATCACATCTGCGGCAAAGATTGTTACCTTTAGCGAGGGTGAACGTATGGTACATAATTTCAAGCATTATATGTCACTGAATACTCGAAGAGAAATCCTGTCGCTTGTTAAATAGTTACTCTTTGCCGCGACGTCGTCCTCGGACATCGAGACGCTAAAATCTCTCTCAAGAAATCATACAACAATTCACTCACTTTTCAAGGCGAGCAATACTTCCTTTTACCATCTTTCGGTTGGAAATACTACAACCGTCTTCAAGGCTGGGAAATTATCATTTATAAAGACGTTTTATTAATTCTTTGACGGTATACCAGGACACTTTCATCATATCTTTCATCAAAGAACATTGTCTCAGCTTTTGTGAAAAGGTAGTGTAATACGGCACCTTATTCAAAAGCCCTGTCTATGTGCAGACTCAGTGCTCACAACATTTTCATTTAGATTTATAAGTTTTTATTAGTGACTAGCGCTGTTGTACCGACTGTGATATCTACGACGTATGCTCATTTTCATGCAAATTATAGTTCAAACCACGTGGCCTTAGAATAGCTACATACATTGCTATATGTTACACGTTCGAAATAACGGAAAATTGATGGAATATTCTATCAACCAGGAAAACGTTAAAATTTTTGGAAATTTGTGTTAAGTTCCTATGGGACCAAACTGCTAAGGTCATCGTTTCCAAGGATTACACACTACTTAATCTAACTTAAACTAATTTACGCTAACGATACCCCACACAAGCATGCCCGAGGGAGGACTCGAACCTCCGACGAGGGTAGCGAAAACGTTAAACATACATTGTTTCCCCTTGACAGAAATTTTAGAGTGAATTTGTACTGAAGCTCCATGTTATTTTGCTTCACCGCGTATCTCTTCCTTAACAAATTGAAATCTCTCCAATTACATACTCCGTAAATATCTGCAATCTGTGTGACATGGTGTGTAAGAATCTCCTCTCACTCCTTCCCCCCTCCCACATAAATGTTCTATTCGCGAATGCCGCTTGATAAGAAATGTCGGCGTTTCTACTCCACAGATTCCCTCAGTAACACCCTCGCCTTCTTGACTCATACTGGAAAGTGACCTCTAGGAGCTTTGAGAGTACGCTTTTCACGATCCCCAACGATACCCCACACAATTTTGTTGACCATTTTTATGGTGGTCTCGTGCTGATGGACTACATCTGTAACGGTACACGTCATTTTTAATCTTTGTTATCTCTCTCACTAATGTAACTTGGTGAGGGTCATATAGTGGCAAATAATATTCGATAAGAGACCGAACGATCACGCTCCTTACTACAGAGGATATATAAAGTATCTAAAACGTCTTGTTACAAGAACAAATATTGTGTTCATTAATAATACGTCATTGAAATATTTCTGTATCCTGGAAAACTTCTTAAATTCTAGAATAACCTGCACATTTGTCAAGTCACGTGCGACATTCTGCAACTGAAGAGACCGACGGTAGACTGTTACTGGATGATACGTCACTTTTGCCACACACACGTTATGGAATGTGGCGTGTATTACTTTAGGTCAGTGGACTTACCTGTACCTATCATCCTCTCTTATTTTGCATTTGTGCATTTAGTTATTTATATGTGTGTGATTTTGGTATTTTTGCGGAAATCGATAGAACCAACTGTGTCGTCATCGTTGCATAATGAGGAGTAATTTTATTTGAAGAGGATAAAATGAAACAGAGAGTTGGATATCTGTACGCATTTCTTTTTTATGGTTGCATACCTCACTCGGTGGAAACGGAAAACATACAGAATCACTTTGTTTTCCATCTGTATGTCTTGCCGTCTGTCTAGTTGTTAAGAACCTTTTTTCCTAGGAGAGACTAGACGTATCCAGTTGAAATATATATCAGGTACTAAGCTCAGTGGTCCCTTTGCTGCGTAAAAAAATTAAGCTCCTACGTCATGCAATCGAAAGGTACGGCCGTTTCCGTAACGTATTTTGCTACTAGCGAACTCACTCATCAAAACCCCCACGGCAGTTCCCCTCGACCTAGAATCATGAAATATGGTGGGAAGCAAAATACCACAGTACAAGTAAAGGAACAAATCCGAAAATTGTTAGCTTTGGATTAAATCAGGGGAAAAACTACTTCGTTTGTCATTTTTTAGCCGTCTGTTTGGAAATTTGGGAAATTTGTGGTAAGGTCTTATGAGACCTAACTGCTGAGGTCATCGGTCCCTAAGCCTACACACTACCTTAAATTAATTTACGATATGGACAACACACACACACACACACACACACACACACACACACACACACACACACCCATGCCAGAGGGAGGACTCGAACCTCCGACGGGGTGAGCCGCACGGACCGTCACAAGGCGCCCCAGACCGCGCGGCTGCCCCGAGCGGCCGTCTGTCAGGCTGTCCTTTTGTTAAGACCCCTTTTTTCTCTGGAAAAAAATTGTGCCACCCAGGAAAGTCTGCAGTCGCCTGGTGGTGTTAATAATTTAAGCTTCTATGTCAACGCAATCAGGAGATACGGTCATTTATGTCACATGTTTTGATATCTTGCCAATATCGCTACCGATAGGACACTGAAACCGGCAAAATTCTCGGTTTCCAGAATGGGTGCGCTGGCTATGTACGTAATTACGTTTCTAGGGAACCCTCGGTAGGTGAATCTTACCCTAACGAATCCGGTTTTTTTTAATTCTAACCGAATCGCAAAAGTTAAGTTCCCGGGGTTCAGTTACATTTGCACAACTTACCACCTTTCGGTGAAATTTTTCTATCTTCTCTTGTAGTATAGGTCAAAAAAATTTATATCGGTTATGAAGCTGGGCCACGAACTAGTCTGCCAAAGGAGATGCAAACCCTAATAGAAAAGTTCATTTACGAACGACGTATGCTACACGCACTGAGGATCAACATACGGCGACCACTACTCAGAGCGGGACTGAATCCCGTCTGGAGCGTCGAGGACAAGTAACGCACTAAGAAAGAATGTAATTGAAACAGAGACGTTTCAGTAGTTGTTCTAACGACGGTACATACCACAACAGGAGAAATCCACTAAAACAGCGACTTTTATAATCGACTTACGGTCCGGCGCCTGTTCACGATCGTGTGCAATTGCGAAGCTGGTCGATTATTAAGGTGCTGTTGTCGTTAATTCCTGTGAAAAAATGGTATAATGTAAAATAGGTTTAGGCGATGGATTCTTCCAAGGTTAAAATCGAACTTCAACAGTTTGGCTGGATAGTGTTGGATACCAAATTTTCCAGCCGGTGTGGGCGAGTGGTTTCTAGGCGCTTCAGTCTCGAACTGCGCGACCACTACGGTCGCACATTCGAATCCTGCCTCGGGCATGGATGTGCGTGATGTCCTTAGGCTAGTTAGGTTTAAGTAGTTCTAAGTTCTAGGGGACTGATGACCTCAGATGTTGAGTTCCATAGTGCACAGAGCCATTTGAACGATTTTTGATACCAAATTTGCCTAATCTGAACCCGATGAAAAACAGTTGGGCGCTATCGGGCACCTGCTACGCTTCCACATGACACTTTTGTCTTGTGTTGCCAATGTGTTAACCAGGTGATTGTTATCACTGCAGGTTTCTCGAAAGAATGATATAATTCAGTACGTTACTAAAGTTGGAAACCTTTTCACTTCAGTTACGATGCTTGATCCTAGAGCTCCAAACTCACCCTCTTAAATAGCAACAGGCACAAACAGCCCATGTGGCCTCGACAGATAGAACGGATATTCATCGAAAGTTCCACACATCTCATGGGGAAGCTCTTTGCTTTCCTCTGCAGCCTTCATCAGTTACTGCTATGTAAATACGTCACTATGTCATGAAACTTTGAAAGTATTGCATCGCGATGCTGTTGCTATGTTCTGGTGCCCCTTTCACATGAAAATTGTAGAATAGTCGAAGTTGTCCAATCGTCAATTACAAATAATTCGTTTTGAACAAAAGACAGACTTTCGGGAAGAAGTTTCCTTCCATAAATGCATCGTGGTTGTGAATCCATAAAAAAGGAACATTATTGACAAATATAAAATACCTGCTAATTAGTCTCTTCGTCTATTTGTAAGTGAATCATCAAGAATTTCGTGTTGCGACTTGCTCTAACATTTTACAAATAATCATTAAAATGTGTTCACATTCTTGCAGTACGCTATAAGGAAAACATATGCATTTAAATTAACTTTTATATGAATCGTAAAACGTCGTTAGGGTTGGTGGAAGACATACGGATACAGGAATTGTCAGAGTGAAGCGTAGGGTCAGTGACAGGTAACACGAACGAAATCACAATTTAAATTCTGAACATCTGAGTGTATCAGGATATTTTCGCACTATATCAATTCAGATGTTTACAAGGAACATTTAGCACACTGAAACAACTTTTCGTTTTCTTTGGGTGTACAACGCAAGTGGAATACGCACTTGTCAGAAGCTTTATGCCTCTCAAACTGAATATTGAGTCTGACATAGGTTCTAAACCCACGTTTTTAGTAAAATTCGCAAGGTCAACGCGAAATTTTAAGTGAGTATTTGCAGTTGAGCAAAAATCAATAAGTCGTCTATAACATTTGAATTATGTCCTCATTAAATGTTTTTGTCATAGCTAAAAAGCTTCAGTAAAAAAATAATACGCAGTAAGAAGGGAAAAAGAAAGGAGCGTCAGCCAAGTAGATATTACAGGAGAATCTCTTACAGGCTATTGGCTGTTGTGCAGTCATCAATGTAAACGGAAATATACGGGTAGCTACGATTCTCAACTATATATGTATATCTTAATGACTTGATTATACCCGTAGTTATCAAATCCTTAGTGAATCTCCAGAAGAATTTTCTGTTTTGGGTGAGGGTCACAGTATTGAACTCTACAATGGAACACTGACACAGATATGCTAATTTTTTGAAGCTCTATACTGTGGTTCACAATAATCGTCAATTACATTTTTTATAGTAGCTTCGTTTCTGAAACTATTCTTCGCTAAAAAAAGCTATAAGAATTTTAGAAGTCCGTTTATCGGCGTGTGACGTGGTGGGAATTTTGGATCAAAAGGGGTTTTTGTGTAGTTGTGATACTGTTGTTCTAACTACACGGATCATCAACTACACAGCGAAATTGTGAAGTTTTATATGAACAGTCTACACCACTTGGATAGTTCTGTCTTTTGTTTAAAAAAAATAATGTCATAGTGTCGTTATATAGACAGCCGACGAAAAACGGCACAAATCTATGTATCTTTATATTAGTCTGCTCAGATAATATGATAATGGAAAAAAACATAGGTTTTCTATTACATTTCTTGTACTGTCCTCATGTTCATATAAAGTCCTATCCCTTTCTCGCTGACGTTTCTCTCTGTATTTCTGGTGTGGTTGCAAGTATGTCTTATTAAACAAAGAGCTGTGCAGTATTCACACTTATCAAAACCTGCCTCTTATTGGAACTGAAATTATTACGTTCTTCTTGAAGTCTGAGGGTGTTTCGCCTGCTTCATACGTCTTACATTCTACGTGGAGTCGTTTTGTCGTGAAATGTACGCCTAATGATCCCAGAAGATCTCAAATAATATCAGCTACTCGACGTTCCTTGTTTCTACTTACGTGCTTCAGTATCCTGCCAAGTTTTCTCCTAGTGTCTGATGTATCATCTCTTCATCACGTACTTACACTTCTCATTTCGAGTTCCTTACTTCATATAGTCATTCTACATATTCTTTACATATTTTTCAGTCTTTCACCTTTCCCTTATTTACTTAGCACTGGCTTAGCATGTGATTTCTTGATAACCAAAAGGTTGTTCTCTGTTCTGCTGAAGTTTATTTATTGTCCTACAAGCGGCAAACACCTTTCCTGTTGTCGGATATGTTTCTGCAGCTTTGTATTTCTCCTCTGTACATTACTAAATTGCCATTTTATACTTTCTGTTAATCTCATAGATTCATTCTTATATTTTCTCCTGTAATCAGTTAAATTGCACATTACTCAGTTATACAAAGATTTTTACTGGAGTTTGTCATTTTGCCAATTTTACATCTTACTGCCTTAATCATTTCATCTCTCAGAGCTACCTATTTTTCTCCTGGTGTATTCCTCTCCCCTGTTTCAGTCAATCGTTGCGTAATACATCTCCATAGATACTCCACAAGCCACAGTAACATTCGTGGTGGACGGTACCCTGTATCATTACTTGTAGTTTCCTTTCCTGTTCCACTCACAAATAGAGCGATGGAGAAACGACTGCTTGTATCCCTCCGTATGAGCCCTAATTTCTCGAATGTTATCTTCGTGTCCATTACGCGCAGAGTATGTTGGCGGCATGAGAATAGTTCGGCAGTTAACTTCAAATCCCGATTCTATAAATTTTCCCAATAATTGCCTTCCCTCTAGGGATTTCCGTTGGAGTAAGCAAAGCTCCTCCGTAAAACTTACTTGTTGTTCGAACCTACAGCTAACAAATCTGGCAGCACGCCTATGAATTGCTTCGATGTCTTCCTACGATCCGACCTGGTACGGATTCCAAACACTTGAGCAGCGGTCAAGAATAGGACGTAAAAGCATCCTACATGTGGTCTCCGTTATAGGTGAACGGCTCTTACCTAAAATTCTCCCAATGATGCGAAGTCAGCCGTTCACCTTTCCTACCACAGTTCTCACATGATCGTTCCACGTCATATCGCTTTGCAACGTTACGCCCTGATATTTATGCGACTTGACTGTGTCCAGCACGACACTACTAATACTGTAACCGAACACAACAGGTCTGATCTTTCCAATCATCCGCATTAACTTAGAGGTTGCTGCCATTCATCGTACCAAGCGGAAATTTTGTCTAAGACGTCTTGTATCTTCCTACACTCACTCAAAGTCGACATCTTACCGTGCACCACGGCATCATCAGCAAACAACCGCCGTCAAATCATTTATGTATATAAAGAACAACTGCGGTCCTATCACACTTCGAATAAATAAATAAATAAACAATACTTCCCTGGAGCACTCCTGTCGACACCCTTGTCTCCGATGAACACTCGCCGTGGAAGACGACATACTGGGTTCTGTTATTTAAGAATTCTTCGAACCACTCATATATATCTCAGCTAATTCCAGACGCTCTTATTTTCGTTAACAACCTGCAATGGGGCACAGTTGAATCTCTCGGAACCCAATGATTCTTTTTCAGTTATTGATGTCTCCTCTCCGTAAATACGAATCTTTCCAAAATTTCTTCAGTTGTTAACCGCAGCCCATAATCAAGTATTGTCAATGCCCTTAATAGCTGTAATATGTGTGCGAGTGCTTTGTATTACAAGCCCTAATAGTAACGGGTAAGGCGAACTCTAGATTGCGGTTTACTAGTAGAATCCTGAAGCGATGCAGTCTTTCAACAAATGAAATTGCTTGCAATACTTTAGTTCGTTCTGTCTTAGAGCGTTTTTTGTCTGCATGGGAGCCTTACCAATTGGGTCTGATTCAAGAGATTGAGAAGGTCCAAAGAAGAGCGGCAAGATTCGTGACTGGTACATTTAGCCATCGCGAGAGCGTTACAAATCTCATAACAGTTTGAAGTGGGACAGACTTGCAGACAGACGACGCGCTAAACGGAAGGGGCTGCTCACTAAACTCCAAAATCCGATATTCACCGAGAATGTGCAGCATGTATTATTACCACCAATTTTAAAATCGCGCAATGACGTTCAGACAGTCGTTTTTCCCTCGTGCGATCCGCGAGTGGAACAGAGGGGGCAAATATCACTTTGGCGCGAATAGTGCCCTCCGCCACACACCGCATGGTGGCTAGCGGAGTATATATGTAGATCTAGTAAAAGTATCTCCGTGTCGTCCCATCCTCATGTAAAAGTATTTGCAACGTTGTCACAGAAAATCTCAAATTCCAAAGATATATTCCGAAAGTATTTTCTTGATTCCAATTTCTTTCTGTTACCGTTTTGATCAGAGCGCTATTGTACATTTTCAAAAAAGAAACTTTAACAAATAGATAAGATACCAAAGAGAGGCATATTAAAAACTTTTCGTGAAGAAGGAAGCCTATAGAAGATCCTTACCATAGGAGCGGACGAATAACGGTGCGATGTATAATAATGCTGTCCTGGATGGAGAAGTAGGAGGGAAAAATAATAAATAGCAGAAGTCAAAGGCTAGATTACGCAAAACTGAATACAGAAAAAGTGTAGTGTAATAGCTCCATAGGAATGTAAACATTAAGACAGGATAAGAAAGGAGAAGCACAGCATCCAATCAGTCGACAGAATGACAAATTTTAATAAAAAGAAAAAAAAAGGACTACCATCGTCAACTTTTTCTTTAGAGATTTTTAAATTCTTTGAGCTTTCTGCAGTGTTGACGACAGTACTGGAGTTTAATCTGTTGCAGTCAGAGTCTTATGGACAGTGATAGGTGATTTGGATTTAATTTTTGACGGCATCATCTGCAGAAAGGTACCAGTCGATACGACATTTATAGAAAAATTTTCATCATTATGTTGTGAAAGATACGCTTGTCTTATTTGTTACGACTGTCATGATGATACAGTGTAAATATGTTTGTACCAAAATCGCCCAGTTCATGTTTGCGAACTACATCGCGCCTGCAAGATATTGATTATGCTTCAGAAACACTCTCTGTGCGTGTCTGCAACACTGCCGCGTTATTATCAAATTCAAAACGGTGAAAGAAGGTAAAATCCTGTTCATTGGGAAAAAACAGGAATGTTGTTCCCTTCTACCCGAGAACAGTATGGAGAAATATCATTATTTTGTGTGAGGAACAGGAAACTTCTTTTCAGAGATTTTCTTCTTTTCTTTCAATGACATATCGTTAAAAAAAATGTCTCTCCCTGTCGATAAGATTGACAGGGCCAACATAAATATTCCTGACTGAACTTTAAAAACATTCTCTGTATTATTATTCGCTACAGCAAGCAATCTCATCTTTTTGTTCATCGTCAAACAGACGTTTGTAAGTAATGGATGTGGATATTTATAAGCGTGGGCGTTGATGCCAAGTAAGTAGACTGCATGAATAACTAGCAGAGCTCACTTGACGGTTTGTAGATGGTTGTATTGCCTGTTTTATTCGAAAGTAATTAGTCTCAAAAAATAATAACAGTTCTGAAGGACCGAAAGAGACTCTGTCGATCTTGATCACATTAGAGACTTCGGCAGGAGACTTTGTGCTTCACGGTAACATATTTGGCCCCCTTTTTGTTATTCGGTGGAACGTTTTGTGCAGCAAAATTTGTTGCTAAACTGTGTATGAAGGGTAAAGGCTACAGCAACAGAAATACATTTTCAGATATTTGTTTATTCTGGATGATTCGCATCAGTACTGTAGACTGCTGTACGTGAAATCCTTTCAACAATTCTGTCACTGTTTCAGTGCTTCATGCAGCTGTCGCATTCTACCTGTTTAACGAATGTGATGTATTTATTCTCTTACCTTTGATAATAATATCAACCGTTTAGTACTGGGAAAGCCACTGATAATAGACAGATGCTTTCGATAAAATGACATTTGTAATGACTGATTTCTAAATCTATATCTACATATAAATATACTTTTCAAGACACTGCTAAAGTGTATTTCGAATAAATACTACGCATAAGCTAAACCTTTCGGCGTAGGGGTACACTAATTTTTTGTACTTTGAATAAATAATCCATTTCTGAAATTACGAACGAAGGAACTCTTCGTCGCGAAGCTAATTTCAAATCCTAGTGTCCATAACGCCAGAGAGAAGAAAACGGAAATTGTGAGAAAGATCAAGCGAATCGAGGTAAATCAAGGTTCAAACTGCAGGTGAGACTAAATTTAGCTTTGAAGCATCAACATTCGTCATAAAGAGTTCAGCACTGTGAGCGTAGGATTCAAACCTGTCAGTCGCTTTCTCTACAACAGCAGCGTTGTTCTACTACAGCATCACGTGACAGCGAAATTTACCTCAGATAAGCCACAAATCATTCATCCAAGTAAACATGCTCTCTTGTACTGAGGCCTGTCGAATTATGTACCATTAAATCAATGACTTCGCCATAGCGGATTTATCTGCATTGAAACGGATATTAGCAAGCCACATCCCTCTAATAGCAGAAGCATTCGTTCGGTTAAAAGTAAGACTAAAAGAGAATCTTCTACTTTCAGTTTGGAGCTCATGCGCTTTCCATTAACGTTTGGTGGGCTCAGGGGTATTTGGTGATAACATTAGTATCGGGATCATGCACTTAAAAAAGTGTTTATTAACGGTAGTAAAATTTATTGTCCATAAACTTCCAGGATTCGACTAGGACAGAAGAGAAGGTCCCGAAGTTCATATTCACGAGACAAACTGTTGGTCTGAAACTGAGAGGGTGGTGGTGAAGTAGATACGCATTGAACTTATACTCGCGAGTAGATACCTTCAAATGGCCGCTTGCACCTCCTGATATAGATTTTTCATGGTTTTCCTAAACCACACTGGATAAATGTTGGAATTTCTCATAACGAGGTCGTTTTCCTCGTCTATCCTTCTTCAGTTACAGCTGGAGCTAATCGTTAACCTGACGCAACAATTTTACTGCCTTCCTTGACTGAGAAATAACATTGACTCTGTTGAACGCGAATACTATAAAATTTTTCGTCGCAATACGTTGTAAATAAATTACGGAGTGGTCAGTTATATTTAGTAATAGGCCAACACTCTCCTTCCAGTCTGACTATGTAAGCATAGACAAAATGTGGATTAAATAGAAGGAAATTAGTGTTATCGACGGCAGTTGATATTTAAAAAATAAATTAGTTACAAGTGGTACTTATCCACCATGGTATACAAAACGGGTCAGAACACTGTTGCAGAAGCCACTAAACAAGCATTCAGATGTAAAAGAAAGCAAAATCTTAGAGACTGACAACATTTTACAGAAGTTCGAAATGTAGTGCTATTTTCAACGCCAGATTTTGAAATAGTTTCCACAACGAAATTTTGACACGACATCTGACAGAAAACCCTAAGAGACTCTGGTCGTACGTATTTAGTAATAGGCCTACAATCTCCTTCCAATCTGACTATGTAAGCATAGACAAAATGTGGATTAAATACAAAGAAATAAGTATTATCGACGGCAGTTGATATTTAAAAAATAAATTAGTTACAAGTGTTACTTATCCACCATGGTATACAAAACGGGTCAGAACGCTGTTGCAGAAGCCACGAAACAAGCATTCAGATGTAAAAGAAAGCAAAATCTTAAAGACTGACAACATTTTACAGAAGTTCGAAATGTAGTGCTATTTTCAACGCCAGATTTTGAAATAGTTTCCACAACGAAATTTTGACACGACATCTGACAGAAAACCCTAAGAGACTCTGGTCGTACGTATTTAGTAATAGGCCTACAATCTCCTTCCAATCTGACTATGTAAGCATAGACAAAATGTGGATTAAATACAATGAAATAAGTATTATCGACGGCAGTTGATATTTAAAAAATAAATTAGTTACAAGTGTTACTTATCCACCATGGTATACAAAACGGGTCAGAACGCTGTTGCAGAAGCCACGAAACAAGCATTCAAATTTAAAAGAAAGCAAAATCCACAAGACTGACAACATTTTACAGAAGCTCGAAACATAGCGCTATTTTCAACGCCAGATTTTGTAATAGCCCCCACAGCGAAATTTTGTCACGACATCTGACAGAAGTCGTACGTGAAGTACACCAGTGACAAGACGCAATCAACACCTTCACAGCGCGATGGTAATAGTAATGTTACTGATGACAGTGTAACGAAAGCAGAGCTACTAAACACGGTTTTCCGAAATTTCTTCACCAAATAAGATGAAGTAAATATTCCCAGATTCGAATCAAGAACGAATGCCAACATTAATAACTTAGAAGTAGATATCCTCGTTGTAGCAAAGTAGCTTAAATCACTTTGTAAAGCTAAGGATTCTGGTCCAGACCGCATACCATTTAGGTTCCTCTCTCAGTGTGCTGATACACTAGCGCCGTACTTAGCTCTCATACACAAATGCTGGCTCGTCGAAAGATCCGTACCTAAAGACCAGAAAGCTCCACAGATCATACCAGTACTCAACATTGCGAATTACCTCGAAGAAAACGATTTGTTGACACATGGCCGACATGGATTCAGAAAATGTCGTTCTTGTGAAACACAACTAGCTCCTTATTCTCATGAAATAATGAGTGCTATCAAGAGGGCTAGTAACATTGATTCCATAATTTTAGACTTCCAGAAGGCTATGTCACCGTTCCTCACAACCGACTTCTCGTCATATTGCAAACGTGTGAAGTGTCCTCTCAGCTCTGCTACTGGACTAGTGATTTCTAGGCAGAAAATCCACAGATCATAGTAAATGACGGCTAGTCGTCGAGCGAAACAGAAATAACATCTAACGCTCCCCAAGGAAGTGTTAATAGGCCCTCTGCTGTTCCTGACATACGCAAGCGATTTGGGACGCAATCTGGACAATCCTCTTAGATTGATTGCAAATGTTGTTGTCATTTACCCTCTTGTAAGCTCATCAGATGATCAAAAAAAATTGCAAAATGATTTAGACTAGATATCTGTATGGTGCGAAAAGTGGATATTCACTCTAAATACTGAAAAGTGTGAAGCGGTCCACATGAGTACCAAAAGAAATCCGCTTATTTTCGGTTACACGATAAATCACACAAATCTAAGGGAAATGAATTCGTCTAAATGCCTATGGATTACAACTACGAAAAAGTTAAATTGAAGCTATCTACAGATAATTTTGTGGGAAAATTTAATGAAAGACTGTCATTAATTGGCAGAACACTTATAAAATGATAAAGATCTGTTAAAGAGACAATCTATTCTTCGCTTCTCTGTTCTGTTATGGAGTATTGCTGTGCAGTATGGGACCCGCAAAAGATAGGATTGGAGGAGGACTTCGAAAAGGTTCAAAGAAGGCTGCTCGTTTTGTATTATTGCCGAATGGGACAGTGAGTGCCACGGATATAATACGCCAATTAGGGTGGCAATCATTAAAACAAAGGCGTCTTTCGTAGCGGCGGGATCTCCTCGTGAAATTTTAGTCACTGATTTTCTTCTCCGAATGCTAAAGTATTTTGTTGCAGCCCACCTACCTAGGGACAAGTGATTATCATAATAAAATAAGAGAAATCAGAGCTCGCACCGAAAGATTAAAGTGTTTATTATTTCCTGCGCGCTGTTCGGGACTGGAACAATAGATAAGCAGTTTCATGGTGCATCTGATAGCCACTTAATTATGAATTGCACGGTAGTCATGTACTTGTAGATTTGGCAGAAAACACTTTCGAGATACCTACAGACCATTAAGTGCGGTGTGCTCTCAGTGGCTGGTGTGAGTTCACGGAAAAGTGAAGGAAATAATAGGAGGACATAATTATACTCGTAGTGAGAAAAATGTGTATACCAGAGCAGCCACGTCTTGTATGAAACGAGTACGCAGACCTCTTCCTAAACGATGCAACGCTCAGGGGACACTTAGTTGGACGGGTTTATACTGGATACCATCAAGTGCTGAACTGCAGGCGTGGACGGGGCGAGAACAATGGGAGGAAACTCGATGGCAGAAATTCCAATAGAACTATAAAGCCATGATCAGAAAGCAACTCTGCGCAAAGGGCAGTTTGCCTAAACTGAGACATTTTCCAATAAAATCATAAATAACTTCGCATCGTGAAACGCAAGAAGTTCGAAGCTAATAATAGACATGGTAACATACTGTAGAGAGCATTTATAGCTGACTTGTATTCCGATGGAGAACTCATAAAACAACCCATAGTCTGCCTCTCAAGCGATAGTACCATATCTAAGTAAAATTTCAGCGTTACTTTCGGGATACCATCATAATCAGATAACAATGTCTCAACAACAGTCCAGAACACATTAGCGTGTTAGTACAGTTCTTTGTCTTTCGATTCCACAGTAACCTCAAAGCATGCTACTTGGTACCCATTACCGTGATTTGTTATTTTGTTCTGTAATTAGATAATACTATGTGATCTGCATAAACCTACATATATTTTCGTCATTTCATGTACTAAGTACGTAATTTGGTGCGTGATATGTGTACTATTTACTAGCAAAATAAAAAAAACAAGAATTCTCCCCAGTAGTAGACGAGAAAAATTTCTGTTCGTTAGTTAGGGTATTTGGGTATTTGGAATATAAATGTTCACCGTCTTGTCGACTACGAGGTCATTAGGCACTGAGCACGTTTGTAAAGTATGCCATAAAATTAGCTTAATTTCATAAGTTAAAGCGATAACTTTGAGTTAATGGTACACTGGCGTTTTATTGCTCAGTAAAGACGGTAACAATGGATGTGGGCACAAGTAAGGTCTGCGAAATCGCTCCGACGAACGTTCCTTAGGAATTCGGTGAACATTCTCTGTCGACTGATTCCCACAGAATTCGTGATTGTGGCGCACTGAGTTTCCTCTCGTGAGATAAACGGCGCCAAGTTACGTACTTCGCTTTCAGCGTTGTGTCTTGGCGAAGTAGTTTGCGTCTAAAATTTCCTGAAGGACTGAAACTGTTGCCGGAGCGAAATTCGAAGCCCTAGCCTTTGCATTTCGTGGGCAAGTAATCTACTGACCAAGCTATCCGAATACGACTAGCTAGCGACTCGCCCCGCAGTTTTACTTCCGCCAGTACTTCATCTCGTACCTTCCAGACTATGATGCTGTGAGGGCGGTTCATAAGTTGTGTTTGGATAACTCAGTCGGTAGATTACTTGCCCACGAAAGGTAAAGGTTCGAAGTTCTGGACCGGCCTATACTGTCAATTTGCCAGGAAGTTTCAAATCAGCACACACTCCGCTGCAGACTGAGAATTCATTCTGGGAATAGTTTATGCCTGTTTACACGCACGTCTATGTCTATACCATTCACCCTACGATGTGTAGTCAAGGGTACTTCCAGTATCACTATAATTTCTTCTCATTCCCTGCTCCATTAAGTATCGAGCGTGGGAAGAATTACTGTCGATAATTTCCGTACGTGAGACGGAGTAATACGCTTCCCGAGTCTTCTAACAACGTATGCTCTCGGACTTTCAGCTGTAACTTCTCCATGTTACACAACGCCTCTCTTGTAGCGTCTGCTGCTGAAATATGAACAGTAAATCCACAGTGTCATTTTACCTACTACACGATTCGGTGACCAAACTCTGCACTCTTTGTTTGATCTTATCTGTCTGGTCTATAAATCCAACATTTTAAGGGTCGCCTATGAATGAACATTATTTAAGCGTTTGTGAACCACTTCTTTCGTGGCTTAGTTACGTTTTCGTTCTTCCAATGAACATCAACTTGGTAATACTTTTCCTACACCACTGTTACGCGTTTTCCACTTCAAGTTGCTCCGGATGGCTACTCCATGTTATCTTTGGCTATTTTTTCTGATTTTTCACCAATAGTGAAATCGAGGATAAAGATGTCAGTCATGTCATCTCGCCTTTTATGCGCTGTACGATACATTTATTTACCTTCATGAACAACTTCCAATGCCTGCAGCAATCATCGATCCTCCGCAAAACGTCCTACAGTTTACTAGACCTTTCCGGCACTGCAACTCTCCTTCAGACAACAGCATTGACCACGTACAGTCTCAATGCGTCTTAGACGTTATCCTCTACATTATTTATACACTGTACATAGTAATGAACTTTTAAGACTCGTTTGTGTTACTCTAGAACTTAATTCTAGATTTGCTGATTTAAGTGTTGAGTTTCACCAGTAATAAAGGTCTGAATCCAGTCACAAAGCTGTTTGATAATCGGTAAGCTCTTCTTTTATTCATTAAATTGTATAGAGTGCTCTCCAGTATTCAAGGTACATGGTGTCAACCTAGACACTCTTCTCTTCATTGCTCTGGATTTTATGGAAGAACATTGCGCGCTGTGATTCGTGGGATGTCTGTTTAACGAATTCGTGTTGATTATTACAAAGACTTTCAGCACGTGAGAAAGGTAAATGATGTCCGATCTGCAGCTGTACACACACACACACACACACACACACACACACACACACACACGCACAAACACACAAACATAGTGACTGCAATCACTTGGATGTACTCTTTAATTGTATATGTTTCCTTACGTTTTCCCATTGCCCGAACTGCACGACCTCTGTTTCAAGGCCTGCATGAAATGAATTGCACGCACATGCCAGTTGCGAATTCCGATAACAGCGGCACGTTGTACGTGCGCTGATGCAAATGGCTATTATTTATGAAAACGCGTGGTGGTCTGTGTAACGAAATGCATTTTTAAAATTTATGAGGGAAATGGATAACCAGTAGACGATGGTGTGGGAACTACCCTTTCCTGCTGCAAGGAGCTGTTGTAGCGGGTTATGCGTGGCTGTCACTTGATATCTCTACATAACTTTCCTAGCCTCGACGATCGTTCACTTAGGCCTTCGGCCGAAGGCTACCTTGAAGATCGAGAGTGCTGGACTGGTACAACACTCGGCTTTCACCGATATGAGATCCAAGTGACGCTGTCCGTTATGGGGCAGCGTATAGTTAAATGCAATATCTAAAAAACGGTGTGCATTAGAACCTTTTTTGTTATTTGTTAATAAAGCATTACCACATTTAAAAGTTACATTTACGGCTGAAAAAATCCTAACGCTAAACTAGTATAGAAAGCACGCTATTTTGACTCTTGACGTAAAAGTCATTAAAGTATAGGTTTACAGATAATGAAAGATAATTCCTTATTATTATTCAACTGTGACGAAATATGTAGGTTGGTATATTAGTTCGCAAGGTTTTTCTCGTAGGTTTAGTAAATACAACAGATATACGTAACAGAGACCTTAGTCACCAATAGGCCTAATATATTCTGCTTCAGTATTTACAACTTTCTGCGAACGCTGGGATAACTTTTCGACATTCCGACTGCAGAAATCACGTGGTTTTGAGGCGAAGAACTCGTCTAGCCATATTCGGAAGCGCATTTTAAACCGAAAAGGAAGTTCCTTGAAGACTGTTCAATAGAGAGCGAAAAAGATGAAACTCTAAGGGCTCAAGATCAGATCAAGAAGGTGGATGCAGGATGTGTTCCCACCCAATTCTGTAGAGTGTTTTTTGTCTCTCTAATGGATTGCCGGCGGAAGTTATAATAGAGTAGCATCACATCACGCAATCTTCCTGGTCGTTGTTCTTGGAGATCTTGTTCTGTAAGATCTCTCAGATGTTGACAATAAATGTCAGCAGTGATGGTTACATGTCAGGGAAGCAATTTGCAGCAGACCACACCGTTCCATGAGACGCTTTGTCGAGGCACGCCGATCTTTGTACGGGGATGTTGTGCTTTTTTGGGGCTCAACCACTCTTTCCTTTTCGTTATGTTAGCATGAAGACACGATTTCTCGTAACTTCTAACGATACGAGATAGGAACGGTCGTTGCTGATCACGAGCTAGTTGATGACGAGCAAGCTGAGATTCACATATGACCACCGGCTGAGGTTTGTGATTTTGCATACAACACGCTTATACATCCAATTTTTGAACCTTCCCCACTGAATGCAAATGACACCGATGGTAAGAGATCGCAGATCATCATATTTGTGAGTTGTGGAGTAAACTGAGTCATTGTGGATTAGTGCGTTTAAGCGATTTTCATCAAGCCCTGAAGGTCTTCCTGAATGTGGAGAGTCACTAATGCCAAAATGATCCTCCTTAAAACTAGGAAACATTTTCCTACCGTGCTGTGTCCAGTGACATTGTCCTCACACATGGCGGAAATGTTTCTGGCTGACTCCTCTGCTGTCTCCCCTCCACTGAATTTAAACTGAAGGATATGTCTGAAATGTTCTGATTTCTCCTCTTGACACTCGATGTTTTAGGGTCCACTGCCCCGCACACCATCTCGAAATGATAATATATAAACTGAAACACTGCAAATAAAAAACGACAATCGATAAATGAAGCTATAGCGACCGGAATACCAACATGTAATACAAAAGCGCTACGAGCTTACATACCAACATAATATGTATTAAACGCGATTCCCACTGATATCTGTCGCTGCAGCATGGTAAAGCGAAGCTGAGTTGATCGTAGGTTTAAGATTTGATACTACATATTTACTGGTGTTCTGGAACTCAATGATGTGCTTTCGAGAGAGCTCGTTTGTTATGATATCGAGGAGACACAGATGTTTCTGTCTTTGTGGTAAATCTACTCGTGAAACGCTATGAGGAAAACGTCTTGTTCATCATGCTGAACGCAATTGAAAGTTCAAATAGAAATTTCATGAGTAATATCTCACAGCGTATCCAGTTTCTACATCTACATCTACATTTATACTCCGCAAGCCACCCAACGGTGTGTGGCGGAGGGCACTTTACGTGCCACTGTCATTACCTCCCTTTCCTGTTCCAGTCGCGTATGGTTCGCGGGAAGAACGACTGCCGGAAAGCCTCCGTGCGCCCTCGAATATCTCTAATTTTACATTCGTGATTTCCTCGGGACATATAAGTAGGGGGAAGTAATATATTCGATACCTATCCAGAAACGCACCCTCTCGAAACCTGGACAGCAAGCTACACCGCGACGCAGAGCGCCTCTCTTGCAGAGTCTGCCACTTGAGTTTACTAAACATCTCCGTAACGCTATCACGCTTACTAAATATCTCTGTGACAAACCCGCCGCTCTTCTTTGGACCTTCTCTATCTCCTCTGTCAACCCGACCTGGTACGGAGCCCACATTGATGAGCAATACTCAAGTATAGGTCGAACGAGTGTTTTGTAATCCATCTCCTTTGTTGCTGGATTACATATTCTAAGGACTCTCCCAATGAATCCCAACCTGGCACCCGCCTTACCAACAATTAGTTTTATATGATCATTCCACTTCAAATCGTTCCGTACGCATACTCCCAGATATTTTACAGAAGTAACTGCTACCAGTGTATGTTCCGCTATCATATAATCATACAATAAAGGATCCTTCTTTCTATGTATTTGCAATAATTTGCCCGACATGAGCGAATCTTCCTTATTGTTGGTCAATGAATCATGAAGACGGGGCGCAGCACACTTCTACTTGGCACGGAGTGTAGTATGAGTTAGGTATGCAAATGATTACCATTCTAGAGAAAATCAACGAGACAGGAAGTAGTTACACCATATAAATTCTGTATAAAAGGAAAGATCTCACTTGGATTTCTCATTTAAAAACCAAATTCGAAAATTAGTTGTTTAGAAAAGTTCGTGTTAGGCCGCGCGTAAGAAGAAACATCTACCAGAATACGAAAGTGGCAGCAGTATGGCTTCCCAACTATGTTGATTACAGGCCTGCGGTATTGCCGCTCGTGTTGATCAGAATTACACAACTTTTACGTAACTATGGAATCGAGGGGTTCAGGAAGGCCATACTTAACGCCATTCAAAATCTGAGCCCTTCAGCTGGACTAGTGCTCGAGAGGAGACACATGATTTTCGCTCGGCCGTGTTGGATCGTGAAATCACAGTACATGCCATTAATCAGGAAACAGGATTGTTTGTAGCTAGTTTCCGTACGGAGAGTTGCGGCTACGTCTGGAACAGCGGCCACGGATGCAGCTTCCCTTGACATAGGAGCACAGAGTGCACTCAGAGACAGCAAGGGACACAGGACGGGACCCGCGTCGTATTTTCGGACGAGTCTCAGTTTTGTGCACAGCATCGCGATGGACTTACCCGCCGGGAGAGGTTTCGGGCAGAACGAACGCAGCCTGCATACGTCATCGTCGTACGGGCCCATTGCTGTGCACAAGGCGATCGCTGCTGCTTGGCATTTCTGCTAACTTAGCAGCAGTGATCACACTTCCAACGTGCTGTCCACCACTGCCTGTCTCAAGTCCGAAGGAGAATACGGGATAGGTGGGCGTCGGGTTAGTAACCCGAGCCCGTGCAACTTTCAACTGTTACAGAAATAACAACAAGAATTCAGCGATACGAACATGTCCATTATGAACCTGAACGCGAATCCAGATCTTCGTATGAACATTCCGGTGACTTGAATAATACAAGAATGCCGTGACTGTGTATCCATCCAGCCACAGTTGAAACTGATTTCAATGTTTACCCCCAAAAAATATCACCCGGACGCGAACATGTAGTGTGCGATTCTTAAACCAAGTAGTCCGGCTTGCACAGTTACTCTGTGAGTTCGAAGTGCAGAAATTAGAAGTAATAAACCACTGTGAAGTTCGTTGGAAGGACAGTGGTCAAATGGTCACCGATGGTAAAATAGTCCTATACTCAGGCCTTAACGTTCAACATGTGCGTGATGTTTGAGTAGTACGTATTCAACAAATGCTCTTATTGGATGGAAAACAGTTAATGATTGAATCTTCACGGCATGCCTTCATTCCATTCAAACCAGGGCAACATGCAGTGTTTATCAATGACCGTTACTGCTTTCTGTACGTCGTTGAACCCTTTGAGACAGCACAACGCACAAATGATGATGGTGAACTTTTCATATTATTCTGTAGCCTTCACGGGCATTGTTTCTGCAACATTTTCTGTTAATATAAAATGATATGTAAGAAGATGTGGCGTTCGCCTGATGGGAGCACTCTAAATCAACTCGTTATGTTTGAATAAATAGTCGATGGAAGTTATTTTGGCGAGATACACGAACCTAACGCACCGCAGACGTTGGGTCGAATCATTTCCTGGTCCGAGCGGTATTCAGAGCAGCAACACTGACGACCTGAGCGATCACTTCATGTGGCAACTTCAAAAGAGAAGAAAAGGAAGAAATTTATTTGTGATAGGGCTTAAAAATCGAATCCAGGCACTTCAAGATCTACCTGCTGACGTCGAAACGCAGTGGTTTAAATTCGAGGAGTCTGTGAATGAGTGTCGTGGAGAGGTACTTGGACGACCGAGAGCATCACATGAAGAGCGATGGATTCAAGACCGAACTTGGCAGAGAAAGTAGTTGTCATCCATCGGCTCATTCAATTACACCCTTTTCTGTCAACTCCACCATATGTAATTAGCCGCCATTACAAGATATGTGATTATCTGAGTAATACTGCCGAAAATGATGTTAAACTTGTTTATTATTGCAGTATACGACTACAGATATGCGGCTCCTGTAAGTTACGTTCTTGAATAAGACAAAAGTTAACTAATCAACTTAGAGTTTTATGTTTCTGGATTAATATGCTATCTAGAGACGCAAACAGAGAATTATTGTTCTCACATTACAGATTCAACTCCATGCAAAAGCGGGCTACACAGCAAAGAAAAATTAAATATCCAAGAGAGACCTCTTTCTTCCACTATTATTATTTTTTAGATGTGAGATAGAAAAGCAGCAAAGCTTGCAATTAATGACTACCAAGCTAGATGAAACGGCCTGTTCCGTAGGGCTAAAAATAACTATTGATAAAACAAGAACAACGTGTAAAAAGTGGAATTACATCTATTCAAATTAAAGTGCAACAGATGGTACTAAAAAATGTTGTCCGATCTCCACGTCACAGCAGCATTGTCTGTAATAACGGGGACATAGATGCACACATCACCAGCAGAAACGGTGTAGCTTCTGCAATCTCATGAGGAATGGGATCCATAAGATAATTAGGCTCTGTAAGTATGTCCACCAAACGTCGACTGTAGACAACGCCTCTGTCACCCTCTCTATCTCTATCTCTCTCTGTTAGATTAGCCAAATCCTATTTTCCGTGCCCCCATGAACTAAAGCACTCAAATATCTTCTATCCTGCACTTTCTCCCACGTACTTCCCAGGTTGGTGCCCATTACTTCTGTGACGCCATCGAGCCATCTCATCGTCTGCCACCCTCTCCGCCTTGTGCCTTCGATCTTTCTCAGGATTTACGTATTTTTCAGCTAATCATGTCTTCCCGTGTTTTTAGTTTTTGATTCTAATTTTATTTATGTCCAGTCACTTGTGAGCTCTGCAACTTCCGTGCACTAATTTTTATTTACTTGACAAACTCTATTTTCAGGGCTATATTTTATTTGGACTAATGGATCTATGCAGATAATTGTAAAAACGACAATGACATATCATTCCATATTAATGTAATACTGCCGCCTTCTGAAGAAGATAGATTTAAATCAGTCGAAACCTAGGTAAAGATTACTTTATCCATTACAACTGGTCGGCTGTTTTTAATCTTATTATTTATAATTGTTTGAGTGATCAGTCTTCTGACTGGTTTGATGCGGTCCGCCGCGAGTTTCTCTCCTGTACCAACCTCTTCATCTCAGAACAGTAGCACTTGCATCCGACATCCTCAGTTATTTGGTGGATTTATTGCAATCCTGTGTTTCTCTACAGTTTTTACCCTCAATAGCTTAATCTGATACCATGTAAATCATTACCTGATGCCTTAACAGATGTGCTATCGACCTGTCCGTGTTTTCCATATACTTCTTTCATCGCAGATTCTGCTGAGAACCTTTTTATTTCTCACCTTATCAGTCCACCCAATTTCAACATTCGTCTGTTGTACCACATCTCAAACGAGTCGATGATTCGTTACCATACAACGCTGTGATCCAAACGCACACTCTCAGAAATTTCTTCCTCAAATTAAGACCTTTGTTTGATATTGGTAGACTTCTCTTGGCCAGGAATGTCCTTTCTGCTATTGCTGGTCAGCTTTTGAAGTCCTTCTTGCTCCGTCCGCCATTGGTTATTTTTCTGCCAAGGTAACAGAATTACTTAACTTCATCTATTTCGTAACCATCAATACCGATGTTAAGTTACTTGGTGCTCTCATGTCCGCTACTACTACTTACTTTTGCCTTTCTTACATTTACTCTCACTCCATATTTTCTACTCATTAGAGTGTTCATTCCATTTAGCAGAATTCCTCTTCACTTTCACTCAGGATAAGAAAAGAAAGGTGTGAAGTTATTCATATGAGTACTATAAAATCCGGTAAATTTCGATTTCGCGATAAGTCACACAAATATTAAGGCTATAAATTCAGCTAAATACTCAGAGATTACAATTACAAATAATCTAAATTGGAATTATCACATGGCTAATGTTGTGCGTAGAGCAAACCAAAGACTACTATTCATTGGCAGAAATTAGATTAATTTCATCATCATCAGTATGCAGTTCTTTCTTATTTAGATCTTCTACATGTTCCATCAATGTTGCCTTAATGTCTGCCGTTTCTGTTAGATCTTTACTTTTTCTAACTTTCATCAATCCAATTTTAGCCTAGAATGTTCCTTTGATGTCTCTAATTTTCTTGTAAAAATACCTCTTCTTCCAAGTTCTGGTATTCTCTTCAGCTTCTTTACACTGTCCGTTTAAGAAGATACTATTCTCTCTTCTAGCTAATTTCCAGTACTGCGCATTTAGTTTAAACATTGCTGCTCTCTTCCCTTTGGATTTTGTTTTATTTCGTTCTTGTGCAATTTGCAGTGCCTCAGCCGATAACCATATGGGCTTCTTGTTATTCTATTTCTTGGGAATATGATTTATTGCTGCCTCTGTCCAAAGCTCTTGTGGTTGTTTTGTCTTTTGACTCTACCGATGGCCATACACGCATGAAAGATCTGCGAAATGTCAACAAAATCAGCAAATAAGTTCAATGTCTCTCGCCATTGATGCTTGAGGGGAGTTTTGCAAACAAGCTAATACGCTCACGTTTCAAATGACGAAGTGCTGATCAAGACGAAAGACGACTGAAGTTTGTAGGACGTCTTCTGAGAATGAAAGATAGAAGAATCACCAAATAAACACTATAATGGAAACCAATGGATGCACATAGAAGTAAAGGAAAACCTGTACTTTTGCAAAGGATCTTCTATGAATCAACATGATAGGGGAAAAAAACTGGAAACCTAGCAACTTACCGAGTTCACTGGACGGAACTTGATGCCCAAGAGGCTGCCTAGAAACGGAGAAACTGTCTAAGTGAAGCTGGTGGCTGGGCCATTTCTTATGGGACTCTGTGACATACTTCAAAAAGATAACGCAAGACATCTAATGTTGGTCGTGCCCTCGTGAGCGTCCGTGCTACGGACGGCGTTCGATTTTTGTCGTGGCCACTATGTTCTCTCACCTACTTAAAACATCTGATCATGCAATAAAATAGTCTCCATTTTCTAGTCGCGTTAACCCACGGTGTCTCCGTGACGCTTCGCAAGGCATTTTCTCTCTGTTCATCTTCCGGTAAAGGAGTAAACAATCCTTCCCAGCAGTTGGTGGACGGACATACTGTGGATTAACGCGGCAAGACACCAGAGAAGATTTTGTCGAGCTGAACGCCGCGAGAATTGGCATGCCAACACTCGCCAGCCATTGCTATTCAAAAATTGTGTCAAGAAATCGAAGCAGCGTGGACTTACTTACCAATATCTATCATTCAGACTCGCTTCGACTCGATGCCCAGTTGGCCTAGAGCCATTGTTTGCTCTCAGATATGTGTGGTTTAATAGGAGGAAAGAAAAGAATCACCACGAAGGTATTATCCGAATGAGACTGAGATCTGTAGATATAATGTACAAGTACAGACACACAATAGATTCACAGTTTCAGAAAAATTGCATGATTTATTCAAGAGAAAGAGCTTTAAAACTGAGCAAGTCAATAACATGTTGGTCCATCTCTGGCCGCTATGCAATCAATTACTTCGCTTGGCACTGATTTATTTAGTTGTTGAATGTCCTACCGAGGGATATCATGCCAAATTTTGTCCTTCCGACCTGGACGGAGGGCGCTGTCCAAAATGCATTGGTATCCCGCCGCTGTTTGGGGCGACTCCAGACACGTCTTCCTTGGTCATCGAAGTGGCTCTCATCACTGAAGACAATTCTGCTCCAGTCACTGAGATTCCAGGTAGAAGAAGTGCCTGGAGACGTTCCCGAAAGGCAGTGGGATACAAACCTTATTGTCCCCAATCCGGCCGAACAGCCAATAGCGAAGGTCTGCGGTGATATTTATTTTCATAGCAAGATCCATTTGGTTGTTATTTGCTGCAATCTTACAGTACAGCGGTACGTCAACGATATTCTTGCCCTTCACGACAGGCCATCCTGGGCTTACATTTCAGTAGGATAATGTCCGTCCACGCACGGCGAGACCTCCTACTGCTGATCTTCGAGCTTGCCAAACCCTATATTGGCCAGCAAGGTTGCCATATCTCTCCCCAACTGCGCATTATGGGCAGTGCCCTTCAAACAGCTCGGGATTTTGACAATCTAAAGTGTCAAATTAGCAGAATTTGGTACGATATCCCTCAAAGGGACATTCAACAACTCTGTCATGTATAAGCGCCAAAGGTAGACCAACATGTGTAGTTTAAATCGTGCAGGATGCGATGCAGAAGCACTCGAATATATTGCAGCAGCTAAATTACGGGAAGCGTGTGCCATGTTCGCCATACTGGGATGTTATTAAAACTTCTATCAAAAACCAGTGGTATCGCCTCCACTTTCAAGCAGTTTTCTTGACAATAAACCATTTCCTCACCACCAGTCTGCTAATGATTAAATTCACCCTTTCCCTATTCGATAAGTGCGGTTTTCTTTCGTCCTAATTTTTGAGTCCTTCTCTTCACAGGAAGACTATGTATTTCATAAAAGTTATTAAGATGTCGTGGGAGAATTTTTTGCTGACATCCTACTATACAATAAGAGTGTAACAAGGCGAATTTATTTATCGCAATATCAACTGGAATCTGTGCATTATAGGAAAATAAACTTGAAAATATACAGCCATCGGGGATAGCTGCAACGAATGGTTATCAGCATAAGTGACTAAACAATCAAATTTTCTGGTTTCTTCCGTAATGGTAACACGTACCACTGGTACACAGTCTGCTCTATTTCTTCGCACAATACCATCACTAGAAATTTGGCCTATTCACATCATATCCTAAACAAAGACAAATAATATATTGTTGAATGAATATTGGCTCTCCGTTTGTAAATGTTTTGGGAAGATATTCTTTGGTTCATGGATAATCATTCTTCAGACAGAATAATGTCATACTCAGAATATGGTTTTCCTATTTATTTTAGCACATCTGTCATAAGCAATATCCGTGGAAACAGCCATACATATTCAAATTCACTTCATCGTCAGAAATTTTGCCCGTGTTGTGCTTCATCAACTTCCATACCACCTTCGAACATTTACTGCCAACTGTTCATCTTTCTGGTAAGTCTTTCTTATGAACGTCCAGCACCTCTTCATATTCTACTTTCTTCTACTCCCTCCCTTAACATCCATTTTCGACATCACGTTTCATTTATCACCAATTCCATCTTTTGTCCTTTATTTCCTATCCACAGCATCTTCAGTATGACATAGCGCCTCGTTCTACAAATACGAATTCCTAAACAGGGAAAAAGACAAAACCACCTAATCTTAAACTAGTTCTTGACAGCAGTAGGCATATTTACTTTAACTATGTACATCGATTACAGCCTTTAGGATGCAGGAGAATAAAATTCTGTATTTATAAAATTATAAATGACGTGCGACGTTAGATCTGAACTCGACTGCTACATACGTAACATAAACTTTGAAGTATCTAAACTGCTACTGATACTAACTTCTTCCCTTGTTATTCTTTCACAGCTACTGGAATGACTGCAACAATCAGCCACGCCCCACCCAACACCACACGGTGATGTCGCGAGATCCTCAAGTTAGTTCTGTAGAAATTAAAACAACGAAAAACGGAATTAGAAGATAGTACCAAACTTCACACTAACGATTACTTTATTTTCGATCCGTGGATAGTGGAGTGAGATTAGCGGAAAGCATTGGATTCGACAGCTAAAGTGAAAGTTAGACCAGACGCACGCGTGTGCAGTTTATCGTTATCTTACCACGATTTGTCCGTTTATGAACTACATCGTACTACTGATTCAGAGGTTCATGGAATAATGATACACTTTTTAAAAAAAATATCAATAATTCTGTGTAAGGAATTTGCTCACAGTGCTTGAGTTGTCGTATAAAGTCTCCTGTGACAGGTGCTTTGTTGCTGTAAGAAATATAATGTATCTAACATTCAGAATTAAATTGGATTTTACGTCGTGGTATGAGAGTGTGCGGACAATGTACGTCGGTACATTTACATAAAATAAGTACACTTAAATAAGAAGGGCGTCATTGTGTTCAAACTCTCTCTTTCAGCAAAGTATAAAAAGTAATACGGCAGGATACGTTGCAGCGTTGAGATTATTTACTGAAGAAGGAGGACAGGCACTACATATAAAAATAACGGACAAAACGGAAAGATGAGATCATTGCTAATGCACCCTGTACAACGTGCATAAAAAGTAATATAGAAGGTCTTCGGTTTAACCCATTTCACATCTGCGGGAACATATTAAGGATTGTAACCCATATCCAGAAACATAAAAAAACACGTTCCATTGAAATGGAGATGTGGGTACGTATATCTACCCGAACGTCTCCCGAGAAGCAGTTTTCGGCTATTGATTGCAGCAGCCTTTGTGGATAAATAAGTTTGAAGAAATTGCCACCTTTCTTTACTGTAGAAGAAAATAAACACAGTTACCTACAGCAGTAATTTAAATTTTGAACAAGCAGCCACTAGGCTGTTTCTTCGAAACGTTATTCATCGTTCAGTGTTACGGTAAATTGAATGGAGATATTATACAAACAGGATTTGCATGAAACAGCGGATAGGGGCGCACTGGAGAAACAGAAATGTCTGGTTTTGCCATTTTAAAATAGCAATCAGTATTTGAAGTGTTCTAAATAAACCTGTCTTTGCCAGAGGCGCAGGAAGCGCATAGACCATGACATACAGCAACGATTACTCTTTTCCCCAAACGTAAATCTTCGTACATTGTAAGTACACTGACTTTTATACATACCTGAAAATATCATGCACAAGGTCTAGGACATCGGAATCTATCAAATGGAAATATGGAAACTTATAATATTCCCCTTCATGTTGAATACGACGACGAAAAACAATGTTCATCGTATGGTGTCAAGTAATCGAGATGCTTGAAACCAACGTGTAAAAGAAATATACTCATGCGGCACGGTAGCACTCTCATATAAATAGCTAACAGTCAGTGTGTAATATTTCTTTACGCAAATATTGAGAGGAAACGGATCCTGCTGGCATTATTACAAAAGATATGTCTCAGCTGCCAAGCACAATGGTGTTCGAAGCAATGTATTCTTTAACGCTTAAGTAGAGAAAACTCATAAGCAATTCACATGAGACAAATTACTTCTCAAAACGACGAGAGTATTGTAGAGAAAGTTGTAATTATGCTACTTTTTAAGAGATTAAGCCACTGATCATTTAGAGAGTATTAAAATCATGTGTGTGCAAATAGATTAGAATGAAACAGTATCCAGATGTATCGATAGCCTTTGAAAGATTCTTTTTCCATTTGCTACAGAGAATAGGCTACAAAACGATGACTGAGTAACTAACAGTTAATACAGCTGAACTACGGTGTAATACTCGAACAGTCCACGGGTGTACTGCCGGTCCATAGTGTTTAACGTGCACAATATATCGTGCCCGTTGGACACTATGGACGGGCAGTACACCCGTGGACTGTTCGAGCAAGAAATACGCCGGGAGAAACTGAAGAATCATACCTTGTAATAAGCTACTGAGACAGTCGTTTGGTATCGCGTACTGCAACTAGTCTGAATAATCTTGATTGTGCGCGCAGCAGAACTTGCCTGTTACGCTGAGGAAAAGGAGGACGAGTCCGCCTAGCATAACCGGTAAGTTACTGATCTGTCCGAGACGCGAACCCCTTTCTGCAAATAAACTAACGCAACTCCGAGGCCGTTGTTATTTGAGGGCCAGTTTTAGAGAGCACATGTCACGATCTTCTGCAGTTACCTGTGTGTTACGTTATTTCCGCGACACCTTGTCGCTTCTAAAACACGAATGAGACTTCAACACGTACGTAAAGAAATGTCTTTTTATGTTACGGATGGATGACAATATCACACAGTTAAATAAATTTTCTGCATGCTCAACTCCTAGAGGTATTCCAAGTAGGGGACTATCACAAAATCTCAGCGTAAAAATACAAAAAGTCGAAAATTAGTTCCACCCACTAGCCTAACACAAATACGCAATGGCAACTGAACAATCTTCCTACCTGATGTCCTGAAATAATTTGTTCATTTTACTCAAGATGATAACTGATATCTGACATCTGCTGAGTAAAATTACTTTACAACCAGTCTCATGTATTCTACTTTTTCGTTGCTCCTACTATTTTTTCCTCTACTGCTCCTATCAGTACCAAGTCGTCATATTACGTTAATGCTGTAGCAGATGTCGTACTAACATGTTTCCTCTTCTGATAAGTATATGTAATTGATAGTACATTTTAATTCCAGGCATCATCTGTTTACTTATTTTTTAAGATTCTTCCGTAGTACAACATTTCTAAGATCCATTATTATGCCAATAATCGCTAAAAACAAAATACCTTTAAGAACGGTGTGAACCATTTTCCAGATTCATTTCGTCGTGTTCAAAAATATGTCTGGAACAGTAACACGAAACAGCATATAGAAATGTCGTTGCCTTAGGTGTGGAATAGCCATTTCTTTCGACGTCATCTGTGAACATTCTGGAAGTGCATGATTACGTACACTTCGCACAATACGCTTTGATACGAGCTTTAGACTAGTGCAGCAGTGTTTCGAGTCGTTGCCTACTAGGAGGTGTCGAAAGACTTCAGTGATGGGCTGCTAACATCGTTACAGTAAGCTATTGCCTGTATGGATGCTTACAGAGATTATTGCGGAACTTAAATCACAACTCTCCAAAGAAATCCAAAATGGTTGTCGTAAAATATTGTAGAAAATTTTTTGACGATCTTGTCAGAAAACGTCTTGAGTGAACTTAGAGAAATTGAATTGAGGTATAAAGTCGCATACGGAGATAAACAACTATTTTCCCCTGTCTCAGTTGGTGAATGGAATAAGAAGTGCACGGAGACTTCAGAAAGTACAGAATGACAATTATTGAACTACGTGAAATAAAATCGTCATAACTTCTGAACGGTTTCCGTTAGGACGTTGAAACTGCGCGCTTGGTCGCGGGGCATGATGGGAACTAGTACGGTTTTGTTTAGCGTCAAAGCACATTTTCATTTGGACGAGTTCAGAAATAAGCAAAAATTCGCGCATTTCGGCGATTGAAAATCCGCATTTCGCAATCGAGAAGTCTCTTCATCCTCAACGGGTCACTGTGTGGTGTGCAATGTCCAGACGCGGAATAATCAGTGCGATTTTCTTATATGGCATGGTGACTACCGTACGGCACATGAAGGATGTGGAAGATGATTTGAGATCCGTTTTCCAAAGTGACCCTGCTTTCGACAATATGTGGTTCATGCAAGCCGGAGCTCGACCCATTCAAGCAGGAGAGTGCTTGATGTCCTCTAGGAGCACTTTGGGGACCGCATTCTGGCTCTGCAGTACCCACGGGACACTGGCGTGGGCCTCGACTGACCGCCATATTCTTCGGATCTCAACACATGTGACTCCCTTCTGTAGCAATATGTATATATATTAAAGGCAAGGTGTCCAGCAGTAGCCCCAAAGCTTAGCTGGAAACAACCGTTCAGGAGGTCATCGACAGCATCGATGTTCCGGCACTTCAGCGGGTAATGCTGAACTTCGCTATTCGTCTGCTTTAAGTCATTACCAATGATGGCAGGCAGGCATAATGAACATGTCATAACCTAAATACTAATATCTGTAGTGACGTTTACATGTTGAATAAAGAGTGTGCACGCCGTACTTTGCAACTAATTTACGTTTATTTCATATAGTTCCATAATTGTCACGCTGTAGCTGTACGGCATATTCGGATGAGTGGCGTCAGAAGACGCTGATCACTGATCATTAACAAAATTGTCGTTCATCAGTTTAGCTTCCATTCGGAAAGTGGGTGCACTCAGCGACTGTTATGAGGCTTATGAAATATAGAGAGCAGCAATCAGTCGTCCTTTTCTGATTTTATTACGCATATCAAGATTTTGGCTCGTGGCTAGTCATTCTCAATGCATTATTTTCTATTCTCGATGCAAGTAATTCCCTGATGTTCGGGAGTCAGTCACATCTCTTTGAAACAGCGGGGATAGAAAATAGTGCATTGAGAATGACTAGCCACTGGGCGAAATCTGGATTTTCGTAATAAAATCTAAAAAAGGACGACTAATTGCTGTACTCTATAATTTATAAGATAAAAAATTCTCTTTCATTCATTGCAAAGATGAAAGAACACTGTTTCACTTTGGTTTATGCACCTCCTTTGCTACTAACCAAGAACACGTTTAGAGCTTATTCATATACAAGCGGCTTGTTTAGGGAACATGCGTTGATTAAGCCTTATTATGACGCGTTTCGGTATCAGCTATCGTCAGCGGTTATCATCCAATTTATAAGAAGGGGACCAACTAACAAAAGCTAATGGACAAGCAGGTTATAAGAAAAGTACGTAGTTCTGAATACATATCAAAGAATATAAAGGTTACAACGGAAATACATTTCCGACCACACAGTAGTAAGTGACAAATTGAGCACTAAAACAGCTGACCAAAGCGCTATCGCAAAGTTGCCGCAGGGCATACTAACAGAAGTTATTAATGAATGATATAATTTTCCTGTACGTTACACGTGTCGCTCCACGCAACAAGAGTGGCACATTGTCAGAAGAGAGAACATATTCCGAGGTTCCTGCAAACGCAGTTCTGCTGTGTAACGGATAACAGGTTCATCACAGTCTGCGAGTGAAATGGCGCGGCAACTAAAACGTACACCTGAGCTAAACGTAGGCTGGACCGTATGTCAGCTGTAGAAAAAAACATCTAAATTGCACTCATATTCACCGCAAAATTCTGGTGGCGTATGGACGAAATGAAGTGCGGCGCGCAAGGTACTGAAGTCGTGGCAACAATTTGACCAAAGCAGCACAGACGTGGGTGACGCTGACCGTAAAGAAAGGTCATCGACATCGAACTCAGGCGACAGTGTCCAGGCAGTCGAGGAACTGATCCGCAGCAATCGCGTATTACCCAACGACGAGGGCGTTCACACAGCGATTCTCGAATGGCTGCATGGCCAAAGAGTGGATTTGCATCGTCTATTCTCGATGCAAGTAATTCCCTGCTGTTCGGGAGTCAGTCACATCTTTTTGAAACAGGGACTTACGTGCATCGGGAATAGAAAATAGTGCATTGAGAATGACTAGCCACTGGGCGAAATCTCGATTTTCGTAATAAAATCTAAAAAAGGACGACTAATTGCTGCACTATATAATTTATAAGATAAAAAAATTCTCTTTCATTCATTGCAAAGATGAAAGAACACTGTTTCACTTGGGTTTATGCACCTCTCCCATCTACAAACTAAAGACTAGAGGCAAATAACGTGCAAAATAATAAATGCTACAATGATATGTCTTACACTCAAAGAGGACTCAATATTCGGTTCAATTAATTTGAGACAAATCGGAGAGAAACGTGTGATGGTCCTCTCAAAAATATGTAAACGGACAACGACCAGGCATACACGGTACAATGACTGAGAGAATGTACCTATAAGTCTAGACGTGAAATCGAACGAAATACATTAAGGAACTAGCACTCTCGTAACTTGGTCGCTGTCGCCGGCAGCTAAGTGAAGGAGCATGAGGAGGACTTGTCTAAGCAGTGTAACCGGTAAGCCACTGACCTGTCCTGGTCTCGAACCCCTGTCAACAAATAAAAAGACTACCTGAGAGGTAGTTGTCCTTCCTGAACCAGTCTCTCGTCGTCAACCCCACGACCTGCTACAAGAATAGTGAGCTGAAGGTACATCGGCGGCTGTGCGTCCGTCCTAAAGGAAGGAAGACCGGTGTTTAATGTCCCGTCGACATCGAAGTTATAAGAGACGGAGCGCAAGCCCGTAGCGATTTAAGGAAATTATGGGAAACCTGAATCTGGATATCCAGACGCGCATCTAAACTGTCGTCCTCCCAAATGCGAGTCCAGTATCCTAATCATTGCGCCTCATTGGTCGGTCTGTCCCTCCTGCATTCTCAAATGGCAGCGGCAAATAATCACAGAAAATTCTCGAGTCATATGGACGGCGACAGTTAAGCATGACTAAGGAAACGGCATTACTATAAAAAATTATCCTGTCGTCCCGGAATCGTGCGCATAAATGGCAAATCAAGTGTAACAGACAGTCTAGTAGTCAATGTGCATTACGTTGTCGCTATGGCTAATATTTTGCAGCGAATGAATTGATGTTTATGAAGAAGCATTAATATACGTCATAGTCATCTTCTGAAAACTAAGGAATAGGAGAAACACTTGCAGATGGGCTACTTACTTACCTTCGCATACATTGTCTTACTCTGTGAACTGATATAGATCTCCCATCTACAAACCTAAAGACTCGTGGCAAATAACGTGTAAAATAATAAATGCTACAATGATATGTCTTATACTCAAAGAGGACTCAATATTCGGTTCAATTGATTTTAGACAAGTCGGAGAGAAACGTGTGATGGTCCTCTCAAAAATGTGTAAACGGACAAAAGCGCGAATCACTAACAAACATTTAACCATTGTAGCCCGGTACACGTACATTAACTATTGAAACATTCACATTTCATTGCAAGTAGTTCGTATAGCGACCATAGTCTGCTTCTTTGTTAAGAGCGTCATAGAAACATGACGTGTAAACTTACGTTCTGAACCTTGTCCTTGGAATCTTCGTCTTGTCAGCCTTTCTCATCAGCAAAAACGGTAATACGTTTAACAGTTTACAATACCTTTACTTTATCTGCATTATTTTCATGCTGCTGCAAAGACTTGCTACGATGTACTGGCCTTCTCGTACTATTAGCCTCAATTTACAATAAAACTGTTGCCGTGTGCAAAATAAGAGTCAGATGGCAGCAATTTTACTGTAAAATTTGACAAACAAATGGGACATTCTCGTGATTAACATTCCAGGTGCTTTCCAACAGGTCTTCGTCTGTTCAGTAACGGTGTTGTCACTAACACTCATAAATGTGCCATGATACAGCAGGGACTTATGTTAATTTTCAATATTTTTACTGCAAGGAGGACACAAAAGGAGAGAGATACCTTTGATAATAAAAGTACATCACGTGAATCAAATAAAATCCACGGTCATTAAATGAGGGATAACGCTGACCAGTCCTTTGCAGACAGTAACTTTCGCTCCGTGCTGTATGATTTAATACGGATGATGTGTATTACTCAATTTCCATACACAATTACAGTTAGTCCGTGGATGTTAAAATGTTTCATAAAAAGATTAAAACTTCTAAATACGGTAATGACTGCCCAACTTAGTTTCCTCGTACAGTTTGTGTTCGTGCAAATTCTACCACGTGTTAATTGGTTATCTGGAGTAAACGGCAATAATATCAAGATAGTATCTTACACAGAATCTTCACAAATACGTCAAGTGCTCGAATAATCCTGGACTCAGTTTGGTATACTGAAGACGACTGCCCCAAGGAAGTGAATAGGGATGTAAATGTTCTCAACATATTTGAATGGCTGATGAAATAACTTCACCTCTGCTCTCTGGTTTTCCCCTGCCGACCCTGCTACTTTTGCTCGATAGTCCTAAGAGAAAGCAGTAGTTTATTTGTACTCGACAAACAAAATGATTGACAAATGCAAGAAAATGGCTATGATACAGGGTAACAGGATTAAGAGTTGAGATCGACAGTAGGAAAGTAGCGTGTAAGATTAAGCGGTTAGGATGGTTCTGATAACGTTCCAAGTAATTCAAATGGTTCAAATGGCTCTCAACAGTATGGGACTTAACATCTGAGGTCTTCTGTCTACTATAATTTAGAACTAATTAAACCTAACTAACCTAAGGATATCACACACATCCATGCCCGAGGCAGGATTCGAACCTGCGACCGCAGCGGTCGCGCGGTTCCAGATTGAAGCGCCTACAACCGCCGGCAAGTAATTATAAGATAAAAATTTTAAGATAAAGCAGTTCCAGTCCAAAACTACTGCTGTAGCTGTTGATGTTTGAACACGTAGAATGGATACCGAGACGAGCTGATAAGAGCATAAAATGTCGCTGTAGTCTGTACTGGAGTGTGACAGAGACATATATACCGCTTACACGTCATGTATATAAAATGAAAGAGATTATGACACATACTGGGACATACCTAAACGGTTTGTATGTCCACTCTTTCCACACGCGGATGGAGCAGGACTCAAAGTGACAATAGTATGAATTCCATGAAGCGAAAACTGGCTTGAGGACTAGAAATATAGACCTGGAAAATTTTCAATTTCTTTGCAATCTTGACTTCTGTGCTACCTAATCTTCTCCTTAAAAAAGCAAAGATTTTCAGAGTGCGTAATAACCAAATCTCTCATTTTTAGAATCACTAAAGTCGGCTACAGATTACTGCACTAGCCTTTGTCATAATTCCATACGCAGTCACCGAAAGATACTTTCCGTTATAATTGGCATATGAAATCCATGTACCTGTAACGGGGAACTATCACCTTGCCTCCTTAAAGTTTCAGGGGTGTCGTATTATATGAATCGCCGTATTTCCAAGTTATATTTTATCATTCTACGATAAGGGTGCAGGCGGACACAAATGCTGATACCTGAAGAACGACAACCTGGTAATTATATCTGTAAATAGTGAAATTTTGCTCGGTTCAGAAGTATTAAGGAAGTGGCCAAAGGAAGTCAACCTCCCATACTAGACAAGTCTTTCGCATTGCTCGTCAAGATCATGGTAATGTGTCTCGATGAATATGGCTGTATGTTTATCACATATGGCAGTAACGGATAAAAAATAGCCTCCCAGTTCGCTATGACTGCATTATCATTATTCATTACCCTTGCGAACTTCACAATTATTTACGCATAGTTTTTACCATAGTCGTTCCTGTAGTAGATACAATACGTTCGTGATTGGAGAATACTTCATCACTTCTTCAAAAACAACGAGGTTGACTAAAATCGGTCCTTTCTGCGAAGTAACTCGTAAGCATTTTTTCTGTCATCACAGTTGGACCTCATTGGTGAGCCGATTAGTGGTTTTTCCGCGGTTTTCCACATCCAACTATGAAAATATCGGGATGGTACATAGGTACCGCCGCAGATACACGATACGCTATCATCTAGAAAATGGTTCCACGTTTGCTCATCAGACGCAGACAGACGAAGTATACAAATTCCGTTCAGTTTGAAGAGATGGCGTTAGAAATTGCTCGCGGTCACCAACTGTCATTAACCCTCACAATACCACCAAGTACGAAGCTATTTTCGGTAACGTGTATTACCAAGGGCTGGGGGGGTTCTTTGTGCTAACCATAAAAAATTTAAAAATTAAAACAATGTCATTAACTGTTCTTGAATTACATTAATTACATATTTTTGAAAGCTCGAATGATGCATAATCAGGATCCAGAACCTGAATATTGCTTTTAAAACTGTTTTCAAAAATGCATTTTATATCTTTCACTTACTTCGTCATTTAAGTATACTAAGTCTAATTATCTTGAGAAAAATTAGTAGTATAAGTCGTTGTAGTATTATTGAAGTACACTTTAATATAATTAAAAATATTACATAAAATTGAGACAACATATAAATACCTTAGGTGCATAACATAGTTTTGAGAGAAGAATTATTTACCATTTCCTTCTGAATCCACTCCACACTTTAAACATACAACAGTTTTTTTGCTGTGTTTACCATATGTGTATCTCTTACAATTGTTGCAGATTATTGTTGTTTCGTTCACTTCATTGTACTTTTCTGCTTTTGAACGGATTTCACCAACAAACAAATGACATCTACCTTTACCTCCATGAACTTCCTTTGCACCGAAGTTCTGCTTGATTTTCCGTCTGAGAATACCCTCCATACTTGAAACTACAGGATTTCGCAGTCCTCCAATATTTGTAGCCCTTTCTTCAATGAGTGGCTTCGTGAGCTGTAATCCCAGTTCTGGAGGAAAAAGTAGTCACTTGTTAGGTTTTTCCTTATTCCAGTCCGGGAAGTACAACAAAAATACTGTGTAACTGCCCACAAGAGCATAGAAAACAGACAGGGCCCACCTTCTTGTAGCCCTCTTGGTTAAATGTTTCTTCAGCATTTGACCTATCATGTCAACGCCATCTTTAGTCTCATTATAATATAAATTTATAAGTGTTTTCTTCTTAGAGCCTGTAGTTGAACAAATTCCAGCATCGTAACGTCGCGATGATAGAAATAGCAGATTTCTTTTGGGGTTTTCACGGGGGATATAAGAAACAATTGTGATTGGAACATTTCCAGCATTAGTACCACTGAAAACAAATTTACTAGAGTAAAGTTATGGTCTTAAAATATACTTCAATTCTTGTGTTATATGTTTCCCATTAGATTTTAATATTCCCACGAGAGTTAACTTGTGATTCCTCCATAGATCTTCTGCCAAATAAATTGAAGTGTGATATCTGTCTGTTGTAACATTTCGATCTGAATTACGTATAGGAACCAGCAGGCGTTTGACAGAGCTGCAGCGGAATTTGATTCTTGTGTACCATCATTTCTTTTCGCAGCATAATGCTCCATGCTGATAACAGACACTATGTTTTCAATATTAGGTGCATTGTGCTGCTACCTACTGCCTGGTAATCCATGTCAGCGACCTCAATAGTCATTAGACATAGTGAGAGAGCACAATGGTGCGCCCGCTGAACTCCGGACTTCCCACGTCGACAGGTGATTGGGTGTCACTTGTGTCATACGTCTGTACACGAGATTTCCACGTTCTTAAACATACCTAGGTCTTCTGTTTCCCATGTAATAGTGAAGTGGAAACATGAAGAGACACGTACGGCACAAAAGCGTAAAGGCCGACCTCGACTGTTGGCTGAAACCGCCGACAGTTGAAGAGGAGTTCCAAACTGCATCAGGATCTACTGCAAGTACTATGACAGTTAGGCGGGAGGTGAGAAAACTTCGATTTGATGGTCGAGCGGCCGCTCATAGACCACACAACAGTCCGGTAAATGCCAAACGAAGCCTCGCCTGGTGCAAGGAGCCTAAACATTGTACGATAGAACTGTGGAAAAACGTTGTGTGGAGTGACGAATCACGGTACACAATGTGGCCATCCGATGGCAGGGTGTGGGTATGGGGAATGCTTGGTGAACGGCATCTGCCAGCGTGTGTAGTACCAACAGTAAGGCCGGCCGGAGTGCCCGAGCGGTTCTAGGCGCTACAGTCTGGAGCCGAGCGGCCGCTACGGTCACAGGTTTGAATCCTGCCTCGGGCATGGATGTGTGTGATGTCTTTAGGTTAGTTAGGTTTAATTAGTTCTAAGTTCTGGGCGATTGATGAGCTCAGAAGTTAAGTCGCATACTGCTCAGAGCCATTTGAACCAACAGTAAAATTCAAAGGCGGTGGTGTTATGGTGTGGTCGTGTTTTTCATGGAGGGGCTTGCACCCATTGTTGTTTTCTGTGGTACTATCACAGAACGGCCTACATTGATGTTTCAAGCACCTTCTTGCTTTCCTCTGTTGAAGAGCAATTCAGAGTGGGGATTGCATCTTTCAACACAATCGAGCACCTGTTCATAATGCACGGTCTGAGGCGGCGTGCATTCAAGACAACAACATCCCTGTAATAGACTGGACTGCACAGAGTCCTTACCTGAAGTCTATAGAACACCTTTGTGATGTTTTGGAACGCCGACTTCGTGCCAGGCCTCACCGACCGACATCGATACTTCTCCTCAGTGCAACACTCCTTGAAGAATGGGCTACCATTCCCCAAGAATCTTTCCAGCACCTGTTTGAAAGTATGCAGGGCACTACGAACTTGTAAGTCATTTTCAGCCAGGTGTCCGTATACCTTCGATCATAAAGTGTATCTTGTTTTAGCGTTTGTGAGCATTCGGGTAAGTATACCGTATTTACCAGGGTTTTCAAAATGGCTCTGAGCACTATGGGACTTAACATCTATGGTCATCAGTCCCCTAGAACTTAGAACTACTTAAACCTAACTAACCTAAGGACAGCACACAACACCCAGCCATCACGAGGCAGAGAAAATCCCTGACCCCGCCGGGAATCGAACCCGGGAACCCGGGCGTGAGAAGCGAGAACGCTACCGCACGACCAGGGTTTTTCCTTCATGAAGAGCTCGAAGGGATACCTGCCACGGAACAATGACAACATTTGATCAATAACTGTGTTCATCCCAACAGAACAATATTTTGGCAGTACTTCCATCATTTTATCAAAAACTTCTCGTATTGCAGCAAACTTATAACGCTTCCTGTGACCGCTTAGCGACTCCCTGTCATCAAATCTTACTATTTTAGTAAGCTGCTGGAATCTGGCTCGGCTCATGGTAGCAGTACAAACAATCGTTCCTGAAGTGTAGTACCACAAAACTGTAACAGACGACTACTGTCGTTTTCCTTCCCCTTAATCATAAGTAGCCCTATATATGCCATGAATTCAAATATATCTGTCCTGGGTATTTTGTGCCTAAATTCCCCTTCATTAGTGTGTTTCATAATGATGTTGACAATTTCTGGAGAGAAAAACTTTTCAAATGATTCTCTTATCGTTCCTACTTTATCTTCGTATCTTATGCCTTCTCTCTCTGTCACTACGTTTTGTGCTATTCGTCTTCTAATGTAAGGAGGTTTGGAGCTATGAATTTTTCCAGCGCGTGTGATATACTTGTCGCTAACCTCACAAGCCGTGTCGCATCAGTTTCAGGTGCCCAGAGTTAATCTTCAGCGTATGTAGGTACCCTGTCATTGTCCACATCCTCGCGCGCAACACATTCCTCTTCAGTTTCATTCACTAAATCGTCAGTTCCATCAAATTCAATTTGAGAATCTGTAGATTCTTCCAAAATCTGTGATATTTCTCTGTCAGTAAGCCACTGTCGATACATTTTCAGTCACAGTTGAATCTAACACTGGACTAAGAGCCGCATAACAGGAAACAGTAAAGAACCAAAGTCATGTGAATCATTGTTGAGACCATTATTAATGTCAACCCACAAAAATTTAATGCCCATGTGGTATAAGGTCCCATAATGCTATTATTTGTAGAGTAAGACGACGGTTGTGGGAAGTCGCATCTACTACCAAGGGACGAGACTTTATGACCACCTCCTTTAGACAAAAATTTTCCGATTAAGCTTAAACGAAAAATGTAAAACAATCATAGAATTTGGAAGAAGATTTTATTAAAGACAATAAACATTTTTTACAAAATTTTTAAAAAATAAGTTCTTGAGAAGATTTAAATATTTTCAAAAGATGGACATAAAACACCGCCCCCCGCCCCCCCCCCCCCCCCCCTGGAATTGCGAAGGTTAAAATTATCAAAATCGTATAAGAATGACGCCACCGAAGGAAAGACAAAATTTGTAACCAATGGGTGATAATAACACCAAGAAAGTGGAAAAATTCACAGTTCCACTAAAGAAGTAAGATACAACTGTTATTCTATAAAATAAATTAACAGCATTATCTTGCCCACGAGATGAGACATGTGTTGTTACTTCGTCTTTAAATGAGAGATATTCTCTAGATTGCACGGACAAATTAAATAATAAAATACGCAAAGATAATATTTATATTTGTAACTCAGAAAGTTGTTCCAGCTATTTGAAGAATTCCAAAACTGCGATACTCATGAAGGTTTAATTCAGTACCAAACATTTCTAGGTCCACACTGTTACAATGCAGATTATGCAACTCAGCTACTAGTAAGATAGTGTTCGTATCATATTTATATCTGTATCTACAAGGGGACTTCAAGAAGTAAGTTGCGCATATCATCCCACTCTAAGAGCGTAGCACTAAAGAGTAGCCTACTGTCCGAAGAGTGCACATATCAGGGGTTATTTGCAAACAAAGCGCTGCGGTACGGTTAACAGATGCATCATAATATGCGAATAAAATAGGACAGCAACTGGAAACGTACTCCATAGCTGAAGTAGGCGGTACAGTACCGTTCTTGTAGTAAAACGCCTAAACTGCACACAGTTTCAGCCTGAAATTTGACAGTATAAAGACCAAATGCACTGTCGCGTCCGGCTGTAGGGAAATATAGTGCCAACAACTTGACTATGGCATCACAGACGTGTATGATGTTGATCGGGAAGGAAGAACGTCTACCTGGACGAACTCGTTCACAGCAGTCGCTCATTTTCCAACCATGAGAACGTTCACACAGCTGTACTCGAATGGTTCCCTCAGCAAGGAACGGATTTCTGTCGTAGGGGAACTGAATGATTGATTGGTGGAGCGCTTCGAACGTTGTTGGCAGATTTGGTGGCTATTATGAAACATAGTGTCACGTATCTGTGTCAATTTGAAGTGTAGTGTGGCATTAAAAAAATATTAATTCGCCTGCCATAGTGATGTGTATCTTACATTTTGAAGGCCCCTCGTATATGTGCTACAGCATGACAACATATTCTTCACTTTCCTCCTACCTTGTTCCAGTCGCGAATGTAGCTAGGCAAGAATGATTGCCTCTACGCAGTTCTATGCGACCATTTATCTTTTATCTCAATCACATTCTTCTTCCAAAATATTACAAAAGACACCCCAGATTTAGAAACTTTTTATCCGTCCAATGATTTACATATGGTACAGAGTAAGGAGCATCTTGTCTACGATCATTCGAATTATCTCGTTATTGCTCATACTGTAGCACTAAATAACATGGCATTAAACCAGCACATGAAATAAGTAACAGAGAAACCGAATTAAGTTGTTCAGTTCTTGCGAGTACGTTTTTTTACCTTATCTTTCCTACTGTAAGTAGCTACTTCACCAAACACACTGTATAAACTTTTAATATTCTACTTTTCGAGCCTTCCACTGTGATTTTATCACTTTATCCCTGTATGAGATGGCAAATAAAATGACGATGCTGAGAGAATTACATTGAGAAAAGAGACACTAAAAGTACTAGGTGAGTTTTGCTACTAGGCCAGCAAAATAATTGATGACGTCCGAGGTATAGACAAAGTAAATTGCAGACAGTCGCTAGTACAAAAGTACAATGACGGCTCCGTTCTCAAAGGGTGCAGAAATAAGCAGGACGAGGGTAGTCTAGGAACAATCGGTATTACATTTGTAATTTGTCGTAGCTGTGCCGGAAAAAAGAACAGAGAACCAAACAATAACAGAAAACAGTGAGGCTCAAAGTACCGCAAGGTCCGTTGATTTGGGGAGAGGGGACCAAATAGAGAGGTCATCGGTCCCATCTGATTAGGAAGGGATGGGGAAGGAAGTGCACTTTCAAAGGAACCATCCCATCACTTTTCCGAAGCGATTTAGAAAAATCACAGGAAACCTAAATCAGGATGGACGAACGAGTACTGAAACCAGGTTATAGCCGGAAATACGTCCAGCCGAAATTTTTACAAAGAATCTAACGATGTGCAAACGGATAAGTTAAATATGGTTGATGGTGGCGTATTTGTTACTATTAGAAGTAGTTTACCTTGTAACGAAACTGAAGTAGATAGTTCCTTTGAGTTATTGTGGGTAGAGATTGTACTTAAGTAACGGCAACACATTAACAATTGGTTTCTTTTACCGAACCCTCGGCTCAGATGACAGTTGCCGAATGGTTCAAGGGTCCAAAGAAAACTTGAGTTCCATTTGAAATAGGTATCCCGCTCACACAGTTTTAATTCGTGGTGACTTGAATTTAGCCTCTATATATTGGCGAAAATAATTGTTTGAACTCGGTGGTAGGCATAAAGTATCAATAGAAGATGTGCGAAATGCTTCCTTCGAAAATTATTTTGGGCAAATAGTTCAGGAGTCCACTCAAAGCAAAATTGTTGCGAAAGAAACTTGACCTCTTAGCAAGAAATAAGCACGAGCACACAAGGGGCATCATGCCGCACACTGGTATTAGTGACCACAAGCTATTTGTGACAAGACAGAATTCCGTAACATCCAAACCCGTCAAAAATAAACTTATTTAAAAATGATGTAAGAATTCGCTTGACACCTTCGTAAGAGAGTCTCCGCGTCTTCCAAACTAGCTATGTCAGCATACGCCAAATGCCACTTAAATTCAAAGAAATAGTATCGTTGATAATTGAGAGATTTGTAGTAAACAAACTAATAAAAGACAGGACTGACCACCCATGGTAAACAAAACAGGTCATAAATCTATTGCAGAAGCAACGAGAAAAGCCTGCTAAATTTCTAAGGTCCCAAAACTACCCAGACTGGCGATGTTTTACAAAAACTCAAAATCTGACATGGCCTTCAAATCGAGATGCTTTTAATAGCACCCACAACGAATCACGAAATCAGTCAGAAAATCCAAAGAGATTCTAGTTGTATATAAAGTACACCAGTGGCATTACCTTCACTGCGTTATAGTAATGATAATGTTACCGGTGACAATGCCGCTAAAGAAAAGTTACTGAACACGTTTCTCTGAAATTTTTTCATCAATGAAGACGAAGTAAGTATTCAAATCAGAAACAGCTGCCAACATGTGTAACTTAGAAGTAAATATCGTCGCCGTAACGACAGCGCGTCTTTCACTTTAGAGTGAATATCAGTTAGATTCCTTTCAGATTATGTTTATGCAATAGCTCGAGCTTTGCAAACACATGCAACCACCCACTCGATCAAAGAATCGCAACTAAAGATTGGAAAGTTCCACAGGTTACACTAATTCTCAAGAAAGGAAACCCACTGAACTGCAGATCCATGACACTGACGTCGATATGCAATAGCATTTAGGGAACATATACTGTATTCGAACATTATAAATTACCTCGGAAAAGAATGATCTATGGGTACATACCAGGCACAGATTTAGGTATTATAGTTCTTGTGAAACACAGCTAGCTTCTTATTCATACGAAGTAACTAATGCTGTCGATAGGACATCTCAAATTGATTCCACATTTCTGGACTTCCGGAAGGCTCTTAACAGAGTTCCTCACAAACAGTTCCAAATCAAATAGAATGAGTATGGAGTATCGTCTCAGTTGTGAGGCTGAATTCATCTTTTCTCGTCAAAGACGTCACCGTTCGTTGTAACAGATGGGGAGTAATCGAATACCACAGAAAAGATATCTGGGGTTTCTCATAGAAGTCTTGTAGGCCCCCTGCTGTTCCTAATGTATATGAACGATTTAAGGAAAACTGTGAGCTGCTCTCTTAGACTGTGTGCAGATGACAGTGTCATTTACTGTGTAGTAAGGTCATCAGAAGTTCAAAGCCAAATGCAAAATGATTTAGACAAGATATCTGCATGGTGTGAAAAATTCCAATTGACTTTAAATAATGAAAAGTCTGTGGTCATGCATTTGACTACTGAAAAGTATCCTTTAAGTTTCGCTTAGACGATGAAGCACAGAAATCTAACGGTTTTCAGTTCAACTAAGTATATAGGGATTACAATAACGTATAACCTGAATTGAAATGATCACATAGACAATCTTGTGTGGAAGGCGATCAAACGACTATGTTATATTCGAAGAACGCTTGGAAGATGCAACAGATTTGTGAAAGAGACTACCAACATTAAACTTATACGTCCTTTGCTGGAGTACTGCTGTGTGGTGTGGGATCCTTCCCAGATAAAATTGTCGAAGGACAATGGAAAACTTCAAAATGGGTAGTTCTTCATGTATTATTGCGAAATAGGGAAGAGAATGTCGCAGATACGATACGTGCGTTGGTGAAGCAATCATTACAATACAGGCATTTTTCGTTACAACGAGATCGTTTAACGATATTTAATCACTAACTTTCTCCTCCGAAAGCGAAAATATATATACAAACTTAGGGAGAAATGATCATTGTAATAAAATAAGAGAAATGAGAGCTCGCCCGCTGTTCGAGAGTGGTGCGATAGAGAAATACTTTGAAGGTGTTTCGATGAACCCTCTGACGGGCACTTAAGTATTACTTACTGGGCAGCCACGTAAATTTAGATAACAAGAAAACAGTTTCTGAAAATAGGAATTTGTTACTATGTAATACCGATTTCAGTGCTGTAAGTCTTTTCTAAAGGTTGTGTCTGGAGCGTATCCTTTCACGAATCGAAATGTGGGCGGTGAGCACTTCAGAGAAGAAAAGAACAGAAGCTTCTGAAATTTTATGGTACAAAGGAATTCTGAAGATTAGATGGGTATACCTCGTAACTAATGAGGAGGTACTTGATCGAACTGAGAAAACAAAAATATAGAAATAAAATAAATAAAAAAGTTATTGCACATCTTGATTATAAGAAACCCTTAACAAACTCTCAGTTTGGTATAAGAAGGAAGTCAGTGTATGTGTGACGGGGGGAGGTGGGAGGAGGGGGGGATCAAAACAGTATAGGGATACCAAGAATTGAATACAATAAGTAGATTCGAATGGATGTAAGTTGCGGAAGTTATGTAGGTACGAAGAGGCTTCCACAGGATCGACTAACATAGAGAGCTGCATCAAACCAGTCTTCAGACTATAGACCATAACAAAACCATCCTTTTACTGCCCAGAGTTAACTGTTCCTGAATGCCGTGACACATCTTTTATTGGCCGGCCGAAGTGGCCGTGCGGTTAAAGGCGCTGCAATCTGGAACCGCAAGACCGCTACGGTCGCAGGTTCGAATCCTGCCTCGGGCAGGGATGTTTGTGATGTCCTTAGGTTAGTTAGGTTTAACTAGTTCTAAGCTCTAGGGGACTAATGACCTCAGCAGTTGAGTCCCATAGTGCTCAGAGCCATTTGAACCACATCTTTTATTAAGTTGCCCCATTTCCTTGGAAGGGTCTTCTGTAGACTTCTTTCCTCAACATTTCTTTTTATGAGATTTTAATTTCCTAATTCATCTGTTACTTAATTTTTATCATAAATTCGATATGTTTACATTTGAAATGTTTCGGTTTTTGGTAAATAGCTGTTAAAAATAAAATAGCTTCAGAAAGATATAAAACACTCAGTCTACTTAAACAGATATTTGTGGTCACGTGCAGATTTCTTGTGGTATCTTCTGTGAACATTTCGGAAGGTCGTAAGTAAAGGAAACCTCTGAAATCTATTTCAGCGTGGTGATTCAGTGTTCAGAGCTGTTGTCTAATAAGAAACATCGAAGGTTTTCAATAACGACGTGGTAATTCGTAACAGAATGTTATTGCCAGCATGAAAGCGTAACAGACTTGCAGTGAAAATGAAAATATTTCGAAGAAAGACTGTACGGTTGTTATATTACCATGTTTAAATATTTTTAGGAGATTTTTGTTAAGTCGTATGGGTTAGATTTAGAGAAACTGATCTAAATCAATTACGTTAAACTAGAGACATACGGCTATTGTTCCTTTGTTCCTTGACTTATAGCGTTTAATACTGGCAACACTGGTTATCGGAGTATATCAGTATTTATAAGTAAACGAAATACATGTACACCACGAGTCTGGTCTCTCATAAGTAATCTGAAGATTCTTGTTCACTGTCGTCGGCAGGTGCGTGACATGCCGAGGCTAGGATGAGGAAGAGGGGTCTGTGCAGTGAAACCGGTACGTGGCTGACCTGGGCAGGTCTCGAACCCCTATCTGCTAGTAGTGAAACACAGCTGCCAGTCACTTGTACTTCCAGAACCATCCTTCGGCGCAGATAACACGACCTTCCCTCTACCACTCGCGAATGCAGTGAGACAATAATGATTCCGTCTGTGCTCCTGCCTGCTTCCATACGTTTCTTACAACAATCTCATTCTCGTTCTGCCATGTGCACAAAACAGTTGCTAATATTTAGAATCTTTTACGAAGTTTGATCTAGATCCGCTACAGTATAAGTCCGATTGCTTAATGTGCTACAAATGTGATTAGACAACCTGATATAAGAGACTGCAAGTTTAGTTTATGACGTCAAGTGAGAGGACAGGAAGAAAATAATAGTGAACTTGTTCTAAAATTATACGAAATAAGCAGAATACACGACGTGTTACGAAACGTGATAGAGACTGGTTTAGTGACAAAGCTGTTTAGTTTACTAAACAGAAATTCTTACCAGTGAGCATTTCTTGAAAGAATCAGAAAAGCTTACCTTTTTCGTAAATAAATCAATCCCAAAGCATCTGTTTTTGACTGTTGCGCAATCTGCCTGTGAAATCTTATCAGTTCTCAGTAAAGACTTTTACTTCCTCGTTCAACATATTGGTCTTTAATAGAAACCAAACGTCTCATTACCTATCCTGTCTTGCTTTCAATACAGAAATTACGAAAAAAGTACCTGGTCTTCCATTACATTCTGCTGATAGAAATAATTATATTAACTTACAATAACAACTGAACTACTTATCTTCCGAAATCCCTGTTCAAACGTGCTAAGACACAAGTTCAAAGGTAATATCATTATGCAATTTTTATTGTGTAAGAAATACCAAAAGGCGACAAAAGATACAAAAAGCTACTCAACTAAAGTACTGCAGGTTACAATTCCACAACTCACAATAGTAACTACTTTTCAGATTAAGATATTCGGAATGATTCTATCCCGCTTGAAACTTTTCATGTTTATAGCATGTGACATCCTGTTAAATACGTGCATATAGATATTAATTGATTCGGGCTACGGAGTTTTAATTGTTGCCTTACACATTTAAGTGTTGCAAAGGTGCTGTCTATCGAGAATATTTAGGAGGATTACCAGTTTCAGCACATGCATGATGGGCAAGGAATGTGTGGGTCAGAATCGGAGATTTAAAACTAGTTTAAATATCAGTCAAAAAAATTTCCTGGGTATGTGACTGCATTGTCACTGAGTGAAGGTCTCCTACCTTTTGGCCGCTGTTGCAAACGGCCCTTTGCAACAATGGCCGCAAAATCGGAGAATTTTACTCATTGACGATGCAGTCGCATATCCAGAAGAATTTCATTGACTGTGAACTGGCCGTCGAAGCCTATTCTTCCATTTTCAATTTGTTTGTGGTCAGTTTACTTCCACAGTAGGAAGAGAGACTGTCAGGTATCTTGAATAATCTTTCTTGTAAGTGGCATCACAAATTTGACTAATATAGTTATCCTAGTAGCTAAATACCAATTTAGTATACGTCACCAATTTTTCAGCTCTACTACATGAGAAATGTGTTCACAAATAATTGAATTCAGCATATATTTGAGACGAAACTGTTCAACATTTCATTCACGTAAGCTAATTCCTACCATCTACGTAGAACGAATGGCACCGCATACTTCGGTATATTTAGATCAGGGATCTTACCTAGTGCACAGCGCCGCTCGTAGTTCATTCTCGCAACTTGGAGTCTCTCTTTTTCTCTCTCTCACGACACATATACGGAAATGCCTTCGCTGCCGAATAAAAGGACAACAAAACACACAGCGACATATTGCGGAGATCCGTATTCATTAATTTAATTTATATGGAAATCCAGGCTTCTCCCAAATATCGAGATACTGTAGACTTACAATTCACTAGTCCACGAATCTAGTCTATTTTACATCAAATATACAGACCACACAATGGGTGTTGTCGAACGTATAAGTGCTGGAATTTTGCTCATTTCAAGAAGCAAATTAATTTCAGCGACAGATCATCTAAAATCACGCTCTTACAAAAAACCTAGTCAACAGAATATCCAAACGGTTTTTCTTGGAAGCAGTACGCATTAGCTCATATCGACGACTTTCTGCCTGACGCACGTACAACTTTCTTTCACACCCAACACCCAATAAACTCCTTACTGTATGAAGCCTTTTACATTAAAATCCAGTTTAGGATTTTCACATTATTAGCGTTATCTGAATTATACTGCCTTCAACAGCTTCACGAAATGGTTATCAACTCACGCTGAATTATATATTTTTTCTTTTCATTTACACTACTAAATAGAAATGGCTTACACACAAATAAAAAGTGGGCGTCCGATATGCGATATTCCTTTCACAAATGTATTTCACAATAACAGAATTTCTTTGTTTAAGACCTGTGACCAAATGCTCATTGTACTGCATACTACTAGGTCACCTCAATGAAAAAAAACGTGCAGAAATTTAAATGCGTGTGGGGTAGGGGGAGGGGGGTGGGAGAGGCATAGGAAGCGGCGCTACTTTCCATTTTATATGTTATTTATCCCAATTAGCTTATTCTGAAACTAATCCTTAACTTTCAACAAGGATACCTTCCGATATACAACTGCGTCATGAGCGGATAACGTTTGGTAATGTTGAACCTGTCGGAAAAACAAATTTGCTATTAGTCAAGATGTCTTCAAAACGGCGATAATAAATCATTCACAAAAACCCAATACGGCCAATAACAAAAATTAAGCCTATATCTGAACGAGAATTAGTCCTGTAGTTGTTTGCTTCGCCGGCTGTCACGAAAAATTTAACTTTTCAATCTAATCTAACCCACTACGTACATTACAGGTCAGTAGGTCCCTGCAACTAAGATTTCGACGATGAGCACGTTACAGGCTAGTCCGTCACAACGATGTACATTTAAAAAGTAATAGTATTTTTATTAGACAATTTGGCCAATGATAGACTGCTGTAAGACAAAGTTACAATCTTTTTCTTTTTATCTCCCCAGAACTTCTTCATGTGTTGGCTGACGGCCTGCATCTGTTTGTTTGACAGGTTGTGAATTTCATTCTTGGACTGGAAATTCTGCAATACTGATTAGTAACTTGAAACTTTCCCTGTTCTGTGCGGTCTCTCCTGTAATATTAAGTTTTCTCAAGTCCTTTCTTGTCCCTTCCAGCCACCCTGTGCGCTTTTTAATTTGGAAATCAATTTAAAAATTTTCTTCGTTGGCCTATTGTCAGTCATTCTGTAAATATGATCGTGAAACTTTAATCTCTTCTTTCTTATAGTGTCTGTGACTGTTTCTATGTTTCTGTATACATGTTCATTTCTCCTCTTCGTTGAGTTGTTATCTTCCTTTTTTTGTGGTCCTAACATTTTTATCAGTATTTTCCTTTCTTTCTTTTCCATTTCTTCTTATTCAGCTCTTTTATTTAACTTTAGGCATCCAAATCCAGTGCTTCGGGCTTACTTACTGTTGCGTATTGTTTAATTTTCGCCTCGAATCATACCGATCTTTTATTACATCGGTTTTGGATCAGTTTGTACGCTAATTCCATTTACTTAGATCTTTCTTTACGTGTTGTGTTATCGAACCCGTTTGATTGTATACATTCTGCCAAATACCTCCAATTACCAACCCTTTTGATGTTTCTGTGTCGTGTTTGTATATACATTTTCTCTGTTGTGTTTGTGTTCAATGTATTCCGTCTTTTCATCAGAGACTAGTAACCAGATTTTAGCTGCAATTACGTGAAGTGTTTCTATCATTATCTTTGCATCTGCTTTGTCTCGCATGGTACGGCAGTATCGTCATCAAAAGTGAGACATTTCACCTCAAAACTTCCCCTTCCATGCCCTAGATGAATTCTTTCGACGTTTTTCTCTTGTAGTTCTTTATCCCGCCCTCTCATAACCTTGTCTAAGACCAGACTGATGAGAATCGGTGAGAGCCCATCACCCAATCGAATTCGGAAGGGTTCAGAAACTTATTCTAGAAATTTAACTTTTGAAGTTGTGTTTATGAGTGTCCGTTCGATTAGTTGTCTGGTGGTTTTGTCGACACCTGCTTCTTCCAGTGTTAAAGAATACTGCCTGTCTGTCAAAAGACTCGCAGAATTTTTTGAAATCAGTAAATATCACGAGTTTGTTAAGATTCAGCATTGTTTTGCTCCTGAGGTTAGCTTCCATGTAAAAAAATCGTTCTGGGCACGATCTATTTTTTCTGAACCCTGCTTGGTAATCGCCAGTTGTGTGTTCTGCTTGATCTTCTATGTTATTCATTAGATATATTGTAGTTTTGTAGATGACTGTAAAGAGAGATGGGCCTCTGTAATTGTTGGCGTCTTTCCTGTCGTCCTTCTTACGTAGAGGATAGATTATGCTTGCTTCCAGTCGGCCAGCATTCTTCCTTTCGCCTAGCAACCTTTAATAACCTCATAAATGATTTCAGCTGCCCGTTTCCCTCCCAGTTTCCACATCGCAACTAATATCTCGTCTCAATCTGTTGTTTTTCAGCTGCCAAATGTATTGTTCAACTTGGTGCACTGACGGTGGTTTTCCTTTCGATGCTGACTGAAAATTACTAATTATGTTGGTTCATCGCAGTTTAGAAAATGTTTTGAGTATTTGCAAGTAGTAACTCACAGTTGTCTCGCTGGTAATCAGTTTGCTTGATGAATCTTTGAAGTGTAGGCTCATTGGCTTGTACCCTGTTGTTGTTCTTTCCGTTTCTCTACTCGAATAATTTTTGCTGTCTGTTTCTGATCTCAGTGAATGTGTTCTAGTCTGTTTCGTTTTTGCAGGACTTCCTTTTTTTCCAAGCTACTTGTCTATGCTCTGTCGCTTCGTCTCGTGTCTTATACCACCGCCTACGTTTCGTTTTTCTTCGTGGTTCTTCTAATGTTTTCACTGTTTCCATCATTGTTGCTCCGATTTCATCACAATTTCCCATTTTCTTTGTGTGACACTTTTTACCAAATTCGTTCCTGTTGTCTGACAGAAGTTTTGTGTCAGGTGTACCAACTGTTTCAAATTTTATGTTGACATTTGGCTTTAATTTCTGTTAAAAGTAGTACGAAGTTGTGCCTAGTCCTCTTCTGACCCGTACTGTCAATATTTCTCTTTGGTTATGTTTGTTTATTGCCACATGATCCAACTGATATGAGCCTAAATATGTGTTGGGAAAAGATCAGGTCTTCCTTCTCCTTGGAATTTTGTTTGTGAAGATTGACATTAGTTTTGAGACAAATACTTTGCAGAAGTTTATGACCATTTGTCGATTCTTATTGGTGAATTTGTGAGCAGTAAAACTTCCTACTATTACCTTGTATTTCTCTTCTCTACCGATCTGTGCATGGAAGTCCCCTACGAGTATTTTATATAGTGTTTTGGTATTTTTAATGACTAATGTTTTAGTTTTTCCTAAAATTTTTCAACTTTTTCCCAATTTTTTGTTGTTATTGTTGGTAGGTGCATGCGCATTTGTGACGGAATAGCCCTTGTTTGCTGATCTAAACGAGAGAAATTATATTTGTTCCGATAGGAATACAAAATTTGGTATGGATTCTGTTAGATTCCGTTTGACCTGTTCCGAGCATAGTGTCTTTCTGTATATTCTTTACCCTTCTTTATAAATCCTGTAGCCCGCTCATTCAAATTCTTTCTCATTACAATATAATACAGAAGCAAAATAAATACTGTCACTCTTCCGCTCTATCTCTGTTAAGTGCATGCATGACGTCAGAATTCGCTGGTGGGGAGGGGCAATAACTGTGTACAGTATAGGTAGGCTCAGTCGAACGCAACGTCTTTAAGGAGTACGTCTCACATTGCCAGGTAACTCGCTTGCATATTTTAAGAACACTTCTTTGGATTACATCTGACGGTGCCGTATCTTTGTTTTGAGTAACGAACGATGTCAAGATAAAGTGATAGATCGTAGCAATCTTAAATTCTTCTGTGTGGGTATAAATTTTTCGAGAATACTTCGTATCGGCGATGAGACCCAGATTTTTAATTCTTAATTATAAGGTTTCTTTCTGACAGATTCTTTTCATTCCATACTGGAGTTTGTCACAGTGTTTTAGAGACTTGAAGTGTATATCTAGAACTGTGAAAGCTGTCTTCTAATTTGCGTCCATGAAACGCAACGTGAGAGGTGCGAATGACTTTTATATGAGATCAGTAAATCCTGATAAGAGGGCACATTTGAAAAACTTCACAATGCCTTTTGTAAGAAGTAAGTAGTACCAGTGTCCTAATGCCGAGTAATTCCTCAAGAGTTTAGCAAGAACATTTCCACAATATTAAAATTATGTTTCAGGAAGTAAGAAAATAGCCTTTGTTAATGTAGGAATATTCTCGGATTCCGTTCATCCTTGTGTCCTTTCAGTCTATTTCAGAACAGTCATGTTTACGCTACATTGAAACAAAACGCCCTTTACTAGTATTGAATATCGTAAAATTATGGGCTGCAGGAAGCAGAGCCTTACTGCGATTGTTGCACATGAATGAATGAAACTTCCCTTGTAAGTGAGAAACACTTACAGGCAAGTTCTCGAATTTTCTGTTGCAGATAATGTACTATATGTTTCAGCGTCTGTCACAGAAAGTTATTGGCAATGTGAGTAGCAATCTAGCGACGATGAAATGTATTCATTACGCAGGTGCTTCTGATTTGGACCATCTTTGCTTTCTTGATAGTCGTTGGCACATAACAGCATTAAATGTAGACTATTTACGATAATTACGAAACAAATCTTACTTAAATTAATAATTTACTCTCATCGACGTATAATCAAAGGCTTAAGTGTGACAGATCGCTTTCCTTAGAGAGTGACATAAATTGAAGATTTAAAACTACTGATACGTTCTGTAGTCCTGGTCCAGTGGGATACGTTGTTCCAAGTTACAGCCTTATGTAAATACTAGCTGGCAAACCCGACATTGCCTACATATTCATTTTTACAATTTTGCATTAGAAACGGAAATAGAAAGTGAATTACTTTTGTGGTGTAATATCGAAAAACTTTCATTTCCATGTATTCGTGAAAACACCTTTGAAATTGCGAAAGAGTCCTATAAAGAAATATGTATGCTGTACAAGTATATCAGGACAGCATCCAATTGAAGAAACATAATATACAAATTAGAAATTCTCTGTAAATTTTATTTGACTCTGAACTTAATTTTAATTAACATTTCTAGTTACGTGTCCAGGCAACTAGGCTCAAGGAGCCACGCGTGTCCAAAACGCGGTTTTTGTAAATGCCTCTTTAGCAACGCTTCTTCATAGCTCAGTAGACGGCTACCGTTTTCGCAAACAGCCTTTTGCGCTCCGTAATTGGAAGCCGTCAAGAGCGCGGCCAGGTGTCAGGAACTCCCTAAGGATGACTCACCCGTAATGCATGATGCGGCGTTTTTTCAAGTAATTCAGTGTTTATGACATCACTTCTCTTGAAGTATGTGTTGTCCAGTGATATATCTGTGTAGGTTCATTCAGCGGCTTATGTGGATACTGTCTATAAAATACATTGCGAATAGAATCAATAAGAGAGATGTAATAAATTGTAAATCTGTGCTTGATGCGGCAGTTTTTGACGCATCTCAGTGTTTATGACGTCATAGATCCTTATCTATGTGTCAAACAATAATATACATTTGTAGATAGATTCACTGGTATATATGGACACTGTTAAATGTGTTGCGAATCAAGTTAGTAGCGAAGAAATAATAAATTCAAACGTCATGAGCAACGCGGAAGTTTTTCACGCATCTCAATGTTTAAGACGTGATATCTCCTGAACTATGTGAACTACCACAATATAATATTGTGAGTGGCTTTAACGGCTTATGTGGATACTGTCTGCGAAATTTATTGTGAATTGAGTTGGTGGCACAGACGTAATAAATTTAATCGTCATGCTTGGCGCGGCAGTTTTTCACGCACTTCATTGAATATGATGCCGTTTCTCCGCAACTCGTACCTTACAGCGATTATTGTCTGACAGTTCGGGATATCTGTAACAAAAATGCTTGCAATCGGTCCGGTTTAGGTGGGGATGTGGAACATACGTACATCCATTTATAGAATATGTCCGGATTATCATAATCGACGGGACTACTCCTGAGACGACGTTTCTTGGTTAATAACTCTCTTTCCCCTCAACAGTATTAGATAATAATACACTGAGTCCCTAAGATCATTCATCTACAACGGTCCCGTAACACTTACGTGAAAGTACATTTACAAGTACAGCTCCCCAATCTCAATCCGACGTAGTTAATTTCTCAAACCCACGTCCTATCAGATAAAATAATCCATAGGGCAGAAACATCAGACTGTTGGGAGTACATTGTTTAGAATTTATCACTGTTGATGCTAGGAAATGGTTTTACATATTCATTTACACTCCGCAAGTCCCTTAGAGCGTATGGCGGAGGGTACTTGTTCATCATTTTCACGCGGTGCTTTCCAGCTGATCGATAGGGCCCAGTCTTAAAATTTTACCTGAATCTCCTCTAACATTTTTGTTTCTAGAATCTAAAGTAAGGTTATTTTCAGCTGTTGCATTTACAGAATGTTTGGAAACGTTTGCGTTATTACAGAGATTTTCACGGCATTGGCACTGAGATTTCGTCCCCCAGATCCTCACTACACCAGTTTACCACTGAAAGATCATAACACGTTGCACATCTGCAGTCTACGTACACCAGCTGGTTCACTCTAAGTGAAAGGAAGGAAATGGAAAGCTGTAATACAAATATTTAGTATGAGCAACGTATTACGAGTAACGTAAATAAAAATTTGAAAGGCGGTGCACGAAACCACCGGAATGTCATCAATGCTCATGTCACCTGAAATGATTCAGATGGCTCTGAGCACTATGGGACTTAACATCTGAGGTCATCAGTCCCCTAGACTTAGAACTACTTAAACCTAACTAACCTAAGGACATCACACACATCCATGTCCGAGGAAGGATTCGAACCTGCGACCGTAGCAGCAGCTCGGTTCCGGACTGAAGCATCTAGAACCGCTCGGCCACAGCGGCCGGTTCATGTCACCTTTGAGAAACTGTGAAGTAAGTAGGTAATTAAATCATGGAACCAGTAAGATAAAAACTCAGTTAACAAGTATGTATATTCTGAAGTAACGGGCTCTACAAATCAACTTCACATTAAAACACAGGTGAACACTAAAACACTAGCGTGTCTTGCTACAGTACAAAGAGTAGTTTCGAGGAGTGCTCCCAAAGTATGGCTCCCGAAAATCACGGGCTGTAAAATATCTCGTAGCATGTAATCTTGCTAGCTCAGCAGGTGTTACTCGGAGTACCTGGATAATGCATTTTAGTATTGTTTTGTATATTTATTATTTTTATTGGGCTATTATGACGCTCCAATAGGTGTGTTAGCGCAGTCATGGGGAGCCTTATGTACGACAGAGCGTAGCCATAACCGTCAGTCTAGACTATCATTAAGTTTCCAACAATACTTCTGTAGATTTGCAGTAGACACTAAGACGTCTTCCCTTCAGAACATTCCTCAGCGTGTATTCCAAGGTGACAAGTCGGTATGACTTGTCTATTGGAACAGAGAACCTACTGGTATACAAGACGTACTTGAAGAGAAACTTACCTTTCATGAGGTATCACTTCTTCCTGTGAATGACGTTGTTTTGTGGTATTACAAGGTGTTAATTTCCAGTCTATATTGAACCAAGATAAAAATGTCGACGAAAGTAATGGATTTTGTGACTACTTCATCCATTAATTTTTAAATCAGAAAACATTTACAACAAGGAAGAAGTGATACCTGATCAAAGGTAAATACATCGAGTTTATCTTCAAGTACGACTTGTTGTACAACAATAGGTTCTCTGTTGCAGTTGACAAATGCAGAAGTGTCATCATGGAAAACACTCCCAGGAGCGGCGTTCACTATATGAAAGTATTTGCGCTCTGTTGAAACTGAAGGCTACGTCTGACTACATAACAGTACAAACGAAGTAATTTTTAAATAGAAAATGCAACAGTAAAATATTCACAACATTAATATGGTTGTTGAACATACCCCTCCGAAAGCGGCAAGTAGTAAAAATTGTGTAATTACTGATGTGTGTAAGCTGGACGTAGCTACGATAGAAGCGGATTAAAAGCAACCCACCAACAGACGTGAAACGCAAGTGGCAAAATGGTTGCTGGCTGACGGAAGTGTACCAAAACAGTCAGTATGAGGGACCTATTGAATCAAGTTACTATTAGATAAGTGCGAGCAGGTAGAAAAGGGGAAAAATCAGGAAGAACAAACAGATGTCATAACAGATAAAAAAATGCTTCGAAAAAGATTTTTCTATCGAAATCGAGTTGTTCATTGAATAGAGGATGCAGTTTTCCTTTTAGTTAATAAAAATTTAGACCCCTTCAAGAATATCCTTCCGAAAAATACTGATGCATTTAAAGATGTTGATCTATAAGGCCTAATTTATGTCTACACTTAAAACATGTAGGTGATGTAAGGAATTTTATAACCACCAACGTTACAAGGACCAGCCAGTTTGGCCTACGTAAAATTTCGCACAGGCGCCACGTTTTATCTTATGCACAATGGAGGTCTTTTAAAAAAAAAAAAACTGTACGTGGCTGGAACAACAACCATAAGATAGAATCGCCTTCAAGAAATAATCAACAACCAGTCAGTTATAAAATGGAAAATTCATTTAAACGACTTTACCATGGTGTCAGCGTTTAAAAAAACGTCTTCTTCAGAAGCAAATAGAGACAACTGGATATATCTTAACGTAACCACAACATGTAACCCAAGAAGAAGTTTTTATGTACGTTGAAACAGTGGTAATGGGGTTTAAAGAAACCTTCCATTTTACAAGTTATTGGCTGAGATTTATTTCTAAAAGCAGTATTTATTATTAACTACGCTTTCCTTGTGTCGTACATTTTGTCAAGATTGATTGTCAGTACGGAAGACTACTTTGCCTGATTCTAAAGGAATATTGTCCTCTGTAAGCCAATAAAACTAATTTCTTTTACTTTTGTATTTCGTGTTTCTCATCTACACTCTTCGTCAATTTCTTAATAAATAAGTTTAGCTATGCGTGTGCCTAACTGTGTAATCTGTGTAGTGTAGACCATAAATACACCTAGTTTGATTGTTATTCCTGATCTCAATTCTGCAACTTCTTATTACTCATTCGTGCTTCGTTTGTTTAATCTACAGTGTGTGATCATTAGACTGTTCATTTCACTTAGCAGGTTCTGCAATACATCCATACATGTATAGAAACGTCATTAGGTAATCTTATCATTGATATTCTTTCACCCAGCATCTTAACCCCACACCCGAACTTTCCTTTTATCTTCGTAACTTATTGTTCCGAGCACTTCTGTCTTATGTTCAAAGAAAAGTTAGTCTTCAAGTTGGTCACTACATTCGCCTAACGCAGTCTGTCTAGTCTGTGCAAAGAAACTAACAGTTTTGTATCGGAGTTCATTCTATCAAGTGCACAGAAGTCTCGAATACCAGCATTATGTACTTCAGCACGAGCTATTAGTTTTCCCTCCTTCCCTAAAGACACATACTGGGCACAGAGGTTCCGCGGCACGTCCGATAGACAAGGAGTGACGAAGGCGGCAGTGCCACCGCGGCGATTCCCTGGGACTGCTTGGCGAGGCCCTGTAACAGGCTGGTGAACAGGTTTGCTGGACGCTGGCCGCGATTACGACTTCATCGCCGCTGCGCTGTCCCCCATCGCTCTGCGACCTAAACTCGTGTCGTTTGATTGACTACAACTCGGTACGCACTTTCACGAATGAATAATCGAATGGCTATGAGACACAACGGTGGAAATCACACGCCGTAATGACCGTCAGGGCGGATTCTGGCTACTGAAGGGTCAAGCAGACTGGCAAACCAATTCTAAATGTAACACACATTCTCTGTACAATTCGTCTTTATAGAAAATAGAACATTCGTTATCGATTATCAGCTGTTGCTAAACACAGCTGCCTATAAAAATTGCTGTATTTTTACAAATCAGAATCAAACGACACACAAATATTTTTGCACAAACCTTTTTGAACTACTGTGGGTTTCTACTTCTTCACATAGTCGCATCTTTGAACAGCAGGGTGCTCCTGAAACATCTCTTCGCCTAGTGCACAATTTTTGCTAGCAATTGCCGTTTGTTTGTTCGTTTATTTTTTGACTTAAGCATTGGTATTTCAATTACTGAGTGTTTTACACCGAAGACGTGTATCGTGGACATCGGTGGCGCTTTGTTCTGTAGATATATAGCACATAGTAGGTTTCTACAGTTTTCTACACCTAATGTGTTTATTCCTATGTTTTACATTGTATGAAGTCGAAAAAAACTTAATTCCTCTGTAATCCTACGTGATTTTCGCCTTTTAGGAAACCCTTTTGCGTCTGACGCATTTATCTTTCGAGCAAAGGAGAAAGGAGATCCCGAAACTCTTGAAACTTCCGAAGGGTGAAAGCGAAATCTAATTTTTTTCGACTTCAACCTCGCTTATAGCGAGGAAGTTCAGAACGTACGTAACGCAGGAATAAAATCCATAATAAGCTGTATCAAGTTTACAAAGAACGACCACTAAACATCGTTAGTCAATAAAAGTGGATCGCGTCTGCTGAAACACTCATCTTAATTGCCATTGGCTTCGTAAGAGACAGAGTGAACAATTTATAGCGTACATACTCTTTTCTTTTCTCCTGTCTGACATCAAGGCCAATATCCAGGTCCAGATTCAAAGCCGATGTGTAAAATAACTAACCGATATCGCCAATCAGAATACAGTTCTGAAACATGCATCTTTTTCGAATACTACGTCTTTTCTAGGAGGCGAAAAGCTATTATGCCTTTATTTTCCCTTGGATTCTGAAAGAGTTACATTACACGAATTCTTAGTTTATGATTGCGGAAAAGAATACGAGTTAGTAGACACATAATGTTTTTACGTACTACATCAGTAATAGGTCTTTGGTAATCTCGGTGTTCTTGATGTACCACATCTTGACACTGAAGGGCTATATACGAGTAGAATGATGAACTAAGTAAATGTTGTATCAAGGAAAACGAAATATCTTCACTGCCCCTGATTGTTAGAAAGGTAATGAGCTACAGCCTATCTAACAAAGTTCTCGGTAATGTTACGTTTAGGTAGCCAGCCTTTGAATTTCACTTCTGTGTGTTAGAAATTTTGCTCAATCAGGTCACGGAACAGGTTTAAAAAAGTTTAGAGTAAAGTCGAGGAATTCATTAGGGGTTTATTTAATGGTACGAAATCACTAAACTAAAGAAAGACGTAATACGAATGATAATATAAAAGCCGTAAAGGAATCTTTCTGGAAAAGAAAAACCGCGTATCCCAGACGATTCTAGGAACGTATTACCTTAATGTATTACTAGTCAAAGCCAACAAGGTAGAAATATAGAGAAGTTAAAAGTTCTTAGAAGCGTAAAGATAATCAGCATTGTCACATTTAATACAAAGTCTATCAGTTACGTTACTGCCAGATAACGTAAGCCATATTGATATCTCGTTTATATAAATATGCAGATGGATACATCAGCAACAATATTGCCTACATGCAATAATATTTTCTATTGAATTGTTATTAAGTAGAATAATAGTGATCAAGACTCTGTGAACCCTCCACAATTTGGCGTACAGCGTTGCTACTAGCTCTCAAAGTCTTGTAAGGAAAAGTATATAAGATGTAGTTCACAATTGCCGCTTAAGCTTTCCCTAGAAGAGGTTTACAACATTCACTAATTTTTAAAGTATTGAAATGAAATTCTTGTGAATACATAATATTTTGGGCAGTTTTGATACCAGAGGAAATCCGAAAACAAATAAACTATATAAAATTTTCTTGACGACTGACTTTGATAAACTATTCTGGATTATCTTCTAAATTAAACTTTACATCTCACCTTCATATGCAAATTAATAATGTTAATGGTATTATCTTACACAGAATGCGATGTATGTGGTTTAACGCTTCCGTCAGGAAGCCAACTCGATGTCTCACAAAGAAATTCAATTTTTAGTCCCTTGTAGGAAAGTTTTTGATTGTAGCCCGTAATATAACTGCTCTGTCGAAGTTATTTAATTTTTTCATCCCTGGATACTAGTTTGGTCATATTCGTTGCTCTGTTTTTAGTTTTGCTGGCAAAACAAAATAATCACCTTCAATTAGTAAAGACCTTTCGTAGATAAAGTAAGAGCGTTTTCTCAAAAACCTAAATTGTTCGCTGCTGCTACGGTCGCAGGTTCGAGTCCAGCCTCGGGCATGGATGTGTGTGATGTCCTTAGGTTTAAGTTGTTCTAAGTCTAGGGGACTGATGACCTCAGATGTTAAGTTCCATAGTGCTCAGAGCCATTTGAACCTAAATTGTTTACCACACATTTGATCGGAAATGTTTTCAGGCAATTGTTCAATTTCAGTTTGAATATGGTAGAATGATGTAACCTTGACCTTTAAGTAAATTATTTTGATGATTGACCGTTAACTATGAAATTCATCAAGTGAAAATGCGAGTCCTTACGTAAGGAAAACCAAAGAAATCACACATAGCAAATATTTTACCGTTGTAATAGAAACTGCTACGAATAATACTGTGCGGTAAATTTGTGTCTTGTACAGAAGAGACTAGATTTATTTGAGAAGGTATCAAAGTAGAGTAGCTATTTAACAAATTATTTCTCTTTATTTTCCATTACAGCTGTTGGGACAAACAGGAAGAAGTTCAACGATTCCTTCTGAAGAGGAAGGATACCTAAATATGTTAACTTCTTTTCGGCATGAAAAGCATATTTCTAGGTGTGCACACATGGCCGTAATGAAGTCATTTTCGTAGAACTGCTCTGGTTCCAGTTAAGATCCAAGCAAAAATTTCATTCTTAACTTGATTTAAATGTGTCTAATATGTTGAACGCCATCTTGTTTGTGTCCGAATCGTCCAAAGTTGTTAATCTTGACTTCTCAACATTGCAGTTATTCCATACATGCAAGGAAGGAATTTCAATACTTGTTTATAGATGCATGTCAGTTATTTTAAATATAGATCTTGGAGATGTGAAACATTTGTGGGCAATATAGATATGGTAGTTATATTCCAAGATGAAAAGCGATTGCTCAGCTTCACAACTGAGCTTGGTAAACTTTATCAGTAATGCTGTAAGTACCTTTATCACGAGTCCTTACATATCAGTACGATTATGACAGTTGTTTAGCGTGAATGATTACTCTTTCCTTCTCTCCTGCAGCAGTTCGAAAAAGGTGGGATTTCACTTTTCCGTACGACGTTAAGGCTGAAGTGTCACGGTGAGACTTTCTACTTATGCGTGCAATTGTCTCCTCTTTGTTCACGATTACTCAACTTCCGTGACTCACCTCAAGTCTGCGCTGCTTGCATAAGGCGGTGACATCGGCCTCAGGGAACTGGTTCCAAAGTACAAGCGTCTCCCAGTTGTCTGTCCGTACCTGCGGACAGGGATTCGAGATCCGAACAGGTCTGCTGAATACCGGTTTCTCTGAGAGTTCCCCGCTTCTTCGCGCAGCGCCAGCTATCTTGCCACGCTGAGGAACTGGAATCGACTTCTGTACTATACGAAGTAACATACGTCTATCTTAGACGTACTGAAGTGATATTTCAATTGGAGCCTCTTTATTACGAGCGACTATCACATAGCCGGCCGTGGTGGCCGAGCGGTTCTAGGCACTCAATCCGGAACCGCGCGACTGCTACGGTCACAGGTTCGAATCCTGCCTCGGGGATGGATGTGTGTGGCGTCCTTAGGTTAGTTAGGTTTAAGTAATTCTAAGTCCTAGGGGACTGATGACCACAGCTGTTAAGTCCCACACTGCTTAGGGCCATTTAAACCATTTGAACTATCACATAAATTTACCAAACTTGTAATCTTTTACGAATAAACATTCGGTCTGTCTCTGAACTTCGTTCTTCCGTGATACCTATCGCCATAGCATCAGTTAGTGCATTTACTGTCGTTTTTAATTTGGTCTTCCTTGTATCAGCATCAGTTCACATCGTCCAATAAGGTCGTCATACTTAAGTAATATTAAAAATTAATGAGAGTTGGGAACTGCAGTCATAATAATGTCCATATAGAAAATTAACAAGACAAATGAAATCCAAGGAAAGTAACGGAAAAGTTTTAGTTTCCTTTTCAATACTTTCATTTAGTAGCATAGCAGTTCATTCACTTACTTATTAGATACCCATGAGCGGCAAAAGAAAATAGTTATTATGTCCAGGAGGTGTCTTTCTCTTTGAGTCATCAGTCTTCTGACTGGTTTTATGCGGCCCGCCTATTACCGTGCCGGCCTTTCCATCTCATAGCAGCTCTTCCAACCTACGTCCTCAATTATTTGCTCCCTACAGCTTCCCCTAGCAGCACGAAGTTATTTCCTAATGTCTTTAGTGATGTCTTAACATCCTGTCCATTCTTCTTGTCAGTATTTTCCATAAATTCCTTTCCTCGCCGACTCTGCTGAGAACGTCCTTATTCCTTACCTTATCAATCCACCTAATTATCAGCATACTCCTGTAAGGCAACACTACTAACGCTTCGATTCTCTTCTGTTACGGTTTCCACGCAATTCCCGTTCATTACCATGCAATGCTGTGCTGCAAAGGTACATTCTCAGAAATTTCTTCCTCAAATTGTGGCCTACGTTTGATAGCTACTAGAAGATTTATCCTGCCCACAATGTCCTTTTCAAAAACGCCTGTATGTTTCTATGTCCTCTTTGCACCGTTCATCCTAAGTTATTCTGCCTCCTAGGAAGGAGAATTCATTCACTTCGTGATCCCCAAAGCTGATATTAAGTTTCATGCTGTTCTCATTTGGGATTCTTCTCATTATTTTCATCTTTCTGCGATTTACTCTCTATCGATATTGCGCAGTCATTAGACTGTTCATTCCATTCGACACATCCGATCGTTCTTCTTCACTTTCATTGAGGATTGCAATGTCATCAGCGAATGTTATCATTGATATTTTTTATCTTGAATTTTAAACCCATTCTTAAACTTTTCTTTTATTTCCGACATTGCTTCTTCGATGCACATGTTGAACAGTAGGAACGAGTATTCTAGGAACCTCATTCTGTAGTACTGAAGCATAAGCAAAAGTTCTGTGCACGTAAAACTAGTTTGAGGAGTAAAATTACTTTCGAGTTACTTCAATTGCGTATCACTAAACTATAAAAATGTTACTTACCCGTGCAGTTCTTTTCACATGCGTGACATGCCTTGCTGTAGCGGGGAAAAGAAGGGAACCAGTGGAAAATGCTCGTATCGGAGCAAAAGAAGGGCTATTATGCTTCTGTTTTAAAAGACCGAAAAGTGGGGTACCAATTGCCTCTTTCTACCTTCCTCGGCACTTTTAAAAGTTTTCCAAAAAATTTGGATTGTGAACTCATTCAATATTCATTTTTTTATGCTGAGAGATGAGGAAACTTTAGAAGTAGGAAACAGACAGAAAAGTAATAAATACTGGAAGACAGTAAATAGTGAAAGTGGCTCTGGAACATGGTTCACAGCGACAGAACAGCGCTAGGCAAAGTGTGGGGGAGACAATGCCAGCGGGAGAGGAACAAAGAAAAGGACAAAGTAGAGGTGGATGAAAGCCAATTATATTGAGAGACAAAGTTTATGGCAACGACAACGAGAAAGAGAGCGATAGTGACATTGAGATGAGACAGCAGTAGTGGGAAAGAATGAATGAGATAGTAATAGTTAGAGGAAGGAAGAGGGAGACTGTGTCAGCGAGAGGAGATAGGAAGGACAGAACAAAGGACACTCCGGCTGTGAGACAGAAAACATTGGCAGTTAGAGTAACACAAAGAGATAGTGACTTCGAGTCAGTGTGTACGGACAAGTGGGAGTGGATAGACGCGAACAACTTACAGCAATGAACTGGCGGATGCGAGCGAGTTACAGTTAGGGGAGTCTGTAAGAGCGAGATGTGAGCTGCATATTAAAAAGAGCGCGAAAACGATCATGTGCCAAAATTTTTGGAAAACAAATTTAAATGCGCTGAAGAAGTAGAATGAAACAGTTGGTACCCCACTTTTCGGTCTTTTAAAACAGGAACATATTAAATTTTGTGCTCCGAAAGGAGCATTTTTTCCGCTCAATACTTTTAACTGCAATGTACAATCTAGTGATTTTGACAGTGTAAGATACTCTTTGTCTAAGAACAGTGATTTTGACTAATGATCAAAACGTTCTGGTCCCCACTACCAGTTAGGCCGGAGTAGCGGACTCTGTTCCAGAGCATCATCTTGCACTTGGAATGAGCAAATACTTCTAAAAGGCGGAAGAATCAACAATGACCAACGGCATGAGGATCCAGAAAACAAGAGAAACCACTGCATTAAAGATATAGTATGTGTATCTGCAGAAAATGTAGCCTGTAATTGAAAAAAAAAATCATGATAATATTCCGGCTTAGCCACCATTTGGATCTTCAGGAGACATCTAAGGAAGATAACCATGAAAAAATATTGAATAACCAACGAAACGGTAACATACTACGGGTCGGACCGTGGAAGTCAGAAGACTGAGCGTGATAGGAAAGCAAGAAAATCTGAAAGGGCAATGCAGAGGCACAGTCATTATAGAGAACGCGTCATTGAACTGAAATGGAAAGAGGATAAAGAATATACAGTAACATCAACAGCAGCAGAATGTGGTATAGCGGGAGTAGGATTCATTATGAACAGAAAGGAGTGTAGAGATTGAGTTACTACTAACAGTTCACAGAACGGATTGTTCTCATGAAAAGCGACAGCAAACCAACGTCAACAACAAGAGGACAGATACACATGCCAACATCACAAGATGAAACGACGGAGGAAGATGAAAGATAATAAGGATAATGAACGGACTATTCCGTCAAAAGGAGACCATAGTCTATTCATCATGGGCGATTGGAAGCGGTGCAACAGAAGAAAGCCGGCCGCTGTGGCCGAGCGGTTCTGGGCGCTTCAGTGCGGAACCGCGCGACTGCTACGGTCACAGGTTCTGATCCTGCCTCGGGTATGGACATGTGTGATGTCGTTAGGTTAGTTAGGTTTAAGTAGTTCTAAGTTCTAGGGGACTGATGACCTCAGATGTTAAGTCCCATAGTGCTCTGAGCCATTTTTTTAACAGAAGAAAGTGTCACGCGACCATCACTGCTACGAGGAAACCAACTGCCATGAATCCTTGGGTAACAGGAGAAATACTTCAGCTGATGGACGCAAGAGATAAGCACAAATATGTTGAGGGAAATTCAGTAACAGAGAAACGTAAGTACGAACGAAACATAAGTGGGAATGAAATTAAGAGCAAGTGTAGAGAGCCAAACACGAAATGGCAGCAGGAAAATTGTGTGGAAATCAAAAAATAAATGGTCATCGGAAGAACTGATTCAGCACACAGAAAAGTCAAAACAACTTATGAGAAAGTTAAAAGCAAGAGTGCCAGATTAAGACGATTTGAGAATGCGATTGTTAAACGCGGAGGAGAGAGCGGTTAGGTGGAAAGCGTACACAAAAAGCTGCTACGATGCGACGACTTGTATGATTACATGATTGAGGAAGAAATGGGAGTTGATATGGAAGACATACAGGATGCAGTATGACACTCAGAATTTAATTGAACTTCGACCAAATAAGGCAGAAGGGACAGATAACATTCCTTCAGGAGGAACTGGTAAACAAGTGGCTATTCGTATTGTGTGTGGCATCGTATGAGACTGGAGACATATCATCAGACCTTCGGAATAGTGTCATTGACACAATCCTTAACAATTATAGACGCATGAGAGAAGTATCACAAATCAGCTTACCGGCTCATGCAGTCAAGTTGCTGACAAGAATAATAGACACAATAATAGGAACGAAGATTGATGATCTGTTATATGACGATCAGTTTTCTTTCTTTAAGAGAAGGCACAAAAGAGGCAGTTCTGACGTTGCGATTTAATGGAAGAAAGATTTGAGAAAAATCACAGCGGGTTCATAGGATTTGAAGATCGGGAAAAAATGTTCGACAATGTAAAATGGAAGAAGATCTTCGAAATTCTGAGAAAAATAGGTTTAAGTTACAGGGAAAGTTGGATACCGTCAATTTGTACCGGAACCAAGAGGGAAGACTTAAGAGCGAAATGCTCGGATTAAAAAAGGCGTAAGATGGGTTTACAAATGCCAAATAAAATAGGGGTAATACGGGTCTAAGCAAATAGAAATGCGGGTGAGCTACTACAAACAGCATTGTGGCCGCCTTATCGCATCCCAGATATGAAGAGATTTAAAGCGTATGATGAGGTAAAAGAAATTATTCAGTTAAAGGAGACGATAATTTAATTCACAGTTGTAACTAGAATTTAGTAGCAGGAAGAGGTTGAGGGGAGAAGATAGCAGGTGAATGTGGACTGGGGGAAAGCAATGAAAGAGGAAGCCGCCTGGTAGAATTTTACAAAGAGCATAATTTAACCATTGCTAGCACTTGTTGTAAGAACCATAAAAGAAGTTTCTACGTTTGGAAGAGAGCTTAAGACGCCGGAAGGTTTCAGATTCATTATATTGCTGCAACAGAGAGACTTCAGAATGAGACTTTAAACTGCAAGACATACCACCTGTAGGAAAATTAAAGAGACGTCTGGAGAAAAGAAAAGCACTTGTATGAATATCAAGAGCTCAGCTGGAGAACCACTACTAAGAAAAGAAGGGAAAATTGAATAGTAACAGGAATATATAGAGGAACTCTATGGGAAATAAACTTATAAAGAAAGTAATCGCTTGATAAGACACAGTCAGAATCTTCAAGGGATCACCGATGTAGTATTGGAGCTAACTTTGGAGGTAAAAATCGTTGAGAGAGATAAAGAGACGAATAGAGTAAGTACACTCGAAAGGATGCAGGGGGCTGCAGTTATTGGAGGGTGAAGAAGCCTGCGCACCTTAGAGTATCGTGTCGAACTGCATGAAACCAGTCTTCGGACTGAAGACCACAGGGATGCAATCTTTCCTGGATAGTGGGAAAATCAGAAAAGAAAACAAGCATCTGAGATCTGATGCTGCAGAAGGATGTTGAAAAATAGGTGCCCTAACAAGATAAGGAGCGGAAGTTCTCCGTAGAACCGGCGAAGAAACGAACCTCCGGCAAACACGGGCAAGAAAAGAGGACAGAATGTATGTTAAGACATCGTGAATTACGTCCATGGTCCTAGAATAATCCTAGAGAGCCGGCCGGCGTGGCCGAGGGGTTCTAGGCGCTTCAGTCCGGAACCGCCCGACTGCTATGGCCGCAGGTTCGAATACTGCCTCGGGCATGGATGTGTGCGATGTCCTTAGTTTAGTTAGGTTTAATTAGTTCTAAGTTCTAGGGGACTGATGACCTCAGATGTTAAGTTCATAGTGCTCAGAGCCATTTGAACCATTTGATCCTCGAGAATAACAACTGTAAGGGAAGACAGAGACTGGAATATAGCCAATAAACACTGGAGGACATAGGGTACGATTGCCGCTCTGAGATGATGAGGTTGGCACAAAGAAGGAAAAAGATGCGAAGAGTGATTACCCCAAAAAAAGTTCTACCAGAGGTTCAGTTGCCAGTCCCAGCACCAAGCATTGGTCACTTGTATTACCAGCATTTTTCCCACTTTCTGGTTTCTCATCGCGAGAGAGAGAGAGAGAGAGAGAGAGAGAGAGAGAGAGAGGGAGGGAGGGAGAGATCGAGGGGAACACTAGTAAATTACTTGAGGAGATGTAAAGTTCCGTAAGTTTCAGCTAACGATCTCGTCCCACAAAGATCGACATGTTGAGATCTATCTGCTCGAGAGCCTTGAATCCATTCACCAAGCTGGTCCTATGTTCTGTATCACGTATTTTGTTCATTAACGCACAGGAATCTCACCGAAGACGATATCTGGCTTGTTGCTGTATCCACAGCACTCTGGAACTTTGAACGAGCAGAGCGAAATGAGCTTCCACGATCTCCGTCCGAGGAACGAACGTTCATTCGTTGAGAGAACACTTTTGGCCGCCAAGTATATCATAATATGTGAACATAAAATGCATTCCATAGCTATATAACAATTTGGAGTTAGTGATATAAGCCTACAGCCTTATGCATCTGTACGATTATTATTCGAGGAAACGGGGATCATCTGCGCCTTTTTACAATCGCTAGCAATTAGTCGTTGCTACAGCGATCAGCGGTAAACTGCCACTGGAAGACGGTATAATCCATATAGAATCGTACATATATCTCATCAGGTTCCAAATACCTTTCCTGTATGAAGCGATTTTGCTTTCCTCAGTCTGTCAGTTCGGTGCTTCGTGCGATGATTGAGATAATGAATCATTGTTTATCTTTCGACATTCAAACGATTTTTGAAGTTGGCAGTTTTTCGGCCTTCTGTCTGTTATCGTCTGTTTCTGTGTCAGTATGATCTATGATAGAGTAAACAGACGCTTGTCACCTGTTTCTTGATTTTTCATATAACCATACTTTCTTCCATTGGCAAAACGTTACACTACTGGCCATTAAAATTGTTACACCACGAAGATGACGTGCTGCAGACGTTCAACCGATGGGAAGAAGTTGCTGTGATATGCAAATGATTAGCGTTTCAGAGCATTCACACAAAGTTGGCGCCGGTGGCGACACCTGCAACGTGCTAACATGAGGAAAGTTTCCAACCGCTTTCTCATACACAAACAGCATTTGACCGCCGTTGCCTGGTGAAACGTGTTTGTGACGCCTCGTGTAAGGAGGAGGAATGCGTACCATCGCGTTTCCGACTTTGATAAAGGTCGGATTGTAGCCTATCGCGATTGCGGTTTATCGTATCGCGACATTGCTGCTTGCGTTGCTCGAGATAGAATGACTGTTAGCAGAATATGGAATCGGTGGGTTCAGGAGGGTAATACGGAACGCCGTGCTGGATTCCAACGGCCTCCTATCACTAGCAGTCGAGATGACAGGCATCTTATCCGCATGGCTGTAACGCATCGTGCAGCCACGTCGCGATCCCTGAGTCAACAGTTGGGGACGTTTGCGAGACATTAAACATCTGCACGAACAGTGCGACGACGTTTGCAGCAGCTTGGACTATCAGCTCGGAGACCATGGCTGCAGTTACCCTAGACGCTGCATCACAGACAGGAGCACCTGCGATGGTGTGCTCAACGACGAACCTGGGTGCACGAATGGCAAAACGTCATTTTTTCGGATGAATCCAGGTTCTGTTTACATCATCATGATGGTCTCATCCGTGTTTGGCGACATCGCGGTGAACGCACATTGTGAGCGTGTATTCGTCATCGCCATACTGGCGTATCACACGGAGTGATGGTATGGGGTGCCATTGGTTACACGTCTCGGTCACCTCTTGTTCTCATTGACGGTACTTTGAACAGTGCACGTTACATTTCAGATGTGTTACGTCCCGTGGCTGTACCCTTCATTCGATCCCTGTGAAACCTTACATTTCAACTGGATAATGAACGACCGCATGTTGCAGCTCCTGTACGGGCTTTCTGGATACAGAAAATGTTCGATTTCTGCCCTGGCCAGCACATTCTCCAGATCTTTCATCAATTGGAAACGTCTGGTCAATGGTGGCCGAGCACTACTCTTGATGAACTGTGGCATCGTGTTAAAGCTGCATGGCCAGCTTTACCTGTACACGCCATCCAAGCTGTGCTTGACTCAATGCCTAGGCGTATCGAGGCCGTTATTACGGCCAGAGGTGGTTGTTCTGAGTACTGATTTCTCGGGATCTATGCACTCAAATTGCGTAAAAATGTAATCACATGTCACTTCTAGTACAATATATTTGTCCAATGAATACCCGTTTATCATCTGCATTTCTTCTTGGTGTAGCAATTTTAATGACCAGTAGTGTACTTTCGGATTCAGGAACCTTGTTTCTTTATGCTCATTTTGACTTTTTTGCTTATTTTAACTTATTTTTGAGATGCTCAAGCAGTGTTATGCTAACAGAGTTTCTATTCTATTTTAAATGATTTAAAAAATTAAGATGTATTATTTATTAGATGATCTGTGTTACGGAGCTGGCTGTTAAATTTTTTTTGCAGTAATTTATTTCTTGACACATAGAAGAACGCGAATGAGTAATACAATTATCAAAAAGTTGAATAGTGACCAATGTAGACAATTAAAGTGTCTACTTTTAGGATGTTTTATCAGAAAAATATAAAACATTGTTTGTAAAAAATTCATGAACATGGGAATTCGTTTATACGTTGATAGTTCATATTTAGCGGAGCCTAATTTACGAAAACTCGATTTGGCAGTGAACGGCTGTTTTTGCTTCCTACTTTTGAAAAATTACTGTAGCTGTTAGACTGAGAAATAAAAATAGCTGAGGATTGTATTGTACATCTTCCGTATGAGTGAATAATCTAACACTAAAACTTCGTTGAATTCTGCAATCATGTGCTACACTTGACTAGCACTGTAATGTCAAATATGAAGACTAAGACGAGACGTTCCGCTTTTATAGAACTATGTGCAAAAGAAATGAAAAGTAAATACCATGCAACGTACAGTGAGAGAGAGAAACAGTCACATGAAGTACATAATTAGGAATGCAGAAAGTTAAATATTTGACGAAACCACCTCGAAAGTCAAGAGGAGATGGAGGAGATTAGAGACGGACCGCAAGATCAGGTGATGGAAGTATGGACAAGGAAATCAGCCGTATACTTTCACAGGAACTATCGCGGCATTTGCCTTCAGCGATTTAGGGAAATTACAGGAAATGTAAATCAGGATGTCCCGTCACGAGTTTGAACCGTCGTCCTCCCGAATGCGAGTCCAGTGTGCTAATCACTGCGCTATCTCACTCGGTCTCGAAAGTCGTAGAAATAAAGATCAAACAATCAGTGGTGAAGTTCGGGTAGGTCAATGTGTCTTCTCTTTTACTCTTGAAAAACAAACAAATACTTTCACTAAGAATGTTAATGAAATCTAATTGTGTTTCAGTTTAACTCCAAGAAGAACTGACTAACCACGTAAACAGCTATCGATTTTTATTCATATGTTCTGAAGATTTAAAATTCCATGAAACGTTCAACTATCTATGGAGCAGTATTGCCAGAAACATCTGTAGGAGTTTCTTTCATTTATTCACCATGTGATTAACAACTTAGTTAAGCGAGGTTCTGATGACCATTCGCTGTTTCATTCGTGTAAGATAACTTTAGGAACACTGTTGGATTCAGAGGAAATTGCTCATAAAGCTTCCTCAATACATGACGGAACGGCAGGATGTTTCCTTCGTCGACCAGATCATATAAATTTTCGTTTTTATACTGGTGCCGTTTCGAATAAGCAAGACCACTTTGCAGTCAGACACTTAATTGTGTCTCATTAATACAAATCAAATTAATTTACGCCTCTTAACGTGCAAATAAAAAAAGCTGAATATTAGTATACTTACCTTTTTCCTTAACACATCCTTTCGCAATGCGTTCACAAAAAAGACGTATTAAATATTCCACAATTCGAATCGAGAACAGCTGCCAACATGAATAACGTAGAAGTAAATATCCTCGGAGTAGTGAAGCAACTTAAATCACTTAATAATACGAAGTCTTCTGTTCCAGACTGTACACCTAATTAGATTCCTTTCGGAGTATGCTGATGCATAGCTACATACTTAACAATCATACACAACCGTTCGCTCGACGAAAGATCCGTATCCAAAGACTGGACAGTTGCACAGGTCATACCAATATTCAAGAAAGGTAGTAGGAGTAATCCACTTAATTACAGGGTATATCGTTAACGTCGGTATGCAGCAAAGTTTTGGAACACATATTGTGTTCGAACATTACGAATTACCTCGAAGAAAACTATCTATTGACACACAGTCAACACAGGTTTAGAAAACATCGTTCTTGTAAACACAACTAGCTCTTTATTCACATGAGGTGTTGAGTGCTATTGATAAGGGATTTCAGATCGATTCTACGTAAACGATTTGGGGGACAATCTGAGCAGCCGTCTTCGGTTGTTTGCAGATTACGCTGTCGTTTATCGACTGATAAAGTAATCAGAAGATCAAAACAAATTACAAAACGATTTAGAAAAGATATTTCAATGGTGCGAAAATTGGGAGTTGACTCGAGGTCATCCATATGAGTGCTAAATCCGTTAAACTTAAGCTACACTATAAATCAGTCTAATCTAAAGGCCATAAATTCAACTAAATACCTTGGTATTTTAGTTACGAACAACTTAAATTGGAAGGAACACATAGAAAATATAGTGGGGAAGACTAACCAAACACTGCGTTTTATTGGCAGGCCATTTAGAAAATGTAACAGATTTTCTAAGGAGACTGCCTGCACAATACTTGTCTGTCTTCTTTTAGAATACTTCTGCACAGTGTGGGATTCTTACCAGATAGGACTGACGGAGGACATCGAAAAAGTTCAAAGAAGGGCAGCACGTTTTGTATAATCGCGAAATATGGGAGAGAGTGTCACAGAAATGATACAGGATTTGGACTGGACATCATTAAAAGAAAGTCGATCTTCGTTGCGACGGAGTCTTTTCGCGAAATTCCAATCATCGGCATTCTCCTCGAAATGCGAAAATATTTTGTTGACATCGACCTACAGAGGGAGAAACGATCACCACAGTAAAATAAGGGAAATCAGATCTCGTACGGAAAGATATAGGTGTTCGTTCTTTCCTCACGCTATACGAGATTGGAAAAATACGGAATTGTGAAGGTGGTTCGATGAACCCTTTGTCAGGCACTTAAATGTGATTTGCACAGTATCCATGTAGATGTAGTTTCATACGTCTATTTGTGAAATTGTGCATTTGCTGTTTCTTTTGCCACCTGACGGCCCAATTTTGCTATACATCAGCCCCATACAAAGCGTTACAGTTTTTTTTTTTTTTTTTTTTTTTTTTTTTGTCATCTGTCTCCTGACTGGTTTGATGCGGCCCGCCACGAATTCCTTTCCTGTGCTAACCTCTTCATCTCAGAGTAGCATTTGCAACCTACGTCCTGAATGATTTGCTTGACGTATTCCAATCTTCCTCTACAGTTTTTGCCCTCTACAGCTCCCTCTAGTACCATGGAAGTCATTCCCTCGTGTCTCAGCAGATGTCCTATCATCCTGTCCCTTCTTCTTATCAGCGTTTTCCACATATTCCTTTCCTTTCCGATTCTGCGTAGAACCTCCTCATTCCTTACCTTATCAGTCCACCTAATTTTCAAACATTCGTCTATAGCACTACGTCTCAAATGCTTCGATTGTCTTCTGTTCCGGTTTTCCCACAGTCCATGTTTCACTACCATACAATTCTGTACTCCAGACGTATATTCTCAGAAATTTCTTCCTCAAATTAAGGCCGGTATTTGATATTTGCAGACTTCTCTTGGCCAGAAATGCCTTTTTTGCCATAGCGAGTCTGCTTTTGATGTCCTCCTTGCTCCGACCGTCATTGGTTATTTTACTGCATAGGTAGCAGAATTCCTTAACTTTATTGACTTCGTGACCATCAATCCTGATGTTAAGTTTCTCGCTGATCTCATTTCTACTACTTCTCATTACCTTCGTCTTTCTCCGATTTACTCTCAAACCATACTGTGTACTCATTAGACTGTTCATTCCGTTCAGCAGATCATTTAATTTGTCTTCACTTTCACTCAGGATAGCAATGTCATCAGCGAATCGTATCATTGATATCCTTTCACCTTGTATTTTTATTCCACTCCTGAACCTTTCTTTTATTTCCATCATTGCTTCCTCGATGTACAGATTGAAGAGTAGGGGCGAAAGGCTACAGCCTTGTCTTACACCCTTCTTAATACGAGCACTTCGTTCTTGATCGTCCACTCTTATTATTCCCTCTTGGTTGTTGTACATATTGTATATGACCCGTCTCTCCCTATAGCTTACCCCTACTTTTTTCAGAATCTCGAACAGCTTGCACCATTTTATATAGTCGAACGCTTTTTCCAGGTCGACAAATCCTATGAAAGTGTCTTGATTTTTCTTTAGCCTTGCTTCCATTATTAGCCGTAACGTCAGAATTGCCTCTCTCGTCCCTTTACTTTTCCTAAAGCCAAACTGATCGTCACCTAGCGCATTCTCAATTTTCTTTTCCATTCTTCTGTATTTTATTCTTGTAAGCAGCTTCGATGCATGAGCTGTTAAGCTGATTGTGCGACAATTCTCGCACTTGTCAGCTCTTGCCGTCTTCGGAATTGTATGGATGATGCTTTTCCGAAAGTCAGATGGTATATCGCCAGGCTCATATATCCTACACACCAACGTGAATAGTCGTTTTGTTGCCACTTCCCCCAATGATTTTAAAAATTTTGATGGAATGTTATCTATCCCTTCGGCCTTATTTGACCGTAAGTCCTCCAAAGCTCTTTTAAATTCCCATTCTAATACTGGATCCCCTATCTCTTCTAAATCGACTCCTGTTTCTTCTGTTATCACATCAGACAAATCTTCACCCTCATAGAGGCTTTCAATGTATTCTTTCCACCTATCTGCTCTCTCCTCTGCATTTAACAGTGGAATTCCCGTTGCACTCTTAATGTTACCACCGTTGCTTTTAATGTCACCAAAGGTTGTTTTGACTTTCCTGTGTGCTGAGTCTGTCCTTCCGACAATCATATCTTTTTCGATGTCTTCACATTTTTCCTGCAGCCATTTCGTCTTAGCTTCCCTGCACTTCCTATTTATTTCATTCCTCAGCGACTTGTATTTCTGTATACCTCATTTTCCCGGAACATGTTTGTACTTCCTCCTTTCATCAAACAACTGAAGTATTTCTTCTGTTACCCATGGTTTCTTCGCAGCTGCCTTCTTTGTACCTATGTTTTCCTTCCCAACTTTTGTGATGGCCCTTTTTAGAGATGTCCATTCCTCTTCAACTGTACTGCCTACTGCGCTATTCTTTATTGCTGTATCTATAGCGTTAGAGAACTTCAAACGTACCTCGTCATTACTTAGTACTTCCGTATCCCACTTCTTTGCGTATTGATTCTTCTTGACTAATGTCTTGAACTTCAGCCTACTCTTCATCACTACTACATTGTGATCTGAGTCTATATCTGCTCCTGGGTACGCCTTACAATCCAGTATCTGATTTCGGAATCTCTGTCTGACCATGATGTAATCTAATTGAAATCTTCCCGTATCTCCCGGCCTTTTCCAAGTATACCTCCTCCTTTTGTGATTCTTGAACAGGGTATTAGCTATTACTAGCTGAAACTTGTTACAGAACTCAATTAGTCTTTCTCCTCTTTCATTCCTTGTCCAAAGCCCATATTCTCCTGTAACCTTTTCTTCTACTCCTTCCCCTACAACTGCATTCCAGTCGCCCATTACTATTAGATTTTCGTCCCCCTTTACATACTGCATTACCCTTTCAATATCCTCATACACTTTCTCTATCTGTTCATCTTCAGCTTGCGACGTCGGCAGTTTATACCAGATTATTTAGTGAAAGAACTGAGTTTCAAAACGAAATACTTGAGTATGTGTTTTTCACTTAGAAATAATATCGTATAATGATTAGTTTTATTCAGAAACGGGTATACGTCTGACGCATAAAGCTTTGCTGGGGAAGAAAATGGACAGGTGTGTTTATTTTAGACGATATTCTGCTATTCGATTTTCCTCGTATTTGAACCACTTATATGTTTCCGTTTCGTATTAAAAGATCTCAATCTCATTCCAGAGTAAGTCAGATAATTTCTGACTGTCGTATGTTATTTATGCTAGGTCGTGTCGTTCCTAGTTCATAAAAATTAGTAACAGATCTGTATACTACGATTTTTTGAGAGCGCCGTCCTGTACCCTAAGTATGTTTTGCTTTCAGAAGGTCGTGACATGGACTATCAGCAGACACTGGTTCCGGGAGTGATGCTAGGGGTTACCCAGCACGCCGTCTGCAACTGCAGGCTGGGCTTCGACCTCCAGACGGGTTAGCGAAGTTACCGGTTGCGCTGAACTCTGGCTGGACTACCGCTGCCTTCGCGGGGCAACAAGCTGCCTTTCGCTGTCGGCGAACAAAGATATCATCCGCAGCATATTTCGCTGGCCATCGTAAGTCCCTCGCTGATAATACTTTGTATCAATATTAGCAACCATAAATTTTATTCCATTCAAATATGGAGTGAGAGCAAGAGATATAGTTTGTGCATCACTGCACGCACCGTAATATATTATGATACCTTATTCTCAGGTTTCCTTCCTGCCACAGGCAGCAGAACTGGTACTCAGTTCTAATTTTCTAAATAATGTCCGACAGCGTTCCGTGAGAACGTTACCTTTCATTCAAGGATTCCTGTTTTAAACGCTCCCTGATAATCTCTGTTGGTCTTCCGTATGGGCTACATCAACCTAGCACGTCCTTAGCAGCGTGTCGCTAATGTTCTTCGACGTATTTAGTCTGACCTAAGAGATGAGACTTACAAATGCTGTAGCATTTCTCTAGAATATATTGCACTATGGTCCTGTAAGCAGTGTTCGAAACAGGTACACTCCACATTCTGAGAAAAAGTCCAAAAAACGCTAAAAACATGGGAAATATTTATCGTATAAGTAAAACAATGACGTCGTATGTAATCTTTACAGATCGTATTTAATCTTTCTGTGGCCGACATGTTTTAGAACAGAAAAATGTAAAAAAATATTTTAGCAGGTTTTGGAGTTGTATTATGTCTAGAATTATTTTCATGTACATACCGCTAGTCTTATTTGGTTCATAGTGTAAAATTTCGAACTTTTACCGCATTCGCTGTAGAAACCTTGTAAACAGTTCACTTACTATTAGAGCTGCTACTTGCAGCAGATGTTTTCACATATTTTTACATCGACAAATGGAGATAAAGACTAACTCTACCTTGAATTATAAGCAGTAATTATTTATGTTTTGTTGTATGTCATACGGGAAAAGATTTTTCCATTTGCATTATTATAAGGTTTCTTTAAATTGAAATGCATATCTTTTTATACCAGTGATGCGCTTGAAATAATACTAAATATTTTTTAGAACAGGCTTTTTCTTTGTAACTTTTGCAGATTGTGTTTTGTTTTATTTTGAATACCTGCAAGCATGACTGTTCTCATAATAGACCCGTTATTTGTGGCAGCGGACAACACCATGTGCGCGGTTTTACTGAACACAATTGTGTGTGCCTGCTCAAGCCTTACTAGATCACGAAAACCATGTTTCCTTGGCGTGTTACACATAATGGTAACGATGCAAATATCTTGGTCATACGGATGCTTTGTTATTGGGTTTCTAAATAAATCATTAATAATGGGCGCGTTATGAAAGCTTTGAATTAAAATACAATCGTTTGCTCAAATAATAAATAAAAATATACGCCTTCGTTCATCTCACTTCTGAACGCTGGCCGTGGAACTAAGCTTGGCTGCCATATTTTGGAAATAAATTGTTGCCGTAAAACCGATATTCGACGTTTAATTTGTAGTTGTGAAGAATAATAGTAGTTTCACACAATGGGAAAAGGATATCCACATATTGTATTTTCACCTGCTGCAACGCCCACCAACTCCGAGTGGCCTAACTTGCTTCAACGTCGCTATAAATGTTTATCACAATTTATCAATAGTGGTGAGAACAAATATTCATTTCTTCTGCACAGAAGGTCAACAAAACATGGACTCTGAAAATGTTGATCTTATACACAACCTTTCAGTTACTGCCATTCAGCACACTAGTTGTCAGTAGAACTCATTGTGTGACGTGAAATTTGCGTTAATATCAAAATGAGGCAAGAATTAATTAAGAAACCAATTTTAGGAATGACTGGCTATAGCACAAAACTGGCAGTACAATTTCTGCGACATTCACGATTTGAATCCATTGAAAACAGCTATGAACTTCACGAAAGAGTCTGTTACTTTCTGTAAATGCCGAAGACAACTTGTGGAAATTATCCTACATAGTAAGCTTTTTTTTGAACATAAAAAAGCTTTTGTTCACTATTGCAAAACCAGATTTGGACATAACCTTCATGTGTTTGGGAAACTGTAGACTCCTCCCATCCGCTGTTATTAGATAAGCCTGCTGAAGGATCATAGATAATTACATGGGCTAGTTTATGAATACTTAAAGAGAGAAACACCATCACCAAAGCTCATAGTTTACTTCTCAGGTGCTCCACCTATATGTAGCCACATCAGTTTATTTGGGTTAGCCCTTATATCTGTACAGCATATGCATATTAGTGGCATGAGAAGACGTCTGATTACTTACTTCGCGTTAACAAAATTCTCTTTCATTCATTTCAAATTTGAAAGAACACCGTTTCACTAGAATTCATGCGTCGTCTTTGCAAGTAACCAGGAACACGTTTAGAACTTATTCAGATAGAAGTTGCATGGAGACTTGTTTAGATAGTATACCCTTATTAAGCCTTATTATGACGCGTTGCGGTATCAGCTATCGTCAGCAGCTATCACACCATTTATAAAAAGGAAAAGACAGATGAGGAACAATTAACAAAAGCTACTTGATAAGCAAGTTATCAGAAAAGTTCGCAGTTTCGAATACATGCCCAAGAGAATAATGGATTCAACGTAACTTGTCAAATATATCTCCGACCACACAGTAGTAAGTGACAATTAGAGCACTAAACCAGCTGACTAAAGCGCTATCGCGAACTGACAGAACTTACTAATAAAGGAAACAAAATTCCAGAATGACTCTGAAGAAGCCAGAGTGGAGAAAAATTCCTCGATGGACATATTCTCCATTCACAAAGAAAGTGCTATTTTAGTTCTCGACTGTAGAGGTGCAAGTATCAGCTATACATTTTTACAACACGAGTGGACCTCATACTTCTCCGTGGAACTCCAAAGCGAGCATGTTACACGTAAAATCTGAAACAGAGTAGGAATGGAAGTAGAGAAAAGTTTATACACGATATTACAATGGGAATGCTCCATTTAGTTTATAAATTGCAACCTGCTGACAAAGCAGCGTATATAGAACTATTCAGTTACGTTTAATTTAAAAATAAAAAGAAGTAATAACAGCGGTACATTATAACGATTTTGATCAGTTTGTATAGAAGTAATATTTGGAGTTTCATGTAAGACAGTTATTTTCACGTAGTACTCATTGTTTTGATCTACTGCTGCTGAAATGATGCGTCCTGCTCAAACGTCATAGTTTCGGTTTGCCCTAAAAGATTTGATGTAATGTTTCTAGACTGTTATATATTGAAACCTCGAGAGTCAGTTTTCCTCCTACTATTTTTCGAAACTCCTCTTTCACTAAAACTTTCTGAATTGCGAATAATAAAATACATCAACAGTAGTCACCCTTGACGAAAAAAACGATGGAAAGAAGCTAATAGAGAGCAGCAGCACATAGCCGAAGACAATAAACCACAGAAAATCTGTGACTGGTAAGGCCATTTTAGGGAAACTGCGTAACAGTTTCTTAATTGTGAACACAAACAATCAAGTAGTTTTTTTCTCGCTACTTTCCAGCTAGAAAGGAACATCAATGGCTCAAATAACTGCAGGAAAATACTAAGAGATTGTTGGCTAATTCTGAAGAAATTATCGTATATGTAGTGTTAAGGTTTAAGAAATTAGTACCAGCTGAACACGCTGACACGTAACATACCCTTCAATTAATTCTTATTATGTCAAATGCTTAAAAGTAGCGTTTGGTGACGTACACTCAGTATCTGGAATCACCAATAACAAATTTCAGTCCTTTTTTTTTTTTTACTGTATCCCATGCCATTACAGCGGAGGTTACTTCCAAATAAGGGCTAACAGTGAAGTTGTATGCCTGAGGTACTTTTCGTATAGTGGTGTTCTTCTGTTGCGAAATAGTTCACGTTTTGCATGCGCATGAGCAGTGTGACTTGCTATTATGTTGAATTATTGAAATTTAGTATTGCTTTTAAACGTGTAGCGTGCTGGTGACTGCCCTGCAAGTGTTACAGTTTTTAAAGGTAGTATCAACATTAGGCAGCCAAAAAGAAAGTCGGTTTTCTTCGGTCTTACCTAGAAGGCTGTGTGAATTCGGCGGGTGGACAGAGTTCGAAGTGTAAGTTGCAATTGGGAGTGCCGACATTTCGATGCGTAATTTATATTTACGTTTGCTGAGGCTGTGAATTGATGTTACCCCCTGCTCTTGTAGAGAAGAAGTAACCGCTCCTTCGGAGTAACCATTCTTGTCCCTCCAGAGCAACTAGTATTACGCTAACCTGTCCGGATCTCGAACCCCAGTCTACAGGTCGCGCAGCAAACCCCTAACCCCCGGAACGGGTGTCTCCAAGTCCACGTCACGACCTTCTGAAAGCAAAACTGACTTGCGGTACAGGACGGCTCTCTCGCAACAGCAACGTACCGGTGATGGGAGAATTTTTGTCCATCGTGGGTTTTCCGTGGTTAATGAACCACTTCAAAATACCTTTCTAACGAATCTTGAGTTACTTGCAGAATCTAAATTTGCCAGTGGCACGTTCTTGTAGAACTATGTACAGAAGTTTATAAACTAAGATGTCTGTTTTGTCAATTGAGTGGTAACACAATGTTGGCCCCTGTGTTCAGACAGCTCATTTGGTTAAGTGTTTGATATGTTCCGGCTCTCTTTGCGTGCAATGGTTTAAGCTTATGTGCTTCATATCTTCTTCGTGTGTATGGACCAGTGGCGGTCTCAGTCAGTCACAGTCGATGTAGGAATTCTTGGACACGACTGCGCCTACTGTTGCAGCTATAGAAAATTTCCTTAACACTGCTTCCGTGGTATGTTAATCATGTGTCGCCCTCACAATATGCATTTCGCTAATATGTCTCCTTTTGCTGTTAGTTCTTCTCCAGTCTCCCGTCATTTTAAGTCGCTACAGGGAATCTGTGCGATGTCTTAGGTGGGCATGTTCTCGTTGTAGCTGCGTTCCGATTATCCAGTTGGACAGAATGTTTCTTTTATAGGGAACACCGCTGTATCATATGACCCGATTATTATTAGTTTTTCCTAGTTTCTAAAGGTTATTTACTTGTCACATAATAAAGTAGACTACAAGGATGTTATAGTGACATTTTTTAAGATCCTCCGAAGTCGGTAACGGAAATAATCTTTCTGTCAGGATAGCTTGCTACCTATGTCAGTGCTACTAAAATATACACGAGCTACAAAAGCTGCCTTCGTAACAGGCATTTCGATAGACAGTTTTTAGCGGACCACAACTACGAATGCCCATTCCGTGACTTTAATACCCTTGGCCTCATTCGTGTGTAGTACTTTGGCGCCTGTCCTCTGTTCTAAGACTTGACATAGTCTGGAAGTTTATACAGCTATCAATCACATGTTTACATACTTAAGCCGTCCATATGCTTATGGAAATAATACTGAGAGTGCAAATTTTTGGATAAATTTAAGTAGACCTAAAACTATTCCTATCGATTACCCTTCAATTTACTTTCTTTTTAAACTGCAGGAAATTTGCAACTTCTCTGATATTATGGAGAAGTTTATCCTGAAACTGAGCGTTTGGCAGAGTTTCGGACTTTGTTTGTGGCATGATAAAGACAAAACAAATGGATGAAATATCCCATTCCCGCAACAACTGTATCCCGTAGCATCTACCTCTAAATGTTACCAGCTTAGCGTCTTCAGAGGTGTATATCACGTCTTCAGGACATGCAGTCCGACAAAGATAAAGTATATTTCTCCAACTGGCGGTTAAGACGTTTGAAGACGTTTAATGTAATTTATGGTAGTGATCGTTAAATGACAGATACGGCCAGGAGAAAAGGCAACGAACTGTGAGTCAAAGGAAGGTCTTAAAGAGAATCCGGACGTCTCAGAGAATTGTGAAGGAAAAATAAGAAGTGCTGGCATTGCCCCGTCGGATTTCACTGTTGTAGGAAAAATGAAAAACAGAAATGTTTCTCACGAATGTTGTCAATGTGTGAATTTTACATTTGTGAACATATGTTTTGGTTTGCTATTACACACTAGTAACTAAGTACAACACGTAGGGATTTCGTCTCAGCGCTTGTGACATGAGAAGTGTAGACCTTAAATATGGAGTGCTCTCCGTTATCGGAACGCAAATAAAAGTAAAATAAATAATTTTCACACAAAACTGTTCAGCTCGCATATGTTTATTCATTCTTATTATAACACGTTTCCGCATCAGCCATCGTTAGAGCAATCAGAAACAATGATAGGTGAGGAGAAAGTTACAAAAGTTAATGAACAAGAAGATTATCATGAAATTTCGTATTTTTTGATACATGTCAAAAAAGTAAAGATGGCCCGTTGTAACTTTAAAATATAGTACTGGACGTACGGTAGCAAGTACCAACTGAGCTGACTGAGGTACTATCGAAAAGTTGCCACAAGGTGGTGGTACAGTCAAGCATGGATTTTCGTGCTACAAGACGATTAAACAGCTCCGATCATACAATAAAACAACGTTTACAAATTTAAATTTCAATCAACTTCAGAACATCAATCCACCGGCTTGTTACTTTGCCACCTGATGGGATTGCTAGGGATCGGAAATTTCGCATTTTAATATAGATTGCCAAAGACAACGACTTTGAGGAGCATGATATTAAAAACATGTAAAAAGTTGGAAGAAGGGGGATTAAGATAGCTCAAGAACCTCGACAAAAGATAAATTTATTTCCTCATCTTAAATGACTTACGTTGGAACGTATTGCTTAATTTTTCGAGTGTGCAAACACTAGTTTGAGATTTGCTACCAACAGAACTGTGGACGCCCTTCTGCAACACAATACTGAAATCAAAGCGAGTAAATTTTGAAAATTTAAATCTACAAAATTTAGCACCGAGACTGTACTAATCGTTGTACAGAACAGAAATTTGTATCACCAGTTTGAGGGAAACTCGTGAGATAGCAACAAACGCGTCTTGAGACGTCTTGTAATTAGGGAAGGGCATGATACGTGACCTATTGAAAATAATCTTACAATTTTACAATGAGCTCAAAAAAGTGATGTTCCTTATGTGTTAGGGGACTTAGATTCGTACTCACATAGAATGAACATGCCAGGTTACTCACTCAATGAATAGATGAAGTTTAACAGAAACAGTTATAGTTTATTAAATTATCTACAGTATTAAAATGAGGCTGTTTGAGAGTTGCTGCATCGTGGTTCTTGTTCCCAGTGCCTATCTACTTTCTTATTGTAGCTTCTAATCCAAATTTTTGGCAAATGTATTTTAATGCTAACGGTGTCATATACTTATTGAAATACCAGTGTTGTTTGTATCTGCATACTGTACTGAAATACTATATTTTACTGACAGTTGTCTGTGTTATATGGATGTTACAGGTATTTTATGGGCTGCTACAATAGTCATTTGTCGCTAATACTTTATTAGCACGACCAATTTCGGCAGAATGCTGCTGTCATTAGGTGCATTTATAGTTACCTTTGTCTTGTAATAAATACGACGTGAGAATATTTTCCTTTGCTGTGTTTGTCGAAAAATACTCCTGTCCAGGAAGATAAAAATATTACAGTGTGCACATTACGAGATAAGCAAGATAAGTCATTTTGTTTGTGCACTTACATTTTTTTTGCTTTGGTAATTTCGCTGTCTGGCACACAGAACTCAGTAACAATTACATCACAACGTAACACTGTCATGGTCATTTGTTTACATCGATCCAAAGAATCTTTGAAGCTAAGACGAGCTAGCTGCTATTGCTAAAACAACAGTTCACAGTGAAGATGAAACATTTATATATTTATGTATTTATGTCATGGCAGAAATTATGGTACTTGCAGCAAAGGAAGCTAACCTCACTTCACATTAATTACAATGTAAAAGTAACTGTAGATACACCTGACGATAACAGCATGCTGCCGAAACGTGTCGAGGTGGTAAAATGTTAGTAACAAGTGAGTGATGCAGTATACATTATTTCATAATAATACTATGTTTTATTTACCTCCAGTGTATTTCTAGTTAAGTTAGAGAAATTGACACACTTCAGAGTTTTACACGATGTCAGCCAAAGAAACAAAGCCATTCAGTCAAAGAAACAAACCCATCCGCCTACCTTCCTGCTCATTTGTATTTGACACAGGGCTGTGGATTTTGTTTAATACAAATTTTAACAATGTTTTGTAATAAAGTGTAAAAAGAGTACTATGTAACGCTTCAATATGCAGTTACATTGGATGTTATAGATTTTGCTTATGGAAAGTGACAGTAATAGCCTTTAAGTTCATAAATATTATATTGTTCTATTAAGTGGATAGAGTTGTTTAATGTTTGATAGTGCTCTTTCATTGTAGCCTTCTAGGTTGCTTAATATATACTTTTATTTATTTCGTCGTTTTGGTTACTGTCACCATCAGAACAGAACTTGGAATATATATATCAAGTTATGTGAGCAGCTTTATTCACGAAATATCCACAACAGTTGGAAACTCTTTCTGGAAATTTATTTCCTTTATTAATAAATTCTGTAAGTACGTCGTGTGGCGACTTCGCGATACTGCTTCACTCAGTTGTCGGAGTCCCCTGTATGGCACTTAATACTGCACGATCAGAATTGCACTTGGAAGTTATATTGTAGAAACCGTTTCCGTTGGTATGTTTCCAGCACTACGTAATTTTCTGATAACCTCCGGCTCCATCACCGTTTGTTAATTGCTCGTTAGTTTCTTGTCCTCCTTGCAGCTCTTATGACAGCTAACACTGAAGGACATCATAAAAAGGATTAATGAAAATGTGCTAGCTAGACAGTTCCCTGTATAAATGTCAAGAATGATCGCCGACCACGTCAAAGATTTCTTTTTTATGTAGTAAATACAAATAAATGCAACCGACTGCACCTATTATTCAAATATTATTTTCAGCTAACTGAACTGAACGGTGCTGCTGTTTTCGGCTATATATCAGTTTTTTCAGGGCCAGTTAACCTGACTACTAAAACCGCTCAAAATAATCGGTTTCTGAAATAACAAATTTTTCTGTTTTTAGTCCTATTATTTCCTATAATAAACATATAAACCGAACTAAGACTGAAAAGTTTTGGCTTTCTCAGATACACAGGACCAAAATATTAAATTAAACAGAGAAGTATAAAAAAACTTAGTCTTCCGTTTGCTGCTTTTCTCGAAAAGTAGTAAGGGACTCAATAGTACAAAAAATCTCCAGATTCTCATGTCGATTCCAACGTTTTGAAGGTCTACTCAAAAATCATGTTGTAATCAAGGATCATACCAGTATTTTGCCATTACGACGAGAGAGTGCTAAACGGTGAAAACTGAGGTTGGAGAAATGTATTTTTCGTGTTAATTTGTTCGTTATCAAGGGCTACAAGCAGATAAAGGCATATTATGTAGACAGAGGCAAGAGATACTTGCTTTCTATGTATATTGTAAACTGTGAATGAATTGTTAGGCTCTAAGTTTTCTCCTTATATGATGTTGCAAGCATGTTGTGGCTCCTTTCGTCCTTAATCTTTTAAGGTACTTCACTTCGTAAAATACTTACAGACTAGGGATGGTGCCATTCTGTAATATAAGTGACGCAAGTGACGTCCGACGACAACAGCGAAAAATTGCCATATAGACCAGACAGGTTCGCACACTATATGTACATGTGTACCATCCAACGGGACACGCCATACGGTAACAGGTATATTATTATCTCAGCAATGCCGTACAAATTATTATGCCATGCGTTTGTTGCTCGTTTCCCTCAACACTATTATTAAAACTGCACTGATCGCTTTTCTCAAGCGGATGAGGTGGCGTAGTGGTTAGGACACTGGACTGAATGCTCGGGGGGACGACGGTTCAAAACCGTGTCGGGCCGTCTAGGTTTTGGTTTTCCGTGATTTCGCTAAATTGCGCCAGGAAAATGCATGGATGGTTCCTTTGAAGGGGCAAAGCTGATTTCCTTCCTCGTCCTTGACACAATCCGAGTTTGTGCTCCGCCTCTAATGACCTTTAAGTCGACGGGACGTTAACCCTAATCTTCCATCCTTCTTCCTTCATTCTTACAAAGCAATGCAAATTTTGTGAAAAAGATTTCTCGTTTTTTAAAATAGGTTTATTTAAAAATCAAACATTTTAGCGATGGCTCGATGATATGTCGGTTATTTATGCGGTTATTACTAAAATGTAGGGAACTTCTGCTACACAGTTTTGAACATGGCTGTTATTCAGCAACGGTATTAATTTCAATATAAGGTTAAACAGCCAAACGATTTCACGTAAACGTTGGGTACATTGACCTAGGTTTCGACACCCACTAGGGGTGTCTTCATCAGAATGAACAGTTGCTGAATCGTAAAAATATATTGCAAAAGAGCAACAGTCAGAATTTTGAGCAACTACGCTCGAATAAAAAGTAAAGCAATGCGTTGTACACGTGGCGAAAGCGACAACGTCTTGTTTTGCTTTCGACTTGTGCACAGTTGCTCAAAATCCCAAGTAATGCTTTTTACGAATGTAGTTTTACGATTTAGCAACTGTTCATTCTGATGAAGACAACCCTAATAGGTGTCTAAACCTAAGTCAATGTACCTAACGTTAACGTGCAACCGGTTGGCTACATACTGAAAGAGAAATAAGAAAAGTAGAGACCTGTTATAGCCGAGACCGAAAAAATTCCGAAAAATACCGGTTATTGAGAAGTAAAATATCGGTATCGGTTTTAAGCGGTCCATTTTTCGCATCTATACTGTGAGTGGCCCCGTGGCCAGGACTTTGCACGGTAGCACCGAAGAGCGAAGCGCGGTGGGCTAGCTAGCGCGGCGCCTGGCCGGTGCGCGGCGTTAACTCGCTTATCGCGAGAAGAGCTGCGGCTTGCATCGCAGAGCGGCCGCGATAAAACCGCGTTCCAAGTGGCGTCGTGCCGTGTCGGCTGCCGCTGCCTCTGCCCGGCTGCGCTTTGTGACGTGACGCGGCGCAGCGTGCGGAACTTGCCAAACTGGAAGCCGCTGCCGGCTGCAGCCGTGTGGGTGCAGCGCAGTGCCGCCGCCCGGCTATCTCCGCCGCGTCAGCCGGGCTCGGATCCGAGCCGCCATTCCCGCAAGCCTGCAGAATGCCTTTTCATCCACACGCGTCGTGCCGCGTATGTGTCCATGCGGATGAGCGCCAGGCACACATTCTCTCATTTCAGCGTTCTGAAGGGATTCGTGGACGTAGTTTACACTTAGGCGACGAAATAATGCCCTTTTCCTTGTCACATTTTCTTCTACCCTGCTCTCTCTCTCTCTCTCTCTCTCTGTCTGTCTGTCTGTCTGTCTGTCTCTCTCTCTCTCTCTCTCTCTCTTATATATATATAGTCCGTAGCGGTTTTGTTTTGCTTGTTGGTATTCTGGTCACTAGGGGTTTATTTATCGATTGTCTTTTTTTGTCGGTAGTTCACTGCTGCTGTTTGAGTTTAAATATCGTCACTTCGTCATTTGGAGGTAATGAGTGAAGCTGTTGACGCTAGAAAATGGAATGTCAAGTGGAGAAATCGGAAAATTTCCGATCTATTCTTCCGTTTGATTTCATTAGAGGGATGACAGTAGGGGACGCAGCTAGAAACATTTGCGCCGCGTATTGAGATAATGCTATTCGACAGGACACGGCAAGAAAACTGTTTTCTCGTTGTTGAGAGGATTGTTTTGACATTGGTGACTCTACGTTCAGGAAGACGTTCGGGTTTTGATAAAGATCGTTTAAACACATTAACTCACAATGATCGGTCTCAGCGTACTCGAGACATAGCAAATGTCATGACCTGCGATCACTTCATCATCGTGCGACATTTGCGTGTGGTGAAAATATGATATATCGGTACCGCATGCTCCAAGCGAAAATTACTAAAATTGTCGGGCTGCCCTATGTGCATCCCTGCTTTCTCGTAAAGAGCTGGCTAGTAAAGAACACCGACCATTAGTGTCCTGTATCGTTACTGGTAACGAGAAGTTGTGTCTTTATACTAACATAAGAAAAAGAGAGGATGGGCTGAGCCCAAACAAAGCAGTAACTACCCGTGCAAAGACCGGCGCATATCCACTAAAGATTGAAAGGTGGCTACACTGAGCCACAGTGCCAGAGATTGCGCCAAAGAGTATTATTCAGCCGCCTCCACTGGCAGTTCTGGTCGAGATGTGGTAGTAGTGAGTGCTTGCTGAGATGTCGTAGTGAAAAGTTCTTGTCGAGAAGTCGTAGTGGAGAGTGCTTGTTTCCACGTTTTATGCAGTTGTTTGATGGGCTAGACAGCAGATGTTGTTCTAATGGAGATATTGTAATGATTATAGTGATTTGCATCAATATATATGAAGGTAACAAAACTCGCTTTTTTTCTTATTATTTTAATGTCGTAAATAATGCGTCATTACAGGTTCAGTCAACAAAGCATCTGGCTTGTGTTCTTGTATTAGAGTGTAATTCTGGTTTTCTTGCGCAATTATAGTATTTCTATTTTCTTTTAATTACTTCAGTATAAATGGTATTAAAAATTTCTTGTCTTGTTGAAGAAGAACCGTGCCAGATGTGTACGTTGAATCACACTCCCACACACAGAACAATTACACTTGTGTTTTGGTTTCGTAGGTTTTATAGTTGCTGGGGACTTAATTAATTAATTGTGTTAACGAAAATTTTCTTTCATTCTTTGTTGTTATTCTATGCAGTCAGATTGCGTACAAATACTAGTCAGGGCCAACCGTTTACGAGACCTCGTAATCGGACATACAGCTACTAAAAATTTAAAAAGAATTTGCATTCATAATATATAAATAAGTCCCCATGCAAGATATTGGTATGCATCTGGTAAAACAGCGACGGTGTGGTATACCGCGAATTGCTTCCTCGAGGTGTTACCATCACTGCTGACATTTGTTGTCAACAACTGAGATGTCCTGCAGACGAAGTTACTTAAATATTGCACACCTATTACTAGAGGGTGATTCTACTCCCCTATTACGCCCATTCGCATCCTGCTAGACTAACAAAAAGTACCCTGCAGGATTTTGGTTGGAAAGTCATTCCGCACTCGCCTTGTTCACCTAATCTTGAAACTGCTTCCGTGACGACGTTACAGACTTCCACTGACGATGGTGAAAAGTAAATCTGCCAAGTTCATGTAAGGAATCGTAGTTCGGAAACGAAGTCGAAAGGACGCAGTGCTCAAACGAAGGCCCCAACTTCTTTGCACTGATCACGGCGTACAGGATACACGCTGAATACTCCCCAAACCCCTCAAATTATTTCTCTTGTTGATGGAATAGTAGCGGTTCAATTAACAGGGTGTCAGAGTAACCGAGAATACTAAGTCCTATAATTTACCTGCAGAAGTTGCACAAGCTGCTACATCCGCAACAGTTGTTCAAATAGGCGCTCTCCGGATTCAATACAGGCGTGGTGTTGTTGCACAAAGTTCAGTTGCACCCGATCTAATATCACCTGTGTCGTTTGAGCAGTGTCGCAGACAGCGACAGTTTTCTCACTAGATCCCCTTCAGCCTCGACAAGCGTCTCGTGTACAAGTCTTTTCACACGGCCTAACAAGAAGAAAACGAGTGGAGTGAGATCAGGTGAACGTGCTGGTCACGAAACAGGACCACCTCTGCCTACCCATTTTTCATGGACTCTCTCTTCCGGTAGTTTACGAACGCTCAGTCCAAAGTGAGGTGGGGCTACATCTTGTTGCAATCATATCCAATGACAAATAACAAATTATTTATATTCCAGGAACCTTCAATATTAAGAAGAACAGATCACTTACCTCAAATTGATACATGTACCCTTTTCCATCAGCCAAGAAAAGATTCTAACATCATAATAGAAACACCCTATAGTAATAGGTGTGCAATACATAAGAAACTTTCACGTTTTGTGACACTGCCAAGTAACATAACTCGGTGAAACTAGGACCATACATAGAAAGAATTATTGCAGTAGAGTACAGTGGGTAATTGAAAGAAAAAGGCTATGTGACGAACAGAAACTGCGCTTTTATTCAAAGACAATAATTACACTCAGCATACCACGATTCATGATGGTCCTCTGGACATTAGAAAAGGAGGGACATGGTTCTTAATATGTTGCGTGATCAGTGCATGCTCTTCAACGTGCTCCCATACTGGCCAGAATGTTGGCAAGGAGTTCTTCTGCTAAATGTTCTATTCCATCACAAGTGCGGTTGACAACTGCTGCATGTTCGTTGGTACGTATTGACGTGCTTCAGTACATCTACCCAACGCATCTCACAAGCGATCGGTAGGATTATGTCAGGGAAATAGACAGGCCAGGCCATTGACCGAATATCCTCTCGATCCAAGAAATCCTCCATCTGCGCAGTTCGATGCGGTCGCACAAAGTCATTCACAAAATTGAACTCAGGGTCGAATGTAGTCCTGAAAGAGTCATGTGAGAAAGTAGTAAAGTGTGACAATAACGTTCACCGCCTAGAGTATTGTATTCAAAGATGTGGTCAGCACGTCCAAGCAAGATCATGCCTGTCCAAACAGTAACACCTCGACCGTCAAAAGGATCAAGTTCGACTAATGTTCCCAGGTGCATTAGGTGTTACCGCCTCTCGCCATATGAGGATACGTCCAGTCTTGTGTAGCATGGTAGTTTCCAGTGTTCTACAATGTAGAAAAATAGCCCTTTCTTCGGTACGATCATTTACCAAATTTTCAATCTGTAGCACAGATTATCAAATAGTTTTAGGGCCGTCACTCACACGATTTCACTATATTGTGACCATGGATGTTAGTACATTAGTAGTTCCAGCAGGTAAACAGTGAGAGCACTTAATTACATCTTCGATTTACATCATTAGAAATTTCATTTTTGTGTCATTATTTTGTTATTTCATCAATACAGGGGTACAAAATATCTGTGGGAATGAAACTATTTATTTACGTTCCTAGGTTCTGTTGGAATCTTCCTCTACTTACATTACTTTCTACATGTCTTTGCGACTACAGCATATCCTATTTAGACGATTAATGATAGTTACATTTTTACACAACTCTTCACCAAAATGTATTGCTAACGTTACAATTCTAACCACTAAATGTTCCGAATCTAGTTTAAACAGACTGGAAAAGCATATCTTACCGACACATCCACACAGCAATTACAGTTGTTATACTCTGCGGTTAAATAGATATTACTAATTTGGTAGAGCAGAAGCAAGGTGCATTGATCGTTTACTGAAACCGTACTTCACTCCACCATAACAACATGTCCGAAACCGACTGTCATTTGCAGAAACGTGTCGATCTACCATTTCCACTCTTCACACTCTTACGTCTGCGATGTGTTTGTGGCCCTCTTTTCGATCACGTCTTTTGTACCTCTCAAGGAAAGACATTGGGGATTATTACGATCTCATTACTATCTTCAGATGATAACTTTTCAATCCCTAGAATCACGTTTTCAAGACTCCATGACTCCGCTGCTCATCGTCACTGGTATTGATGTTACAGGCCCTGTCTTTAATCAGACTATACTAGAAGCTGTTCCGAGAGACGAAAGATGGAAATAGTCTCGATAACTACATGTGTCCATTCAGGTGACATCTTCAGGTGTAATAGAACCAAGATATGCTATCCGATCTCGCGCTTACACCGAAATTTAATGCTGCTTAACGTACTGGATTCCTACGGCATTAATGCCTTTAAAAAAAATTGATGATGTCATTTGTAACTTAAGTATATATTGCAGTCATGAATCACGTGACGGAAAGTACCATTCTCTAGATATTATCGTACACTGAGTTTTTAACATTGACAGTATGGAAATCTAAATTACGAGGACACGCGTCCTACAGCTCTCGTGCTCTACTAAATGTTTAGGTATTTAAGGGAACACTTTCCTTGTGTAGGTGGCGTAAAAGACGTGTGATGTCTGTAACCAAGTTTTTTTTTTTTTTGGGAAACCTTTAGCGCTTTATTGACCATAGATTGAATCTCAAACACGTTAAAAAATGTTAGAAAACATTTGGTGTGTGAGGTAGGACATCAGCTATGGGCCCCGCACGACATTTTTGGTGTTCGCCTTGTTTCACTCTTCAATATGAAGAATTCTCCTTTGTCAGTAAGAATAGACTATGCCCGTCGGTGTATCTTCGACGACCATTTTCACAGCATTATAAGCGAACTAAATGGAATGTTAACTTCAAATCTGTAATCTCCTACTAATTGACTTTTGTTCGGATAGACCAAGGTGTTAAAATTAATAACTGTACCAGTTGGCTGCGACTCAGATGCGTAACATTAATAGTTTTAGTATCACCGAATGCCAGGTTGTCCAAAACGACGATGCAAGCTTCCTGTGGCTAACATAGAGTCGATTATCTCGTTGTATAAGACTGGAATAAAAATACGAGTTTTCCATCATTTCCACTAACATTACTGTCAGAGCAAATGATTTTCCTCTAACAATAACCGTGATGGAAATTGTTGTTTTTTTAATTTTATCGCATTTTTTTGTTTTGTTTTAATCTTTTAGGGCAAGGAAATTGATAACATTTTATACAAATACGTAATACGGAAAACTATGTTTCCTGCACGCTTTCCGTTCTGATGTTTTAACATTCAAATCTTGTGTTTCTTATTATGATCTAAAGTCCCTTATCGATTATTTCCTTCATGTTTAGCCTGTAAACTGCAGTAGCACCAGCGTATCCCTAGGAACGTTTTGAAAATATACCTCCTATGCTGCAACATATCTTTATTACCGATATTAGTTTTGGCAAACGTTGAGTCCATCGTCACGTACTATTGCGTCAGACGTTTCTCCAATAAGTAGCACAATTTGCGTGCAAGTACTTGTGCGGTAGCTCTGTAAGTTAACTGTAGGAACATTTTCCAGCTCGTATGCGGATCTGTAAGATCGTTATCTGGCAATTTAAGCAGTATACTCTTAAGACACACTAGATGTTTGTGATTCTGATTCACGTATGATAATCAGATACGCGTTGGAAGAAACACATCCCTTGCCTTGTGTGTATTCTGAAGACAAGGCACTAAGTGCCGAAAGTTCCGCTCCTGTCAGTGCCTGCCTACAACGTTCCTATTTTCTGAAAAAATGAAATAACTGATATAATGGTGTCAACGTGGAAACGAGGTGGAAACCAGTGATCACTTCCCCCAGTAAAGCGAGATTTCTGGAGTCGATGAATTTAATCGACAAGACTCTATTGATCAAAGCAAGAAAGATTCTGTACACGCCGAAGAAAACAAGAAATAAAACTGTGACCATTCCTGTAAACGGGTCAAAGTTAGTTCGTAAGCTATACTTTCAAATATCTTATAGCTAGGAGATTATAAAAACTACTGAACTGTATTAATTAAAATTATTAAAATTCCAGAAGTATGTGCATTTTGTCTGAGCTTACCACAGCTGATAATAAAACTAAAACAATTTGGAAGTTGTTAAAAAGGAAACAGGGCAACTGAGAGCACAGGAAGGCTGTATTTATATCAGACTCATTGAAAAATTTGTTAACAGTCAGAAGTAGAAATCATTTTTAATGATCATTTTTAAGTGTTGTAGAGAAAGTAGGATCCAGTTATTCATTAGAAAACGCAAGGCAGTATATGGAAGAGGCAATACCTATGCAATTTAATGAAACTGAGATTCACCTTAATTCTCCTACTGAAATTAGGAAAATAATAAACTCACTGGAAAGTAAAAGCTCATGTGGAATTGATGGCATTTCCAACAGAGTGTTAAAGCCTTGTTCCGAACAGATAAATAGATTCTCAGACTCATAAATAGCAGCTCACTGAAATAGGGCATTTTTCCAGATAGACTGCAATACGCTATCGTTACAGCATTGCGTAAGAAAGGGGATAGGTCTGATACTAACAACAACCGCCCAATCTCACTTCCGACAGCTTTACTGAAAATTCTTGAAAAAGTAATGAGTTCAAGAGTAGCTTAACATGTTTGTAAAAACTGAGTACTAAAAAAATGTCAGTTTGGTTTTCAGAAAGCCTTTTAACAGAAAATGTTATATATGCTTTTACTAATCAAATATTAAATGCACTGAACTACCGAACGTCACTCATTTGGATATTTTGTGATCTCTCAAAGGCTTTTGATTGTGTGAATCATGAAATTCTTCTAGATACGCTTCAGCATTGTGATACGAGTTAGACAATGCACAAATGGTTTAATTCGTATTTAACTGGAAGATTGCGTAGGGCTGAAATTTTACAGCGCAGATAGTCTGCAAAAATCAGTAGAGTATCAGGGTTCAGTCTTGGGTACCTTCATGTATAAAAGGTGACTTGCCACTCTATATTCATGAAGACGCTAAGCTAGTTCTTTTTGCTGTTGACAAAAGTATAGTAATCAGACCCTAGAAAGAAGAATAGCTGACGAAGTTGTAAATAATGTCATTCAGAAAATTATTCAGTGGTTCTCTGCAAATGGACTGTTATTAAATTTTGAGGAAACGCAGGATATACAGTTCTGTAGCGTAAATGGCATAACACCATTGATAAATACAGACCACGAACAGAAGTCTGTTGCTAAGCCAGAATATTAAAAATTTCTACGTGTCTGCATTGATGAGAAATTGAATTGGAAGAAACACATCGATGATCTGCTGGAATGGTTAGGTTCAGCTACTTACACTATTAGGGTTAATGCAAATTTTGGTGATAAACATATCATTAAATTAGCCTACTATGTCTATTTTCATTCATTGCTTTCATATGGAATCATATTTTTGGGTAATTCATCATTAAGAGAAAAAATATTCATTGCACAATAGCGTGTATTCAGAATAATAGGTGCTTCCCACCAAAGACCGCCTTCTAGACATTTATTTAAGAAATTCGGGATATTCTCAGCACCTACCCAATACAAATATTAACTTATGAAATTTGTTATTAAGAACCCATCCCAATTAAAAAATAACAGCGAAGTACAGAGCTATAACACTAGAAGAAGGATTATCTCCACTATTCTGGGTTGAATCTTTCTTTGGCACAGGAAGTTGAGAATTATGCTGCCCAAAAATATTTGGTTATTTGCCAAATAGCATTAAAAGTCTGACACATGACCGACCAACATTTAAAAGCAGATTAAAGAAATTTCTAAATGACAATTCCTTCTACTCAATAGATGTATTTTTAGATGTGTAGTAACTATAAAAAAATAATGATAGCAATAATTATTTTGTGTAAAGAAAACTTATTTTAAAGTGAAACGTTCCACATCATTACAAAATGTCGTATTCATGATCTATGGAACAACTGTTTATGTAAGTATGTATGTACATGTTTGTAGCATATCTGAACTGTATGATTAGTGACTGTGGGCTGTATAAAATGGGCTACCTTGTCTCTTTTTTAATCAGCAGTGTAGTGAATATCACAGTCGGTAGTATATAAAAAAGAAGTCGTATACGTTATGCGTAATGTGATAGAAAATAGTCTCTGAGGACAGTTACATTGCAATTAGTCATTATTATAGCCCTTATGGCGCTTGGGAGTAATTGTATATGAATTTTTCAGCTCGTTGTTCATGTTTAATTATTTACGACTGATCTCCTTTCTTTTGCAGATAGAAGCAACTACGTGTCTCTCCTGGTTGTTGTTATTGGCGCCCAGTTATATGTGACGTTGACGTAGTTGACGTAAGTAACTCTACATAATTTATGGTGCTAGTAATGAGGTAATGACCTCAAATTTTGAGAATTTTCTTTTGATTTGTAATAACAATATACAACGCCGAAATATAGTCTAAAGGGAAACTTGTTTACGTTTCCTCCTTCGGTATTCCTATTCTTCGGACATATCACCTATAATGCCACATGTTCCATTCATTCCTTTAACTCACTTGCTAACTGGGTTGCTTCATAAAATGTATCTCATTCACATAGTGATTAGTATCTATCGTTCTTGTCCTTCCCAACTAGTCTGATCTTTCTTAGTTGTTGCTGGTGTTGGACGAATGTGACTGAAAAAGGCAGAAAAAATTTGAAATTTCGTCTTGTTGGTTTCAAATTAGTAAATACCGCTGACTAGTTTTGTTGGAGGACAATGTGTGGAAAGCGACAGTGGCCACTGATTGTTTACGAACAATCTTGGCGTTCTCGTGAAGTAATTCAAGGAAATTCCTGTAAATCTATAATACGGTGGCCAGCCTAGGATCTGCGACACACTCTTTGTGACGCGATGTCTCTTGATTAAATGTATCCGAAGTACTTCAGTTATCGCTCGATATCCGTCAGTAGCCTAACCTTGGCACGCATCATTTGTCACACCTCTCAATACATCCATTACTCGAAAACTATTTTCTTCTCGTTATTGCTTCAGGATGTATGCGTCGAAAGGAAATATGTAATGTTGTTTGTAATGAATTTATCTTTTCGTTGTTGTAACTGTTATTCGAGAATTTATCGAGTGCCCTCTAGCTTCCACAAAACGTCTTCCCTTATTGGAAGTGAATGAAACGAAGACCTGGACCACCTCACATCCGTCAAGCAGCCGGAAGTGTGATGGACTATCGTTTAATGTGCTTCACTATCAAAATCTCAATCTCTGCGTTGTTGCTTTCTTAACTATATTTTCTACTGTCTTTCATAAAGTACTCCCCGATATATTTAACCCCACTGTTTGTGCTCTTAAAGTGAGGGTGTTTTCCGCACGTCTCCGGTTGCTATCGAGTTTCCCACCCCTTCCGGTTCCCTCCCAGTCTTGGAAAACGTGCCTCAGCATGCGCTCGGGGAAGGTTCTGCAGAAGGGGAGGGGAAGACAAGAGGCATCCCTCATTCTTGTTCCTATCTTGAACTCACCGGAAAGGGTGTCATTGACCCCGACACTGGCTAAACTGCCGTGTGAATATCTTCTAAAAGTCTGACCAGATGTGTCGGAGATCCACAGAATCAGCAATTTCACCGAATCCATTGCCTTATCATACATGATAAAATATAGGAAAGAAAACTATTTTAGTACCAGAAATTTTCAGCGAAGTGTATGATGTAAACTACACCACTCTTACTATAGAAAATGCGATTTAAGAGATCCTAACTGTCTGCTCAGCGTGATACGCCCGGCTAACACTCCGTGTTGTACACCTAAAGTAAATAAGGTGCCTGTTCAGCAGAAGCGAGTAGTAAAATTATTGTTTAAGTGAATAATCGTACATCCAGCAGAAGCCGTTAACATTTTGAAATTCTTACACACATACCCCAAACGTTTACTATTTTTTTTTTTTTTTTTTTTGCCGATATTATACATCGTTTTGGCCGGCCGGGGGGGCGAGCGGTTCTAGGTGCTACAGTCTGGATCCGCGCGACCGCTACAGTCGCAGGATGTCTGTGACGTCCTTAGGTTAGTTAGGTTTAAGTAGCTTTAAGTTCTTGGGGACTGATGACCTCGTGCCATAGTGCTCAGAGCCATCTGAACCATTTTTATACATCATTTTCAACTGAGCTCTTATGTACACAGTCACAATATGAGACGTAAATGTAATAAATAATATTCACAGTATTGTGAAAAGTATAAATTGCAACTGGCCACACACAGTTCATAGTGAGTCGCAGACAGGCACAACAAAAAGACTGCTAAACGTGTGAGGTTTCGATTAAAAGGCCTTCTTTTAAAGTCGAAAATACACACATTCGCGCAAAACTCAATTCACACACACACATGACCAATGAGTTGCGCTTTCGCAAATGTGTATGTGCTGTCTGCTGTAGAAGGAGGGCTTTTGGCTGAAAGATGATTTGTCTTTTTGTTGTGCCTGTCTGCGACTGGATATCTCCGCTATGTGGTGAGTAGCAATGTATCCTTTCCATTATATCATCAGTAGACCGTACTGCACACTGTATTTCCCATTGTTTAATAAATAATATTCATGTATACTCTTATTCCTTCCCCGGGGTTGAGAATGCAGCTATGTACTCCTGTGGTAAGGAATTTAATAAGTTTCCTTCTAATGTAAAGTAAAAAATTGAGACCCCATAGAGTTTTAAAAGAAGATTAGAAACACAGCTCGCTAGCCACTCTTCTGTAAATTATCTGAGTATCTGTATTCAAGGACAGCAACATTCTGTTAGCAACATGGCATGCAGCAAAGTCTGTTATAATACGGTATAACAATTAATAATATATTATTAATAGGACTTAGTTTTTATGGATGTAAATAATATTTTCTTTGAAAAATACAGTTGTAATCAAGTTAATATTAATATAGCAGTTAAAAAGGAAAATTGAGAAGAAAACAGCATCTTTGAAAGCAGCAACTTCCTTACTAATTTACTCGATTAACTGAAGATGACATTTGGTTTGCAGCTTTGATATCAACTTAGACGATTTTACTTCTTCCGTTTCTTACATATGCAGCGTTTAAAATAAACTATTACATGGGATACATTTCAGTATTTTTAGCACATTTATTTCTTTTTTTAGCGCCAATGTCTTCAATATTATTTAGCTAGTACATCTTCTGAGGTACCTTAGAAATTTCATCTCTGATGGGTAAATTCTTTTTTCATTAAACTTACAAGTGGAGTATGAATCCGGATAAAATTCTAAGGCTTTTCTGACGATGTTTCGAGGATGTACTGCCTTAAACCTGTTAAAGTTATTTTAAGCCTGCGTCCGCCAGCTGGGAATTTCTTATCTCAGCAGGGAATACCGACAGAGATCGCTCAATATTTGCTCCTTATTTTGGCCATACCGTATAAAACTTTAGCTGGTAGCAATACTTTGTATTTGTGCAAGCAATCTGGGCAAATCGCAATATATTTATAATAAGACGATTGGCTATAGCCATCATCAGACCAAATTAAAATCTGAAGTACGCGTCGACAACAGTACTGTACGTTACAAAGAACTTGAATCTGTTCTGATCCTGAAAGTAACTGCTAAGAGTGATCACCAAACTCTGTAAAATTCTCCTATCCTGCTTACTGGAATTTTAAGTGTGACACAATGTTTTTTGGTAATAACTGATACAGAAACTGGAACCTTAAGGACGTGTTTATTCATATACAGACACTTTCTGACTTCGAAAGCTATGAGTATTTTAATGACAACGCTGTCGGTATTCGTTTAAGATTTTCCAGGTAATATCAAAATAAAATAATCATATGTTACATCTTTGTATTCCATGTCGACATTTCCTTGATTTTTACTGTCATTGTTCAGCATGCGACCCAACTGAGGAATTAATTATAGTACAGATTTGAAAGCGTAGAGTGAACAGCGAAAATAATCTTCGAAAGTATTCTTCAACCCTAAGATGCATATACAGGGCCTCCGAGACCCTTGTACGTATTCATTTTCAAAATAATTCTGTAATTTTTTGTTTGATTTCAAACTGCTTTCCAGTACTCTTTCACTAACACTGTGACATTCCTCCTATCACGTCTGAACCAGATACCCTTTTAAATTTTTTGTATAATTCAATACGTTTACCAATACACCGTGAATGCATAAGCAGGGCTTCAGAAGCCCCCACACATTTATAAATGTTCTTTAGCGTATATTGTCTTCAACATTTGTTTGGGAGCAGTTATTAATTCAACAATGACTGTAGTGGTATTTCCAGCAACAGGAGTGCCAACAGGAGCAGTAGCTGTAGTAGTAATAGTACAGCTAAACAATAATACACGCTACTTTCACATATTGGAGATGTCGGTGTATTATTGATCTTTTTGCTATCAAATGTTTTATTATTGAATAGTATTGTTATCCTGAGCTGCTCTTGTCAGCCTTATTGTTACTGTAATTTGTTTGTTGCTGCAAGGCCCATATTGTTACGAGTATGACTCGTTTAGTACTGCACAAGCTGCTGTTCGAGAGACACGCCTTTTGCTATGGCTTCGACACGCAAAGCAAGAGAGTCAGTACGTGCAAATACAGCTAATTTTGAAAGTGTTGTGGCTCAGTGGTTTTTGAAGAAAACGATTTTTGCAGTGAAGGAAACGTTTTTGAAGAGGCAAGTAGTGAAGAATCAGTCAATGAACCTGCAGATGTGAATATTAAGGCAGATGACAGTCCTTCCAATAATATTACTTCATCAGAGTCGAAGAACCACCACAAAAAGGTATAGAAGACCACACATACATTAGTCGGAATGGAACGATTTTGAAACTAGATCCTCCTGCAACTTTTCGTACGCCTGTCCATAGTATCGTAAAGAAGGCACCTGGTCCAGCCCTTGGTTTGAAAACCTGTAAACCTAAGGATGCCTCGGACTATTTCATCTCCAAGGAAATACTAGAGGAAATCATCAACTGCACAAATATTGAAGGCAGAAGAGTGGCTGTTTTACGTGGTAAAACGTGGAAAAACGTTTCGCTTGCTGAAATGGAGTGTTTTCTTGGTCTCTTACTGCTTTCTGGTGTTGAGAAGAGTTGGGATGTCCCTATTAGAGAATTATTCTTGGATGAAAAGACAAATCCTACATATAAGACCACCATGTCAGTAAATACATTCGAGGATATGAGGAGAATGATTAGATTTGATGACCGGCGTACCCGTAAAGCTCGATCTGCAGATTACAAACTTGCAGCTGTTCGTTATGTATGGGAACAAATCATTGACAAGTGTAGAAATAGAATGATTCCCAATGATCCGCTCACAGTTGACGAACAGCTAGTCCCATTCCGTGGAAAATGCAGCTTCAGCCAGTATATTCCCTCTAAACCAGCCAAGTATGACATTAAAATATTTTGGTTATGTGATGCTACACCTGCATATGTTTTAGACGGAATTGTTTACACGGGAAGGAAGCCCCATAAACCTATTCCAAAAAATCTTGGATTGAAAGTGGTGAAAGATCTTGCTAAAATCATTGAAGGATCATCAAAAAATATTACTGTTGACAACTTCTTTATTAGTGTGCAGCTGGCAGAACAGATGCTTCAGAAGCAAATTACAGTAGTGGGAGCAATCAAACAAAATAAACCAGAAATTCCTATTGAGATAAACCATCTGCCTCAAGAGCGGTTCATTCCTCTTTGTTTGCATTTAGAGGTGACATTAGAATGGTGAGTTATGTTCCCAAAAAGAAAAAGTCTGTAGTTCTCATTAGCACAATGCATCACGACAGAAACATTGATGAAACTCATGCAAAAAAGAAACCAGATATAATAAAGTTCTGTAACTCTACGAAGGGTGGAGTAGATCAAATGGACCAGAAAATTTATTTTCCGCCCAACGTCTGACATACCATAGTGGAAGAAGTGATAAAAGGCGTTGTTCCTAAGAGATTTAGTAGAGGAAATGGAAAGACCACTAATGGAACTTCGTATTCAGATCCCTAATCTTCCAAAAAAAAAAAAAAAAAAACGTTGATGCCATGCAAAGATGTGGTGTTCAAAAAGATGTCATATTTCCGAACCAACTACCTGTTTCAGGAAAAAGAAGAAGACGCAATTATTGTCCATATAATAAACACAGGAAAAGTGCTATGACATGAATTAAGTGTAAAACCAACACTTGTAAGGAACATAGTGGCGTTCTTTGTGCTTCTTGTTTGTCATATGTCGAAAACTAAGAAAAATGTAATTTTATGTCAACAATGAATAATAACTTTATGACAAAATATTGCCTATATACATGATATTGTGAATAATGTCCCATTCCGTGGAAAATGCAGCTTCAGCCAGTATATTCCCTCTAAACCAGCCAAGTATGACATTAAAATATTTTGGTTATGTGATGCTACACCTGCATATGTTTTAGACGGAATTGTTTACACGGGAAGGAAGCCCCATAAACCTATTCCAAAAAATCTTGGATTGAAAGTGGTGAAAGATCTTGCTAAAATCATTGAAGGGTCATCAAAAAATATTACTGTTGACAACTTCTTTATTAGTGTGCAGCTGGCAGAACAGATGCTTCAGAAGCAAATTACAGTAGTGGGAGCAATCAAACAAAATAAACCAGAAATTCCTATTGAGATAAACCATCTGCCTCAAGAGCGGTTCATTCCTCTTTGTTTGCATTTAGAGGTGACATTAGAATGGTGAGTTATGTTCCCAAAAAGAAAAAGTCTGTAGTTCTCATTAGCACAATGCATCACGACAGAAACATTGATGAAACTCATGCAAAAAAGAAACCAGATATAATAAAGTTCTGTAACTCTACGAAGGGTGGAGTAGATCAAATGGACCAGAAAATTTATTTTCCGCCCCACGTCTGACATACCATAGTGGAAGAAGTGATAAAAGGCGTTGTTCCTAAGAGATTTAGTAGAGGAAATGGAAAGACCACTAATGGAACTTCGTATTCAGATCCCTAATCTTCCAAAAAAAAAAAAAAAAAAAAAACGTTGATGCCATGCAAAGATGTGGTGTTCAAAAAGATGTCATATTTCCGAACCAACTACCTGTTTCAGGAAAAAGAAGAAGATGCAATTATTGTCCATATAATAAACACAGGAAAAGTGCTATGACATGAATTAAGTGTAAAACCAACACTTGTAAGGAACATAGTGGCGTTCTTTGTGCTTCTTGTTTGTCATATGTCGAAAACTAAGAAAAATGCAATTTTATGTCAACAATGAATAATAACTTTATGATAAAATATTGCCTATATACATGATATTGTGAATAATGAGTATGTTTTAATTGAAGAAATTGGTTGTAATAAATGTTATAAAATGTAAACTGCAAATTATAAGTGAATTAATAAAATTATTTGTATATGTTGCATGTAAATGGATGTAACTCATAAAAATTCACTCTTAGAGTTTTTTTAAAAAATTAATAGAATGTTAATCAGGCCCACCAGAACCTGTTACCGTATCTTAGGAATATTTCAATATAACAATAAATTTGACAGAAATAAATTTAACTCCAAAGAATGATTATATGAAAAGAGGAAAATTTTAAATTACAGCAGGGCCTTGGAGGCCCTGCATATGCATTCATGTGTGTTTTCGGCACCATGCATCCTAGGGTTAATGAAATAGGAAACTAGAGCATGGCATTTAAAGAGAATAAGTGTCAGCGTAGGAGTCAACACTTTTATACCAGATTTCTGTTTATCCTGGGATGTAGAATGGCGCATTTTTGAGATCAGATGCAAGAAAGCTACAATAGCGTCTAACAGCAGAACTTAAGAGCAATCGAAGTAGCAACCTACAACTTAAGCAAATTATCTTTTATGAGACCGCTATGGAATGTGAAACAAGGTTTTCTTGGTTTAAAATTAGATAAATCGTCCTGTTCATTACGACAGACAGCAAGAGTGAATGTATCTTAATTTAAAGCTCTGTAACGTCGTGATTGTAAGTTTATCGTTGGCCAACAAAGGTAGAGGAGAGTACGCACCACTGAGCACATTTCCGCCTAATTTTAAAGGTGACTTAGGGAATATAAAACTGATAAATTGTTTTTTCCTTATTATAAAACTGAATAATAGTATAAACATAGCGCCAAATCAAAACAGTTTGCTTCAGTGACAGCAGTCATTTTATGACGCACATCTGATCACATACCTTGCTCAGTATGACACGAAGGTGTATTCGTGAAGTGAGAGAAACCAGTTATTTTTATTTGTGGATGCAAGCTATTTGAGTTTAATATAAAACTAAGCTTGCATGAGAAAAAGGAGGATCAGAGTTCCTAATTTTTCTTGTGCATTGTGTCTGTGCATTTTAACATACTTTCTTACGTAGTACTGGGTGTGGACGCCACGTTATATGATTTTTGTACGCTGTTACCTGTACCATGGGAAAATATTTTGTAAAAACCAAACTGCTCAAATATTTCATTCCATTAGACTACCGTAACTGACTTATTTGTATGCTTCCATGCCACGCAGAGACAATAGATACACGACTTGTTGACTGCAGTTGCTTAAGTAGTATTAAAATGTTTCTCTTCAGCTAATGTTATTTCATGCTTTAAATGTTTTAAGATTGTAATTGTATGAATGGTTTATATATCTTACAGCAATAGGGGAAGATAATTCTTCTTGTACATATCTCTATGCGCAACGAAAGCACATAATTTGGTTTTAATTCCTACACCAAACGTTTCCTGCTTCGTAGCATTAAAAAATTGCTAGGACTTTCAATTATATGCGTAGTTTCAAGCGAAGGATGGATATGGCTCGAGAGAAAATAAATAAATAGATATAAAAAAATTAACGTGTTGAGGCGTATCGGAAATGAACGAGAAATTTGGCGCCAAAATTGAGGAACGCGCAATAGACGGTATGAAGTAATTCTGCTACCGTAGAATGAAAACAATACACGACGGACGAAGAAAGGTGAACAGCATAAGCGATCACAGAACTTCTTGTGAAAATTAGATAACTGGTATCAAACTCTGCTCTTAATGCGAAGGTAAAAATGTGAGAATGTACGTCCGCAGAGGAAATGGTGCACGGAAGTTATTCACGGCACGCGGCAAATCGGCAAAGAAGAGAATCGAATCGTTTGGGGTGTGTTGTTACACGACGTGCTGAAAAGTAAGTGGACCGACAAGACCAAAAAATGAGTGTTTCTCAGCAAGGAAAGGGATACTTGTGATACTTTAACTACGAGAAGATATAACAAGATAAGGCATCTCTAAAGACATCAGGGAACAACTTCTATAGTACTAGAGTGGACCACTACAGAACTATAGAAGTTGGAGAAGACAGAAATTTAAATATATCTGACAAATAGGTGAGGACGTCAGGTATAACTGCTCTTATCAGATGAAGATACAGGAGCGGAAATCGTGGTGGCCTGCAGCAAACAAGTCAGATCACTTACGGTTTAAAAAAATTAAAATACGGCTCTAGTACAGCAGCAGTCTCATCGGGTAGTGACTGTTGAGGTACGTATGCACATCAAAATCATTGTCTCTACCTACCTGAATGTTTTCTGATGAACGGGTGAAGTTAAACCACTGGTTTATTTCGTAAAATTGATTTACTTTTCAAATACGTATCACAAGATATTTTATATTGCGTATGAATTATTCACATTCGGACTATAAAGCAAAATCCAAATAGCCTCCTGAGACAGCTACGTGTTCATCATCCTCCTGTTCTCCGTCTTCCACATCCTTGGTGAGATACGCACAATGTCCGATATTAATTTCATCACTTTCTGCTATACATGCAACTCTGAACTTAATCAGTTTAGCACTATGCAAAACACTATAATTTAATGTTGCTCATACCGCTTTCGACGCAAACCACCCTTTTTCTAAGCGTTATTACTTCGACTGTTTACTGTAGTCAAACGGCGTACTGTTTCTATCAGTCATCAAACGGATCTACGCAGTTAACAGACATAGGTGCGGTGATGGTAGTAATTATTGGATGGCCGATGGAGTTGTATTTTCAGGAATCCAGTCGCTGTCCCATAACAAAGAAGAAGAGGAAGACCACCGACCAATAAAGGTTTTGTGGACGTTGTCGTTGTAACAGGACAAGGGCTGCAGATTATTCTTAGATCGTGTACTGCAATTTCTAATAGTTACGTTTCATGTTACAATGGTATCATGATCACGAAAATTATTTTTCGTATTGGAAAAATTTGTATTTTAGTATAATAACACACATACATGTTTTCAATGTCGAAAATAATTTTCATGACCACGATACATTTGCAACAAGAAAAATAACAGTTAGAAATTGCACGACCTAAGAATGGTCTCCACCCATTGTCCTGTTGCCACGACAAAATTCACGAAACCTTTATTATTCGGTGGTCTTCCTCTTCTTCTGTGTAATGGAAAGCATGGAATCATCTTCAACTTTTCCGAACTCCAACTGGCCCGTTTCTTTTCTCTGCCCAGTCTTGTAATCGATCAATCTCGAAGGTTTTAAGTTGCTTTTACCTTAACTGGTTTATGTCATATATTCCTGAACTTAGACTGAGGCTACAACAAAATATTAAACTTGTTGCACCTAAGCAGTTCAGTTTGTCACTTCAGTCACAGTTCTCAATTTAATGTTCTTTTTCGGCTTTTTCTGTGTGATGTTCTAATTTTAAAGCAAAACAGCAGAGCTTTTGGACATTCTTTTATAATCTCAAATAACTCTACTTCGCACATTATTTAATCACATTAATTATTTGTCTAGGAAGGTTACCACCATAAAATACTGTCATAGGGAAAATATATGAAGAGTTTTTTCTCTGTTTAAGGGGAATTCAACAAACATCACGTAAACTGCTTTTTGCCTTATTTTTATGACAGAATTTGATGATGGTAGCCTGCTTAAACGCGTGATTTACAGTCGATGTGAATAAATAAAGTGCTGCGTAGAGTAATCTTAGTTTATGCCGAAGCACATTTTACAATTTACGGATGAAAATAAATTGTGAGACAACTTCAACTGTGTAAGCGCGCAATGGTTACTGATATGACTCATGACTTTCTATTTTATAAGAAGATTGTTTCTTAAAGTAACTATCTTACTCGCAGTAAATTGCTGTCCAATTTATAAGGATCAAATTTCGTTCAAATAATAATTAGGAAACTGTTTAGACACCCGTTGTTTTAATTAAGCTGCTACTATCGGATATTTTCCATATAATTTTGACTCACAAGCTAGATGTGATACGTAATATTTTTCTACATCTTTTAGTTACTAAACTAACATTTTCTACGAAAAACATTAGAACAGCAACATGAGGGATGGAATTTTTCATTAGATACATGAAAATAGATAGTATCCCCGTAAGGGTAAATTTGATTTGTGGAATTGAATTATCTTCATTATAAGGCTTCCGATACGTTTCAAGTTAAAAAAGTCTCACACCTCGTCATTTCTCGTCCTGCGTCGTAGTCTTCGAGGACCCAATAATTGTAATCAGAACTTGCTGTCAAATTTCGCTTTGAGATAATTGTATGAGAGATTTTACTGCTTATGAAATTATTTGTTTTCCAGTATCGTTATAACACGACGCTGAAGATAAATGTTGTCAAAATAAGCAAACTTTGCACAAATAAAATGTTTCACAGAGACTTTATTTCCCACATTTACAATTTCTGATTTTATTCCTATATTTGTGCTCTGAAAATTCATTTCATCCTTTGTAGAGACGTGCAAAATTTTTGTCCCATCTTATTTCACGAGAGTGAACTGTGGTTACGCGTTCCCAGCTGGGATTGCTGTAATGGGGACCGGTTCTGCAGCAGATGCCGGGGCAGCCGACTCCTGCGGAAGTCCCCCGTTCGAGCCCCTGTTTGCCAGCACCCTTCTTGCTGGATCCAGGTCAGGTACGAGCTGAATGTCAATGAATTCTCTCTAGATTTTTCTAGGAGACTGTAAGCTCCATTCTAAGAGCGAACGTGAACACATCAGGTACACTGGTTTTAAAGGGCTTACGAGTTTCTTCCGGGGTAGAGTATTACCACACGTAATATGCAAGGAACTAGCTGTATAGATAGATAGATGCAAAGGTCAGTTAGCAGCAGTCTAGCACCGTTCGTCATGTGAGACGAGGAAACATTTGATTCTCCCGTTACCGTTTGATTTCAAACCTAGGTGTCATTGAAATGGTAAGCAGTTCAAAGGTTTGTTTGCAATATTAAGTGAAGAGGTATTTTAGGGCATATGCTTTACAAACTGTTTTTACTTAGTTGTACACAAATGATTATTCTGGAAGAGTGTTTATGGTACCAAACGAAATTCCTAAAAATTCTCAGGGTCAATATCACATATACGATAGGGAGCCAACTCTGCTTTACGGATGCTGCGTCCTTCTCTAACATGAAAACAAAAGAAGATTTCGTTTCAACTTCCCACTGATATCGAAATGTCTGCAGATGTGAATTTAGTTAAGAGAGCGTCCCAATTTGGACTCTAAAATAATTAAGAACACGAACAATTCACAATTGCAGGTGGAATTGGGTGTACGAAATTACTAGTGAAAGTTTTCTTCAGACGCAGGTAAATGTTCTACATGTACTGTTGTTGACACAGAGATGAGTTTGGTTTCTGCTGTCATGTTCTACGTTTCTGAAAAACTGCTAGCTGAAAAAAATTGAAACATTAGCGAAAAGTCTCATATATCAGATGCAGAAGGCAGACTTAAATATTTGTAATAGACTTCACAAATCTACGCGACGATGAATCCGAGAGAGCTTCATACTTCCAAGTAAGGTGAGATAGAACTGACGGAAAATACTTAGTAGCGTGGACTGTCTACTATTGTACTAGAGGTGTCGATATGTGTGTTGTCCCCCGGTACTTTCTAGTACAGGAGATCACACGCACCCGGGAAATAAGACCACAGTTTTCAAGAATTATCACAGCTCTGAAGACTCATATGCCTTCCTAGCAATATGACAATGTTCCGAAACGGTAATTGGCTCCATGGCATTAGGCGATACGTATCTGCATGATTCCTGCATCTGTCGCACTATCAGTACAGTATGAAAAACAGTAATAAAGTATTACTCTATGTGGGTTATGATAATCAGTATTAACGTAGCGTAGGCAATTCAAAACTGTAATTCAAAGAACTCAACTAAAACTGTATGAAATTAACATGTCAGAAGTAATTTCGCTCCGAAGTATGACGTACTTTTTGGTGGAAAATACGGAGACTATTTACTGGTGAATCACTGACAAAAAAAGCATCTGCATTAGTATGAAGTACGTTCACTGGAACGAACGTCTTTACCAGTAGTTCTTGAAACAGTTTCTGGTTATATTAGAGAAATCTACGTATTTTAAGCGATTCTTACTGCCTGATATTTGATCTCTCCGTGCTCCTAAACTCACAGCTAAACGAAAAAGTCATAAACAGTTATTTTATTCTTATTTGAAGATTTCTCGAATTTTTCGGCTTAATGTTGTATCAAATAGGAAACGTATCATCAGTTTAACGTATTTAATTAGAGAATATCTGGTGAAATGGCAAGTGTTTGCTAGAAGTGATAAACAATGTTGCTTGCAACAGTGAGTTCCTTAACGTTCTCTAGAACGAATTTCCATTATGAAACAGCCGACGTGTACCGGATTCTTTTCTCGTTTTTCTTATTTTAAACATCCAATCGTAATGAAGTAGTCCTCAGGCTTAATCAAGAGAAATAGGCTGAGCCTTATTTACGGAAAAGTTTCGCTTTCAAAGAACACACAGAATTTAGGGACATCTTCATGAAAAATTTCATTGTACTCGCGATAGGGTATGTTAGAAAACTACTCACCAGCGTGTTGTCGAAACCGGAGAGATTCACTTTTACAGTTATTGTGGGTCCTAACTAAGGATTTTATTAAATTTTTTATTTAATGGGATTTCATAAATTACATGATTGTATCTGGAAATGTCTTCTATTATGCTCACAATTTCAGCGTAATGATATTACCTTCGCCACGATAGGTTTCAAATGTGTTGTCGTAGCCTCTCAGCGATGATCAAATTTTGTTCAGTACAGTTATTAAAATGGATTTTCTCCTCTGCAACAAGTTTTTGAGTGAAATTGCACAACCTCCAATGAGTAGTGCACCTAATATTTATTTGTCTATACCACGTCACTCAATTTTTTTTTACATACCATATTTCAACGAATGTAAATCCTTCGTAGATATATCTGACAAATGATATGCGTCCCGCTTCTAAAATTCCTGTTTGGCTGAAATTATTTACTACTCAAATTCTTTTGCGACCTATATTGTTCTTCAGCTGACGCCAGATGTCACATACTTAATTCATTCCTATACTATTTTTGAATACTACGTTTAATCTTACTATTCCGCTCCTCTGGTACCGCACTAACATGAAGAAAATAAGGTGATTTCATCCAACAGTTTAGTTACAAAAAACATTCTACCCATATTTTATAACATAATGTAGAAAGCTGGTTGAAAATATTGTTGTTGTTATTATGCCGCACCATTGTTCAGGAGTACTGTGTAACTTTACGAAAGTTATGCGATATAGCGCAAAAAAAATTTTCTCCTAAGAATAAAATCAAACATACTTATATTCTGCCTCATTTCTCTGAATAACTTGGTTACAAAAAATATCTAGCCACATTTCGTTTTGCTTATGAAAATAATTCGACTTTCATTTTCAGGATCTCTGGAATTTATACTATTACTTATAAGAAAGCATGGCGAAAGTATGATTTTAGTATTTTGTGATAGTTCTTGCGGTGCTCTTCTGTGATTCTACTCCAGTTTCATTGTGATCCAGCGTCTTGTCAACGGGGAATTCCTTTGATACTGAGTAATTACTATTATTTACTAGATAACCAGGAACGACCTGATCAAGGTCTTTCACAAGGATATGAATGGAATCTGTTAGCACTGAGGATAAAAGCCAGGGCCAAATAAAATTGAGATAACATATATTACAAAATTGGAATTTAGGATACTTTTATTGTACGCCTGTAAGTTAGATAACTACACTCACTCATTTATTTTCTGACACTATTTCATTAAAGGAATGTATATGAAATTCATTGACAGACCTAAATTACTTGATTTGCAAGGGTTATGCATAACTTCCCTTATTTTGGTCTTGATATCTTGGACTGGGCATACCAGGCTGAACAAAATGAACCTTACAACAATTTCATGAACCAAAAAAAGTAGAAACTCTTCCCTGGTGATCTATAACTCTTTTATAGCAAACTGGATTTCTGCTTCGTAGGTCATCATCAGTCACCTGCTGACGGCATAACCGATAATTGGTTTTTGAAGAAACGTTGTTACAGAACTTCAAAGACGTGTTTCCTTTTTATCATTATTATCATGCTCTGCTGAGCACCGAGTCAGAAATCAGCTAACAACATTATTCTTAATTAGCGGCTTCACGTTTCAGTCTCACAACACAGTTGCTTCTAAAATAATGCTGCAAAAACCTTTCACCATTTCATTTCCTCTCTTTTTTTTTTCCTGTGCGCTCCATAGTCAGACCGTAAACTAAAAGATTTCTTAACAATCTGTGTGGAATGAAGTCGCTCCCCTACAAAGGATATTAATACATATGTAATTAAACGTATCCGCTCCAGGCATCCATAGCTCAGTTATATTTTCTCAAGTCTGTGTTATTATTCTCGCTATTTAAGTAATAATCTGCTAAATACTGTGAACGTTTGTTGATACTGTAGTGACATAATGACGAGTTCAAACGTTAAGACAAATTCTTACACTAGTTCACCTTCCTGTTCAAGGTCGTTTCGGAGCTGGCTGTTATAAGTTAAAGACAATACGAAGCAAATTTTGTAGATATTAAAGAGACCCATAAAACCTACATCTCTTAAAATCTACGGTTGTCTTTGTCTTATGGTCTAAAAGGTAGGAAAAAGGAATGGATTGGTTGCAGTCAAAAAGAAAGGGTAAATAATTTTTACCCCTCTCAATTTGTATTGTAATGACTAATTTAATACTTACCTTTCAAAACATGATTTAATATTAACACCAGCTGAATCAAAAGACTTCTGCCATTCAGATGATCTAATGCCCATCAGTTCTGAGTGAACAAATGAACACCCATCAGTTCTGAGTGAACAAATGAACATGGTAAAAACTAAGTTACTAAACGAACCAAATACACAATCTAAGTGGGTGACGTATTACGATTGCAGCCATCCAGTATTAATAGGTCTTAAAATAAGCCTACTTTGTATACAACACGTTGAACTTGTAAGGAAATTTTTTTCTGGCGTGAAAATATAGACTCACTGCCTTGAAAAAGTGAAAGTATTTTCAATTGACGACCCGTGTGGTAACTATTATTAACAAGATTACCAGTGCCTATTTCTGGATAATGGAAATGTTGCAATCAACGTACTTACGCCCACAGATTTTATCATGTGTTGTTATTTACGTTAATGAAACTAAATTGTGGCACTACACAGACAGTCTAATTAAAACTTAATTTCAGATGTTTGCTTTGCTTAATTCTATGGACAGTGCAAGTACATGATTCTATTATACCATTGTACAATACCGACAACCACAAATACGTGGCACGAAATGTTTCGGGCTGAATCTTCCTACATACGTCACTTGACAATCCGGAGAACTTTTAATAAAAGTCGTAGAACGCTTATAGAAATGAATCAAGTCTGCTGACTGTTTTATTTAACAATCTCCCTATATCGGGAGGACGTAAGCTTCTCCCCTTCCTTTTAAACGGATGTTCAGATGGTATATACTTAAAAACGGTATCCGTACTCTATGGATAACATAATATAAACTTTATTTTTATCAGGAAAGTTAACGCTAAATCGCCCTTGTGAAACTAAATGGATGTTCGTCATTATCATAAAATTCTCCTATGTTGTCTTTACGCGAAACACATTTGATTATGAGCAATTAATATTTCTTTCCCTTATTGTATCCTGAGATTCAGAAAATCAATTTTCAGCATCCCAAACATTTAGATCTCTAATCCACATGTGTACATTAGCAGATTAGGTGTTTGGTTTCAGAAAATTCGTTTTCGTTTCCAGGTAAGAGTTTCGGTTATGCAGACTCTGTAGTCTGTAGATCGTAGGAATATGACCTCAGTTTCTCTAAAGAAGAAGAAATACCCTGGATGATTATGGTATATATTAGCATATATGGTCCCACAAATTCTAATATAAAGAGATTTTAAAACACTTGCGATTTAGTAATTTTAATTTTCTTTTGTGCGACAGCGTGTGGCGCAACATAAGCATGTTTAGATGATAATTAGTGACTGTGTTTTTGAAGGTGAATTTCTTTTTCACGCAAAATTTGATTTCTTTGATGCAATGAATCTATTAGATCCTCGGTTTAGGCAAGCGTTCCTTCTATTATCTGCGTTAAGATGAAATTAAATGTGCCATGTAAGTAGAAGCGAGTTCTCAGATCCGGTGAGACAAGGAAGAGCTGGGTCTGATGTTACTGCTAAAGAATAGCTAGAATGTTTTTCAATGCAGTTTCTTAAGTTTAATTTTTCCAGTGTAATTTCCACTGCGGTAAAGCTTTATCCGTGATAGTAAAACTTCAAACAACTCCCTACAACTAGGTACATTCCAAATGTGTATTGTAGCTTTATATGTTTCTCCTAGTGTGCTTCACTTATAGACAGAAGAGAAAGCCATAGAAATATAAATAGGTTGTAGAGAGACTATCAGAGAAATACAATTATACAAAGCAGTTGCAAAGTTTGAATGGTGAAAGAGCCAGCTGAGGGATAATGATTTCGGAGGAGTAATTGAAGTGCACTTAGAGTTGGTGTAAGCACTGCTTTACTAACCACTCTTATGTGGCTATTCGTTTGGGCAACTCTTCTTTGTAGATGTTCATTTTCGGGCAAACATGTGCATCCCTAGTTTAGAAACAACTGCCCATAGTGCTGGTACTTACTGATATTAAATTAATAAACAAAATTGCACCGCTTTTAGTGCTACCCTATACTTAGTAAATGTAGAACTAAAGCAATTTTTTAGTATCTATTTTTGCACAGCGAATGGTCATAATATCTTTCAATGTCAAGAAATATGTCAAAGACGAGGAAGTAAAATTTATCATTTTCACGCGATCACATAATACGGCGCGAGCTGCACCTGTAGCGAGGACAACTGATCATAATTTACGTCGGTATAAGAACCACTTGTATATCTGCAGAATTTTACATATTGCCACATCAATCTTCTCGTTTAGTAAAAATCAAATTAACATCACCAAAACTGTGAAATCTTAGATGAAAATTTACATTTTTGAGATTAATTTCCATTAACTGCAATAACTGTCTTCTTCTGTACCATAAAATGCTCCAATTTTCGGTGAGAACTCTATTTTTACCCTTAAACTAACAGCTAGTACTTACGAAAAATCTTCTTCAAGACAAAGTATAAGCTATCATATTAGATTTACTCTGGCGAATGGTAATGTATCTTAACCATACGTAGAAGTAATGTTTCTACATAAAACAGCTTATTTTGGTTATGCTCAGGAAATCATACATTAATAATACAAAGCCTCTGGAGGACAACTAATCAAGAAAATCTTCTCTAACGATTAAAGAAGTTAGACTAAAGGTTAAGGATTGTTAATGCAGAAATTACTTCTCTGAATACGATAGAGCAACGCAGATAATCTTCCTGAATTAATGAAAAAATACGGCTAGTCTTGCTGAATAATCTTAATCTATTAAATGTACCTCATTCCGTTATATCACGGCGGTATGATTCCACATACAATTCTGCGTCGTGATTCTAGTCATTTTTATCGAAATTAAGCAACAGCCAATAGCCATTTTTTCCGTTGCCTATGAATTGATGAGGAAAAACTAAAGAAGAAAAAGGAACGTGTAAGGAAAAGAACATGGAGCAGGAGAACATAGGGAAAGAAAGATTGTAGTTCCTAACAAATACTTGTAATCGTAGGTCAGTGAGCCTTCATATAACTCAGCTTGAGTTGAACCTCTTGTCTCGGCAGACCACTACATCGTAAGATTCTCAGAAAAGCTCCAGAGGTGATAATCACAGGTGAAGTGACGGGAAAACAACATCCTCGAAACAGGAGCTACCTATCTCACAGTAGAGGGCATTCTCAAATTCTGTATCCCTGTGTAACAACGCTATTTTCATATAAGACCAATTAATATGTGTATTTATTAGTTTCAGTGTTTAGGAATATTTATGTTGAACACCTATATTTTCTGGAGGTATTGCTATAGCTAGAAAAATTATAGTGGCCATTCTGATTAACAATTACATCGTATTTCACTGTGTAATGGGCTGTCTCATCACAAAAATGAGAATAATTATCAGAATCGCGCCCTAGACTTACCAGAAATTGTTGCGATTGTTGGCTCACTGCTGTTATCCGTTAACATCTATAAAATTTGTGCACCTATTTTACGAATTCTGTACCGCGTGCTAACCTGGTAACACTGTCAGGCACAAAGTGTAGTAAATAACACAAACTCCTTTTTCAGCTAGGACTGATACCCACTGGAGCTGGTGTAAATATTTTATTGTAATGTTCGCCTGCTGTTCTCTCATGATATTGTTTTCAGTTTGAAGTGACCTGAAGTCCAAATATGATCAGTGAGTCCGAGAGAACTTTGAATCATGTTCTTATCTACAGTTACTTCGTTGTATGCTGTACGTTTCAAGACCAGGGGAGAGTGTACTTTGGTGCAAGTGATATTTGTTGGTCGGAGGTTAAATCTAGTGACAGAGTTTAGACCCACAAGCAGGAAAATGCACTACTGACCTGCGTAAGCAGTTTCACTCTACTGTTTAACTGACGTGAGACACAAGGCTGTGTTTTGTTCAGTGTTTGTAAATTTTGCGCGTCCTACAAATTTGTTGTATAATACATATATTAAAGCTGTTTGGAAGTTATTGTTATTTCTTAAATTACAGAATTGTACGCTGAGTAAAGTGCTATATAATTTTGAAACTAGTTACACTGTGTAACTTGCGGACAGTTAATTCATACTTTTTTCACTGTGTACTTTGAAATATAGGGTGGTTTACCTTGGAAAATATGATATCAGCAAATCAACTGTCTTTAAAGTATTAATAATGGTAACTGTCTAGAAAATAGAAATTGATTTTTATTTCCAACAGCCTCTCTTTCAAAGCGTATTTCATCTGTATCTGCTTTATGGTGATACTTGTACTTTATTTGATTTTACTTATGATTCCTGGCGTGTAGTAGAGCAAGAATGCAATAGACAAACTGCTAAATGCAGTACTGACAAGATTTTGTAGTCTGCAACAATTTTAAGTTTCAATGGAATATTTGTTCCCAGGTACATGGAGGTGTGTTAAATCTGAACGTTTTTTTAACATTTGGGAAAACTTTGCTTTCACAGAGTAATTTTTTTTTCTTGCTTCGGAGAAGACTGTAGCACACAAAAATTGAATGCCATCATTTGAAAAAGGAGTAAGAAATTATATTAAACTGAAACTGGAATAAGAAACAATATTCAACTACTAACACAGGGCTGGATACAGCCGAAAGCCTGAAAAAGTGTTCTGAGGCACAGCAATTTCTTTCGCCATTGTACAACCGGAATGTATATTTAAACATCCAACTGTCTCCTTTGATTACATTAATCACTGGTTGTCATCGTTATATGGGTACAGAAAGTGTGCATAAAGACTTATAAACCATAATCTGAAATTTTCGTAAGAATGCCGGCTTTGGTTACTTTCAAAAGTACGGGTTTGTGTTCTCCCGTTAAATAGCTTCCTAGTCCTATAAGGGGAACACATTTACTTGGATTAAACGGATTTAACATTTTACAGTTTTACGGATATCAGCATCATTTGTGTTTAGTATCTTCAGGTGAACTCAAGTCGCCAAGCACTCCGGAGCTAACATGTAAGGTGCATTCAAAAATAAACGAATCAAAGGCTACGAAATGAAAACCGCTGAAGGGATAGTAACGCCATTGCCTGCGGAGGAAGATGTGGTCTCAGAAAGAGAGCTGAGGCAACGAATCCGCCGTTAGAGACATATAGGCGCCCACCACGTGACGACATAGCGAGCACGTGTACGCATCAAGCGTCCACTGCCCTCCGTAATGCTGGAAACATACAAATGTAGGCTAGAAAGGAGAAGCAAAGGGGCATAGTATGTTTCCTTACAGCGCAAGAACTGCGGGGAACGGAATTCATCAAAGAACGGCACCCGTACGAAGAGAACTTCCATTACAAAGGGTCAACATGGCGCACAAGCGACTTCAGAAAGGAAGGATGCACACCGATTACGCAGATCTGCAACGCCCCACCACGTTACCAATACCGTTATCAAGCAGGTGGACGCTGTCGTGATTCAAGCGTAGCGACTTAAAAAGGCAGCTATTGCCACTGAGGTCGGGGAGAGCGTCGGAACTGCAACGGAGATGCAGTGCTCACCGTACACTTGTGCCTTTCTTCGATGGATTTCCGTTCCACGCTATGAGGAGAAGTACTACACCCCTTTGTTTTCCTTTTCAAACTTCATTTCTTTGTTTTCAGCGTTGAGTTCAGTGGGTCCAGTGGAAGATAGACACGTGCAGGTGCTCGTTCTATCATCACGTGGGTGTGCTCTCATGTTCCTCTAGCGGCGAGTTCTGGGACTCAGAGCTCTAATAGGGGCCACACTTTCTTCCATAGGTAATGGCATCATAACCGTTGCAGTGTTTCTCATTTACCAGCTTTCGGTTGGTTTCATTTTGAAAGCATCTAATAATTTCAGTTTTTATTCACTTTGCTCATCCTTTGATCACTGTGTCTAAAATGGTTTAGATGTAAGAATTGAGAAAGGCAACTAGTAGTGGTGAATATTTTGAAGCTAAACTAGAATTACTGAGTCGCCTTGTGTGTTTACAGTTTTTAGCTATGCATCGTACGCGCTGATTCAGCCAAGTTGTTAACTTCAAATATTTCGAGAACCGTTTCAAAACTCCCCATTCTGCCTGCATACAGAGATGAAAAATGAAAAAGTCCTGAGTGAACGTTATACAATACGTTTTCATGGTCGTATTAATTAGTGAGCTATCAGTATCAACTTCGCTTTTTCAAATGGAACTGCAGTAATTCCTGCTGCTAGTATAGCAGTTATAAAAGAGCTACATTCCTCGAAATGCGGTCACTACTGTCGGTGAAATATACGCACGATTTCTTACCGAAGTGTTACCGGCTCTCCTAGGTGAAGGATCACTTGAAATCTGTATGTACTAGTTACGTAGTGCTAGCACATGGAGGAGCGGCTCACTGTTAGCTTGTGGCTAGGAAAACTCTCATCCTACTCTTTACTGACCGCTGGACAGGACAAGAGTGTTATCAGTTGACCTGCACGCTTGACCTGCACGTTTGCCTGATTTAACGCAACAAGGGAGTTTTCCTCTCGTAGATGAAGGCTGTGCTTTATTGCAGTGTATGTGGTGATACAGAGGAGATGTCTTCAGTTTGTACCTATTTTTACTTATTTGTAAAATCGCTTTTTGGCGTATAAAACTGTACTATGTGATTGACAAAATCTTTGAAAATGTATCCATTTTTGTAAATTTTTCAGTATTTTTTCATTATATTTTACCGCACTTTGTATGTCATTTCTTCTTCTCATCTTTATTTTAACTATATTTTTTCTATACAGGACGGGTTTGCTTTGCAGCGCCCCCTTTTGGTTTCTCGTTGTCATAGTCAATTCTCTATGTATCACTCCATGTTTGACGTCTGTTTAAGACAGTGTTATTACTCAGGGAACATACACGTTGAAAGGTAAATTTTTATGTGCATTTTAAATGGTTTAATGCGTCTATATACATTTAGTTTTGCTTTATGTACATTGATTCATTTGGTCACTGTTATTAATTATTTTTATTTTTATTCTTGTATTTGTAGCACCGATGATGGCTGTTAATCAGTCTAAATCGATATGCAAAATTAAATAAAGAAAACATGATCTTGCTACTGGTTGCTGCTTATTTGGTAATTTTATGGTCTACGGTCGCTGCACAACTTGGGAACCGTATGGAGCCTCCCATTCAGAGGTGTCTTCAGTTTGTCCTTGCACCAGTTGCTGTAAACGGGTATTTTAACAGACGGTGGGTATTTCGAACACTTGATCATATAAACTGAATTAGTAGGATGTATTTATGACAACATTCTTTTGTGATTTCCCTTCTCCTACTGATGTACTTCTGCACTGTATGTGTATCTTGATATTAAATTCATAATGCGACGTTATTATCTAACACTTTTTTGCCTCCATTACCTGTTTTACTTATACACTCAGGTTTCGATGCGCATCATTCTTTCTAGGCTCTGGCAGAAACGAGAGCAGAACTGTTACCGTAGTTAACTGGTCAGTCATCCGTAGATGTCGCAGCCTTCGTCTTCTAGGGGATGTTTTGGTTCAGCCACATATAGCTAAGACTGAAAAGGATCACTTGGAAATTAAACTTTTCTCCAGTACTGCGCTTTCGTAAGCAGATCTCTTGGCTGTGTGGAGTGCGTTATCAGTATGAATCGACAATTCTGTATAACAAAATAAACTCATGCATAAGACAGCAATCGGTTTCCTGTTAAAGACAGATTAATTCTATGATTTAATCTAGTAATCGTATTATGAAGAGTGACATGTCATTGAAACCTTTCTTTTCAAATTACGATAGCAGTAGCAGAAATTACTATTTTTCCATTTTAAAAAGCAAAATAGATGCCGCTATCGCTGTAGTTAACGTAACTATGGCAAGAGTCTAAAATTTTGTCATTTTTTTTGTTTCCCGTCTTTTCCGTAATTGCTTTAAATTCTTGGAGAGTGTCTAGACATTGTTTAATGTGGATTTTCATTTAGGCGAAAAGAAAAATACGGTATCTTAAGCGGTGCACGAAATATCTGAGGTCAATAGCTTAGCTGAATTACCGAGTATTACAACAATGAGACAGTTTAGAGTGCCCTTCGATGGGAAAATGCTTTGACCTGGTACGCGGTACAGCCCAGGTGAAAGAAAATGTGCATGAGCCAGATCAAAGGCCAACAGAAAGTGGACAATGCGACTATGAAGATTAATCCCTGATGTTTCAGCACCCCTCCTACCATTATGTACCTTCTTCTTGTCTGTGGTTCCCGTATGTTCCTTTATTTGCCGATTCTGCGGAGCAACCCGTCATCGTTTATCTTATCAGCCGACATGATTTTCAACATTCTTCTGTAGCACCGCATCTTAAGCGCTTCTTTTCTCCTCGTTTCGGGCTTTTCTACACACAGTTCTGTGGTCCATACGTAAGTTTTCAGAAAATTCTGCTTCAAGTTAAGCTCTGTGTTTGTTACCGGTAAACTTCTCTTTGCCTGCTCTCGTCGGCTTTTTACGATCTCCTTGCTTCATCCGTCAGGCTCGATTTTCTTCCAGGCAAGCAGAATACCTTAACTTCGTCTACTTCGCGATCACAAATTCTGATGTTAAGCTTCTTGCTGTTCGCGTTTCTGCAACTTCTGTCTTCTTTAGATTTATTCTCAGTTCATATTCTGAAGTTACTGGACTGTTCATTCCATTCAACAGGTCCTGTTACACGGCTTCATTTAATTGCGGGCAACAATGTCATCAGAGAATCTTTTTATTGATATCCTTTCCCCCTTAATATTGATTCCACTCTTGATGCTTTCTTTTACGTCTGTCCCTGCTTCTCCGATGTATACGTAGGCTGAATAGTAGGTGCGAAAGACTGCACCCATGTTTTACACGCTTTTTAATAATCAGTTCGTTCTTGGTCTTCCAATGCTACTGTTACCTGTTGGTTCTTGTACATATTGTATGTTACCTGTCTGTCGCTTCCTACTTTTTTTTTCATTATTTCTTGCACGATTTTGCACTGTAAAACACTTTTACTCGGTGGACGCATCCAATGAACGTATCGTGATATTTTCTTCAGTCTTACTTCCATTATCAAGTCCAGTGTCAGAACTGGCACTCTCGTGCGTTTATCATTCATGAAGCCAAAATGATCGTCATCTAACAGATTTTCAATTTCGTCTTTCATTATTCTGTATACCGGGTGATCAAAAAGACAGTATAAATTTTAAAACTTAATAAACCACCGAATAATGTAGATAGGGAGGTAAAAATTGACACACAAGCTTGGAATGACATGGAAGTTTATTCTGATCGACCGGCATCTCTAGGGATGCTGAAAGACAACATGCGACGCCAATGCCTCACCATAACTCCGGACGTGCTTTACAGTGCTGTTCACGTCATTATTCTTCGACTAGAACTATTGTTGAGGAATGATGGTGGTCATATTGAGGATTTCCTTTAAAGATCATCATCTTTGCTTTGTCTTACTTTGTTATGCTAATTATTGCTATTCTGTCGGGCATTTTTTGAACTTTTGTATTTTTTAGGTTCTAATAAAACCCCATATCATTCCAAGCATGTGTGTCAATTTGTACCTCTCTATCTAAATTATTCCGTGATTTATTCAATTTTCAAATTTATAGTGACTTTTTGATCACCCGGTATTATCCTTGTGGGTGGCTTGGATGCATAGTTGTTAAGCTGAATGTGCCATAGTTCTCGCACTTACCTGACCTTGCCGTCTTCGGACTCTGTCGAAGATATTTTTCGGAAGTCCGATGCTACGCCGCCCGTCCAATAAATGCTACACGCCAATTTGGATAGTCCTTTGGCTGCCACTTCACACAACGATTTTGCAAATTCTGCCTCATTGAATCTCAATTCGTTGAGAGCCCTTTTAAATTCTAATACTGGATCCCCTCATATCGACTCCAGTTTCTTTTTCTATCACGTCATTTGACAAATCCTCCCCCTCGTAGTGGCCTTTAATGTATTATTTCCGCCAATCCGCTCTTTCCTACGTGTTTAACATAGGAATTCTCTTTGCACTGGAGTTATTCCGCAACGAACTAAGAATTAAATTGCTACGGAAAACTGCGATGATTGATTTCCAAAATGTGAGACGACAATTTGTTTTATCCTGTAAACAGCTTTCAACAGTATTCCAAATTTCTTCATCACCGGATGCCTTGTAAGTTATAAACGTATCAAGTGATGATAAGCGCCTTAAAAGACAATAGTTCTTCAGAGTTTGTAATTTGTTATTGGGAAATTACTACAGGAAGCGATACCCCTACTCATGTTTCATAAACAAACATTTATTTTTCCACACGGCTCAGACTACGGTGAGGGAGCTGCAAATAAGTCAGCGCAATGATGGTGGGAGAATGGGTGAATGAGTATATTGTGGAACAAACAGGACGTCAGGTTGGGGCTGTCGTTTGGCGTCACTTGTTTTGCGTCCGTTCACGCAGAAGGACGGCAGCGGGCTTTTGAATAGTTACCGCAAATGCTAGGTCGGCATTTCGAGTCTTGACACGCGGCAGCGCGCCGCTCACTTTTTGTTTTTGTCCGGCAAAGTGCCTCATGTGTTTTGCATCCCCGTTTACGAGCTGGACGCGCGGGCGCCGTCGCCGCCGCTGCAACACGGCTCGCCAATAGCGGCCACCCACCGCCGGCACTGAGCTGCCAAACGTGATCCGCCCTGGCTCTGACTCGCCGAACGGTCGGTTGTCGGGAGATGACATGGAACAGACCACAACAGCGATTTTGACGCTTCTCTGCTTTGAACTTCAAGTTTAATAATCTTCACGAACGTTCACCACCATTTCTGACAGTTCTATATATATATATATATATATATATATATATATATATATATATGCAAGAACACTATGGAACAGTACTTCAAGAAACGTCGCATCTAGTAGGACCTCATAGTTTCTCTGTCCTCGCACACGATGAACGACCGTACTCTGATTATGTCATACGCACGTATCTACTGCACGAGACGATACGAAAACGACAGCTTCATGCTAACTCACTCCAAAACGTGGTGACACCTATCAGCCTCGATGCATGGACATAAACATTTTGTTCTACGCATAATTTCATAATTTCCTCGTAGATGGAAAAGGAGTTGGTAGAGCAGCTCAAAGAAATGGATAGTAAAAAATGTTACACTACTGCTCATAAGCAATCCATCACCTCGACTTTTATATTTTATTTACTGTCATTTGTTTTTCATTCATTTACACTACTGGCCATTAAAATTGCTTGCTATACCACGAAGATGACGTGCTACAGACGCGAGATTTAACCGGCAGGAAGAAGATGCTGTGATATGCAAATGATTAGCTTTTCAGAGCATTCACGCAAGGCTGGTGCCGGTGGCGACACCTACAACGTGCTGACATTAGGAAAGTTTCCAACCGATTTCTCATACACAAACAGCAGTTGACCGGCGTTGCCTTGTGAAACGTTTTTGTGATGCCTCGTGTAAGGAGGAGAAATGCGTACCATCACTTTTCCGACTTTGATAAACGTCGGATTGTAGCCTATCGCGATTGCGGTTTATCGTATCGCGACATTGCTGCTCGCGTTGGTCGAGATCGAATGACTGTTAACAGAATATTCAATCGGTGGGTTCAAGAGGGTAATACGGAACGCCGTGCAGGATCCCAACGTCCTCGTATCACTTTCAGTCGATGTGACAGGCATCTTATCCCCATAGCTGTAACGGATCGTGCAGCCACGTCTCGATCCCTGAGTCAACAGATGGGGACGTCTGAAAGACGACAACCATCTGCACGAACAGTTCGACGACGTTTGCAGCAGCATGGACTATCATCTCGGAGACTATGGCTGCGGTTACCCTTGACGCTGCATCACAGACATGAGCGCCTGCGATGGTGTACTCAACGACGAACCTGGGTGCATGAATGGCAAAACGTCATTTTTTCGGATGAATCCAGGTTCTGTTTATAGCATCATGATGGTCGCATCCGTGTTTGGTGACATCGTGGTGAACGCACATTGGAAGCGTGTATTTGTCATCACCATAGTGGCGTAATACCCGGCGTAATGGTGTGGGGTGCCATTGGTTACACGTCTCGGACACCTCTTGTTCGCACTGACGGCACTTTGAACAGTGGACATTATATTTCAGATGTGCTACGACCCGTGGCTCTACCCTTCATTCAATCCCTGTAAAACCCTACATTTCAGCAGGCTAATGCACGACCGCATGTTGCAGGTCGTGTACGGGCGTTTCTGGATACAGAAAATGTTCGATTGCTGCCGTGGCGAGCACATTCTCCAGATCTCTCACCAACTGAAAACGTCTGGTCAATGGTGGCCGTGCAACTGGTTCGTCACAATACGCCAGTCACTACTCTTGATGAACTGTGGTATCGTGTTGAAGCTGCATGTGCAGCTGTACCTGTACACGCCATCCAAGCTCTGTTTGACTCAATGTCCAGCCGTATCAAGGCCGTTATTACGGCCAGAGGTGGTTCTTCTGGGTACTGATTTCTCAGGATCTATGCACCCAAATTGCTTGAAAATCTAATCACATGACAGTTCTAGTATAATATATTTTTCCAATGAATACCCGTTTATCATGTGCCTTTCTTCTTGGTGTAGCAATTACAGGCCAGTAGCGTATATTAGTGCCTTGAGTTGCTGGTAAAATATTTGTACAAGTAGTTTCAGTGACCATTGTCACGTTCATAAAAGTATTCACAACGTTATGCTAGGCGAAATATAAAATCGTCGTCATCAGTTGAGAAAATCATGAATAGTACACTGTCACCATATTGTAATATGAAATGGTTTTATCTCCTGACGATAACAATTTCGTCTAACATGATGCTGTGCATATTTGTTTCAACCTGATGATGCTCAGACGACTGAAGCTAGTTGCTGGAATTTTAGCAGCAAATCAAGGCGGTATCATGACAGTACCTTAAAAGAGATTCTAAGACGAATATCAACAAAAGTAAAATAAGCGTAATGGAATGTATTCGAATTAAGTCAGTTCATACTGACAGAATTGAGTTAGCAAATGAGACAGTAAAATTAGTAATTGCATTTCGTTATCTGAGCAGCAAAATAACTAGCAATGGTTAAAATAGCGAAGGTATAAAATTCACATTGCCAATAGCAAGAAAAGCGTTTATGAAGGAGAAAAAATTTGTTAACGTCGAACATAAATTCGGTTATTACGAAGTCGTTTCTGAAGGTCTTCGTAAGGAGCGCAGAATTGTAAGGAAGTGACACGTAGACCATAAGCATTTCAGACAGGAAGAGAGTGAAACCTGTTGAAGAGTTGTATAGAAAATCGGATGTGTAGATTAAATAATTACTGAAGAGGTAAGGAATCGATAAGTGTGTGGAACAACTTCTTTAAAAGATGGGATCGGTAGATAGGACACAATTGTATGCATCGAGGAATCGACAATTTGGCAAGAGAAGGAAGTGAGCCGGCAAAGTCTTATTGGGAGACCAAAGCCTGAATTCAGGAAGCTGGGGTGGCCTGTAAATGGTGACCAGTGAAATTTTCTACCAGAAAAGTTCGATCGAGAAAAGTTTCAGTCTCCAAATTCCGCAACTTGCCCGATGTACCTGTCCAACGCAATTACAAAATTTTAAAAAATGCAGTGCTATGCTTAAAAATTAAATTACAAATAAATATTTCAAAATCCCCTCTCTTCTCCTTAAAGTTCATTTTAAAATAAAATACCGTCTATACACGTAGATCAGCATGCGTTACATGTAATGCACATAAGATGCACTGTCATAATAATGAAAAGCTCAGGATTTTATACCTGTATAGGTGACAAAAGCAGCACACAGCTTCTCCCAGCACTTCCAGTACAAAAAACGCACGTCCATTATATGTGACGTCAAAACGTTAAAACAATTTTCTTTATATGTATAAGTCTCAATATCACTATTGTAGCTGCCAAGTCGAGCGTAAATGATTGTTATAAAATTGTATGTTACGTATGTACGTATGTATATTAAAAGTTCAGTGCGCCCATCATAGAATGACCTACGTAGTAACAGAAAAAATTTTGAGCAGTCAATACTTACTGATATTTCGCGTTAGGACAGCGTATTGATAATAAAACAAGGAAAAGATGGGTTTACATGTTGTTACAGCCAGAACCATTCATGTATGCCTATATAATAGTGCGTAATTTAGACTGTTCGTGGCGATCCTCCGGCAGTAAGGTGTTTAATTTGCTAGATGTTAGCATGGCTTCGTCGACACGGCTCGGATAGGGCGACACAACACCTCTCTGCGGTGGACTAGGATTCTTGGGGTAGTTAGGCAATGACTTGGTAAGCAAGTAGTTTCCAGGAATACAGGGCTCAGTGCCATACATTTATGTAAGGCGCAAAATTCATTGCGTGCAGTTCGTGTATACACGTAAGCATGTTCATTTGGTAGAGAGCAGTAGCAGAGATGAGGAGGCTTACACTGAAAAATTATGGAGGTTAGCTGCATAAAACCAGTCTTCTGACTGAATGAAGACCACACCAACAACACATTATATCATCTTCAGTTAACTGATTATACTTCTCGTTTTCTCCTATCAGTTTCATTCCTTACACGATTCATTTTTGTTAATTTTTCCTCAAAGTTGTTTAAATAATATGATAATCATTCTTTCGTTACTGTTAGTTCACAAGTTACATCATAATGTAGTTTATCAAGCTATGTTTTCTTTTTAATTAACTTACATTCCTCCGTTAGAAAGTCGAAACCTATTAAATTTGTATTCACATAAGCTTGATATTCTCATTGTAATTGATACAACTGTTCAGAATAGTTGGTGGAATTTAATGTACTTGACTCGGACACAACCACAGTATTATCATTTGACTTCATACGATTGTGCATAATCGTTCACTGCTGTACTGCTGTAGTATACATTTGATACGTATGCCTCTTCTGTCACTGCTTTAGATAATTGACAGAGAAGTTATGATAAATTCATCGCATTTTTAGTCTTTGGATTTTTTAAGGACAATAATTACTGATTGGAGTTATATAGTAACTTTTAAGCTATCCAAACTACTTAACAAATCGTTGCATTATTAAATACGTGAATGCACGCTATGGATGTTCCACAGTAATACTTATTCAATAGTGCTTTAGGAACTGGCTTTCGGCTTTCTAGGCCATGGTCAGATTATTACTGTGGAACGTTAATACTGTGTATTCAAGTTTTTAACATGCCTGTGTTCCTTCAAGAACAGACGGAATATTCCACAAACATTGAATTATTGTTCGCCATTAGACTCACTTCTGATTCACGTCAAGTTGTGCGAAACGTTTCTAGTAATTCTCCGTATGCAGAAGGGCATAATGATTGTCCCATCTCACGGTTTGACGACATAGATTAGTATTAATGACCATCTCGGACTCCTAGCAGATGCAGCGGTGATCTCTCGGCGCAAGCGCTATCCATTCACTACAGTATTACTGTATAGAAAGATAGGTCAGTCTATTTAGTAGGATGAAATGAGTCAGATGTGTACTGCATGTTAATGATCATCATCACCCATTTAACATCCGCCTCGACATGCATTTCGGTTCTTGGATATTCAAGTTATCTAATGTCATCGGACTCTTACGCCATCAAGTCAGTCAAAAAATGTCGTGGCGGAACTTCTCTGGTCCATCTTCCGTAAATGCACAATGCTTTGTGTTCTGCTCATCTCCCTTCTATTTTATTACAGTCATATTTACATCTTCCGCTGTAATTTCTATCTGTCTCTTTTTGTACTTATCGTCATTCGATTTGCCATTGGCTGTTTGGCGGCCTTCAGTGCTCCAACAGACTATTTATATAAAGCCCATGTGTGATTGTTATAAGTTTACATCCATAGTTGTTATAAGTCTACATTCACACAACTAGTTTGCTGTTCATGCTACGTTTTCCACAGGACTCATCGAACCATTTTCGGACTATTTCTTGACTGTTCCACTCGAAAATAGCACTGACTTCTCTTATTTTGTTACGATAGCAATATCTCCCTGTGTAGGCGGAAGTCAACAAAAAGTTTTCTCAACCCTCGGAGAACGTTAGCGATTAACATTTTGTGAAGATAACTCATCGCAACGAAAAACGCGTTATTTTAATATCTGCCAACCCAACTCTCTTATCATACCTCTTCCACTCTCTTCCTATTTTGCGATAGCACAAAACGAGTTGCACTTTTCTGAACTTCCTCTACGTCTTCCCCAATCCTACCTACTAAGTACCAACTCCAGAAGTGGGTGGAAAGGCGTACTGCAGGCATTGTCTTTAGTAGATGTGTTGTTTGTTTCGTTTTCTCCGTATTTTCTGTCTGGTGGTTCCAATTTCAGTTGTTTGTACTGGCATTCCCAGATATTTACTTCAGTCTACAGTCTATAAATTTGTGTTATTTGTCGTTTAATCAAAACTGAATGTATTTTTTAGTAGTCATTTGGAGAACATCATAGTTTTATTGTGTAGGTCAGCAGCCACCTTTCTCGCCATGCATATGTCTTATCTAAATCATTTTTCAAATCGTTTTGAACTTCTGATGAATACATAGACGGTATACGACAGCATCGTATGGTAACAATCTAAGAGGGGTGCTCAGATCGGCACCTAAACCATTTATATAGCATAAGAACACCAGAGGGCTGATGACACATACTTGGGGAACCCTCTGAGATTACTTCGGTTTCTCTAAATCACATTCCGTCAGTTACTACGAACTGAGACAATTGTGACAGGAAATCACGTATCCGGTCGCACAACTGAGGCGGTACACCATAGATACGGACTTTTATTTGAAGCTGTTTCTGAGGAACAGTTTCAAAAGTTGTATGGAAAACTAGAAGTATAAAATCAACATGACAGTCCGTGTAGTTAACATTCACTACTTCGTGTGACTGAGCTATTGAAGTGTATCAGTTTGATGACCAATAATACAATGTCATCAGCAAAACGAGTTCGACCGTATATGTTCCACGAGCACGTATTGTTTCTCCGTTTTCCTGTAGTTGTAAGACAACTTAGAATAATTTTAATGATGTTGAATCTCTTTACCTGACTCGGTGTATTACGAATTATGCAGCATCGCAATATATAATAGAAGCTGTAACAGTCGCGGATATCTTTTATATGAATGTACTATACTATTACACGATTACACGTTGAATCCGTGCTTTGTTTCCAAGGGCCGTTACGTTTCTGAGAATTACTAATTGTGGGAAACGTGACAACTGATACTCGTTGCTCTGTTGTGTAGTATCATTCACGACTTACAAGTGATACACTGTGCTGCGTCCATTACTGGAGTCCCCTTGTTTCTTTGCTTGATTAAAATACAATGGGGTTCCTAATGGTTTTCTGAACAGCTGTTGCATCCGATAGTTATCATGATCTATTTGTTTTTGAAGGTGCTCTAATAGCGGCGAAACTTTTCTTAGCCACAACATACTGGATGTGGACTGATGTTAGTTTTCATCTGTTGTTATTCAATGCGTATCGTCCTAACTGAAGAGATGTGCTGTCTGCCCAGCGCAATTGTTTCGCCTTCATCATTTATTATTTTCCGTCATTTCTCTATTAAAATATTATTACATCTTCTCATACACTCTCACAGATATTTCTGAATACTTTTGATTTTTTTAGCATGGTGTATAATGTTTCTACTATCGTTAGCTTGATATCTCACCCTCTATTTAAATGTTAACTCACTTTGTTTGTTATTTTCCTTCGTGCTCTTCATAATAATTTACTTTGTTAGAGACTGATGCTGAACTTTCATTTGATATGGTAAACTCCTACATCTGCACTAATTTTCGGCTCGTCATTGAGCAGTGCATACCTGATGGCATTTCGTCCCAATTTTAGCCGCTTCATGTCTTGTTACATTTGTATGTGGAACGACTGAAAAAGTACTGTCTATTATTGTGCATGCTATAATCTCTTACGATATTATCACCCTTATCCGTGGAACATGCAGAATGCAGCGGAAATGTTGCTTAGTCCACGTTAACCATCATCCCTATAAATTAACTGCTCAGAATGGTGCGAGACCGAACAGCGATTCAGTATTAAATTGGTTAATCACTTCTGTTACACTACGGTATGGGCCATACCGTTATCTTTGCAGAAATGCTCTGGGTTTCTTAGGCAACTCCTGTCAGGACTACTTGATAGGTACCTAAGACAATGGAGTAGTTTTAGAACAGAACCAGTCACTTGTATATATGAAAGGCACATTCCCAGAATCGTGACAACAAATTCAAGTATGCAATTCGCCTTCCGTACTACGGATAGCCCTTGTATGTGCTGTTGAAAATCGCTTTAGACTGTTTCCAACAGGTACTAAAAGAGTGGCACGTTCTATTTCATTAATAAGTCACAAATGAAATAAGAGAGATTTTACGAACACATACGGGATACGAACAAGAGAAGTGGCCGTTGACATTGGTCTCATTTGTATGTAAAACCAATTACGGACTTAATTTCAAACATACTATACTGGGAATTTGTTACTTATTCGTATGAACAGCACTGAAATCTTTAAAAACAAGTGAGATTTGTAGCTGATCAGACAAACGGGTGAATTCGTATATAAACAAAGAAAGGTAATGTATGTTGTTACCGAGTTATTTCCCTGGTGGGAGTGTAATACATATACTACAAAATCTGAAACGTCAGAACTTCAACAAATATGGGAATATCTAGTCAAATATTACAGCAAACTGTTCCCAAAATCTGAAACGTCAGAACTTCAACAAATATGGGAATATCTAGTCAAATATTACAGCAAACTGTTCCCATGGTGGAACGCACAGATACGGTCCAGTCCCTAACGTGGCTTCTGTAAGAGCTTGTGACAAGATTACTCTAATAATAGCACACACAACGGCCTACAAAACACCACCCTACAGAAAAATGGTATAGTAAGAAAGTACGAACTGCAACAAGCGTTTTGTTTGGTATACATTGTACGATAATTTGTGACACATGTGAGTAATGACAAGTGTATGTATAAATTAACACAAGCTGTCACAGTTTGTAATGAAAACTGAAAAACGCGCTGTTAAAATTTCTCACTTGCGTGGAATCAAGAACTCATACCTCTGAGCAACGTTCTTCAAAGTAGTAAATAATGCATGGGAGTTCTTGGGCATGCGTGCTGGGCCTCTACACAATAAGCGAATAGTCTCGCATCTGATCCAACTTATACAACTGTTACTTGCGATTCTGACAGTTTCGTTATTCTTATACAGATGTTATTAGTTATTATATTCACATATATGATGTTTGAAATTTGTCTGCAGCTACATCAGTTGTGCCTTAAACAACAGATGCACCTTGGGGCTAAGCAGAACCTCTGATGTAACATGTATGTAACGTATTCTATCAAACGGTCCATCTTAGTGGTGATATAAACTGGTAGTGTAGGTTGTTCTGAGCACTAGACTGCTATTGATCCGGGATCAGACGTAGTCATTTACAATCGTATTCCTGAAACTTGGAGAATCCAAATAAAGGCTTTATCTATTTGTTTTGTCTTATATTTATTTGCATAAAATTGCGTTGATAAGCAATATTAGCCTGTTTCAGTTAAGAAGTAAAGAATTGTAGTGTATCCTCATTTAGCTGTACATTTCTTCGAAAAAGCATCGATTCTCTCACTCCTGGTTTACTAACCACGAGGAAGGATCATGAGCTTAACACCAATTTTTACGCACGGCTGATCCAAATTTTTCCAAGAGTCTCTGACATCAGTGTTTGGCGAAACATGACTAAAGAGATGTCAAGAATTGTTCGAAGGTATTCAGCAATAAACATTTTATCACTCTCTCGCCTCTTGTATGGTCCATATCACCACTTCATAGCTGGAAGGCATTTAATAACTTACGTCGAGATTCATAAGATGACAGACGGTCGTACCTGTCACTGTTATAATCCCTTAACCGGAACTAAAGGGTTACCAGACGTAATTTTCAGTTTTCAGAGTAGTGTGCGCCGATTTTAACCTCTGTGGCAGATAGAAGCTCTTTGCCAGACCGGGACTCAAGCCTGGAACCTTTACTTTTCTGTGTGATGGTGGTTTGTGTGCCGTGCTTCTACGAATACAGCTCAGTCACTAACTATTTGCCCTTGAACTGTAAAGGTCTGACGTTCGATTTCCGGTGTAGCACAGTGTTAATCTACCAATAAGTTTCAGCAAAACGTTATTTTCGGAAGGAGAGATACTAAAAGTACTAACGGCCGATGTTGTCCCCCCAATAATTGAGTACTTAGCACTGCGTGTGCCAGTAGACGTTTACTGCTACCAACAGATGTTGTCAGTGGATTTCATTACACCAATAACGGAATGAATAAGGTGTCATTCCTATGCATACAAATGAGGTCTTACAACTGCAATTTATTCTACGTTTGGTTATTCCTATTTGGGAAACGTTTTAATTTTTGGCATTATAACACACCTGGAGATTTTGTGTAATCCCACGTAGTAACTTATTTTATTCTCTTAAAATAGTTCCTCTCTAGTGATCTGGCAAATTTGTCTGCAGAAAATAAAAGAAAAAGACACATATTATTTTACATACATCCCTTCAATTTTTGCAGTATGCTGTTTGTTTGCTTAGAATCTGAAATCAGTTGCCTTAACAATAAATTATTGTAAAATAGTAAGTAAACAAATAAAATTAAAAAAAGAAATCACCTTTCCACTATTACCTCGACCTTTGTAATTTTTTTCAATACAGTGCAAATATTATGCACGGAATCACTTATTCTGATTTTGAGTTCATCTTATGTCACTTCTGTGGCAATAGTTTTAATCAGTTCCTAGATTTTCAATTACATCATCGTCGACATTCAGAGGCGAAATATCGGACTTCAACAGTATGTGTCTCAATTTTGATGAGAATTTTGCATTTAATAAGAATAAAACTGGAGGCTTAGAGTGTGTAATACACTTTGTAGCAATACAGAGTAACAAGAGCAACTTCAGCTTCTTTATTGTTTGATAGATCCCGTTGTGAATAAAAAGGGTCCTAGTCTTTCACTTTCTAGACAAATAGTTCGCTGTTAAGATTCCTAGAAGAAATTTTACATTTGATAATCCACAAATGCCTTGACTGTTGTGTATGATTCGATGAAGTTTCCGAAGAATGATAGTGGCTAAGCTGTTTCGTGTTCATTACTGAGCAATATTACTTCTAGGCGAATTCATTCGGCACTTCTTTTTCTCAGTAAGAAGAAATCGACAGTTTGATGTTCGGACAATACGCACTGCTGCTATCATCACAGCCCTTGGTAATAAAACGAAAATGACAGGATGATGGTCAAGAGAGATGAACTGTTATGGACATGAGGCTACATAACCGAATGATGAAATATGAAGAAGTAACTCTATCGTCGGAATTATGTAGGATAGATGCAAACGTTTAACGGCAGTATTAATCTAGCTTATTTTCTAAAACTGCCTTCCATCATGCAAAGACGGATCTACATCTTCCCGCTGTATATTTCGTAAATACACGTTGTGGTTAAAATAATTATAAATAATTGTCATTGGTTTCGATAATGTACTGTTGTAAACATTTGAGTTAAAATATTGGAAAGCCTGAGTATTTCATGCCATATTCTGTTAGTTTTAATGAAATGAGTTGTAGGAAATGTTTTGTAGCTCGTTTAATGACTTAACAATTAAATATTATTTTAAGGCTTTAACAAATCGTAAAAAACTCTCTCATTTTACTTACAAGGAAATTATTTATAATTCTTCGCAAATTAAGTGCTGATTTCATAAATGTAACCTTCCGTATGCTTTGTGAATCCTTTACATTGACTAAAATCCAATCAATCTAATAGCTTCAAAAAATTTTCAGTCTCGATAAACAGACTCAAGTTGATTTATTCTCCTACTGAAATTTTAAATCACAAACTGAAGAGATACCTTACGCTGTTTCCTCTGTCCCACAACGTTCGCTGACATCTTTTGATAAAGCCTTGGAATACCGAAATTGTTTCACTATTTACGCTTTTGGAACTGAGTTTATTGTTTGAAGAAAACATACAAGCGCGTCTTTCTATCACGACGCACTATACACCATGCGCTAGAATGAGCACATTTCCATCACGACACACTATACACCATACTGCAGAATAGCAAACAGGTGACTATTGACGTAAGAGCACAAAGAGTGCTGTTGCCGAGGTCGTGCCTTCGAAACTCGCAGAACGAGAAACGTCACTACGAGTTAAGAAGACTGGAGCTCGACCCCTTAGTCAGGGGTTCGACCCCAGTGTGCAGGCTCTCAGCTGATCTGTTACAGTGCTTCTCATTGTTCGGCGTACACGCATCGTTGATGGCAGTCGCTCCTCTCATCTAGTAGCGCTACTTGTCTTTATTAGCTATACCATCTACACGTGAAGTCAAAATTTGCATGTTCCTTAGCACATTTGGTGTAGCACAGTGACGTACAACTCACTGTGTGCGGGTAATTAAGGTACTCTCCATTAAAAAAATTACAACTTTGATATCACATAAGATTTCATTACTAGATCCAAGGAAAAATGCTACATTTACATATGGCACAAAACTGATTCTTGATAAACATAAATATTTTTTTACTTATGATATCACGACATTCCACCTTATGTGGTAGCGCAGCGCCTTTCCTCCACAAATACGTGTTCCGGTAGACACTGAATGCGTATAGAAAACCCAAATTGTTTGATAATCTTCGTATCAAAGCAGTGCTTGGATTTTGCCTAAAGGGCTAGCTATTTGTCATGTGCTACAATTTAAATCTGACCTGTGTGCTTTTGCTTTTACGGGATCAGTTTGTAGATACACTGTAAAAGAGTTGCAAACGTATTTCAGCTAAAGAAATACACACAAATTCATTGATTTCCAAAGAAAAGTTTTTAATTTCCTTACATCCGAATGCCTTTCCTTAATCAGCAAAATTTGTAACAGCTTCAACTGCAACAAGTTGACACCGACCGATGTAATCAAACGGGCGGCAGTCGTCATCACTCTTAAGAATTCTCCTAAATACCGTGAAACTCATACGCTATAAAAGGCACCACGAATAGGTTCATAGCAGCCCGTCAGCCTATGCATTCAGGCACACCTACAGCTGACTACGGTTCATATCATCTCATTTTATTTATTATTACTTGGGGGCGACCATGCCGTAGCTGAACCAAGGACAGGTTTCTGTCCCAATCAGACGTTCGTCTCGTCAATCTAGTCCAGGCCAACGCAAAAATGTTGCTCTGTCCTATCAGAACTATTAAGATATTAACGTGGAAAGTAACTGTGTAAATGGCCGGTGGATCGAATCGCACTCTAACATTATCATATAGCAAACATCACATCATTCTGTTAGTGACTGTTTCACGTTTTAGATGCTTTATCTCATTATCGCCAATGTTGTACAGAATTCTGACTGTGTCAGGAAAAAATTCTAAAAATAAGTCCAGCATATAAACACACTGTCGGTACATATTCAAATAAAGTCGGTCATTTTAAAATCACTGGCAATTAACTGCACGTACAGTTTTTAAGTAAACCGTTCATTTTCGTTTTAGGTTGCATCAGATACAGGAAATTTGGTTTTAATAAGTAGCGCTGGATTTTAGCTCACATATTCATTAGCAGCCGCTATGAGCATGGCAATTCTGTGGTTGAGGAGCTGAACTAGCATAGGCGAAACTTAAAATTATAGAAGATTTACCGTGGTTTTTCTAAATAATATGGAACAAATATCGGACAGTTCCATAAAAAGAGCGTAACTGATTTCTTTATCTGTGCTGTACAGGCCGATATCCGTCTCTGAAGACCACGTCGTGATGGGACACTAGTCCCCAATCTTCCTTCCTTTAAGAACAGCGCTACAAGACATGATAGAAAATATGCATTGAACGTTCTTCAGCTCTTGTGTTACAGTATTTAGACACTGATTAATTCGTTAGTAACCAGATTAGAGAACTCTATTAGACAAAAAAAATATATTTTATTCCGGACTGAATACAAAAATGACCTAGATGGAATTAATATGACATGAGTAAGTTCCTGTTGATTTCATCGAGTACCACTTTCGATGCATTCCAATAGTTTTATTATTGATAAAATACTGCTTTCACGTTACACTCTCGAACCTTCTCGCATAGATCATATGGTGAGAGACACCAATTAATAAATACGCCATTGTATTCATGACCTAATAAACTTCTCTCACAATTCGAAAGATGGAGTTCTTTGCACAATAATTTTGCAGAAAGCTATGCTCACGACGTTTACGAGTGTCTTGAACAATATTCCCATACGATTTTCTTCTGATATGGAGTATGCAGTAACATATTGCGATGAGAAAATGTCAGACTACCTGTCTTGGTTACTGATATACAATGAGCACTCTAAGATACTTTAGTGTAAATAGCAAATGAAGTTGATACAAAGTTTGAAAACTTCACTGCAACCAATTTTTCTATTGGCAATGGAATATATGGTTACAGCTTTAACATTAATCGGAGGTGAAATGCGGAACCATAGCCTACAGGGCTACACACTATATCACGCTATATACTGATAGTTCAGAGTAACGTAAATTGTTAAAATGTTAGCGTCTCCCTTTCTGCACGATGTGCCAGTCGACTGGGGTTCAGCAGTCGTTTGTGAAGCAGGCCTGCCACACTCGCAAATTGAACACACAATTGACAAAACGAGCGATTCTACACTTATACAGAAACCAACACAATTGTACAAATGTTAAACTGGTAATTACTCACCCTGATAAGTGCTAATGCATCTGAAGTTTCATTAACCACACTATAAAATTTAGTTGAACTCGTACCATTAAAGAGGACCCAGCTAACTTTCCAGATTAAAACAAAAGAATATGCTTTTCTTAGTGTAGCACCTGTGTTAGATTGGTAACACCGATACATTGAGTCTGCAGTTCAGTGAGCTAGAATCCTCTGAAGGTATTGATTTTTAATAGAAAGGACCGTCTCACCAGAACATTGTTGGGGGAAAGGATGCAGTGGATAAAAGTCATCTTAAAAATACAGGTTTATTTGCTCTCAGTCAATACTATTCTAGCTGAAGCTGCACTGACTTAAAGTTTCTATCATTAAACAATGTACAAAGCAGTATGAGTGTAAACTGATCGTGAGATGCAAATCACTTTCCAACGACAGGGCAACTTACGAAAGGGATACATACTGGATATCAATGGGAACAGCGACTCTCCAACGACGAGACTCCAATTGCCACCGTCAGGTCGCCCCCAATACGACTACTGACCCCCTGTTCTCACACACTTCTCCAAATCGCACACTTCACCAAACTGCCGAAAGAGAGGAGTGACAACTGTGAATCTCCCTCTATCTTCCTGCTTGCATGGAAAATTTGCAGAATTCTTTCCTCCAACACCTGTTGTATTACAACCTAAAAGTTGGTAGTGTACTAACTCTCGCCTTACGATTTACGGAACGATGTTTGCTCGTGTAAATGCAGCTCGCATCCCATGCTGTTTATGGAAACATAGTATTGGTTCTCTTCTCTGCTTCCGCTTTTATGACAACCTTTCGGCTTTTGTTGATATCTCTAGGCGCTTTTGAAGTACTGTAAGAGACACGCAAAATGGCGTACTCGTACAATCACTGCCCGGGGGAGTTCCTGGTGTGAAACCTCCCACACTTCCGCCATTTTCTACCCATTATCTAAAAATTGCAAGTGGCATGTCTTGCCACATTCCAGGAACTGGGCAAATACTAGCTAAAATCCCAGAGAACGTAACATAAAATGATTATATACACATATAAAATTATTCTATACACATATATTATCATTTAATGACATGTGACAAACCAGTGTAGTCACATTCCCTACGTAACTTTTATGATCAACTCACGAATGACTACAGAAGTTCGTATTTCCATCTGAAGAAGACCAGGTCACAGTAAAGTACTGTAGTATTTTTATCAGGGTAAGAATGCACTTCAAGCGTGTTACATACAGGCGATACATATGTTCCCGGAGTCAGGAAATAAGGTAGTTCACCGAAACTATAAAGAGAGGTATTTGACGTACGTCGTCAGAATGCTGATTGTACTAAAGATACACATAAGGCACATCACTTTGATAATATAGCCATTTTAGTGACACCGTACAACAATATAATTTTTTCATTTATCCACTCCACTGTAGTTAAATACTCCAAAGGCCATACACCATTCTTCAAGAAATTCATAACCTGGAGACATTTATTTCCGTTGAGAGTGGGAGATATATCAAAAAGTGCTGTACAACAGAGTTCTGTTTGGAATCGCATCACGTCCAACCGTCCAGCCTAACAAAAACTATTGTCACCATTGTGTGTGACCTTACCTCTGGCAACTGGTGTCTGTCAATAATAGTTCCTTGTTATTCCGATGCCCTGTTCTAGTGTTTCAGCCTACATATTCCAGATCTTTCTTACTGATTCAATGTAGTACAGTATTTTCGATGGCACAAACGGGGGGGGGGGGGGGGAGTGTGATGATTAAGTGGGATACAGCTTCTTTTGTATCGTGTGATTGACCTCAGTGAACGAGTGACACGAACCGATTGTGGAGTACGTTTCATGCAAGAAACATAAGTCTTACTTTAGTGTTATTAATAATTTGTGAAAACAAGCATATCTCCGTTGACTACACAAATCCAGATCTCAGGGACATCAGTTTCTATTAACAGGAGTTGCAGAAGCATTGCGTTAGGCATTCATTTAACAGTTCTATTAGGCTAAATACACAGTCCAATCAACTTCACTCGCCCACAGGGTATAATTTCAAGTAAGGTAATGTAGAATATTCGCATGAACAAGAATGTGAAAGATCGTTTAACAGTCACAACAGCAAGAAATTTCCTTTTTTATTTATTTTTTTAGGTTATCGGTACGAGCCCACGAACTCGTTCGTGGAGTTGTAGAGCCTGTTTCGATTACAGCCACTGTCTACCATCATGGTGTGAGGTCTGAAGATGATCTAAAACAGACCGAAACCAGTAACCTCATAAAAAAATAAGTTTATTGCTGTTGTGACTGTTCACGTTCATTTTTAAGTAATAAAAAACCTGTTGGACCCCAAGAGAAATGTTTTCAAAAATTGCTGAAAGACTGTCTCCGCCTGCGATACAACAATGTACATCTTTTGTGATTTCCTCTCCAACGGTCCAAAGGAAAATTGCAAAATCTTGTAAAAGTTCAGCTATGTTCTCTCACGGCAACAGTCTTGTATCATTTTAATTATTGTCCATCAGATATCTGCAATTAACTTCGTAAACATTATCCTCCTGTGAACCAGTGAACTTTCATTTATAATGTACTACGTAATCATTTCTACAGCGTTCACTTTATGTGAAAGTATTTGAAACCTATCTTAGAAATGTTTAATGCATTTCTTTCATAAGTATTATTTTCTGCATTCATTTAACACAATCTACAATACAACCAATAAGATTCCACAAGCTGAAAAACTCTATACAACTAGTAATGTGCTAGTACATTTGTGACATACAGACCGTGACCAGGTTCTTAGTGTACGACTCGTATTTTTGCTAAATAAGAGCTCTTCATTATTCATTGCGACTTCAACAGCCGGTTGCGTGATCATTGTGGTATAGTGTGTACTATATGTGGACCTTTACAGGTCCTTACGATTTAAGTGAATTCTTCTAATTCGCATAGCTAAAGATTGTATTGGCAAGATTAATATGTAGGACGGCTTACTAATGGTCACTTTTCTCAGTCTACGCAAACTATACGTAGCATTCCAAGATGGCTCCGAGTGTAAAACATCTCTCATAACAGACAACAGACATTAAGACACTAAGAATACTCAGTGCAGTGGAACCCTGTGCTAACAGAACATGTTGCAGCAAAATAGGTGCATAGAATTCGAAATTAATTCGTTTACTGACAATTCTTTCACATCAGGTCTACCAGTGACACATGAAAATTTGTGCCGGACCGGGACTCGAAACGGATTTCCCACTTATCGAGAACGGATCTTTCCCTAACACAGTTGATATAAGGGAGTTCGCAGTCGGCGAATTAATTCTGAATGATTTCGTACAGGTTTGGACCGTCAACAGCGTCTGTTCCTTCACACATACATATAAACTATACAAGTACGATCTCTTTATTTATTTTTTAATACCTCCTTCTATCGAAAATTTCGTTCACTTAACTGGGAATGTTTTTCCGTAGTATCACATTTCAGGTAGTTTTAACGAAAGCTACCAAAGAGCTATACGCTATAACCTTCAACAAAGATTTATATTCAGCTAGCAAATCCGGCACTGCTTCGCAATTTCTAAATGTATGGACACTGGTTATTTGTCTTGAAGTCCTTCGCCCTCCTCTTCCTCTGCTCATCTCCTCCTTCCCCTCCCTTTGTCCATTGATTCCTTCTGCTCCTCCTCTTCCTCTCTCTATGCATCTTCTGACCCCCCTCCACTCT